>NC_060123.1:649127315-649731378 GCF_021461395.2 Schistocerca americana
TCCTGCAAACACAATGTTGTGTGTTCAGCCTATTGACCAAGGAGTGATACAGTTGTTTAAATTAAATTAGTGAAAGAAGCTTCTGCATTCCCTAGTTGCAAAAATAGACACCACCACACCTGTGTATGTCCTAGTTAAGTCTGTGATGGTAGGTGACACTGACAGCTGGAGTAAAAGTGTGTGGAATGAAGCAAAAAATGAAACAATTAGAAAATACTTCATTAATTCTGGTTTTCAGTCTTCACAAAATGTGCATGCTGGAGAAGAAAAAGAAGGTGGTGATGAATCAATAAACATCATTAGTAATCTGTGCAGTGCTGCCAATATAGAATTGGACATTTCTACAGTGAAAGGATAAATTGCATGCTTCAATTGTTGTGATAATTGGGAAGATATCATTGCAAAAATGAACCCAGATCCTCAGTGCAGTGACAACCAAAACAGTGATTTGAACATGATGCAATTCCTGTACAGTTAATCCCATTAGGTGATGCCTTACATAGTATTGCCGGACTCAAGTCCCTTGCTATTGCACTTTCCAAACACAAACTGATGTGCTCACTATCTAAGGTGGAAAAGAGATATGAGCATATGATTGTAAACTAATGTATGAAAAATGTGTGCAGATGCTGATTTTTGCATTTTTATTACAGTTTATTACACTGTAAGAGCTGGATTTTCATTGTAGGAGTTGTTATCATTAATTGTGTTCAAATGATTATGTTCAGTATCACATTTTATCTTGATCACCCTTTAACAAGACCACCCCTTCAGATGACCGCTTTCTCACAAAAATTTAAGTGGTCACCTTAAAGAGGTTTCACTGTAATTATTAATGCAGGAGGCCTTCCTGGGCAACAGAGATAAGTGTGGCCATGTAATCTCCTCCACATTAGATCCAGCAAGGAATAAATCATTTATAATATTATGCACTGATCTCAGGAGCAGTGTGCGATTTGCAGGGGGGGATGGAGGGGATTTCCCCCCCTATGCATCAGACTATCCCCTCCTCTGGTTTTAGTTTATGCATCCCAACCTGGGATGTTTATTTCCCACGCACTGGAGTAAAACTTTACATATAATTTAAATTTGTGGAGCTGAACACTGAAAGTTTTTAATACAGTCTTACTATTAATACTATTAATATGTTTGCTTATTAATTTTGAAAAAGTGTTATGCAGTAGTTAAGCATTTCAAAACATTTAGAACTAAATGACAAGATGATGCACGCCACATTTCCGTAGCATGCCACAATGTTGCAAGACATCGCCTCAGCGTAAACGAGGCTTTAGAGCCAGGTCTGTATTGTATGGTGGATGTGATGTGTTGCGTACGAAACTAAAACCTGCAATCAGATCCACACGTCAAGGACAACTGTGAAGAGGTGTCATCCTGCAGCAAGATAACGCTCGCCCACATTCTGCCAAACGGACAGCCGACGCAATAAAGGAGATTCGAGGTGCTGGAACATCCACTATACAGTCCAGACCTGGCTCCAAGCGGTTTTCACATGTTTGGACCCTTAACGGGAGCAATACAGGGAAGAAGATTTGAAAGTGATGAAGACGTCATTTCTACGGTGCAAAATTGTTTAGAGATGCAACCAAAAAACGTATTTTCTGATGAAATAAAAAAAACTCGTAAAACGTCGGGAAAACTGCATTGAAGTCCAGGAAGGTTACGTAGAAAAATAACGCATGTTTCAGTTTTCTATCATCAGAATAAGTACAGCTTTTCACAAATGTGCCTTTACTTTTTGAATTTCCCTCGTATACCTGTATGTAGATGATTTTGTAAATAAGCTTTACCTATAATGTACTTTTAAAGATATAACAAGGGATCGCTTTTGTCATAGTGCATATGCGTGAATATTGAGTTTCGGCATTAACATCTATTTATAAATAACTGTTTAACCATGGGTAACACCACGGTCCAAGCAAGTAACATATGTAATTATACTAACCCCCTAAGACATCTCCCCCCACTGGTAAAAGCACAAATCGCACACTGCTCAGGAGACAGAGAGGACACGGCATTTCCAGAACTGTTATGGCTGCAATTGGGGCAGCCTTTCACCAGAGTGCAGCACGCTACTCAGCGGGTAGGCTAAACCACGTACAGTGGGTGTGGCTTGTGGCAAGTACTTTTGTAGCCCAATTACCTCACTTTCCATTCATTGCTCATCACATTGCTCACTTAAGCTACCTGCTAGACTGCACTACGGGTAACACTTGATGCATTGCCTCAACTACGTTAGTTTGCATGGCCATCTTCTGGAGCAGCTGTTATATACCAATTGTTACTGTTTTTCCAATTTTCAGCTTACTGTGGTTTTAGAATGTTCTCCCCCAGATACGTTTTGCTTTCATTAGGAAGCAACTTTGTTGGTCATTCTATAAATAATATGTTTCTACATTTTGCCATTTATAAATTAGAAACAATCTTTCTTTACAAATTTGGTGTACAACTTACTTATGGTGTTTATTCTTCTTTTTGTGTGAGAACTTCAATGTCGGCTAACAATGACTGGGAGAAAAAGCAATGGACTCCAGAATACATGAAAAAAGAAATAAATATTTCAAGTAAACTGTATGCCAAATTTGTAAAGAAAAACTGTTTTTAATCTATAAATAGCAAGATGCAGACACATAGTAAGTATATTATATTTACAAAATGACCACTAAAGATGCTTTGTAAATTAAAGTAAAACACATCTAGTGAAAATACTCTTAAATTTCAGTAAAGTTAAAATGGAAAAAAATTGATATCTGGACTATGTTTTGTAGACCTTATTTGGATTGAGCATGACCATATTATGGACCACTTGCTATGAGCTGGTTTACAGACTGCCACTAGAGCCTGGTGCCTCTTCAAGTGCATCACATGTAATATTGTGCATTTGTGCCTATAATGGCTCTTGAGTGTCTAAAATAAATCATGGGCCCAGGGCTGATATTTCAAAGGCTTTAGTTGAAATCTGCGTAAATTGGTGGCTACCGAAGCAGAAGTACTAAGCTCTAGTTTGAGCAACTACTCAATATTTTATGGAGTGATATGACCTAATTGGTTTCCAACCAAATGAACAACAGTATGTGTCTAAAATTAATGCTGATCTGTTGTTGAGCAAACACTGTGCTACAAGCCATGAGGTTTAATTTCTCTGACACATTCTTCTAATATTGTCTAAAGGAAATGCATTACACTAACATTTGTGAAATATGTTTTTCAAAAGTACTGGGTGAGTATTCTGTTTAGTAGTTTAATGAAAATAATCAATTTCTGAAAATACAATTTGACTGAATGTACAAAAAATCTACTCACCAAGCAGAGACAGAAGAAAACACATAAAATTTATGGGAATGGGCAACCTTTCAGGGCCAGTGGTTGTTCCTTCTTCTGGTAGAATGGTTGGGGACTGGTGAGATTTTGGAAGTGGGGTGAGTTAGAGAAAAATCATCCAGAACCTCTCCTCAGGGAAGACTTACAGGAAGGGATGAAAAGGGAAGACTGAATGAGTGGGGAGAGACACCACTGCTGCCTGTATGAACATGCAGGGATGTGGTGGAGCAAGGCAGTGGGCTGCTATGTACTGCTTTGAGAGGCTGTGCTTGGGAGGGAGCAAAGGGGAGAGGAAAGAAGGGAAAAGAGCTATTGCACGTATGCTATCAGGATAGAAGAAATTTATAGGGCTGGACTGAGAGCAGGACAGTGGACAGGCAGGTGGAGGGTAGCGACTAGTGGAAGTTGAGGTAAGGGGTTACAGGAATGAAGGATATGTTGCAGGATGTTCCCACCTGTGCAGTTCAGAAAAGCTGGTTTTGGTGGGAAGAATCCAGATGGCACTGGCTTTGAAGCAGTCACTGAAGTCAAGCACATCATGTTGGGTGCATCGTGAAACAAGTGAGTGATCCAGCTGTCTCTTGCCTGCTGTTTGGTAGCTGAATAATATCTAACAGTCATTTTCAGTGTGCCTGTCCGCCACTCAGTGCCTCCGGTATGTTGTGAGTAGCAATCTGCCTTTTCATATTATCCAAACAACTTGTAATAGTTGTGCAAAACTGTGATTGTAATCCAGACTTTAAAGAATCAGAGCCTTTATGGAACAAAGGGAAGGAGGAATAACATAAAAAAGAAAAGCTGTTGATGATAATAAACAGAACCATCTAGTGCTGTGCCACACTGAATTTATTGGCATAAAATTTTAAGTGATTAAGTAACAGTTTTGACTTAATAATCTTTCTGATCAGACTTGAAACTAGTGTTAATTATGCTTACAAGAAGAATACTAAATAAGGACTTTGATGTGGGCCTTATGAAGACTTATATGAATAAGAAGGAGGTAAAACATCTCTTTTCTTCATAATTTACATAATTCCAGAACAATAAGCAGCAGCACTGCAAGGTATTAGATTTACACTGAAACTCTATAAATGGATACATGCAGCGTGAAAGTGAATGGTGATGTATTACACTATGCAACAAAATAATTTTTCTCTGTTGCTGAGTTGAAAATACATTCCTTGTAGTAATTTGGATGTGCTGTACACAGATCTGCAGTCAGATCTGTCCTGGCATGTCAGGAAAAAAAAGTTATATACATGTAAAGGTTATCAAGTTTAATGCTGTTAACTGTGTTGAATTGTGAATGTGAGAAATTTTAGGGAAATTAATGTGCATACTTTGGGATGAAAACACTAAATATTACAATTAAGAAGTGAATTATAAATGTCTATTTACCTCGTAAATGAGTCAGGGACCCTTAGTCACACTAAGATTGACTATGGATTGGTTTAAAAGTATGTAGAGCTTCTTGTTTTCTGCCCGTGAAAACCTTCTGTTGCTCTCTGCAAAAAGTAACAGTAATCTCACATAATGTTCAGACTGAAGAGGCCTTCATATCTTGCTTCCATGGCGGACATCTCGTGGAATCTTTCACTGTGCTTGTCACTCTCAGCTCCCATATTTGATGGAGAAGTGAACACAAGAAATGCATCTTAGTAACATTCAGCAGCCGAGGTGCTGGAAGGCTGTTAGCAAGTTGTTCACAATTTCTGCATAGTTGTGTGCTCTGGTGTTTCCAAGAAAGTTGTGCACGACAAGCACAAATGTGTCCCAAGCTGCTAATTCTCATTCCATAAGCTCCAATCTGAATTGCGGATCTCGAGTCAACTTTCACATTTCTGGTCCAACAAAGGCTCCTGCTTTCAATTTTGTGTCAGTTGTCATCTTTCCAAACTTGCCTTTTAGCTACTGAAAACCACAATCTGTTTTATCCATTGTTGCAACAAACTGTTTCATAAGACCCAATCTGATATGGAGTGGAGGTAGGTAAATCTTATTATGATCCGAAAGATGTACATGTTGAACATTGTGCTGCCCTACTGCAGGTAAATTTCTGGGAGGCCAATTTTTCACTATGTAGTGATTCTTGTCATCACGACTATTCCACAGGCAAATAAAGCACATCTGCCTTGTACACCCAATCTGAATTCCTAACAGAAGGACTACATCCTTTAAATCACTGCAGATATTCCAATTATGCTCAGAGTACTTAATCAGCATCAAGAGAGTGTTCATTGTTTCATAGGTTTCCTTCATTCTCACAGCATGAGCAATAGAAAATGATGGTTTCTCATTGCCATTGTATAGTAATGCAGCTTTGAGACTGCTTGAGCTAGAGTCCATAAAAAGTCTCCACTCTTCTGCTACATATTTGTTATCTTGCTCCTTTATGAGTACTGTCACATCATGGCAGAAGCAAACACTGTGTTCATCAGCATAGTATGCTGTGAATTTCATGTGTCACTCTCAAAAATGCATAACTGTAGCACCTCTCTCAAGTAAGTTGCACTCCTTCTGTCTGGAACCCAGCAGTTGAGGCTTTTCTTTCGACAGCAACAAATTGTGAACCAGGTCTTCCAGTTTGGCTTGGCTGTTCAAATGAGGCTTTTTAATTTTGTTGGAATCATTTATGTATTCCATAGCTCCAGCATCTCTGTCATTACCTTCAGTATCACTTTCTTCATTCTTCAGTGCATTGGATAAAGGAAGAATTGGTACCGGGTGATCTGTACCATGCGTCACAGGCTTTAGAGCAGACTGACAATCTGGATACACGATTTTTGACTTGCACTTCTTGCTATACCTGGATATGTTGCTCAAGCAGAAACAGCAATCTGAGTGGTGATCTTCCCACTATTACAAAATCATGAGAACAGCAAAAGGTATTCGATTTTGCTTACCGTTTAACCAATGGGTTAGGCCGGAGTAACAGACAGTGCAACAGAGCTCATGAGTCCAGGAGTTTGTATGATCTCTGATTTCACATCTGATGTAATGTTTGTAAGCTATATGTAGCTTACAATGTGCTGGTTGGACATTGTATACTTGCCAAATATGTAGCAAAAGCAGCCCAGACAATTCACAAAACTGTGCCTTTGCAGTTTTTGTTTACTGAATCACCATATAAAGAATTACCGAATTGTCATATACGAAATCACTTAAATGCATGTTACTGCAACTGTTGATTAATTAAACACGGAACCACACTAGCACAAACTGTTCTCTAGTCACCTCCAAATCAGACTGATGGACAAAGAGGAGAAATTGCATGGGAACTAATTTTATAAAACATGTTGAAACCTCTCTGCATGCTGTAGATCGTAGACAAGTTAGAAGTTGTCACAGGCTAGTTAGAACTTGTCCAAGCCTGCCTGTTTATTTTTACTAACACACACTTATCTTTCCACAGATGCATAAAGCAGAGTGACCTTGAGAATACGCACACATACACACACTCACACAATTGTACAACAAGCATGGTTTGTTGATGTAGGTACATATTAACCCACATACAGGCTTTTATGACTTTCAGATATAACCTTAAATACCAATGTTCTACAACATTTCTGATCGCAAAATCAGAATCAGCGCACCCTATTACATAACACTCACATTATTTTCACCCAAGTAGCAAATTCGCTGTTGCGTTGTGTTATCAGACAAGACAATGGTCTTAATGTTGGGAGATATTATGAAGGAGTAAATCAGGAATATCAATACTCACTAATCAGTTGTCGGTAGAATCACTTTATGGGAACGGGATACGATTATCGGTTGAATGCAGTAGCTATCCCCATTAAATTCCACATAGAGATATATTTTGCAGTAAGTCATATATGTGTACACAGCTTGTGATACAGAACAGAACTAAAAACTAACATGGAGGCTCGGCAGAGCAATGAGAGTCCAAAGTTGGTGTTAATCGTGGTCGGTACGACCTATCGATGCCACACAGCGCCCCTCCCCCCCCCCCCCCCTCGCAGTACAGTGAGGCTTGAGTGGAGGTCATGTGGGTGTCAGCGTCGGTAGTAGTTGTGTGAGTTGGCAGGTGCCCGACTGGGATTTCCATATCGGTCGAGGCGGAGTGACTGGCGGCAGATCCACCTCGTAGTCGGTTAACCAGCGGGAGTGGACAATGCATCGACCGGCCCAAGAGCAGGGGTGTGGAACAGTCTGCAGCGTGGTGTAGGCGTGTCCGCCCCATATGCAGATCGAGCCGTCCAATGAGGTGAACGCGTGGATTTCTGACGGGTAGCACTCACGGGGGATGGACAGGCTATGTACCACACTGAAATTTAACTGCCCGTTGGATGGCGAGGCTGCGGTGTCTGTTAGGAGGACAAGCACACGGTTATCAAAGGTGACGATCGACACATTGTCCACACGGTGTGGGGGCACATTGCAACACAGGTTGAATGTGGGAGAGGCAAGCGACTGAGCGACCAAAACCGGGGGCCCCTGCGAATGCAGGGGGGGTCGGTAACTTGTATGACCAAAGTTTAAGTTCTTCTTAAGTGAGCATGGAGAATTGTGTGCACTAAAATGTTCTTGATTGGTTTGACAATGAGGCAAAACCGGAACAGGTCACGGTTGATAGTGACCGGGTGCATTTTGCAATAATGGTGGTGCTGCACATGAAACCAGAGTCCATTGTTTGTGTTAGCAGCATAGCACTCCACCGTTGTAGAGTGACAAAGTTTGAAGTTAACGTGGCTGGAGATTGCGAATCACTGTGGATTAATGTAGAACCGGTCGTTGGGTGAGGTAGCCATGGCGTCGTGTGCATAGCCCAGCACGGAAGTCACAGAAGACGTAGAATCTTCGGGGTCGCCAATGTGGGAACAGGATATGATTATCAGTTGAATGCAGTAGCTATCCCCATTAAATTCCACATAGAGATATATTTCACAATACATCATATATGTGTACACAGCTTGTGATACAGAACAGAACTAGAAACTAACGTGGAGGCTTGGCAGAATATTCAGAGTCCAAAGATGGTGATAATCGTGGTCAATACAACCTATCAACGCCACAATTTATTCGACAACTGAGGAACAGTCAGTGCCTCGATATGCATAGTTAACACAGTTTTAATGAGGAATAAAATGTATTATACAGTTTTTTATCACACTTAATGAAAGCTGCATTCTAGTAAGACATGTAACACAATCTGAAGAAAGACAGACAACTCAGTGAGCATAACATGAGACATCAGAATGTGGGAACAGCATCACAACTTACAGTAAAACCAAAATTCATCTGTCATACCTCACTGTAATGTCTTAAGAAATGATTATTATAGAGCCTAACATAATGAGCTTTGCAAGAAAAATATTTGTGAACAATATGGAATAAAGCAAGAGTATAGTCATGGGAGCAACAGAGAAGTTCAATTCCCAGTTCACTGAAATGAAATATTAAAAATATTACTAATGCTACTGTATGGTGCCTGCCTCATTGTGTGAAGCCTGCTTTTAGCAAAGTATGCATAACTTTCTCCATAAATCCTCCACGAAGGCAGCCATAAAATCAGTGTCCAGTGAGGTTCCTGTCTCAGTACCCACGGATTCTCAGTACTTTATGGGATCAAGGACAGTCAAAAACACTTTTTTACATTCCTTTTATACTCACAACTGCTTTTAGCACCAGCAGGCATCAGAATACCTAACTTCAACAAGACACAGATATAATCATGACACCAGTGTTCCTTATTCAATACCTGACCATCCCCATGACTTTCTGGAGTTAAGGATAGTCTGGTGCATTCCTTGTTCTCTTGTTATCAGATGGCATGGACTGCTGTAAAAGCCCAGATGGGAACCAGTCCATCTTTTCTGTACAGGAAGGTTTATGAGATCTGTAACCAATGAAAACTATTTAGGATGATTTTTAGAGCCCAGGTGAAGATAACAGAATATGCATTGGAAAAGAATTACCTATATATATGGAATAAGATGTTTGAAGAAACTATAACAGCTCCCTTCACTGGCCAAATTACATATTACATTTGGCCAGTGATACAAAGTGGAGGAAAACTGGTTTCCCAGAAGTTACAGAAGAGGGAAGGCCAATGAATTAAAAGTGACTGCACAGATAAGAAGCTATCTTCATTTTTCCAGCTGTTTTTCTGCAGTGATCAACAGACAGTCACTAGCATCAAGACCTTGAATAGCTGAAGGACCACTGCCTGATACATTTATGAGGCCTTTCCACCAGACAATGAAATCCGTTTTATCTTCTAGCTGGCCACCAACTTTGGATTGGACAAGATGGAACTCGTTTCTTGCTGGAGGCAATACAACTTTGAGCTGCTTGATGAATATTTGTCATCCATTAACGTAAATTAATTCATGAACCTGTTTCAAACAATTATTTATCTCCATCCAGGCTAACAGGTACTGTGATGTACTAGGCAACTGTTTAATTTCTGTGTTTCATGGAAAATAGAAATTAATAACATCTGTCTGAAAGAACAGACACCACACACGTATATAAATATGTATGGCCTCATGGCCATTATGATCATTTCACCTCAAATAGATTACTGTATGACAAAATCCAAAACTTAATATGCTGTAACTTATTCACAAACCCACAAACTAGGTTTTTCTGTAACATATACTGACGTCCAATATAATTTTGCTATACAGTGAGTGAATTTGCATATCTGAGGAGTGTGCTACTGTCCAGCAAGATTTATGCAATGCAAATGGGGAAACAAGTCTGCTGCAGTATGCTACCACCTGGTGACACTGACATAAACTTGTAATTGCATGGTAGGGGACGCCGTCAACGGTGCATGTTGCTTATCAAATCTTTATGTATTTGACCCATAAGGCAATAATGCCACATCAGTTGTTCATTTGCAAAAGCTCCTTAAAATGAACACAACTGAAGATGTGCTCATGACTGTGATGCCAAGTTTGACATAGTCTAGAGGAGTAGCAATACATAGCATGGTAGATTTAGTGCCGTGTACTTCAGATACGTTTAACAGCATTCAAACAGTTACGTTTAACAGTGAAAATAACCAAAAAATCTGCAAGGTGTCAATAGTTAGGGTGTTCACATGCTCTTGTGCTCTCATACAGCAGCCTCGACCATTTTAAATTGAGCATAGCGTCCTCTCGGAAAACTGTTTTTAACATTAAAACAGTTTCAGCAACATCTTTACTGAGCAGAAAACAAAATTTCACTGCTACACACTGTTCACTCAAACTTGCCGTCATAAAAAATGAAACAAGAACACAACAGTGCTAGCAAAAACCATCACTGCAGATAAACAGAATAAGCCAGTCAAGAATACAGGCAGCAATGAGTTGCGCTATACATGCCTAGTGGCAGAAATATGTATTACACAAGCTCTGCTATGGCAATGTAATTCCAGTTTTTTTTAGTACTTACTGGTACTGTTAACACAAGAGTTTCTTAGGTATGTAATATTACATTTGTGAGTTATTAAAATCCATGAAAATATAAAAAGTAAGCAGGTTGGATGGCATCCTTATGTGTAGATGATGCAATTATGCATAAGAAAAAAGTTTGGGAATGAAGTCTTTTTGCCAGATCTGGATATGGGCAGATCAGTTTTATTTGATATCAATGTCTTTATTCATGCATTCATTGTGTTCCGTAGATCACATCAAGAAGCAAAACCTTCCCCTGGAATGAGTCAAGGAAGACCTTAACATAAGACATGCTTAATCTGTATTCTGTATTAATAATAAGCTAGCACTACACTGCCAATGGCCCTGCTGCAGTGGCAATACCAGTTATTGTCAGATCGCCTAAGTTAGGTGTTGTCAGGCTTGAGTAGCACTTGGATGGATGGATCACCATCTGAGTCTGGCAAGCACTGTGGGCAGGCGAGGTGCAATCCACCCTTGTGAGGCCAATTGAGCAGCTACTTGATTGAGAAATAGAGGCTCAGGCCATGAAAACTGACAACAGCCTATTGACTGAGGAAGACACGATGGCCAGTTGGTACCGTTGGGTTTCCTGTTCAGATGGAGTATCACTACACTGCTTGGTGCTATTATGAAAACTATACATGTAAGGAATGTATAGAATTGTTTATCTCATACAGCCCTTGTCATTTGGGTAGTCCATGGTAATGATATAACTTCTAGATCCATATTTGTACTCTTTCTACTAAAACCCTCATCAATGTACTTATAGTTCTACAATCTTACAGTTCCCCATATACTTTATTAGTTTAGGATGTTATGACATATTCTCTGATACTGTATCGTTGACACAGGTGCAGAACTGAACATACATCACATAAATAATGAACAATGTGTTGTGTTACAATATGTAATGTAGAGCTCATAGCAAAAATTTTCTTAATTTAAAATGTGAAATTTGTCATTAGCAAGATTCTGTAAAGACTTATAGATGAAACTCTGTCTGAAAATAGGCTAAATGGAATAAATAAAATATTTTTGGTACCTACATTTTGATTTACAAGACAAAAATGAGAACATACTTTTCTTGATTTTGTATCTTTTCCACGCTGCTCCTTGTACTATGGTAAATAAGCTACTATGATAACTTCTGAGAGCACAGCAGATAAAACTAGGTATTGTATTGTATTGTATGTTAACTGGGGGGCCTAGAAACAACGGAGAGGCTCCCTCCCCACCGCAGCCGCAGTGGTCCACAATCCCACGACGGCTACCGCAGTCCACTTCACCCCTCTACCTCCCCACACCAAACCACTCTTTCAGGGTTATTGTGCGGTTCAGCCCCCAGTGGAAACCCCCCCCCCCTCCACTCCCCTTCCTGGGAACATCTCACACCAGAGGAGTGTAACCCCTATGTTTGGGTGGTAGAGTAGTGGTGGTGTACGTGTACGTAGAGAACTTGTTTACGCAGCAATCACCGACATAGTGTAGCTGAGGCAGAATAAGGGTAACCAGCCTGCATTTGCATTTCCCAGCCTGGAGAGCCATGTGTTAGACCGCACGGCTAACCGGGTGGGCTAAAACTAGGTAAGTATTCTATTATTATTAAATTGTACCAATCTTCCTTTTCAACTTAGGTGATAAAATTTGTAAACATATTTTATCACATACGCAATTGTAGAGAAAATAATAGGCTAGTTAAAAGTAACATGTGACGAGGGACAAAATGGTGGCAGCAGGCACACAACTGCATTTGATACCACTGGAGAGAAATATTACAAGCACATCTGACTGCAATGGATAAATGAATGCCACAGATGCCATGTTGTTTAGAAACATTGTACATGCCTTCCTTTACCCCATACCATCATATTCAGAGAACCTTCAATCCATATTGGAGTTTCAAAGTAAGGAAGCATGTTTATTTTGGTTATTACTAGTAATATTTGCAGCTTGCACATATTTGTCAAAAACCATATGTTTCCTACATCAGCTGCTATGAAAATTGTTCCTATTGCTATCAGTTGGATTTTAATTAATTGTCATCTGGCACTACAAGTTTCTCAATAACAGTATCTGTGTGGATACACACATTAAGTAGCATCCTACTCTACATGACCTTTAGGAATACGAACTGGGCAACAGAACTCAATAAATAAATTTAAACTCTCTTCAGAAGAACCAAAGTGTCAGTATCTTCTGAACAAAGTTTACATTCTGTGTATTGATTTATATCATCCAGTTTGTATTTTTGAGATCATGCAGAATGTGATGTATGTCTCCACACAGATAGGCCAACTATATTTGAACATCTTCTTGAGCCTAATGATCATTATAACAGTAAAAACTGGTAGTAATAACAACATTTTCGTGGCAGGTGATTGTGGTACAACATGATTTTTGACATTAATGATTTGCATATTGTCATGTAACTAGTATGTGGTATGAAGTTCTTGTCTGATACAAAACAAAAATCAGAAAGATATATGTTTCTTCTTGCTGAACTCAAATTTTGATTCTTAATTCCTTTCCTTTCCAACTAAATGTTACCACCAATAAGTTTTAGGACAGGTACTACTCACTGTCTTTCATTGTTCATTGCATACAAATTGATTTGGTTCAGAAGAAATTATCCATAATATTTTTTGCTTGTAATAATAAAAATAAGATATACAATGACAAACTACAATTGGTACTCAGTCTTTGCTTACCCGTCATCATAATCAACACTTGCCCAGTCTGGATTAGGAAGCTGTATTACAGGTGACTTTCCTTCAGAAATATCCTGCACTATTTTCAGAACTTCACATTCAATCCTTGTCATAAGTTGCTGCCTGAAAGTAGAAGATATGATCCTGAGTTATTGTAGTGATTAATTTTTCTTTAATTCATATCAAAAGCATGGATAAAATCTCTTAAACCATTTTTTACTCAGGTCATCTGCACAATCCCACTATCACTTTGGCTGTACAAATGGTAGCCGTTCTCATTCCAGTAACAGAAGAAAGGTTAAAATAACAACCTGGAGAAATGTGGCTAACTGATTATTTATGGAAAAGTCATTAAGAAACATCCACACTGACAGCAAAATTAAAATCAATAACCTAATAATATAGAATGTATTCCAGACATTTTGAAAAATATAATTTGCTAGAAATTAGGATAGATAAGCTGACGATTGAGTCTGACTACCACAAACACCACATATTGGAAGGTCCTCTTATTGGATCAGGAAGGCATGTATCACCTGATTATTCTCCATTCAAAATCTAGTGAGAATGATTTAATTTTGTTTGAGGAGGCGAAAGAAGAATTGTCTTGGCTGAGGAGCTGATTTAACCAACTATGGATCATTATCCATCACTCCCAACAACTTTTATTTTCATTGATGCATGGCTCTTTACCTCAATAGTAAAGTGACATCATAAAGAGGAATATCACCACCTTGAACCATTCAATTTCAGTACACACTTGCTAGGCAGCCAATTCTTCTAACTCATTTTCCTTGACCACCATGTCCCATGGTACCCAGCAGAATGTAGTCACCTTTCTTAACCTTCCTAGGCAGGGAATGGATTATCGATTATTTTGTCTACTGGGTACACGTATTGTATAAATTGAAGGGGGTCAAAGCAGATGAAGAACAGAATGGCAACAGTATATCAACTGTTGATTTATCAACAATATCAATTTATGTACCAGTATATTTGGCTTTCATATTATCGATATTCTTCTATTGGGTACCGAATGTAAGTATAATCACTATGATGCTTCAGCTCATCTATATGTTAAATACTTAATTAATTTCAATAAATTCATTTCAACTTTTGGGAGTCTGCATATTTTACATATATCATATATATTCATGTCTCTCATTCAATATAAATACTGAATGGCTCACTTAACTCCTGATGTGTCTGCAATTTCAAAGCTAATGAATATCCTGTCTGTCTTAACACCCCTATTTTTCAGGACTGACATGTCTCTATCTGCTCTGTTCAGTTGCTCAGTCACACCTGTGATGCATGGTGTGGGTGTTGGTTGGCACTTGATGAAGTGCCATACTGCATCTTTTGTTGATTCTTTATTGAATATGGGGTTAAGTTACAATGCTAATGTAGTGAGGCATGAATACTAAACATAGTATGTGGAGACACTTTACAAAAACAAAAACAGTAGAAAAGATGCAAAGTGTTGCATTTGTGTTAAAATTTTGAAACCTTAAAATGGAGGAGAACTTTCAGATGTAAGATCACATCACAAGCCACTTGCAATCAACACAATTGACAAAAGGGGAGTTTGTTTTTAACCTTGACACAATATAAATAATCGTTTAATTGAGAACACCAGTAGCAGCCAATAACAGGGTAAATCCTACTGAGGTAAGGAAAGATGAGAAACCCATCTAACCACCACTGTCCCAGTTGAGAGGTTATCTTCAAAAGCTGGCAACAATATCATTGAATAAGCAAAGTCTCAGTGACTAGAGACAGTGGTCATGTGTGTGTGAGTTGTGATTATATGAATGTGTGTACGTGAGTGGGTTATCTACTTTAGAAGAAGGCCCTTTGGACTGAAAGCTCACATATTTAGCAGCCTTTTTGGTGTGCCTGTTTGCAACTCAAATTTCCTCTATATGAAGAGTAGTAGTCTATCGTTTATAAAATACTGTCATCATACCCTCCTGGATTTTCCACTGTTTGAAGAAGCAAGGCTCCACATTATGGCCCTGATGGGCTGAGCTGGACTGCCCAACAACCATGTCACCATCCTCCAATGGAGTCATTGGATGCCACTTGGAGGGGCATGTGGTCGGCAACCTGCTCTCTCGGTCATTGTCAGCTTTCTTGACCTTGGAGCCACTACTTCTCATTCAGATAGCTCCTTAATTGCCATCAAGAGGTTGAGTGCACCCCAGACTACTCTTCCCACACTGGCAGTACCAGGAATTAAACCCAGGTCCTCCGCATAGTGGACAGACATGCTGACCACTGAGCTATGTAGGTGGACATTATTGAAAAAAGAAATAGATTTTATGACAGTCTCTTATCAAAGATGCTTTTTTATGGATTGCCTCAAAAATATTGTAAGGAAACAAAACTCAGCAGTCAGTGTTATTTAATCAAAACAGATGCATGAAATGGATGCTCTTAAAAGAGAGCGAAACAGGTGTTCTCAGATGTTCTATGTGGGGAAATAGTTTTCTCAGCTTCAAAAGTGGGTGTTAAATAACTTACGGCACATACTTAAATTTTTAACAGTTAGAGTTTTTTGCTCGAGTATCATGTCGTTTTTGGAAACCCAGAATCTACTCTGTAGGAATCAACATGGATTCCGGAAACAGTGATCGTGTGAGACCCAACTCGCTTTATTTGTTCATGAGACCCAGAAAATATTAGATACAGGCTCCCAGGTAGATGCTATTTTCCTTGACTTCCGGAAGGCATTCGATACAGTTCTGCACTGTCGCCTGATAAACAAAGTAAGAGCCTATGGAATATCAGACCAGCTGTGTGGCTGGATTGAAGAGTTTTTAGCAAACAGAACACAGCCTGTTGTTATCAATGGAGAGACATCTACAGACGTTAAAGTAACCTCTGGCATGCCACAGGGGAGTGTTATGGGACCATTGCTTTTCACAATATATATAAATGACCTAGTAGATACTGTCGGAAGTTCCATGCGGCTTTTCGCGGATGATGCTGTAGTATACAGCGAAGTTGCAGCATTAGAAAATTGTAGCGAAATGCAGGGAAGATCTGCAGCGGATAGGCACTTGGTGCAGAGAGTGGCAACTGACCCTTAACATAGACAAATGTAATGTATTGCGGATACATAGAAAGAAGGATCCTTTATTGTACGATTGTATGATAGCGGAACAAACACTGGTAGCAGTTACTTCTGTAAAATATCTGGGAGTATGCGTGCGGAACGATTTGAAGTGGAATGATCATATAAAATTAATTGTTGGTAAGGTGGGTATCAGGTTGAGATTCATTGGGAGAGTCCTTAGAAAATGTATTCCATCAACAAAGGAGGTGGCTTACAAAACACTCGTTCGACCTATACTTGAGTATTGCTCATCAGTGTGGGATCCTTACCAGATCATGTTGACGGAGGAGATAGAGAAGATCCAAAGAAGAGCGGTGCATTTCATCACAGGGTTATTTGGTAACTGTGATAGCGTTATGGAGATGTTTAGCAAACTCAAGTGGCAGACTCTGCAAGAGAGGCACTCTGCATCACGGTGTAGCTTTCTCGCCAGGTTTTGAGAGGGTGCGTTTCTGGATGAGGTATTGAACATATTGCTTCCCCCTACTTATACCTCCCGAGAAGATCACGAATGTAAAATCAGAGAGATTCGAGCGTGCACGGAGGCTTTCAGACAGTCGTTCTTCCCGCGAACCATACGCGACTGGTACAGAAAAGGGAGGCAATAACAGTGGCACGTAAAGTGCCCTCCGCCACACACTGTTGGGTGGCTTGCGGAGTACAAATGTAGATGTAGATGTAGTCTTGTATTTTTTTGTTTAAAGTTACCATACTTTTGAAGATCAGTCATTTGAGGCCACAATGAGTTAAGATTCTACATACCATCAAATGGGGTGATTTTGGACAACAGAGCAAATTTGGACAGCATGGCTTATTTGCTCTTTGTTACTGCATAGAAACAAAGAGTTACATATTTTAACATCCGTGCGCCAGTTTTTTAAGTGCAAGATTGCATTTATCGCTTTCGCAACTTTTATTTTGCGTCAATTGTTTACCTAGGTGAATAACTGACAAACAGTCTCAGCGTTAAAGATCCATGCATTATCGTAAAGTGGAAACTTTCTGTTGTTGTGCTGATCGAGAAGTTATTGTAACCGTAACTGTCGACGAGCTCAGTAGCTAACAGCATTGGGACAATTTCTGTGCAAGTTTGTCGAGTTTCTCATGCAAGGCTATAAAATAATACCGGTTTTTGTAAAACTATGTACTATGTGGGGTGATTTTGGACAATGCCAAGAACGTATAAGAGCAGGAGAGGTGCTACAGTATGGTGAAATTATGACCCAGAAATTTTAGATAAAGCTGTTTGTGATATTCAGAGTGGTAAATTATCATAAAGAAAAGCAAGTGATTTGCATGGTATACCTAAATCAACCCTAAAAAATAAATTGCAGGAAGCACATCCGAAAAAAATGGGAGGACAGCCAGTGCTAAATAATGAATAAGAAGAAATGTTGAAGCAAGGTGTCTTGAGGGCTGCACATTGGGGATTTCCCTTCACTAAATTGGATATTAGATATTTAGTTAAAGGCTACCTTGATAAATCTAGCTGAAAACAGAAGAAATTTCATAATAATTTGCCAGGAGAAGAATGGGTGCATTTATTCCTTAAACGACAGTCAGAAGATCTTTCCATTTGCTTAAGTGAAAATATTAAATGAGCTCATGCAGAAGTGAACAAAGAGACTGTTTATTTAAATTCTTGCAAAATATAAACTTATCTGTTATATGTAAAATTCATTATATCATTCCATATCACTTATTCATAACAAAGGGCTGCCTTAAAATGTGTAAAATGTCACCAAAACCAAATAAAAAGCATGTAGAATTTTAAAAAAGGCAGTAGCTGTCCGAATTTGCCCTCTAGATACTGTAACTTTGGACAGAGATTTAAAAAACACATGTGTCCGAAATCATCCCAATCCATGAGGTGACTTCGGACACTTTATTTAACTGCCTCAGATAAATATACCTACACATACACTTTCTGGTTCTGGGATATTTTATTTGTTACACATATACGCTACCACTTCCATAACAATCAATTTAATCTAACAGTATATATGAAAGCTACAATCAAAATAATGACAAAACCGTCCAAAATCACCATGTTTGACAGTACTATATAATATTTCATTGTTGCTGATTCCCAAATATTATTTTCAATTTAAAAGAACTATTTTCTCTCTGACATCTGTATGAATATGGAATTAGTGTTTATTAACTGCCTCTATAAATGTGCTTTAATTCAAAAACAATGAAAATATTCAAATGTTTTGTATAAAAATTAAACAAATTTCTTGACAGAACACATGCCTAAATCAACAGTGAAAGAGAACTTGTAGAACAAATGCAAATAATAATAGTTTCTTGTAACAGACCTTACAACTTGTTTCAAATAAGAATCATTCTTTTCAATGTACTGAAAATATTGATATTTTGGATTTGATGTATTTTTGGCATTGATATCACACAGACAATTTATCAAAAAGCCAATAGTCCAGAAAATTGTGCCATCTCAAAACAAAAGTGCAGCTCATCTCTTTCACAGTCATTAAGACTACATGACTCTTCAGCAAACAAAGTAAACTCATTTGGTAAATGGTGTTGATAACCTGACAGAAAGCAACAGAGGAGTCAAATTGCTTTAACTCGTGCCATTCATTTAAATTTAATAAAATGTAGACTAAAACATATGCACTTGTACCAATTTTCACATAAATCAGTAAACTGAAATTAGTTCTAGGGCTTCTCAGTAATGAGGGTGGGAGTTGGCTCCAGTGATATCCCACATGAAAATGCAGGCAATTTATGAGAATTTTGTAACAGAACAAGCATTGGTTTGGTATGCTAGTGAGTCTGAAATGGTAGAGATCCTGAATGCTTGACATAACGTGAGCAGCTGCCACTGGAAGATAAGAGGCAGTTCCCCAACCTTCGTACTGGGACTGGACATGAAATGTTCCAGTATCCATCCATATCTACATTTACAAACATACTTCGCAAGTCACCAGATGATGCATGGCCACTCACAAACAGAGTGAGGGAAAAATTATTGTCTACAAGCCTCCGTACAAGAACTAATATCTCTAATCTTTTCTCCATGGTTCTTACGTGAAATGTGTGTTAGCAGCAGTAGAATCATTCTGCAATCAGCCTCAAATGCTGCTTCTCTAGGGATTCCCATTTTCGTTCCCAAGGCATCTTGTAATACTTGCATGTTGTTTGAAATGTAGAGTAAAACAATTTTCTCATAAATCAGTAAACTGACATTAATTCTGGGGCTTCTCAGTACTCAGGGTGGTAGTTGGGTCCAGTGATATGTTAGGGGACCAAATGCTATGAGATAATATGTTTTGTAGACCCCACACGAAAATGCAGGCAATTTATGACAATTCCACAACAAAATGAGCATTGGTCTGGTATTTTAGTGAGTCTGAAATCCCTCTATTGATTCTCATTTGAGTTCCCAAAGCATCTCATAATGCTTGCACATTGTTCGAACCTACTGGTAACAAACCTAGCAGCCTGCCCCTGAAGTGCTTTGATATCTTCCTGTAATTTGACCTGGTGCAGGTCTTAAAAAAATGAACAGTACTCAACAATGGATTGCATTAGTGTCCTGTGTGTGGTCTCCTCTACAGATGAATCACACTTTCCTAAAATTCTCCTTGTGAACTGAAGTCGACATTTCGCCTTCCCTGCTACAAGCCTTACATGCCCAATCCATTTCATATTACTTTACAATGTTACATCTAGATATTGTCGGAGAAGAAGCTGAGCAGCACAGTCACTGTGGTGTAGTGGTTACAATACTAGACTGTTTCATGGAGGGGGCACACCTGTGTTCAACGCATTATGCGTTACGAGACCACACTGCAGTGGTGGTTGCTGTGTGCCAAACTGGCCATCCGATGCACATTGACACACTATGGCAGAGCCAAAGCCAGGTGGAATCACCACACAACTGATTTCTACTATAGTGCTCTACGTGAACTCATGGATCATCCTCCATCCCCGGATCGTCTACAAAAAGCTCAACACATCAAGGCAAAGATTTTAACCTTGACCAGATGCCATCTAGAGGGAGCCATTGTACGAGCACGCAGCCAAGACAGGATTAACGGTGAAGAACCTTCTATGCATCATATTGTTCAAAATGTTCGTCGACGCCGACAGGCTTTAATGACAACTTTAGACCTACCTGATGGATGACGGCTGACTTCGCAAGCTACCATTGCGGATGCATTCACAACGCACTATAGACTTTTCTATCACGAAGTACCTGCCGGTGCAGAGACCATTGCTGAGGTTGCCCAGGAGACACTTGGTACTCTAAATGCAGCAGCTGCAACCCTCCTGACTTCTGAAGTGACCACCAATGACGTCCAAGGCACTGTGGCCAAAGCGTCTCTGAATCGATCTCCCGGCCCGGATGGTTTACCTCTCGAATTTTACAGAACCTTCCAAGATTTGATGTTGCCACGATGGAGGGACATGTACTGGGAACTTTTGTCCGGCGTGGCAAACCCGCTACCAATGTTCATGGAAGGCTTACTTGTACCAGTCCCGAAACCTGCAGGAGGAAAACGACTCAACAGTTATTGGCCAATCACGTTACTCAGTTCCGACTTCAAGATTTTCACACGTCTTCTAGCAGTGCGACTCAAACATGTCTTACGAGACATTGTTTCCCACGAACAAACATCCTTAGGCGGCGATCGTAATATACAGACACCCCTCAGTGAATATCGAGATGTGATCGCTGTGGCAACACACTCGCGACTGCCAGGCGCTTTAATCTCCATCGACTTCAGACAAGCATTTGACCACGTCAATCATGCATTCCTCAATGCAGTGATGGACCGCATGGCAATTCCCCCAATGTTTACGCAAGTGATTATGCGGCTCCTTCGTGGAGCAGCGTCCAGACTTCTCGTCAACGGCAGACTTAAAGAACCTATACGGAATGAACGCTCAGTATGGCAGGGTTGCCCTTTGTCGACAGTGCTTTATGCCATTGTGATGGAACCACTCATTTGTGGATTACGGCGACGTTTCACAGGTATTCCACTCCGGGATCATATTTTCTGCTGCCGAGCTTACACGGACGACTTGGCTCTCGTCGTACGTTCAGCGGCCGACGTACAAGCTGTGATACAGTGGATTACCCACTAGAGTGCAGGGGCAGGGAGCACTATGAACGTGGCAAAATCATGTGCCATGAAGATCGGCCACGGTCTTCCCGCAGACAGTGTAGTCCCATTTCAACTGGTGGACCCACTTCGTTGTCTATGATTAGTGTACACACGAGACATTCGCCGCACCTCGGCGATCAATTTTTGGGCGCTACTGCAACGCATCTGGGCCAACATACAAAATCACATACTACGCCTGCTGAATATGTGCCAGAGAGTCACCTTCGTCAATACCCATCTGGCAGTCCAGATACCCCATATAGTGCAGATTATGACCATCACTGTGACAATGGCGGCCAGATTACAGGTGGCTTTTGGCTATTTTATTTGTTCTGAACACATCTTCAAAGTCCAGTATGAAGCTCTCACCTTACCGAAGCGGGACGGTGGCCTCGATCTGGTTAATGTGGGAGCCAGGACTATGGCACTTTACACCAGTACTATGCTCCAGTTATGGAAAAGCCAAAATGCTAGTTTTACTGGAATGTTGACCACCGAGCTCGCACCTGTTTCGAGATGCCCACTGACATCTCTGTCACACATCCCACCTCCGATGTCACATATCAGCCGTTTCTTTTTGGAGTACCGCTACATATGCACCGAGCTTCCCAGGACCAGGAAGACGATCACCTGCGACATCTATTGCCTCCTCTGAAAGTCTCCACCCCGCAACCCCATCAAAACATGTCACCCCCAGGTTTCATAGCCTACAGTTTGGAAAATGATCCACCAACCATATCACACCACTGACACCACCTCTATGTGGTACCTTTTCGTCAACAGCAAGTATACTACAAGACAGAAACCGGATCGCATCGCACTGGTGGACTCACCCCTGTGCCTCAAGTGCAATGTCGAAGATACAGATTTACATCGTTTTGAGTGTGCGCCAGCAACAGCTGCCTGGACCCTCGTACAGAAGGTTGTGGCTTTCTACCTCCGAGTACCACCACATCACGTTTCTCCCACCATGATGATATATCCCGACACGACCTACTTTCCATCGGCTAAGTGGCACGCCATCACTTGGATCAGTGGCATGCTGTCAACTACCTCTTCCGGGATGACATCGTTGATCCGGTGGACTTTTGGACACGCCTCCAAGTGCATCACCACACCCTTCGCTGACATCGACACTATCAGGCCACTTTTGCGAACTATTTACAGTATTTTCACCAACCCGCCTCAAAGCTGGAATCTCAACGAACCGTGCCAGCCAAGACTGGACGATCCCACATTCCCCTGTAATGGTCAATGATAATGACAGAATGCATTTTGATCTGATGGCGCACCAAAGTGGAGCATGGTGCGGAAAGTATTCCTATTTTATTTCACTTCTCTTTTCTCCTCCTCTTTTAAGTTTTTTTTTTCCTTACACATGTTTATGCTTTTCACGCATAGCTCTCTATCTGCAGCCTATTTGTTTTCTTTATCCTGTTCTCCCTGCCCCCTCCCCCTTCCCCCCAAAAAAACATAAAAAAATTTGGGTTGCTGCTGATGGTGAGACTCTATACTCATTTATGTTAACAATAAAAAAGTAATAAAATAAAATAAATAAAAAAAGAAGGCCGTTGCGGAAATATAGCTAAAAAAAAAAAAAAAAAAAGTTCAAAACTTACCTGAACTGTAAAATTTTAATTTCTATATTCAGTTCGAGTACATTCTAGAAGTATCCACAAATGTCAAGAATCACTGTACTGGAATGTTCTGTAACTGTATATATATACTGTACGTGTTCTGGCCGGAGGCAGTTCACTCCACGCTCTTGTATGTGCAAGTGCTGAATAAACTTTCGTTAAGTGAAGTTAGTGTTCATCATTCATCTAATTACGCCTTTTTCTATGTGACAATATTTAATTGATGTGACTGTGTCAAGCAGCACGCTCTTAATGCTTACTCAAACATTAAGAGTTTGTTTTCCTACTCACCTGCATTAACTTTTCTACATTTAGAGATAGATGCCATTCTTCACTTCAACAAGAAATTTTATCTAAGTCATCTTGTATCCTGCTACAGTCACTCAACAATGACACCTTTTCATACATCACAGCATCATCAGCAAACAGCTGCAGACTGCTACTTACCCTGTCCACCAGATCATTTGTGTACACAAAAAAATAACAACGGTCCTATCACACTTCCCTGGGACATTCTTGATGATACCCTTGTCACACATGAACACTCACTGCCGAGGACAACATACTGGTTTCTATAGTTAAGAAATCTTTGAGCCACTCACATACATGGGAACCCATTTCGTAAGCTTGTACCTTCGTTAACAGTCAGCAGTGTGTCAAATGCTTCACAAATACCTAGGAATATGGAATCTGCCTGTTGCCCTTCATCCATGGTTCGCAGGATCTCATTTGAGAAAGGCCAAGCTAAGTTTGGCATGAGAAATGCTTTCTAAAACTGTGCTGATTTGTGGACAGAAGTTTTTCTGTCTGAAGGAAATTTATTATATTCGAACTAAGAATATGTTAAAGAATTCTGCAGCAAATCAATGATAAAGATATTGGTCTGTAATTTTGTGAATCCTTACTGTTACCATTCTTAAATACAGGAGTCACCTGAGCATTTTTCCAGTTGATGGTGTCTTTGCGCAAGGTGAGAGATTCATGATGATTGCAAGCTAAGTAAGGGTTCAATGCTGTAGAGTACACTTTGTACAACCGAACTAGGATTCCATGAAGACCTGATGACTTATTTGCTTTCAGTCCTGCCAGTTGTTTCACCTGTGACTAACCTAAAGCTCTCACGGGGGATAGTGCTGATGCTTTTGAAATAAGTATGTCCCATTGATCCATATGCCATGATCCTATAATCTACTTGGTATCACTTAAAACCTCACTGAGGCCACTTTAACACTAGGACACCTAACTTTTTTTTGTAACATTTATGCCAAGACCAACTGATATTAAAATAATAAACTGATAAGAAATTATGACTTTCAGAAAGATTTGTGTATTTTAACTAACAGAGTAACTTATAAATCTTGTTAATAGTTATAAACATTAAGTGGAGCCAATATAAAATTGGCATATTATAATACAAAATAAAATATGTTGATATATTATGCAAACTACTCTGAGTCCTCAGTTTCAGGGGAGGAGATACACTTCACAATTCATTCTGAATGTGTATTACAAACCTGATTATGTCACTGTTCACAATACTGTTTTGGTTTACATAGATAGTAATACTTCTGCTTCTTTATTTAGTTTGTTTTACACAAACATGACACTGAACTTTCCTGCAGGAGGCTGACCTGCATGCGTTGCAGTACTTTTCATTTTCTTTTGTGCAATACTTTCCATTGACTGAACAGTCAGGTTAGATAACCTTCTCACACTAACACTTCTTCCTGCTACCTGCAGTTTCACTAGTTCCAGCCCAGCCTGGAGAAGAAAAAGTTTCTGTTTGTTGTGTTTCTTCTAATTTCATCTTGGATGTTGCTAGATGAATATGGTGGTTGAACCGATGGCACAGATATAAATGAGAAAGTAAAATCTTGATTGAAGCCATCTTTTTGTTTCCCTCTTGTAAGTGTACCTATGAATCATTTGATCAATGTTATCAATTCCACATTTAGTGGAATTATAACATGTATTTATGTTGATTTAATTCTTATCTCCTCCTTCAACACCTTCATCTTGGTGCATAGATGATAACATCACTAAGTTTCTTCTTGGTTTTCACTATGCAGGATATCAAAGTAACTGGTGGCCTATCTGTTGTTGGGTCTGTGAACAAGAATATTGAAGAATATAGCTCTTGATTTGATGTTTTCTTCATTATTTCTGGAACATGCATTCTAGTTGACTGGAGAATTCCTACTGTAATGAATTTGTAGTCTTGATATAAATCTTCTGCCAAATCCACTGATGTGTGGTATCGGTCTGCAGCACTCTTTCTACCAGTACTTTTCACAGGCACTACCAGACATTTAACAACAGCAGCTGAACTTCATTCTTCTTTGCAAAAACTTTGTACTTTACATGTGTTGGATTCCATATTTATGATGTATCTGTCTATTGTGCCTGATATCATGCATATAAGGAGTTGTACTCACCAGTGGGTATCAACATACAAAGACAGGGGGCCAGAAGTAACAGAGCAGAAAACTGTCACTGTAGAGGTTTGGATTAGAGAAAATAATTAATCTGGACAATAGTCTGAGAATGTCATCTTTAGGATAAGCAGTGATCTATCTTTATCTTATATTGTCAACATCCCATTCTGGTGTTTCCACTGTTTGACGACAGTATATGAGTATTTTAAAATGAGTCATTATTAATCACAAAAGAAAATATTCTACAAAACTACTAAATATTTTACTTACATATATAAATATGTATTTCACAAGCCACCATACAGTGCATGGTGGAAGGTCGCTAATAATGCTGTATATGAAGATTATGGGATTGTTTTTCCCACCCATTGCATTACCTTGTCTTTTCCTTCATTTAGAGCAAGCCCCCATTCATCACACCAACCACAAATTTTTTCTGAGTCAAACTGTATCCTCCCACAGTCACTCAACAATGATACCTTCCTGTGCGCCACAGCATTATCAGCAAACAGCTGTAGACTGCTGCTCACCTTGTCCTTCAGATTACTTATGTATGCAGAGAGTAAAAGTGGTCCTATCACACTTCCCTAGGCTACTCCTGATGCTACCCTAGACTCTGATGAACGCTCACCATGAAGGACAACAATTTTTTTTTGTTTTTCTCCAACGGGCCCGCAGCTCGATATAAGTTGTGTAAAAACATTATGAATTAATTCCAAAAAGCTGCTTCTTTTTTTGAGATGCAGATACAGTGAACACACTAGAAACACAGAATGCCACCCATAAACCTTCTTTCAACACCTACAAATAGAACAACATACCACAGACAATGTAGAAAAAGCAATCCAAATTTTGCATATAACACCTACAGGTTGCTTACTCAATATTCTGGAAGAGGTCAAAATCTACACACATGCACACAAATATTGACAACAAATACTCAACGAGCAACATTCACAGATAAAAATAAACAACACGGTAACCAAGGGAAGTCGATAAGTAACTGCTCTGATGTAAACTTATAACATTGTTGGTTAAAAGTCAAACAAAAAATTGCCACACACAACAAATAAAATTCAGGCTATAACTTCCAACAAATATAGCCTATGAAAGAAAAGATGTAAGAAAAATGATTAAGCGACTAACCAGCAATGTTATAGGTAAGTTAAGAATTCCATAAATGAATGGTTGTCAATCTCATATATGAGAGGTAAGCTACTGTCTGCCCTAGAAAATAGTATAGCATAAAACCATTACTTTAAGATCGCCTGATGATGGCAATAGTGCTGAAACAGGCCTGTCCTGATTAAATAAACATCTCAAAAAAAGAAGCAGCTTTTTGGAATTAATTCATAATGTACTAGGTTCTATTACTTAAGAAGTCTTTGACCCACTCACATACATGGGAACCTTTTTTGTATGCTTTGTTAACAGTCAGCAGTGTGGCATTGTGTCAAATGTTTCATGGAAATATAGGAATATGGAATCTGCCTCTTGCCCTTCATCCATGGGTTTGCAGGATATCTTTTGAGAAAAGGACAAGCTGAGTTTCACCCAATTGATGCTTTCTCAACCACTGCTGATTGTTGACAGAAGAACATGTTCAAGTAGAGCTCCAGCCTCCTAGCAGAGCAGAGAACAGCAGCAGCAGCAGCAGGAGGAGAAGCAGTCTATGTACATCGTTTAATTTAGCGTTATTCTAACTCACTTCTGAGTAGAAGTGAACATTAGCTGATTATTTACCTATTTCTAGTAGTGCTTTTTTTTTGTTTTTGGTGTAAGAGTTAGCATAGTTTTTGACTGTTTGAGCAGAGTGAGTTTACTTTGTAATGTAGTACACAGTGTGTACACATCATTTAGTTTAGTTTTACTTAAACTTACTTCTGAACAGAAGTGAACACTAGCTGGTTATTTGGGTGTTTCTAGTAATGCTATCTACTTTTGTTCTAAGAATTAGCATATTGTTTGCGTTGAGTGAATTTACTTTGTAGAGTAGTACACAGTTTTTATCCATTGTTTGCTTTGTTTGATATCTTATTCAGTTTTCATATACAGTACGATATGGAGACAGACTGTGGTTGTTGTGAACAGACACAAGGAGAACCAGCTGCTGTCTGTAAATGGTTGGAAGCTGCATCCACCACAGGCAACAGGCTTTTGGCTACTGCTCAAAGCTGCAGCGACATTGCGGCACCAATGATGAGATGTGCAACACCTCCAGTGCCATTGGAATTACCTGGTGACTTGGTTGTCACTGTGTCTTCAAATACACAGCATCTGAATGATCCATCTTCGTTTGTTAGTGAATAGCATACAGTGGAGGGTTTTCGCGTCACTTGGAGGAGGGCAAAAGAGGGAATGGGCTGCACCACAGCTGGCTCCTTATGCCTGAGCAACAGGTACAAAGTACTAGCCAGTGTTGATAGTACTTCTCAGCAACTGCCTTTCCGGTTGGGTCAATGGCTGATTTTCCTACCCAATCCTGACAAGTGTTGAGGGTGGGTATGCTAGTATTTGGTAGTCCCAATGTTAGGTGGGTAACAGAGCCCTTCAGGGAAATGGAAAGCAGGGTGGGAAGGAATGCCACTGTGCACTTGGTATATTTGCTTGTCCAAGACGTAGAGGAGGCCCTGCTGACAGCTATTGAGTGTACTGGGTGCAGGCAGCTGCAAATAGTGGCACATGTCAGCAGGGATGACGCCTGCCACTTGGGGTCTAAGGCCATCCTCAGTTCCTTGCAGTGGATGGCTGATTTGGTGAAGGCAATTAGCATATCATGTGAAGTGCAGGGTAATTTGACTATCTGTAGTGTCATAGTCAGGGTTCTCTGGTTCAGAGCAGAGTGTAAGGTCTAAAGAAGAGGCTCAGATGATTCTGCAATGGTATAGGATGCAAATTTCTTTACCTTCGCTACCAGGTGGGGAATTGTAGGGCTCCACTTAATAGGTCAGGTGTGCACTGCACACTGGAAGCAACTACTAGGGCAGTGGAGTACATGTGGTGTGCAAATGCATTCTTTTTTTGTTAGAGGATCATACGATTGAGATCAGAGATGAACTGCCAGCCAAAATTAAAGATAAATCAGCCAAAATGTTCTCAAAAATGCTCATCCTCACAGATCAGACAGAGAATATTAATATGGTATTAGTAAACAGCAGGAGCATTGAAGGAAAGATTCCAGAATTAGTATTGATTACTGAAAGTTATAACCTTCTTCTGCATACATAGGCATTGTATGGTGTGTGATGGAGGGTACCCTCTACACAGGTAGTGTTAGGAACAGAAAGTTGGTTTAAACTGGAAGCGAATAGCAACAAAATCCTAAGTTCAGATTATAATACTTATTGCAAGATATGTTAGTCACCAATGGTGGCTGCATGTTTGTTGCAGTAAAGAATATGATAATATATAGTGAGGCTATCATGTGTTCCGAATGTGAATTAATCTTAGTGAAGTTAAGCATCAAAGGGTGGTCAAAATGGTAATCAGATGCTTTTATAGACTGCCTGGGCAGGAACTGTTGTAGTAGAGTGCTTCAGAGAAAACTTGCAGAATATTGTTAATAACTTTCCTCATCATACTGTTGTATAGCGAATGACTTCAACTTGCCAGGTATATATTGGGAGAGTCACGCTGTCAAAACTGGTGCCAAGAGTCACGGATTCATGTGACATTATTCTGAATACAAACAGATCTGAATTTATCAAAGGGGTTAATGTAGGGGAAGGTAGCAGTGATAATAATGCAGTGATAGCAACTACGGCTATGGGTATTGCAAGAAATGTTACGAAAGGTAGGAAAATTTATTTGCTTGGCAAGGGTAACAACATAGAAATAGCAATATATCTGAGTAGTCAACAGTGAATATGCAGTGCTGAGGACGAAGATGTGGAACATAAATGGAAGAAATTCATAAGAATCATTCACTCTGTCTTACACAAGTATGTTCTGAGCAAGGTTTAAGTGATGGGAAAGACCCAATGGGGTTTAATAGACAAATTAGAAAACTGCTATGTAAATAGAGAGGGCATCATCACAGATTCAATAAAGGTCAAAACCTATCAGACAAAATGCGAATAAACCAAAAATGAGAATAAGAAGACCGATGAAAGAAGTGTTCACTGGCTTTGAAAATAAATTTTGTCAACTGATCTTACTGAAAACCATAAGATGTTTTGATCTTACATAAAATCAGTAAGTGGATCGAAATTGTCTTTTCAATTATTCAGCGACCACACATACATAAAAACAGAAGATAACACAGAGAAGGCCAAAATACTGCATTTGGACCTCTGAAACTGTTTCACCACGTAAAATCATAATATCGTTCCTTCTTTCTCTCAGTGTATGAATGTCAAAATGGCAGATACTGAGATAACCAATTGCAAAATCAAAAAGCAGCTACAATCACTTAGCAGTAGAAAGGTATCAGGACCACATGAGAGTCACATAAGATTGATCCCCTTCTAGCAGAAGTTTATCAGAGTTCGCTGGGGCAATTAAGGGTACCCAGCAACTGGAAAAGAGAACAGGTCATTCCCAATCCAGTTTTCAAGAAGGGTCATAGGACAGCTATAGGTGTAGGAAGCATGCAGCAGTCCTCAGCAGCTAAGAAGCCTAAGTCAGTTGAAAACTGCAACAGAAAGAATAAGGTTCTGCTACTAAGCAGTTCGCATGGCAGAGGTGTGGGCCAGCAGTTGCAGGAGGTTTTGGGGAGTGAGTATCAGGTCACCAGCATTGTGAAGCCTAGGGCAGGGTTGGCTCAGGTGACTGTTAACTGTTATGTAGGAATTTTACGAAAGAGGATCAGGTAGTGATTGTGCGTGGAGCAGGAAATAGTTTTGATGGGGATGGTGAATATGGTGTAGGTGTTGACCTGGTAAAGGTAGCTACTCAAACTAGTGGCATTAATGTGCACATTGCGCAACTGTTTCAGCATCATCATCTTAATGCTGCTGTTAGGCACATTAACATGGGGCTGGAGAAGGCACTGATGGTAGATGACATGGCTCACATTGCAGTGGTGTCAGTCGACTCCATCAATAGATCAGATTTCATTAGACATAGCCTGCATCTCAATAGGTATGGGAAGGAGAGGCTGGCAAAGCTTATAGGTGACAGTGTAGTGGGTGGTGGTGGGATCATTCATGGAAAAATCCCTGTAGTAGTTGGTGTTAGAGCTGGACCTTTTTTATATTGAAGTCAGCTGATAGGTATCCATGCTTAAAGGAAGTTCCTCTAACAAAGGAATCACCTCCAGAGGAGGACAGGTATCCAAGTAGAGAAGTAATTAGTATATTTCATCAAAATATAAGAAGCATTAGAGATAAAATTAGTGAACTGCTTACGGACGTTGACTCTGACATTATTAGTGGTGAGCACCACTTAAATAATTTGACAATTCAGTTTTCCTTTCTCAGGAACAGATTAGCTGGCTGTTTTTCAAGGAGTTCTTTGTGGAGTGGGGGACTGGCTACGTATGGTTTTTTTTTAAAAAAAAAAAAAAAACAGTATTCCATTTGAGTCCTTAGATGTATCATGGCACTGCTCTGAACAGGTATTTGATTGTTGTGCAGGGGCAGTTCAATTTAGTGAAACTAAACTTGTTGTTTATAGGTCCCCTAACTCTGGCTTCAGAGCATTTCTGCTGAAGCTAGAGAGGGTTCTTGGTTCACTTTATAGGAAGTACCAAAAATTAGTAATATATGGTGATTTAAATATTAATTTTGTATGTGATTGTGCAAGAAAAAGGATGTTGCAAGATCATATGATCTGATGTAGACTGTGTTTTATCCAATCAGGGTGCAGGGGAGCAATAGCACAGCCATAGACAAATATTTTTTTCATTCTTCATTACTAGATGGGCATTCCGTTAGTAAATGGGTGAATGGCCTTTCAGACCATGATGCACAAATTTTAACACTAAAAGGTTATTGTACTCAAACAAATGTTATATATAATTACAAACTATATAGAAAAGCTAATCCAACAGCAAAAGAGAGTTTTTTACACATCATTAAGGAGCACGAGAGGCAGGGTGTTTATAGTGCCCATAACATAGATAACAAATATCATGCTTTCCTTAACATATTTCTCATGTTATTTGAAATCTTCTTTCCATTAGAACATTCTAAACAAGGTACTAGCAGTAAAAGGCAGTCTGGGTGGCTGATTAGTGGGATAAGGATATCATGTAGAACAAACTGGGAATTCTACCAAAATGTTAGAACTAGTAACAATGAAACTACAGTAGCCCATTACAAGCAGTATTGTAAGGTGTTTAAAAATGTTGTCAGGAAGGCAAAAAGAATATGGCATGCAAACAGAATAGCTAATTCACAGGATAAAATTAAAACCACATGGTCAGTTGTGAAGGAAGTGTCTGGTTAGCACCACAAGGTTGACGATATAAAGTCAGCTCACAGTAAAAATATTTCTGTTACTGATAAGTCAGATATATGTACAATATTTCACCATAATTTTCTTAGCATTGCTGGTGAATTAAATAAGAACTTAGTTTCTACAGGGAATCATATAACTCTCTTGGGAAAATGCCTTTCCGAGATTGATGTCTGAAACATTCTTCTGTTATACTGATAAGGGGGAGATTGAGTCAATAATTAAATCACTGAAGACTAAGGGCTCTCCTGGATATGGTGGACTGCCTAGCAGAATATTAAAGTACAGTGCTGCACATGTTAGCCCTGTACTTAGCCATATTTGTAATTTTTCCTTTAAGAATGGTCAGTTTCATGAACAATTAAAGCACGCAGTGGTAAAGCCGCTTTATAAAAATGGAGAAAGGGATAATGTAGACAATGTTAGACCTAGTTCTATGCCATCAGTATTTGATAAAGTTATTGAAAAGGCTGTGTGTTTAAGGATGATTGATCACTTTATTTCACATAATTTGCTATAAAATGTACTGTTTGGTTTTAGAAGTGGTTTAACAACTGAAAATGCTATATCCTCTTTTCTCTGGATTAAAGAAAAGGTTTTGAGTGTTAGGCATCTTTTTTGATTTAACTAAGGCATTTGATTGTGTTGATCACAAAATATTGCTCCAGAAGTTCGACCATTATGGAAAATGGGCTCAGAGCTGGTTCACCTCTTACTTTAACAACAGAGAACAAAAGATCATTATTCACAGAGTTGTAAATGGCTACGATGTGGGGTCTGAGCAGGGCACGGTCAAATGGCGGGGTGGGGAGGGGGGGGGGGGGGGTTGCTCCAGAGATCAGCACTAGGGCTATTCCTTATTTATATAAATGATATGCCCTCTAGTATTACAGGTAATTCTAAAATATTTCTGTTTACTGATGACACTAGCTTGGTAGAAAAGGGTGTTGTGTGCAACATTGGCTCTGTTTAAAATAGTGTAGTTCATAACATAAGTTCATGGCTTGTAGAAAATAAACTAATGATAAATCGGAGTAAGATTCAGTTTTTACAGTTTCTAGCACACAATTCAAAGAAATCTGACGTTTTAATTTCACACATTGGGCATATGATTAGTGAAACTGAACTGTTCAAATTTCTAGGTGTTCAGATAGATAGTAAACCGTCTCGGAAAGCTCAATCAGGATCTTGTTCAAACACTTAATGCTGCCATTTTTACTATTTGAACGGTATCTGAAGTCAGTGATAGTTGCACACGCAAAGTAGACTACTTTGCTTATTTTTGTTTACTTATGGCATATGTTATTATATTTTCAGGGTAGCTCTTCCCATTCTCAAAAGATATTTTTGGCAGAGAAATGGGTGGTTCGGACAATAAGTGGTGTAAATTCGTGAACCTCTTGTCAACCCCTGTTCATTAGTCTGGGTATTTTGACATCGGTCTTTCAAAACATATATATATTCTTTACTGCCATTTCCTGCTAACAATATCAGCTTATTCCCAAGAATTAGTAGCTTCCACTCAGTTAATACTAGACAAAAATCCAATCTGCGTTTGGATCCCACTTCCTTGACTCTTGCACAGAAAGCTGTGCAGTACACTGCTGCATCCATTTTCACTAAGTTACCACAAGAATTCAAAAATCTTAGCAGAAATCCATGAGCTTCCAAATCAAAACTGAAGAGTTTCCTCATGGGTCACTCCTTCTATTCTGACAAGGAGTTCCTTGAAAAATTAAGCTGATTCCTGTGTTATATTGTTGATTGCATTTACATAAACTTGTGGATTGTCTTTTTTAGGGTTATAACCATTTAATTTTATCTGTTGTTTCTTTCATGTTGTAGTTTCATGTACTGATATGTTCCATGACCTTGGAGATTTGCCACAACTTGGTCCAATGGAAATAGACGTGTAAAATAAAAAACAAAACAGATGCACATAATTATATGCCTATAAATATGACATCAATCTGTTATAGTATTATGGAACATGTTTTATTCTCAAGAATTATGACTTTTTCGAGAATGAAAATCTCCTCTATACAAATCACCACAGATTCCGCAAAAGTCAGTTCCTCCAGGAGATTCATAGCGCTATAGACAATGGTATTCAAGTTAATGTCTCATTCCTTGACATCAGGAAGGCACTGGCACCATCTCACACTGCCATTTAGTAAAAAAAAAAAAAAAAATGAACTTACTGAGTGTCAGAACTGATTTATGACTGGAGTCAGGACTTTCATGCAGATAGAACTTGACATGTTGTTCTTAATGGAACAAATTCTACAGATGTAAAGGAGTACCCCAAGGAAGTGTGATGGAACCATTACTGTTTACAATGTTCATAAATGATCTAGTAGAAAGCAATGGAAACTATTCAAGACTGTATGCTGATGATGTGGCTGTCTATAAGAAAGCAGCAATGCCAGAATACAGTGTCAATTTCTAAAACAACCTATGGAAGACAGATGAATGGTGCTGTCTCTAGCTGTTGACCCTGAATGTAAACAAATGTAACATATTACAAATACATAAAAACAGAAACCCACTACTGTAAAACTACACTACTGATGGTAAACTGCTGGAAACAATACATACAGTAAAATATCCAGTACAACCTTTAGTGGAATGAACACATAAAGCAGACAGTAGGAAAATCAGACACCAGACAGACTCATATGAAGAATCTCAAGGAAATGTAACCCATCCATGAAAGAAGTGGCTTACAAGGCGCTTGTTCAATCAATTTTGAGTATTGTTCATCAATCTGTGACCCTTACAAGGTAGGACTGATAGAAAGGATGGAGAAGATACAATTAAGTAAGGCGCTTTTCATCAAGGGATCATTTAGTTGGCGTGAGAGCATTACAAAGATGCTCAATAAACACCAGTGGCAGATGCTGCAAGAGAGGTGTTGTGCATCACAGACAGGTTTACTACTGAAATTTCAAGGAAGTACTTTCTGAGATCAGTCAGACAACATATAGGGTTTGTATTAACAGTATTGGGAAAAGTTTCAGAAAAATAGATTTATTTGAGATATTGCCTCAAAATTCTTGGAAGTGCAGCCCTTGAGCATCAATACATTTTGCTGGTAGCTTTTCCATGACTCAAATGCCCCATGATAGGCAGATTCCAGAAGGTCCTTAAGGGTATGCATGCAAGCTCTTTTGATGGCACTTAGGACCCCATGGTGGTGTTCTTTGAGGGAGGATTTCACTTTAGGGAACAGAAAATAGTTTTCTGGTGCTGCTGTTTATTGTCAGGTAGTCGGTGTGGCTGGGTGCATTGTCGAGATGCAATTTTCAATTTCTAACAATAGCTGGCTTAACCCAGTTGACCCTTCTCTTCATTCTTCCAGTTCTAGGTAAAAAGCACCATTCACTGTCTGGCCTCTGTTACAAATTCCTAGTGGACCACACACTTGAAGTTGAAGAAAACAGTGAGCATTGCTTTCACTCTGGCTTTGCTCATTCCATGCTTTTTTGGATGAAATGATGGAGCACCTCCATAACCGATTTCCGTCACTTGACACAAAATTTGATGGTGTACTGCTGTTCAATTATTTGCTGCATTTTGCATTTCCACGAAGTCATTCGATAGGGCTCCCCTAAAAACAAAGTCTTGCTTGAATGGACGCTCGCAGGCAACTGGTGCTTGGTGTGTGTTGAAGGTCATCCCCCCCCCCCCCCCCCCCCCCGCCCCCTCCATCATTTCACTTCTTTTACCCTTGTTATATACAGGAGACACTTGCACTTTTTTCCAATGCTTGGGAAATAAATGAATAGCCCATAACAGATATACAATTTGTATTTTACAGGTATTCAGTTTGCACAACTCTAGCTCAGTAACAGACAATTCATTGGTGTTGTTTTGATCTTCAGTCAGAAGACAGGTTTGACCGAACTCGCCATACTAGTTTATTCTGTGGAAGTCTCTTCATCTCTTCATAATTACTGCAGCCCAAATCTGTCTAAACCCAATGACTGTAGCTATGCATTGGTTTCTCTCTACAGTGTTTACTCCCAATGCTTCCATCTATTACCAAACTGATGATTCTTTGATGCCTTACGGTGTGTCCTATTAAACAGTCCCTTCCTTTAGCCATGTAATGTCACACTTTTTTTTCTGCTGTAGAACTGTATTTCAAAAGGTTCTAGTTTCTCTTTCTCTGAACAGTATATTGTCTTCATTTTACTTGTTAACAAGGCTAGATTATACACAAATACTTCAGAAAAGAGTTCCAAACATTTAATTTTATGAAACTTCCTGGCAGATTAAAACTGTGTGCCGGACCGAGACTCGAACTCGGGACCTTTGCCTTTCACGGGCAAGTGCTCTACCACTGAACTACCCAAGCACGACTCATGCCCCGCCCTCACAGCTTTACTTCTGCCAGTACCTCGTCTCCTACCTTCCAAACGTAACAGAAGTGCTGGTAGAGCACTTGCCCGCGAAAGACAAAGGTCCCGAGTTCGAGTCTCGGTCCGGCACACAGTTTTAATCTGCCATGAAGTTTCATATCAGCACACACTCTGCAGCAGAGTGAAAATCTCATTCTGGAAACATCCCCCAGGCTGTGGCTAAGCCAAGTCTCCACAATATCCTTCCTTTCAGGAGTGCTAGTTCTGCAAGGTTCGCAGGAGAGCTTCTGTTAAGGTTGGAAGGTAGGAGACGAGGTACTGGCAGAAGTAAAGCTGAGAGCACGGGGCGTGAGTCGTGCTTGGGTAGTGCAGTGGTAGAGCACTTGCCCGCGAAAGCCCAAGGTCCCGAGTTCGAGTCTCGGTCCGACACACAGTTTTAATCTGCCAGGAAGTTTCATATTAGCACACACTCCACTGTAGAGTGAAAATCTCATTCTGGATTTAATTTTATATTTGATACTAACAAATTTCTCTTTTTTGGAGATGCTCTTCTTACTATGACCAGTCTGCATTTTTTATTCTCTCTACTTCAGCAATCATCAGTTATTTTCCTGGCCAAATAGCAAAACTCACCTACTAGTTTTAGTGTCTTATTTCCTAATCTAATCCCCCTCAGCAACACCTGATTTAATCTGACTGCATCCCATTACCATTGCTATATTTTTTTGGTGTTGTTCTTTTAACCTAATTTTGAGACTCTACCCATTCCATTCAACTTATCCTACTATTCCTTTACTGTCTCTAAAAGAATTACAGTGTCAAAGGCAACCTTAAGGTTTTTAATTTCTTCTCCCTGAACATAAATTACCTTTCCAAATTTCTCCTTGGTTTCCTTCATGGCTTGCTCAATGTACAACCCTGTCTTACATCCTTTTATGCTACTGCCCCTCAACTCATAACTGCTGTCAGGTTTGTGTTCAGGTTGTGAGTAATCTTTTACTCCCTGTATTTCATCCCTGCTATCTTCAGAATTTCAAATGTGTTTGTCTAGTATTGCCAAATGCTCCATCTAGGGATATAGATGTCGGCATAGTCCATATCAATTCAGGCAGGCTAGGAAAAACAGTACCTTCATAGTCTCGGATGTTATTAATTTAGCATACATTAAAATGAAGGAACATGTATTTTTTCATTTTCACCAAAAAGATTCTGCTCTGAGATACAGTCCTCCAAAGATGACACTGTGCTTACCATTCTGAATTTGCAAATTTTTGAAAAAATTTTAAAATGCTGTGTATTTGGAACAGTTCTAGTTACTTTGCTCCTGTTTTTTATCTAAAAGATAATTGCTTTATGATTACAAAGAAATCCTCCATCTGGACTTATCTGTCAAAGTTCTTTTACTATTGTGTTCTGAACTTTTTTATAATTTAAGGAAATTTATTTTTCAAAAATGCCAGTCCATAAAATTTCGATTTTTTTCTGTTGATTAGTACCGTATAGTTCTACATTCCCTGAAAATGAGAGCTTCAACTTGTAGGTTGAACAGGTTTTTTAAACAACTGAACTTTTGCCATACATAAATCGTGTTTTATTATCACATTATCACATAACAGGCACATAAAAATCAAAACCTAGCCTTATTTACATAATTTTAGTTTTGAAAGATGAGTAAAGAGACTTATTTTTCAGCGATTTTAAATTGTTCCAAAATGTATGTGAGTTAAAGGTTTCAACTTATACAAGTTCTGTGCACTCTGTTTTGTACTGAAATTAGCCATTCAATGAACTAAAAATGTGTTCCACTGCATCAGTATCTTCCTTTGATATAGAGTGATGCAATCCTGTTGAACCAACAGGAGCACTAAACAGACTTCAAAATATTGTGAACAGGAAGTGAGGACTGATGGTGTTGTTGCTATCCTTCATCTGGAAATCTAAATCCAGCAGCTGGTCAATGTGGTAGCATAAAGTTCATTACAATTTCGTTTAACTCGTAGCTGGTGACTATAATCTCTACAATAGACCAGTCACAGTCATACACACATGTCACAAACATCCCTCTTCTCAGGTTGTGAATCTGAATATTATCCTGCTGTTTCTGAGGTGTTGGCCACATGCATGAAATTTCTTCTTTCTTGCTCTTTAAAGTGTGTGCCATATGAGTTTGCCCATCACTTTGAGTCCAAAAATGTGTCTTCTGAATTCCTTTCACAGGAGAAGTTTGTTTGGACCATTCTTCTTTCTTCTGCTCACAGAATTCTTCGATTTCCTCTTTGGGCAAAAGCTGTGTAAGATTTCATGACTCTCTGAATCACAGCTGTATTTGGTCTGGAAAGATTATGTTTTGTAGCATGGTGCTTCAACAGGCCTCCTACACCATCACAAGGCCCCTTTTCATGACCAGTAGCACTGTATACCCACTCAGTTGGCACAAGCGACTTACTGTGTAAAGCCAGTCCTCCCCTTCCACGGCAGTCACCACATTACTGAAACAAACAAGTCTCTCGTTTCACGTTAGAGACTACTAATGACTTCACATTCCCAACCAAGGTGTCATATGTCATGTGCTCCAGTAAGTTCTTCAAAGTTACCACACAAAGTTCAAAATTCGTGCAGTACACACATAAACAGACATCTCTAGGTGGGTGTGGAACTACCCACTTAGGTCGTAGTGCATAAAATTTTGATCTTCCAATATGTGAAGTTGTATAGTTGCTCTTATAAATTGCAAAAGTTTCTTTAATACTGTGAGTCAAGTACCTCTCCACTTTCTCAACTTTTTGACCTTCAACTGTTACAGTTATAGCATCTTTTTTTGTTGGCACTCTGGCGAGAACAGTTCCATTTATCTTCCAGATAAAATGACTACACTTATTAAATTTGAGTTGCTTCTACAGGATGACAATAATAATGATCTGGGCTTCCGAAGACTCCTTTTACAGACCTCACATTTCTTGATTTGTTCACCATGTACTTTGATACTGATGGAACGTGGTTCAAAATTGTTTTCTTTAAGAATGTCTCTGGAATAATAGTTAAAACTTGCACCTTTTCACTGTAGGATGCACAATATTCAAAAGCTGAATTGATATTTGTGAAAAATTCCAATTCCTGGCAAGAGTGCTTTGGTTCATTTTCTTCTGAAGATAGAATTTCTACTTTGAAGAGTGTGGTCAGTTTTGCTGTAGTGTATTCATCTATAGCTTTAGTAATTTCTCTGCACTTTCTTGATGCATACAGCTTATGACTCGACTTCACTGACCACGACTTCCTATCTCTGTAGTTGACTGATTCAGGGTATTTAATTCATCCTCTGTCCGCAGCTCGTGGTCTCACGGTAGCATTCTCACTTACCGAGCACGGGGTCCTGGGAGGGTCAGGGATTTTCACCTGCCCCGAGATGATTGGGTGTTGTTGTGTCGTTTTCATCGTCACCATTCATCCCCATTACGGTCGGAGGAAGGCAACGGCAAACCACCTCCATTAGGACCTTGCCTAGTAAGGCAGTGAGGGTCTCCTGCATCGATCCCCTACGCTCTATCAAGAAGCATGGGACTTCATTTCTATTCCAATTCTTACTCTACTTATGCAAAATCTACATCATTTGCACCATGGGAGGCTCCATCGTGTTCAGACACTATGATTGTTGTTATTCTGTCAAAACATTTAGAACACAAAAAGTCACATCTTCACTCTGAAACAGAGTTTTCAAATAAGGACACTTATTCCCAACCTGAACAAAGTCAGTTTTTCTGTTTGTCTTATATATCACTCTTTTATGGATATGCAAATAGTCAGCACACTTCACTCTCCTGTGGCCCCAGTCAGAAGACATTTTAAACGGTCCTTTTCACAAAACACATTGCAACTGTGTCAACAGGCAAATTCCTCATGAAAACACAGAACTCACTGAATGGTCTCAGATTCCTTAGAAGCCTCTTCAGTAAACAAATTAGCACTGTGTTGTGACTCGCCGATCATTCAAAGCGCCGCCGCGCAATTACGCGCGTCCTCTACGTGCGGCGCTGTCTGCCAGCCATGCAGCAGCTGCGCCACCTAAGCGGCCAGCCGAGCAGCGGCCGCTAGACTGGGACTCACTGTTCATTCGAGTGCTAACGTGTACACATGTCTTGGTTGTCAATTTACTCTGTGACTTATATGTGTTGTGTCGTTCTGAAATATACGTGTTAAACTTGACGTTATAACAATTGGCGACGAGGTAGTGGATTTTTCCTTTTCACCGTTGACCCACAGGGTTCCATGGCTACTGTCGAGCAACTATTGCTAAATCTCCTTGAACAGCAAACGCTTCTAACAGCGGCGATTCGCGATTTCGACGCGGCGTCAAATGCGGGGCGTTTCTCGTCGTAGGCTATACCTCCTTTTCCTCCTTACGACGAGATGGCGGAAGACTCGTCTGATTATGAAAAACGTCTTCGAAGCACTTCTTGGCATTTCACGTCACGGACGAACAACCATGTAAGTCTGTTATTTTCCTGGATTTCACCTCAAATGTATCGGTTGTTATCGCAATTGGCTCCTTTGAAGGATCCTGCGTCTTTGTCCTTTGCTGAAATGTGCTCACTTCTGTCTGTCTATTTTCAAAAGCAAAACGCATGTGGTAGCCTCACGTGTTGCCTTTTATCGTTGTCAAAAACAGTCACATCAATCCTATCGCGCTTGGGTTGCTGAACTTCACGGCCTCAGTCGAAAGTGTCAATTTGTTACTCACGTTCACATAGAATCCTATGCCGATTCCATGGTACGGGATGCTATTATCTGGTCGGCGCCCGACGAAGAAATTCGGCAACGTGCCCTTCAGTTGGCGAATCCGACTCTAGATGAAGTTCTCTCCATTGCGCAGTCTATTGAAATTTCTCGCGCCACTGGGGCGCAAATAGAGACGTGGGGTGATGTTGGGGAAATACAACTTCTGTGCACTGTTCACGACGCGTGCGGCGCGTCCCCGCCGGCCGACGTCGCCGCAGTACGCTCCCACGCGCAGCCTCGGCCTAGCCGTAAACAACCCGCTAAGAAACTGCAGCAAAACCCCCGGCAACTTCCTTCATGTCCGCGGTGTTTTACGAAACATTCACGTGAGGATTGTCCCCAACGTTGGGCTGTGTGTCACAATTGCAAAAAGAAACGTCATGTGTCTTCCGTTTGCAAATCCGACCGCATACATGATGCTCATGAACATGACGCTGATTCTGATTCTGTGTTGTCTGTCAATTGCACTTCTTCCCTTTCAGGGAAGTTATTCCTCACTGTCCAAATCCTTGGTCGAGATGTTCGCGTGCAAGTGGATACCGGTTCTGCTGCCACTATAATTAATTCTCGGACGTATCTTCAGTTGGGTTCTCCACTCCTGTCACCTGTCTCTTGGCAATTATGGACGTACAGTAAACAGAAGATTTCTCTCTTGGGACAGTTTAATGCTGAGGTATCTTACAAATCCGTCGTTCGCACTGTTCCCATATTTGTGGTCGACCAGAGCAACGCAGAAAATCTTTTTGGTTTCGATACCTTTCGCGTTTTTGGGCTCTCCATGGATGACTCTGTCAATATTGTCTCTGATGCTATTCCTTATGCTCAACTGGATTCCTTGTCGACGACATTTTCGTCCCTTTTTTTCTCCTGGGTTAGGCCGTGCAAACGACTTTGAAGCTCATATCACGCTCAAACCCACTGCTCGGCCCAAGTTTTTTCGGGCTCGGCCCATTCCTGTGGCCCTTCGTGATCAGGTAAAACGGGAGTTGGATCGTCTCACTACTTCAGGGGTCTTGCTTCCTGTCACTTCCAGTGAATGGTCCTCTCCTGTCGTTGTCGTTGCTAAGCCAAATGGTGATATTCGTCTCTGTGGCGATTTCAAAACCACTGTAAATGCTCAATGCCTCATCGACACTTACCCTATGCCCCGTCCTGAAGAACTGTTCACCAAACTTGCTGGAGGCCAGTATTTTTCTAAAATTGAGCTGTCAGAAGCTTATCATCAACTTCCTCTCGACGCTGCTTCCCGGCAGTTTCTGGTCCTTAACACGCCTTTCAGCCTCTATCAATACCAACGCTTGCCATTCGGGGTTGCTAGCACCCCTGCTCTCTTTCAGCGATTCTTGGAACAATTATTGCACCCTGTCCCTGGGTGTATCAATTACATGGACGACACTGTTGTCACTGGCTCCACCACTGAAGAACATCTTCAAAATCTCCGCACACTTTTTCATGTCTTACAGACTGCCGGTCTTTAGCGTAATCTTCAGAAATCACAATTTTTTTCAGGCATCTATCATGTACTTGGGGTTTTAACTCTCTCGGGATGGTATTCGTCCGCTTCAGCAAACTGTCGCTGCGATCAATGCCCTTCCTCGCCCTACATCTGTTAAGGAACTGCAGGCCTTCTTGGGGAAAATAGCATACTATCACAAGATTTTACCATCTGCGGCTTCGGTGGCTCAGCCGTTGCATTGCCTGTTGCACAAAAACGTGCCTTTTCACCGGTCCGCGTCATGCGAAGCAGCTTTCCAGAAATTGAAGACTATGCTGAAACAGGCCCCGTGCCTGGCTACTTATCGACCTGGCCAACATCTTGTTCTTGCCACAGACGCCTCTCAATACGGGGTCGGTGCAGTCCTTGCGCACCATTTTTCTGACGGTTCGGAACAACCCATTGCTTATGCTTCCAAAACGCTCACGGATGCCCAACAAAAGTATTCTCAAATTGAGAAAGAAGCTTTGGCCATTATTTATGCTCTTCATAAGTTTGGTGTTTTTCTCTATGGCTCAAAATTTCATCTTGTTACGGATCACAAACCACTTGTTTCCTTGTTTCATCCATCAAAGTCACTTCCCGACAAGGCTGCACACCGCCTCCGCGTTGGGCTCTTTACTTGTCTCATTTCAATTATGAGATTCATTTCCGGCCAACGGCTCAACATGCAAATGCTGATGCTCTGTCTCGCCTTCCCATGGGTCCTGATCAGGCATTTGATAGGGACGAACGTTTATGTTTCCACCTGGATGTTGCCAAGCAGCGGGTTGTGTACGGGTTCCCCATCACTGGAGACAGGCTGGCGGCTGCTATGGGTTCTGACCCTACCCTCTCCGGGGTTTTACAAGGGTTGGCCAGATCGCCCGTCCACTAAGACTTCTGATCCGTTGCGGAACTACTACGCTTTGCGCTACCGCCTCACGGCTAGGGATGGTGTTATCCTCCTCTCCACTGACAATGCTTCGCCGCGTGTTGTGGTACCTGCGTCTTTGCATGCTTCAGTCTTGCGCCTCCTTCACCAAGGGCACTGGGGTGTGTCTCGCACAAAATCTCTGGCGCGCCGTCATGTGTACTGGCCTGGCATCGACTCTGAAATAGCCTGTGGCCCTTGTGCATCACAGGCCACTGCCCCGAAGTCATCTTTGTCACCGTGGCCTTCGCCTAAGAAGCCCTGGGAACGCATTCATGCTGACTTTGCGGGACCCTCTTTAGGTACTTATTGGCTCCTCGTAATTGACGCCTAGTCTTTCCTTTCATTGCCCGTTGCACATCACCTACCACCGCGGCAACCACCAGTGCTCTCACCCGCATTTTTTCTTTGGAAGGCCTCCCCTCTACTCTTGTTACTGATAATGGTCCGCAATTTGCCTCTTCCGAATTTGCGGATTTTTGTGCTCGTCACGGCGTTATGCATGTCAGGTGAGGCTGAACGACTGGTCCGCACATTTAAGGCTCAGATGCGGAAACTTCTGACTTCTTCTGCTGCTGATGATGCGCTTCTCAAGTTTCTGGCATCTTACCATTACACCCCCATGGGCGACCACAGCCCAGCTGAGCTCTTACATGGCCGACAGCCCTGCATGCTACTTCATCTTCTGCGGCCTTCCACCTCACTTGGCTGGTTCACTGCCAACGACCTCGTCTGGGTACGGGCATATGGCAGGCGGCCAAAATGGAGCCCGGGCCACATCTTAAGGCACCGTGGCAGACGCCTGTATGAAATCCAGACAGACACGGGTGTTGCAGTGCGTCATTCAGTCCAGCTTCGGCCTCGTGTGCCAGCAACGCCTGTTCCGAATGCCGCTACACCACCTTTGGCTCTACCTGATGCTCAGGATCTTGGCATCTCTCAATACTCACAACGCAGCCCTCTCACTGTCATCGCGATGCCAGCACAAGCATGGACGCCACCAGGAGACATGCCCATGCAGGAACCGTATGACCATCCTCTGTCAGAGCAAACCTACTCGCCGCCTCCTCCAACGGATGCCGACACATCGCCCATGTCTCCTGTCATATCAACTGGACTTGCCCCAACGGGTAGATTGGTGCATGGGGCCCCAGCAGATTTGACCCCTACGTCTCCTGTCATCTCGACCCGTTATCATTGGGGACACTTCCGTCCATACGGGAAGCCTCCTCCTCGAGACTTTACGGTGAGTCAAACAATGCCTATGGACGTTAGCCATCTCCAGGACACCTTCAGCAAGACCAGTGCAACAATTTCAAAGGGGGGAAAAGTGTTGTGACTCGCCGATCATTCAAAGCGCCGTCGTGCAATTACACGTCCTCTACGTGCGGCGCTGTCTGCCAGCCATGCTGCAGCTGCACCACCTAAGCGGCCAGCCGAGCAGCGACCGCTAGACTGGGACTCAGTTCTCATTCGAATGCAAACGTGTACACATGTCTTGCTTGTCAATTTACTCTGTGACTTATATGTGTTGTGTCGTTCTGAAATATATGTGTTAAACTTGATGTTATAACACACTGAACAATTACAATTCAGAAACCTGTAATGAACAACCACTACAAAGAAACTGACAAGAAACTACAACAAAGTGTAAGAAATATCTGCAACAATGAAAGTGAAAAGAAATAATCGCAACAACGAAAGTGATAAGAAATAACTGCAACAAATACAGTAGAAATAAACATTGTAAGAAAGAAATAAGTAGAAAACATCAGTGAAGACATACATTACCCTTGAAAGTCAAAAAAATGATATTTTAAAATAAAATCTGCCCACCTTGAAAGTGGAAGCTCTCATATACAGAGAATATAGTACTACATGGTACTAATCATCAGAAAAAATCTGACTTTTCTGGATTTGCATTGTGAAAAAAAAAACTTTTTCTGTAAATTATAAAAAAATTCAAAAGGCGACAATAAAAGAACTTCGACAGATATGTCCAAACAGAGAATACCACTGTAATCATAAAGCAAAAAATTCTAACGAAATATCTAGAACTGCTACAGAGATACAGCATTTTAAAAAAATTTCCGAAATTCACATCTTCAAACTGGTGTTTCTTACTTAGTCCTGAATTTTAACGTATGCTAAATTCAATAACATCTGAGACTATGAAGGTAACACCCCCCCCCCCCCCCCCCCTGCCTGAAGTGATACGGATTATGCCTGTTATAAATGCAAGTTTGCCTTTCTGTAACCTATCTTCTAAGGTAAGGTGTAGGCCCAGTATTACTTTCCATCTTCCTACATTTCTCTGGAACCCAAACTGATCTTCCCTGAGGTCGGCTCTACTATTTTCTCCATTCTTCATGTACATCTACTTGGCTACTCTGCAGATTACACTTAAGTACTTGGCAAAAGGTTCATTGAATCACCTTCACACTAATTCTCTATTTTTAATCTATTCTCGATTATTTCACTCTCAAACGCGCATGGAATGAACGATCACCTATATCTTTCTGTGTGAGATCTGATTTCCCTTATTTTACTATAATGATCATTTCTCCCTATGTACCAAAAACATTTTTGCTTTCCAAGGAGGAAGTTGTTAGTCGAAATTTCGTGAGAAGATTCCACTGCAATGAGAAACACCTTTGGTTTAATGATGTCCCCTCTAGATCCTGTATCATGTTAGTGAAATTATTTTACAATAATACAAAATGTGCTGCTCTTCTTTGAACTTTCTTGATGTCCTCCGTTAATCCTATATGGTACGGATCCCACACTGCACAGGAGTACTCCAAAAGAGGATGGACAAGCATCGTCTAGGCAGTCTCCTTAGTAGATCTGTTGCATCTTCTCAGTGTTCCACTAGCAAAACGCAGTCTTTGGTTTGCCTTCCCACAACATTTTCTATTTGTTCTTTGCAATTTAAGTTGTACGTAATTGTAATGCCTAGGTATTTAGTTGAATTTCAGGTCTTTAGGTTTGACTGATTTACCGTGTAACTGAAGTTCAGTGGATTCATTTGAGCACTCACGTGGATGACCTGACATTTTTCATTATTTAGGGTCAACTGCAAATTTTTTCACCATGCAGATATTCTATGTAAATCATTATGCAATGGGTTTTGATCTTCTGATGACTTTACTATTCGATAAATGACAGCATCATCTGTTACTATTCAATAAATGACAGCATCATCTGCAAACAAAGACAGCTGCCCAGATTGTCTCCTAAATCATGTATATAGATAAGAAACAGCAAAGTACTTACCAGTATAACTATATCCAGGAGAATGCTAGAATCACTTCTGTTTTATTCATTGACTTACTGTCGCTTACTACAAAATGTGATCTCTCTGACAGAACATCACGAATCCAGTCACATAACTGAAACAATAGTCCATAAGCACGCAACATCATTACAAGTCGTTTGTGAGGGGTCAAAAGCCTTCTGGAAATCTAGAAATACAGATGCAATTCGAAATTCCTTGTTGATAGCACTCAGCAGTTTTGTGAGCAAAAAGCTAGTTGTGTTTCACAAAAATGATGTTATCTAAACGTGTGTTGACTATGTGTCAATAAACTATTCTCTTCAAAGTGTTCGAACACAGGATATGTTCCAAAATCCTGCGGCATAATGACATTAAGAGTAGGGACCTGTAATTTAGTGGATTACTCCTATTGCCTCTCTTGAATACTGGTGTGACCTGAGCAACTTTCCAGTCTTTCGAAATGGATCTTACATCAAGTGAGCAGTTGCATATGATTGTTAAGTAAAGAGCTATTGCATCAGCATGCTTTGAAAGGAACCTGGACGAGAAGACTTGTTTTTATTAAGTGATTTAATTTGCTTCACTATTCCGAGAATATCTACTTCTAAGTTACTCAAATTGGCAGCTGTTCTTGATTTAAATTCTGGAATATTTACTTCATTTTCTTTGGTGAAGCAATTTTGGAAGGCTGTGTTTAATAACTCTGCTCTACCAGACTTTTACATACAACCAGAATCTCTTTGGATTTTCTGCCAGGTTTTGAAACAAACTATTGTAAGATCATCAGTCTTGGGGATTTTGCATTCATTTAAATATGACGTGCTTTTTTTTTTATTGTATTTGCAACAGTGTTCTGTCCTGTTTGACATACCATGGGACATCATCTCCATCATTTCAAAACTTATTCGGTATCACAGCTTATTAAACTAATAGTTCAGTAATATTCACACCTGCCAGGACCTCCTTTTTTAAGAAATGGAATTATTACATTTGCCTTGATGCCCAAGGAAATTTTTGCATGTTTCATATATATCTTGCACATAAAGTAGTAAAATTTTTTGCATAGCTGGTTCTCTCAAGGATCTTGATAATTTTTGGGGACTGTTATCTACCCAGGGACTTTGTTTTGACCTAATTCTGCCAGTGTTCTATTATAAAATTCGTCTTCTAGTATCTTATCACTCACTTCACCTTCCTCTTTCTTTTCTATATTATTATCTTTATTTATTTTTTGCATCTTCGAGCGTGGTGCATACTGTTGATGTCCATAGTTTGCACAAATTATGTAACAAACAATGATAACACAATAATATAACAGTAATAAAGACAATGGTTAAATTATACAGATTTACATATAAACATAAGGGTATAAGTTGAAATTTTCATTTGTGCCAAGTATTCCTCTATGGCATAAAGGTCTTTTTTAATCAAGTTTTGCAGTGTGCTTCTGGTGGCTTGTATTAACCAATTTAATGCTAAGGTATGTACAAGTTGTATGGGTCTTGACAGTGTTATGAAAGGGATAGACTGCTACTTATCATACAGAGGAGACATTGAGTCACAGACAGACACAACAAAAAGACTGCTATACATTTCAACTTTTGGCCAAAAGGCCTTCTTTTGAAGTAGAAAGCATACTCACATTCACACAAGCACACCACACACACATAACCACTATCTTTGGCTGCTGAGACCTCACTGATTTAGACAAAGATCTTTTGACCAAAAGATTAAATGTGTAGCAATCTTTTTTTGTACCCATCTGCAGCTCGATGTCTCCTCTATATGGTGAGCAGCAGTCTATTCTGTTCTTAATATTGTCGTTATTCTGTCTTGGATTTTCCATTGTTCAGTAAGAGTCATGCTTCGTCTAGCAAGACTGGTCAATCATTTGTTAGTGACGTGTACAATGAAAGTGAAATGATTGCCTCACTTTGTAGCTCACTTGATTTCCTTTTGTGTAGATTAGCCAGCTAAGTATAAATAATAATAGGACTGTCATGACGCTCAGATTTTTGAAAAGTGGCCTACAAAATACATCTGGTACAAATCTGATTTCCTTTTCTGCCAACTAAAAATTCTTTTTACCCCATTGGAACTGCTCTAACTGTCCCAAAGCAGTATGCAGTATGTTTTGAGGCTACGAAAAAATGCGTAATAGGAGCAAAGCATCATGTTTTCATTCGCTCACGCTCTAAGTTTATATACCAATATCTGACTCTTCATAATTTAATGAATACAGACCCTGTGTGATGGTTCTAAGTTAATTCTGATACCAGAAGTTTAACTGACATACAGTGAGTGTTAGTATTCCATATACTAAAATTTATGTTTTTAGTTTCATTCTGATTTACAGTTAATATTTCATATTTAAATCAGATCTAAGTCAAAATAAGACCTGGAGTAGACAACTTTCACTCAGAACTACTGATAAACTATTCCACCTCTATGCAGGATGTATCATGCAGATGAAATGCCTCAGACTTCAAGAAGAATGTAACAAATCTCATTCCAAACAAGGCAGCTACTGATAGATGTGAATATTACTGAACCATCAACTTAGTAAGTCATGGTTGCAAAATACTCACACAAACTATTATAGAAGAATGGAAGAACAGGTAGAAACTGACCTCGAGGAAGATCAATTTGGATTCCAGAGAAATTTAGCGGTAAGGGAGGCCATACTGGCCCTGTAACTTATAAGATAGACTGAAGAGAGGCACACCTACTTTCATAATATTTATATATTTAGAGAAAGCTTATGACTCTGTTGACTGGAATACTTTCCTTGAAACTCTGAAGGTAGCGGGGATAAAATGCAGGGAGCAAAACATTGTATACAACTTGTACAGAAACCAGATGGCATTTACAAGAGTCGAAGACTTGAAAGGGTAGCAGTGACTGAGAAATGAGTGAGTCAGGGTTGTAGCCTTCCCTTGATATTGTTCAATCTGTAAATTGCACAAGTAGTAAAGAAAACCAAAGAAAAATTTGGAGGAAGAGTTAAAGTTCATCGAGAGAAAATAAAAGCTTTGAGGTTTGCCGACACTGTAATTCTGTCACAGACAGCAAAGAACTTGGAAGAGCATTTGAATGGAATGAACAGGGTCTTGAAAGAAGGATAAAAGATGATCATCAACAAAGGCAAAACAAGAGGAATGGAATGAAGTCCAACTAAAACAGATGACACTGAAGGAATTAGAGTAGGAAATGAAACATTAAAAGCAGTACATGAATTTTGATATTAGGCCACTGAACTAACAGATCATGGCTAAAGTAGAGAGGGGTAAAACATAAGACTGTCAATGGCAAGAAAATCATTTCTGAAGAAGAAAAATTTTTTGTTAACATAGAATACAAATGTAAGTGCTATGAAATCTTTCCTGAAAGAATTTGTCTGGATTGTAGCCTTGTGCAGAAATGAAACATGGAAAATAAGCAGCTCAGACAAGAAGAGCATAGAAGCCTTTGAAATGTGTTGCTACAGAATAATTAGATGGGATCATAGTGTAACTAATGAGGAAGTACTGAATGGAACTGGATAGATTGGTAGGACGTATTCTGAGACATCAAGGAATCATCAGTTTAGTACTGGAGGAAAGTGTCAGGGGGTAAAAATTCTAGAAGGAGACCAAGAGATGAATACAGTAAGCTGGCTCAAATGAATATAGGTTGCTGTAGTTATCAGGAGCTGAAGGGGCTTGTACAAGATAGAGTATATGGAGAGCTGTATCAAACAAGTCTTTGGACTGAAGACCACGACATCAACAAACCTGATACTGGAATTCTTAGGTTGGCTTTCCATTGTCTTCAGGTCCTCTGTCACTTCCAGTTGCAATGATGGTCGCATCATCAGGAAAAGGCAGATTTACAAGGCGTGATACTATGCAGGTCATTAATATAAATTATAAACAATAATGGTCCCAATACCAAATGTTGAGGAAGGCCTCTTGAAACATTTAGGAATTCAAAATTGTTAAAGTTAACCTTTTGCATCCTATTGACAGGAGTTCCGAACCTTGAAAGCTGTAGTTTACTTATTAATGGAAAATCCAGGATGGAATGTAACAATATTATGAAAAAAATAGTTGCTACCCACGATATCACGATATAGTGGGGATGTTGAGTCGCAGATAGGCACAATGAAAAGACTGTTGGAAAGTGAGCTTTCAGCCAACAAGGCCTCTGTAAGAAACAGAAAACAGACATGCATACAAAAACTCACGCGAATGCAACTCATACACACATGACCACAGTTTCTGGCAGCTGGAGCAAGACTGTGAGCAGCAGTGCATGATGGGAGAGGCAACCGAGTGGGGGTAAGGAGGAGGCTGGGACATGGAGGGGAGGGATAGCAGGGTAGGGGTGGGAGACAGTTAAGTGCTGCTAGTGGGAGCGTGCAGGGACGAGGTGGAGAATAGGGCGGTCGGGACATTAGGAGGAGGGGTGGGGGAGAGAGGGGAGTAGAGGAAAAGGAGAGAAGTAAAAAGACTGGGTGTGCTGGTGGAATAGAGGGTTGTGTAGTGCTGTAATGGAAACAGGGAAGGGGGTAAACGAGTAAGGACAATGACTAACGCAGGTTGAGGCTAGGAGGATACAGGGTGGTCAAGGTGTTTCTAGGCCACAGTTCTTAGTGGCCATTCATGCACACTGACAGCTTGTTGGTTGTCATGCTCACGTAGAATGCCCCCCCCCCCCCCCCCTGCGGGTCCGGGGATTAGAATAGGCCCGAGGTACTCCTGCCTGTCGTAAGAGGCGACTAAAAGGAGTCCCTCCCCCTCAAGGGGGTAGTTAGCGCCTGCTTCCGGAAACGGACAGTTCCACGACCTCTATTTGCGGTCATTTTGCTTTTTCACTTCTCGTTTCTTCCTTCCTTTGGTTGGTTCCTTTCTTTGCTCTTCTCCACCTCACTGTCTTCCTTACTCTTTCCCTTGTCTTCTTCTCCATGCCTTCTCATTGCCTTCTTCTCCTTGCCTTCTCGTTGCCTTCTTCTCCTTGCCTTCTCGTTGCCTTCTTCTCCTTGCCTTCTCGTTGCCTTCTTCTCCTTGCCTTCTCGTTGCCTTCTTCTCCTTGCCTTCTCATTGCCTTCTTCTCCTTGCCTTCTCTGGTCTCCGCCTTGGCGTTTGAGACAGTCTGTCGTCTCTCTCTTCTTCCTTCCTCCCTGGGCGCGCCTGAAGGCCGACCCACGCGTTCGCACGCCTAGCCGGTGACGGGGTAACGCGTAATTCCCCGCCCTGGGTAGACATGTAAGGCACGCACATACCCCCTGGTAAAGGCCAGGCCCAGGGAGGGGTGATTGCCTGAGCTGATACCTTCTGACCATGCCGATTGGTCCCTCCGTCTGTTTCTCGGGAGGTGTGACCTGAGGTGTAAACATTCACCTAAGGCGGGAGTGCCCTCTGAGAGGGTACCCACAAGGAAGGAGCGTGCCATCGGAGACGCTGGCAATCATGGGGGATTCCTCCGCAATGGATTTCACTCCATCTCTCTCGACTTCTGCCCAAACACGGAAACTTGACCAGCCACCAGTGACAAAAGTACTACCGCCTGCCCCACAGTTCCTCGTCGTTTCTCGATCTGAGGACGGAAAGGATTTTTCCTCTGTCAACCCTTTCGTTATCCAGAAGGGCGTAGATGCCATAGCCGGATCTGTCAAATCTTGTACCAGGTTGCGTAACGGTACCTTATTACTAGAAACTGAGAGCGCCTTTCAGGCACAAAAGCTGCTTCGGGCCACACTCCTGTACACGTTCCCTGTCCGGGTGGAGGCTCACCGAACTTTGAATTCGTCTCGTGGTGTGGTCTATACTAGATCCCTCGACGGATTGAATGACGAGGAGATTCAATCTTTCCTCGCTGAGCAGGGCGTGGCGGCTGTCCATAGGGTCATGAAAAAGGTCAACAATGACCTTGTACCAACCCGGACACTTTTCTTGACCTTCGATAGTGTTAAGCTGCCATCGCGCATCAAGGCGGGCTACGAGGTTATTTCTGTTCGCCCCTATGTCCCGACACCTACACGCTGCTACCAGTGTCAGCGTTTCAATCACACTTGCCAGTCTTGTTCCAATGCGGCTAAATGTGTCACTTGTGGCAGGGATGCCCATGAGGGTGACTGTCCACCTCCGTCTCCTCATTGTGTGAACTGTCAGGGTGACCATGCCGCATCCTCCTGCGACTGTCCTGTCTATAAGGAAGAACGCTGTATCCAAGAAATTCGGGTCAAAGAGAAAGTGTCCACCTCGGCTGCTCGCAAGCTATTGGATAGTAGGAAGCCCACGCTGCTCCCAGCGGGGAAATACAGTACTGTCCTCGCCTCTCCTCGGACTACCAGGGAGGTGGCAACGCCAGACATGCGATCTGACCTTCAGCACCACGGTCGTCCGTTCGGCCAGTGCTAAGATCGCGCGGTCGACGTCTCCTCTTCCTCCCATCACCCCACAGACACCAGCCCCTTCATCAGCTTCTGCTAAGACGAAGACCCAGAAGTCAGATGCACGGGCCTTCAAGAAGGAACCGTCTCGTGCAGACTTCCTACGTACCTTGACCTCCCAGCCTTCGACCGGTACTTCCACCGAATGACCTTCCAAGAAGGCTCATAGGAAACACAGTTCTCCTTCTCCGCCATGGCGCATTTCTTCTCCTGCGCCACCCAGCGGTTGCCACCCCAGGCCGTCATCCGTTTCGCCTGGCCGCACCGCTGGTAGCCGAACATCTGGCCGTTCACCGGCGGAGGAAGCTCCCCCTCCCGGCCATCTTACCAAGATGGCCGATGAACCTATAGACCCAATGGACGATGACTGTCCGCCTACTGATAGCGGCGGCAGTGCTCGCTCGAAGCCAGGCCCTCAGCGGCCTTCGAGGTGACCCCTTCTTTCATCTTCCTTTTCTTCTTACGATGGCACTTATTCACTGGAATATTCGCAGCATTCGCTCCAACCGAGAGGACTTGAAGTTGCTGCTCCGCTTGCACCGTCCGCTCGTCGTAGCCCTCCAGGAAACGAAGCTACGCCCATGCAATCAAATTGCGTTGGCACACTACACCTCTGTGCGTTTTGACCTAGCCCCTGTGGTAGGTATTCCGGCTCATGGAGGGGTTATGTTGCTGGTCCGGGATGATATTTACTACGATCCCATCACATTGCACATCGGCCTGCAGGCAGTTGCCACCCGCATTACTTTCCCAACTTTTACATTTTCCATTTGTACCGTCTACACTCCATCGTCATCTGCCATTACCAGGGCAGACATGATGCAGCTTATTGCTCAGCTACCTGCCCCATTTTTGTTAACTGGAGACTTCAATGCCCACCATCCCCTTTGGGGCTCTCCGGCATCCTGCCCGAGGGACTCCCTGTTAGCAGACCTTTTCAACCAGCACAATCTTGTCTGCCTCAATACTGGCGCCCCTACTTTTCTTTCGGACACATCTCACACCTATTCCCATTTAGACCTCTCTATATGTACTACCCAACTTGCACGCCGGTTTGAGTGGCATGCACTTTCTGATACATATTCGAGCGACCACTTCCAGTGTGTTATCCATCTCCTGCAGCATACCCCCTCCCCGTGCTCATCTAGTTGGAACATCTCCAAAGCAGACTGGGGGCTCTTCTCTTCCAGGGTGACCTTTCAGGATCAAACCTTCACAAGCTGTGATCGTCAGGTCGCCCACCTCACGGAAGTCGTTCTCACTGCTGCTGAATATTCCATCCCTCACCCTACTTCTTCTCCACGTCGCGTACCGGTCCCCTGGTGGACCGCAGCATGTAGAGATGCTTTACGTGCTCGTCGACGTGCTTTACGCACCTTTAAACGCCACCCTACAGTGGCGAATTGTATCACTTATAAACGATTACGTGCACAGTGTCGTCGTATTATTAAAGAAAGCAAGAAAGCCAGCTGGGTTGCTTTCACAAGCACCTTTAACAGTTTTACTCCTTCTTCTGTTGTCTGGGGTAGCCTGCGCCGGTTATCTGGCACTAAGGTCCACTCACCAGTTTCTGGCTTGATGGTCGCGAATGACGTCCTTGTGGCCCCGGAGGATGTCTCCAATGCCTTCGGCCGCTTTTTCGCAGAGGTTTTGAGCTCCGCTCATTACCACCCTGCCTTCCTCCCCCGCAAACAGGTAGAGGAGGCTAGGCCACCTAACTTCCGCTCCTCGAATCGTGAAAGTTATAATGCCCCATTCACCATGCGGGAACTCGAAAACGCACTTGCCTGGTCACGGTCCTCCGCTCCAGGGCCTGATTCTATTCATATTCAGATACTGAAGAACCTTTCTCCTGCGGGTAAAGGTTTTCTTCCTCGTACTTACAATCGCATCTGGACTGAGGGACATGTTCCCGCATGCTGGCGCGAGTCTATTGTTGTCCCGATTCCTAAACCGAAGAAGGACAAGCACTTGCCTTCCAGTTATCGACCCATCTCGCTTACCAGCTGTGTCTGTAAAGTGATGGAGCGAATGGTTAACTCTCGTTTGGTTTGGCTGCTCGAGTCTCGACGCCTACTTACCAATGCAGAATGTGGATTTCATAGGCACCGCTCTGCTGTTGACCATCTGGTTACCTTGTCGACCTTCATTATGAATAACTTCTTGCGGAAGCGCCCGACCGCGGCTGTGTTATTTGATTTGGAGAAGGCTTACGACATCTGTTGGAGGGCGGGCATTCTCCGCACCATGCATACATGGGGTCTTCGCGGTCGCCTCCCTCTTTTTATTCGTTCCTTTTTAATGGATCGACAGTTCAGGGTACGTGTGGATTCTGTCCTGTCAGACACCTTTCACCAGGAGAATGGGGTGCCACAGGGCTCAGTTTTGAGCGTCGATCTCTTCGCCATAGCGATCAATCCAATAATGGATTGCCTCCCAGCTGATGTATCAGGCTCCCTTTTCGTGGACGATTTTACCATCTATTGCAGCGCACAGCGTACACGTGTCCTGGAGCGCTGTCTTCAGCATTCTCTTGACCGTCTTTACTCCTGGAGTGTCGCCAATGGCTTCCGTTTTTCTGCCGAGAAGACGGTCTGTATTAACTTCTGGCGCTACAAAGAGTTTCTCCCACCGTCCTTACGACTCGGTCCCGTTGTTCTCCCATTCGTGGAGACAACAAAATTTTTAGGTCTTACATTTGACAGGAAACTTAGCTGGTCTCCACATGTCATATTTGGCTGCCCGTTGTACCTGTTCTTTAAATGTCCTCCGTGTTCTCAGTGGTATGTCGTGGGGAGCGGATCGAACCGTCCTACTTCATCTATATCGGTCGATCGTCCGCTCCAAGCTGGATTATGGGAGCTTCGTATACTCCTCTGCACGGCCATCCATCTTACGCCGCCTCAACTCCATACAACATCGGGGTTTACGACTTGCGATCGGAGCGTTTTATGCTAGTCCCGTAGAGAGTCTTCATGCTGACGCTGGCGAATTGCCACTCACCTACCGGCGCGATATATTGCTTTGTCGGTATCCCTGTCGGCTACTGTCAATGCCCGACCACCCGTCTTATCGTTCCTTTTTTGACGACTCTCTCGACCGTCAATACGGGTTGTATGTCTCTGTCCTGCTACCCCCTGGAGTTCGCTTTCGTCGCCTCCTTCAACACCTTAATTTTTCACTCCCTGCAACCTTTTGAGTGGGCGAGAGCCACACGCCAGCTTGGCTCCAGGCTCAGGTTCGCGTTCACCTTGACCTCAGCTCGCTCCCGAAAGAGGTTACCCCCGGTTCGGTCTACCACTCCCGTTTTGTCGAACTTCATTAATATGACCTTCATTTATACAGATGGCTCAAAGACCAATGACGGGGTCGGGTGTTCCTTTATTGTCGGGGCACAAAGTTTCAAATACCGGCTCCATGGCCATTGTTCGGTCTTCACAGCTGAACTCTTTGCCCTCTACCAGGCTGTTCTTTGCATCTGCCGCCACCGACATTCTGCGTATGTCATCTGCTCCGATTCCCTGAGCGCCATCCAGAGCCTCAGTGATCCGTATCCGGTTCACCCTTTCGTGCACCGTATCCAATGCTCCCTTCAGCAGCTGGTGGACGTCGGTTCTCTGGTTAGCTTTATGTGGGTTCCTGGCCATGTCGGTATCCCTGGGAACGAAGCTGCAGATGCCACGGCCAAGCCTGCGGTCCTCCAGCCTCGGACAGCTTCTTGTTGTGTCCCTTCGTCGGATTGTAGCAGGGTAATTTGTCGGCGCATTTTATCGCAGTGGCATGCCGATTGGGCTGCACTTACGGACAACAAGCTTCGGGCCTTGAAACCTCTTCCCGCGGCTTGGACGTCCTCCTCCCGCCCTTCTCGGCGGGAGGAGGTCGTTTTGGCCCAGTTACGCATTGGACACTGCCGGTTCAGCCATCGACATCTGCTGACGGCTGCGCCGGCGCCGTTCTGCCCATGTGGGCAATTGCTGACAGTCCGCCACATTTTAATGTCCTGTCCGGATTTTAACACACTGCGTCTTGATCTTGGCCTGCCATGTACTCTAGATGCCATTTTAGCGGATGACCCACGAGCAGCTGCTCGCGTTCTTCGTTTTATCAATTTGACAAACCTCTCTAAGGACATTTGATTATGCTGTTTTTTTAATCCTATGCCTGTCAGTCTGTCTTTTATCGTGTTTTCCCTTTTAGTTGTTGTTTTAAACTTGTGTCTCGCGGTGCATTCTTAATGTAGTCTGGGCGCTAATGACCATTGAAGTTGTGCGCCCTAAAACCACAAAAAAAAAAAAGAAAAAAAAACGTAGAATGCAGCATAATGGTTGCAGCTCAGTACCACCCAGGACTGGAGCAACTGAATTACATTCTCTGCCAGGTTTCAACTACCTCTCATCGTGCCCTGAAACCAGAAAAGTCCTCCCAAAGTGGTATTCTACTGCCCACGGAATCTACACAGTACCTTTATCCCTCCCTACACAAACCCTGCTCCCAAGTCCATGCTCATATCCCTGTAATAGACCTAGATGCAAGACCTGTCCCATACATCCTCCCACAACCAACTACTCCACTCTGGTCACAAACATCACCTATCCCATCAAAGGCAGGGTTACCTGTGAAACCAGTAACGTGATCTACAAGCTAAGCAGCAACCACTGTGCAGCATTCTATGTAGGCTTCATAACCAACAAGCTGTCTGTCCACATGAATGGCCACTGACGAACTTAGCCAAGAAACAACTTTACCACCTTGTTGCTGAGCACATCACCTGACACGATGTTCTTCATTTCAATGACTGCTTCACAGCATGTGCCATCTGGAACCTTCCCATGACCACCAACTTTTCTGATTTGCACATGTGGGAACTCTCTCTGCAATATATTCTATGTTTCCTTAACCCTCCTGGCCTCAACCCTCATTGGTCCACTGTGTGTGTGTTGTCTATTTTTGATAAAGGCCTTGTTGGCCGAAAGTTCACATTCCAACAGTCTTTTTGTTGTGTCTATCTGCGACTCAGCATGGCATCTCTTCTACATGGTGAGTAGCAACTATCCTTTTCATAACATTGTCAGTTTATCTACAAGAATTCAATGACTCACTGAGTCGAAAGTCTTGCTCAGATCAATTAGCAAAGCATCAGTAAGTGATTTTGCTTCAAAGGCACTACATATTGTCGATACAACATATTCATCAGCTTTTGGTGTCAGTGTTTTTTTTTTTCCAAGACTGTAATGAATGTCAGTCAATGTTCTATTACAGGTGGACTGTTTATAATGTTAATTTGTTGATACATGCAATGTTCTGCTATTTTCAAAAGTATTGGAACAAGAGAAATTGGATAGTGGTTATCAACATATGACTTGTCTTTCTTCCTTTTTGTGTAAGGGAACAATTACTGTCACCTTTATGCAATCTGGAAACGAACAGCTCATAAAAATCTGATCTATTACTATACAATGTGGTTGTAGTATAATGTCAGCTCTCTTTTTAATACCAAAATTTTACAGACCATACAGTTCTTCTGATTTTGAGTTGCTATTGCTACTGCATTGTGAGTGACAGCAGTTTGTGCTCCATTGAACATACATGTCTTGTTGTGTGATATGAATGATTTTGTGTTTTCTAGATCATTATTGATGTCCAATTTGTAGTTCTAGTTGATTTCCATTGTATAGCCCTTCAGTATATCTCCTCCACCTTTCAGCCTTTTCTTGTTTGTGTATTATTGGCTTGCTATTGTATAGGCATCATTTATCTTACCCCTAGTTGTGCATGGTTATTCAGCCTTGCATTTGTCCTCTAGCCATTCCTATTTTGCCATTTTGTACCTTCTGTCAATTTCATTTTTTTGACTCCTGTATATCCTTTTGCTTGCATTGTTTGTTTCATTTTTATATTTTCTCCTGTTGCCAATTAAATTCGATATCTCATGTGTTACTCAAGGATTTCTGGTGGGCAGTGTTTTTGTCTATTTGATTCACTTCTCCCTTTACTATTTTAGCTCTCAATTTATTTGTCTTTTATTGTATTTCTCTCACCTTTTTTGGTAAACTGTTGCCTAATTCTCCCTTGGAGACTATCTATAACCCCTGGTCCTTTCAATTTATTTAGGGCCCATTGCCTTCATTTCATACCATTCTTGAATGTCTTCAGTTTTAAACTAATGTCACAACAGAAACTGAAGATACATGGATACATGTATTTACTATACACAACCACTAAGACAATAGTTTGAAAGTATACATGTGTCACGAGGGGCACACCGAGAAAGGGGCCAATGAGGTGTACATTTCATATCTGACTATTGAAACCAGGGACAAAGGAACTTCACTTGTACTCAGATGTGCATCCAGGCCAATATAGGAATCATTCATTTACTTGTTTCCGCATGGGTTTGGTCGAGGAAATTATTCACTGCTTCCCTATTAGAGGTCATTCCTTCCTGCCTTTGTGTTTTCAAGAAAAAAATTAAATGCTGTGATAGAATCTACAATCCAAGGAAGGACGTTCCTAAAAGCATGAAGGTGCTGTTTGCTCCTGCATTGTTCTCAGAGTTCCAGTATTCTGCAAATCATCCTGGCAGTGTGGTTGCTCATCCCTTCATTGGGAGTGTAGTCCATCACACATTCCATTTCTCTCAGACTGGACCAAGAAATGGTCCTCTTATGAACCAGTAGAGCAAGGTCGAGTAGAAATCATATGAATGAAACAGGATGATCTCAAGGAGGTTCATCATTGTATAATGACTTCTGTGGCGAGTAGAGCATTCTTTGATGAAGTACTAGACTGGTTGTGTCAGTGAAAATACATTACCTGCCTTTTCTAAACAGTACGACCTGTTTTAATAAGTATCTGATTTATAAACAGTGGAGCTGTATAAAAATACCACACAAGAAAATAAGATACAGTTCTGTTGGAAGAAAATGATATTTATTCTATTTATGTTAACTTTTATTTTCATGCTTGCATATCCATGTATTCATTTACAAATAAAGGAAATACATGAAGGATGTAAATGTTGTTGCTCACTTACAGGTTCTGTTCATTCCATGTCAATAGGAACTAAGTCTGGTTGTGTATTTTGCCAGTAAAAGCATTAGTAACTTACAGAACAATGCTATTTTGGCTTTATTATAACTGCATGAGTGTGCACTTTACACTTACAATTACATTAAATATTACAAAACTGGAAAAAAAAATTTTGTGTTCATCAAAACTTTAAAAATTAGACTTAACACGTTTCAACAACAAATGTTTCAGTTCTATGCTCATGCTTTATTTTTAAAAAATGTTGCATGGAAGCAGGTTTTTGGATATTCATTTTTGTACAAAAAGACTACTAAGCATGAGGTATAAACCTTAAAGTAGTGACCCTGATGTGATCAAGAAACAATAGTAAAATGAAAGACCAGGCATACCACCAATGAAAATGCTGCAATTTCAGGTAAAGCTGAAGCAGAGCCATGGTCTGTGCTAAATTAACACAATTTTACTGAGCTGAAACTCAAGGTCAATATTGTACTGCTGGCATAACAACTTGCAACTATGAACTTTGTTAATTATTTTCGCAGATAGAGCCATAGTCCATTACAAACATCTGGCATCTGGTTATCAGTTCAGAGTGTAATAAATATTCATTAGCTAAAGAAAGACTAAAGAAAGAACTTAAATACACATTATTGATATTCCACAATAATATTTATTTTATAGTTTTGTACGAACTTGCTTTTGGCTTTCTAGGCCACCTTCAGATAACTAATGTGAAGCTGGTTCATACTGAACTATAAAACAAATTTTACTGTGGAACACCAATACTGTGTATTTAAGTTTTTTATGTGTCTATGTTCCACCAAGTACTGGTGAAGTATTCCACCATAACTGTATAAAAACTCTCAACAATGATCAAGGAGAGTGAAAAGCACCAAAGGAAATGATTAGTCAATGAACTGCAGTTAAGTATTGCAGTACCAAGTCAACTGTTATTAAAAATTGAAGCTCACACAAGAAAAATAGATAAACTTCCTGGTTATGTTCAAAATAAGTTGAGTATTTCTGAGGAAGTAGTAGTGTAGCCGTCTCCCAGTTGCTAAGAACTGGAGGCTATATGCCAGACTTCCTTCATGTTGTTCATCAGCAGTTAGTATCGTGCTTTGAAATTTCTCTCTATTGCAGTGAAAAGCCAGTAGAAATTGTATATTGACACATACAATAGGTAGTGGACCAGGGCTGAGACTGGAGCTGCAATGTAGTGGTAAGTGCAGTACCACCATGCATTTCACATCTGTGTAAGATTCACACCTACCTTTTTCTTTTTGACAATTACTTTACTTGCTTTGTCACCTACAACACACTAGTGATATAAAGTAAGCATAGTTTCGCATTGTGAGTATAAGTAGCACTGTATCAAATGAAACCTATGAGTAATGTTGACAAGCTTAGGTATTCATTCTCTTGTGTTCTGTTCTGTTCCCTCTAGTGTAAATGCTTGTTCACAGGTACAAGCGAATGGTAATAACACTGGTGAATTGGCTGAGAATTCTCTTTTGCTTGTGTTCACTTCCATTTTCTTAATTGTAAACGTACCGAGCAAGGTGGCGCAGTTGTTAGCACACTGAACTCACATTTGGGAGGATGACGGTTCAAATGGGAGGATGATGGTTCAAACCAATGTCTGGCCATCCTGATTTGGGTTTTCCATGATTTCCCTGTATTGCTGCATGCAAATGCTCGGATGGTTAGTTGAAACGCATGGCCAACTTCCTTCACCATCCTTCCCTAATCTGATGACCTTACTGTTTGATCCTCTCCCCCAAATCAACCAACCAACCACTGTAAATGAGGCTTTACATGTTCCAGGACATGGCAGAGATTTATGGTTGCAAACTGACAAGAACTAAGCCATACCACTCATAGGCTAATAGAAAAGCTGGAAGACTGCATTGCATGCTGAAAAGGTCCTTATGAGCCCATGATACAGATAAATGGAGTAATGTATTACCCATGTCTCTACTTGGCCTCCATTGTTCATTCTGGATTGAAAGCAGTCCTACAGTGACAGAAATGCTGTATTGTACAACGATGAATGTAGTTATGGAACCTCTTATCACAATGGATGCTGCCATACCAACTTTCATTATCAAACTGTACAAAAGGATGAATCATCTGAAAACCGTAGAGTATTACCACAAGGCCAAAGAAACTAATTTTGTCCTTAAGCATTTTAGAAATACTGGTTATATGTATGTTGTAATTGATAACATAAAGTATGGATATCTGTTCTCATGGCTGATTGGAATATCAATAGGGAATTCCCTAATAGGGAATAGTGGGAAAGTTGTGAGAATAACTAAAACTGCACCTGTAGCCATGACAATAGTTTTGTCTTGTGTTTAGTGCTGTGAACAGTGAGAGCTGGCCAGCAGAATTGTTGGTGAGTTGCCATAATAATTTATTGTACAGGTGGGTCATGACAATTTGTCTTTGAGTTGATTCATCTGAGGATGATATGACAGTTGTTCATTAAATTGCTCACTTAAAAGCAGTGATGTACAGTATTTGTGGAGTCTGGTTATTTTGGAGACAACTAAGAGTAACAAAAAATGGTTATTACTAACGAGAAATCTTATGTAAGACCATTATATTCTAACTCCCAATTTGTACCACATTCCACTTTAGGACAAGAGAAACATAAAAGATTTACAAGATGGTACACAATGAGAGTACAACACCTAGGAAGCCACAATTCCCAAAACGATATGAAGATCCTTACGTATTTACCAAAGTGTTGTGTACATAGTTCTGCGTAGTCAGCGCGTACACAATTTTCCCACTAGAGCGCGACCCGCTAAGCACAACAGCCCAGGCGCAGCGCTCGTCCGTCTCTGCTCTACGAGATGGCGCTGCCATAAAGACGGACCAAATTCTGCTTCCGCCGATCCGCGTATTAATATATAACGCAGCCAATGAGATTGCTGCTAATGTAGAACCTTTTCTCCTTGCGGATCACCCTTGCGCAGTGATACCTGAACGCTCGAGGTATTATAACGAGTGTACAGACCTCTGATTAGTCAGTCTGCATTAGTCTACAGTCAAGTTTCAGTCTGTGACTAATAAGATTATCATATTCCTGTACATAGCCATGAAGATAAATGTATAGACACTTTGTTAAGTATCAGAGATATGTGAGAATAAGATTAACGTACCAATACCAAAGGAACTTCAGATTGTCAATTGTAAATAGCATCCAGAATCAAGTTACGTTGTGTTTGTTATTATTTTAATAAATGTGTGTGAAAATTAATCAAGTTCTGTTTAAAGTTGGTCACCGTCAATCTGCTACTATAAGCGTGCAAGTGGCATTTCTATCGTCTGACCTAACGGCAGAAGATAAACACGCCATGATAAGACCACAAGACATAATGCTGACACTCGCCTACTTCGTTAGAGCGACAAGTCAAATAATCTGATGGTGTGTGTACCGAAGGTCTTACAGTACGCACACCACACAAAGATTTTTGAGAAGATTAATTGCTATTGATCATCTGAAGCTAGCCTAACTTCTACCTGATGACAGTACACATAATCATCCAAAACCATTAGTTCAGCAGCCATTTAACCTGGAGACAAAGTGTTCCCAAGTGCCCTAGAAAGTTTGCAAACTCAGCTTGTTGCACAGAAATAGAAAAAAGCACTGAAAGGAATCAGTGTTTCACTTATTAAATTTTGTACAAACAGATTTCTAAATGTAAGGAATAATTCCATTAAGTGGTAACCCTGACATGATCAAGAAGGAACAGTATTAAAATAGAAGTTTGTGAAATAGGGTGTTTGTTCCTCCTGAGAAGACCAGTGACCTTTGTATTGGGTTAATATCTTGGTCACACAATATTTTATTAAAACTGGTTACAGGTTTTGGCTTTCCATTCATCATCAGATGTAAAAATTTAGCAGCAACGAGTACATGAATAATTAGTACATTAAATTTTTTATAATTAGAGCTAATGTCCCACCCCAGCTTCACATAGGTAGCACTAAGAATCTACAGCTGGAGATCTCATCCAGCATAGCATTAATTTTGTTTATGGGCCACTGTGTAGAGTTAGGATTAAAATTCTGCTACAAACTACCACCACTTGCCAGTCAACCAACTTGAGTGCCAATTTGGTATAAGCTCCATTTTCTGTGTAACCGACCGAGCGAGTTGGCGCAGTGGTTAGCACACTGGACTCGCATTCGGGAGGACGACGGTTCAATCCCATCTCCGGCCATCCTGATTTAGGTTTTCCGTGATTTCCCTAAATCACTTCAGGCAAATGCCGGGATGGTTCCTTTGAAAGGGCACGGCCGATTTCCTTCCCCATCCTTCCCTCACCCGAGCTTGCGCACTCCGTCTCTAATGACCTCGTTGTCGACGGGACGTTAAACACCAATCTCCTCCTCCTCCTCCTCCTCCTGTGTAACCTAACCCACATTTCCAAAGGTAACATCACAGTGAAGCACCTCTGCCACACAACACTGGTAGGATGCACCTTCAGCCGAAACCATTGATATGATACATCCTCTACCACCAAACATCGGTACAAAGCACTGTCTAGCACACAACACTGATATGAAGAATCCTCTGCCACGTACAATCAGTATGGAGCTCCCTCCAACTTGCAACATGGTTTAAAGCACTCTCTGCCACACCTCATTATTACAGAGCACACTCTGCCATACAACAATGGCATGCAGCACCCACTGCCAGGCAACATTGCTACAAAGCATCTACTAACACAAAAAGAAAATTGGTACGCTGCACCCTCTACCACGCAGCACTGGTATAAAGCACCCTCTGCCAAGCAACATTGGGCATCCTCTGCCATGCAACTTTGGAACTTTGGTAGGAAGCATCCTCTGCCACGCAACATCAGTACAAAATACCCTCTATCACATAACAGCAGTATGAAGCACCCCCTGCCACACAATATTGGTACACAGCAATCTCTGCCACACAACATCAATATGAGACAACCTCTGCCACGCAAAATTTGTAAGAAACACCCTCGGCTAAGCAATACTAGTAAAGCAACCTTCATCATGTAACATTGGTACAAAGTACCCACTGATTAATGACACTGGAATCTGCCCGACTGCAGCACCCAGCCATTATAGAGGTACTGCAATTCTAAGAAGTTAAGCCATTCACTGCTAGATGACATAGCATCACTTTCAAAGCAATAGGGGACTTCAATACACCTATTTGCGTGAAATATTTATTAATTATACACACAAACATTCCTTGTAAAACAGTCTACCTATTAATGAAAACCACATCATCATTCCTACAATAGTTCCTGAGATTAGCCTGAACATACAGACAGAACCGCAGCAAGAGACTTCAATTTATGAATGTACTAGCGACCTGGCCTGGGTTTTGCACAGGTAGTATTGCCAGACAATGTGTACAGTGTAGCTTTTTTTTTTTTTTTTTTCTTGCCACTGCGTACAGCTATGAATAAATTTCAAAGAACAATGTTAAGTAACTGAATATCATCACTTTAATATAAATTGAACACAGAGCATAGCAAGAAGCTTGTCTGGAGGCATGAATGTTATGTGTTCTATATAGAAATTGTGTTTCGAGTTACACCTCACGATAATGATGAGAACACATTGTGATTTAAGTAATATATTTACAACTAGTGTAAATTGATGTGCAAGTCGCCGAAGTGGTGTCAACTCGAAAGACTTGCACCCGGCAAATGGTCTACCCCAACGGGAGGCCCTAGCCACGTGACATTTACATTTAACTAGTGTAAATACTGGGCAAATCTTGGGTGTATGTGTATGTGAGTGATTCAGTATCTATTGGAGGCTGGCTGAGATGGCACAAATAAAAGAAAAAATAAGAACAAACATGCATGATGTACATGTTTAGCTCATGTTAAAACACTCAACTTGTGAAGCTTAGTACGCACAGTGACACGCTGTTGAGGTTGAGTGCTGCAGTTCTGTATTGTGAACTCTTTATAGCAGACTCTTTTGCTGTGCCACACAAATAATTGCGTCCACATCTAAGTCTGATTCTAGAAAGGCAGAAAGCTGAAAGTTGAGTCATCTGCTGCATTGCTGAAAGGATATACTGTATGGAAATAAAACAAACTGCTGAAGTAGTTTTTTTGGAAATTGTTGTACTTATAGCAGAAAAAATAGAACAACGCATTTTGTATTCACATGATTTTTCCTATACAACTGTTCTCAAATGATTGTAGAGAAACTATTGGTTAAAAATATTTGATTATTTAAAATTGTTAGGCTCAAATTGCAGCCTGATAATGAGGAGATTATCTTTTCGTCATGATACTTCAAAATGGAGTAACCCACTGTCCACTGTTGGAAGAATTTGCAGTGCATTAAGAGAACAAATTGAACTGCTAATCTGTGAGAAGCAGAAATTGACAGTCTGAAATTGTTGTCATACAGTACTTCAAAACATGTATCTCCATGTAACTGAAAGGTAAATGGTAGGTTAAATGTCTGAATGAAAAAAAATGAACCAACCAGAATTAGATCACACAACCTTTATTCTCAACTGTATGCTCCCAGTGAAACTGTACTGAACAAAATCAGTGGTATATTCTAAGAAGGAAACCTTGGTATCAGGTTTTGCCAAGCTGAAACACAATTTCATACTCCATCAGTTCATTAGTGGGGTCACTGAGCATAGAGGCACTGTGGTGTGTGTGCATAATAGGTCTTATGAGTCGCAACCATTTCTGGTTAGTGTTTAATACTTCATGACTGCAAGTTTAAATAGGCTCATATACTCGATAAAACATTAGGGAAGTTAGTGGGTATCTTTCCATTGAGACACTGATTTCCTGCCAGGCTCCAGACATAGCTGAGCATTCACGATGTATCCGCCGCAATGAACCATGGACCTTGCCGTTGGTGGGGAGGCTTGCGTGCCTCAGCAATACAGATAGCTGTACCATATGTGCAACCACAACGGAGGGGTATCTGTTGAGAGGCCAGACAAATGTGTGGTTCCTGAAGAGGGGCAGCAGCCTTTTCAGTAGTTGCAGGGGTAACAGTCTGGATGATTGACTGATCTGGCCTTGTAACATCAGCCAAAACGGCCTTGCTGTGCTGGTACTGCGAACGGTTGAAAGCAAGGGGAAACTACAGCCGTAATTTTTCCCGAGGGCATGCAGCTTTACTGTATGGTTAAATGATGATGGCGTCCTCTTGGGTAAAATATTCCGGAGGTAAAATAGTCCCCCATTCGGATCTCCGGACGGGGACTACTCAAGAGGACGTCGCTATCAGGAGAAAGAAAACTGGCATTCTACGGATCGGAGCATGGAAATGGATAGGTTAAAGTTAGATATAGTGGGAATTAGTGAAGTTCGGTGGTGGGAGGAACAAGACTTCTGGTCAGGTGAATACAGGGTTATAAATACAAAATCAAATAGGGGTAATGCAGGAGTTGGTTTAATAATGAATAAAAAAATAAGAGTGCGGCTAAGCTACTACAAACAGCATAGTGAACACATTATTGTGGCCAAGACAGACACGAAGCCCAGCCCTACTACAGTAGTACAAGTTTATATGCCAACTAGCTCTGCAGGTGACGAAGAAATTGAAGAAATGTATGATGAAATAAAAGAAATTATTCAGATAGCGAAGGGAGACAAAAATTTAATAGTCATGGGTGACTGGAATTCGGTAGTACGAAAAGGGAGAGAAGGAAACGTAGTAGGTGACTACGGATTGGGGGTAAGAAATGAAAGAGGAAGCCGCCTGGTAGAATTTTGCACAGAGCGCAACTTAATCATAGCTAACACTTGGTTCAAGAATCATGAAAGAAGGGTGTATACATGGAAGAAGCCTGGAGATACTGACAGGTTTCAGATAGATTATATAATGGTAAGACAGAGATTTAGGAACCAGGTTTTTAACTGTAAGACATTTCCAGGGGCAGATGTGGACTCTGACCACAATCTATTGGTTATGAACTGTAGATTAAAACTGAAGAAATTGCAAAAAGGTGGGAATTTAAGGAGATGGGGCCTGGATAAACTGACTAAACCAGAGGTTGTACAGAGTTTCAGGGAGAGCATAAGGGAACAATTGACAGGAATGGGGGAAAGAAGAACAGTAGAAGAAGAATGGGTAGCTTTGAGGGATGAAGTAGTGAAGGCAGCAGAGGATCAAGTAGGTAAAAAGACAAGGGCTAGTAGAAATCCTTCGGCAACAGAAGAAATATTGAATTTAATTGATGAAAGGAGAATATATAAAAATGCAGTAAATGAAGCAGGCAAAAAGGAATACAAACGTCTCAAAAATGATATCGACAGGAAGTGCAAAATGACTAAGCAGACATGGCTAGAGGACAAATGTAAGGAGTAGAGGCTGATCTCACTGGGGGTAAGATAGATACTGCCTACAGAAAAATTAAAGAGACCTTTGGAGAAAAGAGAACCAGTTGTATGAATATCAAGGGCTCAGATGGAAACCCAGTTCTAAGCAAAGAAGGGAAAGCAGAAAGGTGGAAGAAGTATATAGAGGGTCCATACAAGGGTGATGTACTTGAGGACAATATTATGGAAATGGAAGAGGATGTAGATGAAAATGAAATGGGAGATATGATTCTGCGTGAAGAGTTTGACAGAGCACGTAAAGACCTGAGTCGAAACAAGGCCCCGGGAGTCGACAACATTCCCTTAGAACTACTGACAGCCTTGGGAGAGCCAGTACTGACGAAAGTCTACCATCTGGTGAGCAAGATGTATGAGACAGACGAAATACCGTCAGACTTCAAGAAGAATGTAATAATTCCAATCCCAAAGAAAGCAGGTGTTGACAGATGTGAAAATTACTGAACTATCAGTTTAATAAGTCACTGCTGCAAAATACTAATGCGAATTCTTTACAGACGAATGGAAAAACTGAGAGAAGCCGACCTCGGGGAAGATCAGTTTGGATTCTATAGAAATGTTGGAACACGTGAGGCAATACTGACCCTACGACTTATCTTAGAAGCTAGATTAGGGAAAGGCAAACCTATGTTTCGAGCATTTGTAGACTTAGAGAAAGCTTTTGACAATGTTGACTGGAATACTCTCTTTCGGATTCTGATGGTGGCAGGGGTAAAATACAGGGAGCGAAAGGCTATTTACAATTTGTACAGAAACCAGATGGCAGTTATAAGAATTGAGGGGCATGAAAGGGAAGCAGAGGTTGGAAAGGGAGTGAGACAGGATTGTAGCCTATCCCCGATGTTGTTCAATCTGTATATTGAGCAAGCAGTGAAGGAAACAAAAGAAAAATTCGGAGTAGGAATTCGAATCCATGGAGAAGAAATAAAAACTTTGAGGTTCGCCGATGACATTGTAATTCTGTTAGAGACAGCAAAGGACTTGGAAGAACAGTTGAACAGAATGGATAGTGTCTTGAAAGGAGGATATAAGATGACCTTCAACAAAAGCAAAACAAGGATAATGGAATGTAGTCGAATTAAGCCAGGTGATGCTGGGGAATTACACTCCTGGAAATTGAAATAAGAACACCGTGAATTCATTGTCCCAGGAAGGGGAAACTTTATTGACACATTCCTGGGGTCAGATACATCACATGATCACACTGACAGAACCACAGGCACATAGACACAGGCAACAGAGCATGCACAATGTCGGCACTAGTACAGTGTATATCCACCTTTCGCAGCAATGCAGGCTGCTATTCTCCCATGGAGACGATCGTAGAGATGCTGGATGTAGTCCTGTGGAACGGCTTGCCATGCCATTTCCACCTGGCGCCTCAGTTGGACCAGCGTTCGTGCTGGACGTGCAGACCGTGTGAGACGACGCTTCATCCAGTCCCAAACGTGCTCAATGGGGGACAGATCCGGAGATCTTGCTGGCCAGGGTAGTTGACTTACACCTTCTAGAGCACGTTGGGTGGCACGGGATACATGCGGACGTGCATTGTCCTGTTGGAACAGCAAGTTCCCTTGCCGGTCTAGGAATGGTAGAACGATGGGTTCGATGACGGTTTGGATGTACCGTGCACTATTCAGTGTCCCCTCGACGATCACCAGTGGTGTACGGCCAGTGTAGGAGATCGCTCCCCACACCATGATGCCGGGTGTTGGCCCTGTGTGCCTCGGTCGTATGCAGTCCTGATTGCGGCGCTCACCTGCACGGTGCCAAACACGCATACGACCATCATTGGCACCAAGGCAGAAGCGACTCTCATCGCTGAAGACGACACGTCTCCATTCGTCCCTCCATTCACGCCTGTCGCGACACCACTGGAGGCGGGCTGCACGATGTTGGGGCGTGAGCGGAAGACGGCCTAACGGTGTGCGGGACCGTAGCCCAGCTTCATGGAGACGGTTGCGAATGGTCCTCGCCGATACCCCAGGAGCAACAGCGTCCCTATTTGCTGGGAAGTGGCGGTGCAGTCCCCTACGGCACTGCGTAGGATCCTACAGTCTTGGCGTGCACCCGTGCGTCGCTGCGGTCCTGTCCCAGGTCGACGGGCACGTGCACCTTCCGCTGACCACTGGCGACAACATCGATGTACTGTGGAGACCTCACGCCCCACGTGTTGAGCAATTCGGCGGTACGTCCACCCGGCCTCCCGCATGCCCACTATACGTCCTCGCTCAAAGTCCGTCAACTGCACATACGGTTCACATCCACGCTGTCGCGGCATGCTACCAGTGTTAAAGACTGCGATGGAGCTCCGTATGCCACGGCAAACTGGCTGACACTGACGGCGGCGGTGCAGAAATGCTGCGCGGCTAGCGCCATTCGACGGCCAACACCGCGGTTCCTGGTGTGTCCGCTGTGCCGTGCGTGTGATCATTGCTTGTACAGCCCTCTCGCAGTGTCCGGAGCAAGTATGGTGGGTCTGACACACCGGTGTCAATGTGTTCTTTTTTCCATTTCCAGGAGTGTAGATTAGGAAATGAGACACTTGAAGTAGTAAAGGAGTTTTGTTATTTGGGGAGCAAAATAACTGATGATGGTCAAAGTAGAGAGAATATAAAATGTAGACTGGCAATGGCCAGGAAAGTGTTTCTGAAGAAGAGAAATTTGTTAACGTCGAGTACAGATTTAAGTGTCAGGAAGTCGTTTCTGAAAGTATTTGTATGGAGTGTAGCCATGTATGGCAGTGAAACATGGACGATAAATAGTTTAGACAAGAAGAGAATAGAAGCTTTTGAAATGTGGTGCTACAGAAGAATGCTGAAGATTAGATGGGTAGATCATATAACTAATGAGGAGGTAATGAATAGGGTTGGGGAGAAGAGAAGTTTGTGGCACAACTGGACAAGAAGAAGGGATCGGTTGGTAGTACATGTTCTGAGGCATCAAGGGATCACGAATTTAGTATTGGAGGGCAGCGTGGAGGGTAAAAATCGTAGAGGGAGAGCAAGAGATGAATACATCAATCAGATTCAGAAGGATGTAGGTTGCAGCAGGTACTAGGAGATGAAGTAGTTTGCACAGGATAGAGTAGCATGGAGAGCTGCATCAAACCAGTCTCAGGACTGAAGACCACAACAACAACAACACGATGTATGTGGTGATATGGCTCAGTCATGCGGGACTCATACCAAATAGGACTACCAGAGAAAACCAAACTCATACAGAGAAAGGCAGCCAGAATAGCCACAGGTTTGTTTGACTCATGGTAGAGTGTTACTGAGATGCTGAAGCAACTAAACTGACATACTCTTGTAGATAGCAGGAAACTATACCATAAAAGTCTACTAACGAAGTTTCAAGAACTGGCTTTAAATGATGACTCTAGGAATATAATACAACCCCCTACATGTCACTCACATAAGGACTGTGAAGGCAAATTTAGAATAATTACAGCATGCACAGAGGCATTCAAACAATCATTCTTCCCACACTCCTTCCTTGAATGAAATGAGAAGAAACCCTAAGAACTAGTACAACAGGATGAACACTCTGCCATGCACTTTGCACTGGTTTGAAGAGCATGAATGCAGATGTAGATATGTCGGGTAAGACAACCAGTGTGACATCACAAGTTCATTGGTGACCCCGTATTTCCCTGTGGACCCCACTCATTAGGCACTTGATTATCTGTACTAAAGCACCGGGAGTGGTATTCATATTAACAAGAAGATTGTGTTAGCCTAAGTGATAAAACAAGCCTTGGATAAAGCATTCTGTTAACATGTGATGTAGAGCTTTGAGAGTTGCTCAACAAGGAGGTGTGATCACACATAAGTATGTCGCCCCTCACACTCTTGCATCACCCACAGCATAACCAACAGCAAAATAAGCTGCCTGACAAAAAACAAGAAGGTATTGTTGGATGTCATGCAACCCCGAACACCTGTGCACCTTCGGTGGGTATGTAAATGAATAGAGTTGCAGTTCTCTTTGATAGGTAGAATGGCCACCAGAATACATTAGCATTGTTCCTGTTTAGTGTTGTTACCATACATGGTAGGGTATACAAGAAGTATGAACATCAGCAGATGCTGAGTGATCACTGTGAAGGACACAGAGATGTGAGAATGTGCTATCAGCACCTATCAGAGTTTGAAATGGGCCTCACTGTAAATCTTCAGTTGGCTGGATGGTCAAATTTTGCAATATCCAGTTTTATGGGGAATTTGGGTGGGACAGACACCCAATGTTAGGCTGCATGGGTACAAGAGGCCAAGCATTCTCATCATCAAGATTCCAATCGACCATGTCTGATCACCATCAGGACAGATTTTCATATTATGCACTGTAACCCCTTCACATCTGTGCCTGCTATCCAAGAACAACTAATGGACTCCCTGCAACATTGGGTGCCATCCTGCACCACTGGTCGCAGACTAGCAGCAGCTGGGCTAGGGAATAACTGTCCTCTGTGTAGACTGCTCTTAACATCGCAACACAAATGGATATAGAGAGTGCTGCTGTGACCAGAAAGGATGGACTGGGAAGAAATCCCATTCAACCAACGTTTTTCCTGCTGAGGTACTCCCCTGGCTAGCAATATCTCCACATCTTTCCACGATACATCACATGAGACCAGCTTGGATGTCAACTCCATCCAACTACCAGTATCCAGGATGAACCATTTACAACAGTTGTGCATCATCTTGCTTCTGAGAGGACACAATGACTTTATAACGAATCAGTGCATGCATCCAGGTTTGAAGGAGTGCAACATCATACTGGTAAGTGGGCTCATACTGTCAACTTCTTCATATATGTAACTCAATTTTGCAACCACTGCAGTAACATTGTATACCCAGCCACCCATGAAGTTTCATTTTGTTTCCTCCTCCTCTTCCAGATGTTTCACCCTTTTTGTCAGGAAGTGTATTTCTGATAAGAAACCACAAATTTTCAGAAGCATTAAGTGTAACCAGAGCACCATCTTTCCAATCCCTGTTATCTCCTACATAATCAATAGGTTGTTTTTAGGACAATCTTTTTCGAAAGGCAGAGATGCTGGATGGCTACAGACACAGTTGCAATGAACAATGGTAAAACTTCCTGAACATTAAATATTACGTAAAATGTTTGCTTCTGTTGAGGAGACAGTTCATAAGTAAGTGAGGTTGTTGTATCTTAATTAAATAACTACTGATTTAATTTGTTACAACAGGCAGTCAGTTTCCCCAAATGCTTGTATTTTTCAGATTTTTTAGCTGTCTTATGCTTCCTCATCCAAAGACTTAACAAGAAAAGTATCTCTTATATCGTAACAGTCCTTGTAACGACCAAAATGTTGCATATTATTAAAATATTATGTTATTAAAATATTTGCAGGAAAGTGACTACATAGTTTCTGTAATGATGGATGAGATTCATGTTAACCTTATTTTGATTATGAGGTTGGTAACATTGTAGGAAAATCATTTTATAATGAAAAGGTTGTTACTATGGCATATTTTATTTGTAAACAGATACAATACTATAAACAAAGTTTATGACACTTTTTAGCTAACCTAAAAAACTTACAAATAAAGGCCAGATGCTGCAACCCATCATTTTTGAGGAACTGCAGCATATAGTTGGGCTCTTCTTGAAAATAATTTCTGTAAAAGCCATTTAGATCACTATGCTTCAATTTCTGAAAAAATGAAAATGACACTGCTGGCAATGAGAGAAAATGTCAATTATACTTCCAGCCGGTTTTTTGTAGAAGTCATGGAATTAGCTTCAGCCAATGGAGTTGAAATCAAGCAACCACAGGTTTCCATCAAGCAAGTGTAGCTGCAAATCAGGATATTGGTGATGTTGAGGGTTATTACAAATTGTCTGTGTTCACACCCTTTCTGGGTGCTGCCATTAGTTCACTGCATGACTGGTTCTGGACACATTGTGAACTGTTTAACACCTTTAATTGTCTTCTATCAATTAAAAAAAAAGCTCATTTTATGCTTCAGCTCCATTAGTCGCTGATTTAACAATGACAACGGCTGAGTTGGAACTCTTTCATCAATGTTACAGTCAATAGGAGCAGAAGACTCAAAATGCAATGGAAGTTGTTGTCTGCGTCCATCACATCTATCCTAATGTGTTTCAGTTTCTACAGCTCTTGGCAAATCTACCAGTGACAACAGCTATGAATGAGTGTAAGTTCTCCACCATTAAGAGAATCAAGACATACCCAAGGAATACAACTAGCAAGGCATGTCTGAACGGGCTCACCATGATGACAACTCATCAAGAAGACAGGACTGATGTCTACAATGTGATAAGGGATATGACAAAACAAAGAGAATGGCATCTTCCATTTGTCCTTCAAATTTCTTGTAAACACTGTAATTATTTATTCTATTTATGTGTAATAAAGTATCACACAAAATCAGATTTTATACACTTCACAGAAAATTAACATGGGTCTAGACTGTCAAAATAGACAATAAATAGAATAAGTGAAAAATTTTTCTTAGCAACTGGATTATGTTATATTAAAATTATTCAATCTTTGTAACCTTATAAAACTGATTTCATGATGTAATTCATAACCTCATTAAATCATTATCATAATGTTATTAGTGTTCTAATTAAACAAATATAAATCAGTGGCACACTATTTATAAAAATTAATAAGGATCAAAAAAATTAATTTTCGGTCTGAACTATTGTTCAATGAAAGTCATAGCTCCCTCCAAAACAAAATTATAAATACACCACTGTCAATAGTTATGTTCCCCATGAAGTCCATAGTTTTTACATAATTTTCACACATGTGATGACTTTGCATCAGATTCTGTAACGACCTTCTTCACGAAGTACATCTACATCTGCAACCATATCTAGAAAACCACTGTGATGTTCGAGGCAGACAGGCTTCCCAATGTACCACATGTTAGGGTTTCTCTCCATTCAATTTGTGCCTGGAGCAAGGGAAGGACAACTGCTTAAATGTGTGTGCTGCAACTTGTCTAATTATTCATTCATTTACTGACTCACACATTATGTTCTATGGAATTATTAGGGAACAATGCCTTCAGGGATGCGAAACAATTCAAGTTATATATCAACAGGGGAAAGAAATCATTGTTGGGTACTTCTGTAAAGTATACTAGTAACAAAATCAAACTATGGAAATTCCAGGTTGGAATATTATTCATATTAGGAAAAGAATAGATTGTTACTGATTGTAAAGATGACAAGTTGAGTTGCAGACAGGCACAATGAAAAGACTGTTACACATTAGTAGCTTTCAGTTAAACATTCTTCAGCAAAGAAAGTACAAACACATTTATACAGGCAAGCATACCTCATGCATAAATGGGGTTGGAGCTGTTAATGGAAGCAGTCATCTATGTGTGATGTGTGCTCACTTGTGTGAATCTGTGTATGTTATGTTCACTGAAGAAAACTTTGACCGAAAGCTAGAAACGTGTAACAGCCTTTTCATTATGCCTTTCTGCAACTCAATAGCTCATCTTTATGGTCAGTAGCACTCTATCCTTTTTCTATTATTATTGATACTAATAACAAATTATGACTAGCACCTACCTACTCAAACTAATAATTATTATACATACTCCAAATTACTTTATATATGTAATTTGAGGGGAAAGCAACTGCTTTGAAAAAAGCCACTCTTCTTTACCTTATAATGCTCAGATATTGTCATTATATAGTACTTCAAACAAATCATTTTAACCTTGCACAGTCTACTATTGGATGTCTATACAATGGCCAAATCAGACCTATCACATACAGATATTAGAGTTGGGCAGCATTTACAATCCTGAGTCCAAATGTTACTGAGGTATTTTTCTTTTGCATTAATTGTTTGGATGTTTACAATTTCATGCCTGACATACACTGGCAACTTTTGCACTATAGAGGGATGCATAGCCTATAGGGATATTATTGGCATTTCTAGTACTATGGTGGTGAATTGCTGAGTTCACCCTAAATTCACTCTTGTTATTAACCACAAACACCATCTCTGTTGCCCCATATGAAATAGCATTCAGGGTCAGCTCAAAATCTAATTTAAAAGAACTTTTTATCTTACCAGAATGTGTTGTTCAAATGATTATCCACAGACCTACACAAGCTTATTGCAGATCTCTTTTCACGAAATTACAAATACTTACTCTGCCATCACACAATATAGTTAAATGTGTACTCTTACCCAAAGCAAAACTAAGCAATCTACACACAAATGCTGACTGTCACAACTATAAACAAAAACAGGAACGATCTTCACATAGGACAAATAAAAACAGCATGAACTTAGAAGAACTTAAGCTATATAGGTATCATGCTCTGTAATGCAGTGCCTCTATACATTAGACTTAAAGGATATAAATTTTAATTAGAACATAGAAAATTTTTAATTGATAAATGTTGCTATTCAATAAACGAATATCTCAAACATCGAGAAAATAATTTTACAAACTCATCTACAATACATGTAATGCACTTCTCTGATAAATCCTGTGAGAAGTTTCTATCTTTATAAGTTTGTTTATACATACCATTTTACTATCTATATTACTATTTATTCTGTATGTAGTTATTACTGGGAAAGAAATATTATACATCATCCATATGCAAAGAAATTGTAAATTTACAGGCACATGTTACAGACAATTTAATTTTGAAAATTCCATGTGTTTAATTTCTATGTATGATAATTCTAATTTCATCTGTACACTAAATAAATAAATGTATTGGCATGTAAGTGTATTACAACTGACAGATGATAAAGACAAAAGGCAGAATGACAAGTCTGGAGAGTGAACTGCTGAGGACCAAGGCCCTCCTGCGCTGCTAGCATCATAGGGCGGCTGTGAGTGCCAATAGGCTGGTGGACGGAGGTTGGGGGAGGGGGGGGGGGGGGAGATGGGTGGCCTGTGCATAGCACTGAAGCAGCGACAGCAGTCCTTGCAAATTTTAGGAGCGCTACCTAGCAGCTGTCATCTAGATCCATGCATTCTGGTGGGATTTCAAAATTGTTGGGCTGGGATATCAGAGTACTAATACCCTGGTTTCTGAGGAGGCTTCTGCAACACTGATGAAACAGACCTGTATGAAAGTATACAAAGTAAACCAGCAATCCTGCCTGCAGCTCAATACACTGAGAGAGATTTCTGAGAATAAAGCAGCTGAAACTGAGCTTTTTGGTTAACTTATGCACATGCTGATACCACAATAGTTTATTATCCATCTGGATACCCAGGAATTTTACACATTGAACGCCATCCAGTGTATTCCCACTTCTGGTGGATCTCCACTTCTGGTATTGTAAATCTTGATTTGTTTGAAATAGTATAATATGAATTTCTGCAAGAATACGGGTTAAGATATTGGCTGTGAACCAGTTGTACAGCTAGCTGTTCCATTATTCTACTGCCTGTGTCTGGTACGTATGTGTTTGGACCTTTTGTCAATATACATCTATCATTGGCAAATACTACAGTCTTTGAAGAATCCTCCAATGCCCCCAGTAATTATGTAGATCAATAATGGGAGCAAGCCTGGCACTGAACCTTTCAGCACACTGTACATACTGTTCCCCCATTCAAAATTTAATCTTATTTGTATCATTTGCTAATGTGAACTTCTGTTTTCTACTGTTAGTCTTGTCTTCATGGTATTTATGAGAGCAAGACATATGCATAATATATATTCTTAGATTGCACACTTAATACTGGTTCTTGACACTTGGGATGTGGGTCTCAGTGGGACAATTCACATCATCTTCAAATATCTATCAGTTTAGGTTCTTCGTCATTTCCATAGTCCGCCTCCGTAGTGTAACGGTAGCGCTACCACCTACCATGCAGGGGGCCCGGGTTCGATTCCCAGCAGGGGACTGGGTGTTGTGTGTTCTTCATCATCATTTTCATCATCGCTGACTGGCAAGTCGCCGAAGTGGCGTCAGCTAAAAAGGATTTGCAATACGGCGGCCGAACTCCCCGAATGGGGCCTCCCGGCGAACAATGCCATATGATCATTTCCATTTTCCATCATTTCCATAAAGCACTTTCAAGGGTGAAACAAACCTGTCACCATCTGTGCTGCTTTTCTTTACATACATTCATTATATCCTCTTGTAGGAGAAGAATTTGTGGGTGGCTGCATCAAGGCAGTCAAAAGACTGATGACCACTCCCCCAACATAAAATAATAACAATGATAATAATAATAATAATAATAATAATAATAATCAGTCTGTTGCTCCTACTTCATATGGGCACCACAGACTTGAGCAATAGTTTAGGATGGGTCATGTGAGAGCATTTAAGCAATCTTTTTGTAGATTGCATTTTTCCCGTATCCAACCAATGAACAAAGGTTACCATCCATTTCACATAAATGCAGGTGTTTTTGAGTTGACTGATTCCAGTTGTTATTCACTGGTGTTCTAGTGATAGGATACTATGTTTTGTGAACTATACATAATTCTTCATTTCTGAACATTTAAAGCAATTTCCCTATACTTTAATCAGATAGAAATCTTATAAGATCTGATGGAATATTAGTGCAGCTTTATTTGAATATCACTTTATTACAAATAACAGCATTGCCTGTGAAATATCAGAGTTTATTATTATGAGGGCTGTTCATAAATTAACTAAATCTACATCTACATTTATACTCCGCAAGCCACCCAACGGTGTGTGGCGGAGGGCACTTTACGTGCCACTGTCATTACCTCCCTTTCCTGTTCCAGTCGCGTATGGTTCGCGGGAAGAACAACTGTCTGAAAGCCTCCGTGCGCGCTCTAATCTCTCTAATTTTACATTCGTGATCTCCTCAGGAGGTATAAGTAGGGGGAAGCAATATATTCGATACCTCATCCAGAAATGCACCCTCTCGAAACCTGGTGAGCAAGCTACACCGCGATGCAGAGCGCCTCTCTTGCAGAGTCTGCCACTTGAGTTTGTTAAACATCTCCGTAACGCTATCACGGTTACCAAATAACCCTGTGACGAAACACGCCGCTCTTCTTTGGATCTTCTCTATCTCCTCCGTCAACCCGATCTGGTACGGATCCCACACTGATGAGCAATACTCAAGTATAGGTCGAACGAGTGTTTCGTAAGCCACCTCCTTTGTTGATGGACTACATTTTCTAAGGACTTTCCCAATGAATCTCAACCTGGTACCCGCCTTACCAACAATTAATTTTATATGATCATTCCACTTCAAATCGTTCCGCACGCATACTCCCAGATATTTTACAGAAGTAACTTCTACCAGTGTTTGTTCCGCTATCATATAATCATACAATAAAGGATCCTTCTTTCTATGTATTCACAATACATTACATTCGTCTATGTTAAGGGTCAGTTGCCACTCCCTGCACCAAGTGCCTATCCGCTGCAGATCTTCCTGCATTTCGCTAAAATCAGATATTAACAGTAAACAAACACTTGTAACTTCATGGCACTTCCATATTTGGAAAAGGAGACTTTGGAGTCATGATTTATCAGTAAGCTCTCTGTTTTGTTCATCATTGTTTAAGCAGAAAGTGACTGAAATGGACCCTGTTAGTGTGACTCACGCCAGTTGTGAGGTACATTCTGTCGTATGTTTCCTGCAAGCAGAAGGAGTCAATGCTATTGAGTGTGTCATGTGTATGGAGATTGGGTTAGGAGTCATGGTGCTGTGAAGGATAATTGCAGAAATCTCGAGACTAGTTGCACAGATGTGCCAGATAAAATTGGTGAGGAAGACATTCAAATCTGGCTGATGAACTTGTGCAGCATGTTAACAAAATTAAGCATGTGAGGCATCAGTTCACATCATAATGTGCCTTAGATTTCTAGGACACATTTATTTAACATCGGCACAGAGAGATCAGGTTAACACAAGTTTTGTGCACAGTGGTTATCAAAATGTCTAACAACATCCACAACAGTAAGATTCCTTTAGTGGTACCCTGGAGAAGGGGGAGTAATTTTTGAACAGAGGGGATGAGACATGGGTGCAGTATATGGAACCTGACACTAAGGAACAGTCCAAACAGTGGATGCACACTCATTCTCCCAATGAGCCCAGAAAATTCAGAGGGACGCTATAAAAGCACAATGTATTGGTTACAGTTTTTTGTGACTGGAGAGGTACTTGACAATAGATTTGGTGAGAATAATATATCAGAATACTGTGGCATCACATGCAATCATCAGTTACTGACAGTTATGAAACTTCAAAAGTCAGTCCAAAACAAATGGTGTGGGATGATTACTGAAGGAACCATTCTCCTTCGTGTCAATGTGTGATTTCATACTGTGAATTGAACAGATGAAAAATTCAGACTTTTGGACTGGGAGATTTTTCAATTTCCCTTACTCAGGACGAATCCCTTGTTGTCTACTCACCACTTCATGACTGTCAAGGAGCTGAAGTATACTGTCAACAGTTGGCTGCAGCACCACGTGGTACCATTCACTGATGAAAGGATAAAGAAGCTTGTATTCTGGTACAACAAATGCCTGAATTTGGCTGGCAACTTTGTGGAGTAGTAATGTCACCACGCAAGTACAGACTGTATAATAATAAAGTATTGATTTTCTTATTTTTCCAGTATATTAAGAACTCAGTATTACAGTCTTCTGAAATAATAATAACATTAATGATCTTTTAAAAATAACTTTTTTGACTGAAGCACAACTTCATCACTTTGTTTTTACCCCTCAGAAAGCTATATTTTGCCCCTGATAGGGTAATTATCTGCTGGTTTGGAACCACTGTACTGGGTGCATACCAATCCAAAGTTTGATCAACTATCCTCGTAAAATTCAACCACAGCTCTCTACATGTTCTTGCACAGATCTGATATTTTCAAATTTCCCATCAAGATAAGACACTATTTCTTCTTTATCCAATTTAAAAGACATGTAATTCTTGCTACTTGTCTCAAAGAAGTGTATTAACAGTTCTGTATATTTAATTATGTTGAGGACTACGAACTTTTTATGGTAATTAATTTCATAGCCCTGACATAAAGTCACAAAGATGGTATGCGACCATGTTGAAAACTATGTGTAGTCTGCGAAATGTTCAATAGGATGCTGCAAGAAAAGTCATTGACTGAATGGAAAATGACCTTATTAAACAAATATTATGCATTTCAGCATTTGCAGCCATCAGATATCTGTTAAAATAAATCACTTAATTACATTTGAAATAAAAATGGGTTACAAAAACAATAGAGACATAAAATTAAAACATTGCAATCATAAGAACTTCAAGTAGCCATCGGACATAATAGTTACATGCTGTAGTGGTAACAAACACATGTAGATTGACACAAGGTTACTGATCATTATATCAGGATACAAATTTTGAACACCAAATGGTGTTACAAAAGTGAGCATGACAGTCTGTAGTGCCATCATATTTGACTTACGAACGGCATTAAATGAAGAGAATACAATGCAATTTACAATAAAGGTGAGAATGTTTGCAGAAGATAAATGTCATATAAAATAATTACACAGAATAATTCACAGTATTCTCAGTGTGACTATTGATGAGGGTACAAGGGCTCAATGCCAGACGGTGTTGCACATGCAAGTATGAAACTACATAGTGACAGTTTTAGTTAGCAGTGTATACCTATACAGTGCATAAAAAAAGTACAGCAATCACAATAAAAAAATAAGGGTAGCTTACAGATGACAAGCACAAAAAAACCTTGAAGAATACAATTCTCTACCAGTTCTAAGTGTACAGTAAACATACATAAATGCTAATGTACTTACATGCACTGCATGACATAAATAGTTAAAAAGAATCAAATATTCAGTGCTGACATATTAGCACATCAAAACAATGTAAAAAATGTTCATACATACACATACAACTAAAATCAGAACAGTCAATGTATAACATATTTATAACAGATAAAACAATGCTACAGGGACCAGAGGTCAGTGGCCTAGACTAAAAATGATAGCCATAAACATAACTATAAGCTGTTACGAGCACATATGTGAAGTGTAAATAATATAATAAAAAGTGAGGGGAGGGGGAGGTTGTTGGAGGCAGTTTAAAATAATAAGCAGACACAGGAGTAAAGTGAGATGCTGGTATGAGTAAGAGCAAAACCAGGGCTACATATCCAATAAAACACTATAAATATCCAAGAACTATTTACGATTTGAGTTAATTTGCTTGTTCAGGACATTGTTAGGATTATGTGTCTCACTGTGTAAATCACATCCAAGGGCACTTATACCCCCTCTAAATATAAAGTCACAACCAGTCTGTCCCACACATATATGATGACGTGGCCTGCATGTAATTTTGTAAACACCTGACTTCAGAACTTTATTTAGCTTTCAGTTTACAGAAGAGACAGAACTGAGTTTCTTCCATGTACGGAAGCCAATCTGTACTTTAGCTTTTCTGAAAGCACTGGTAATTTGTTCACAAAACTGACCTAAATATGAAATGGAAGCTTACTTAGTGTTTCCATCAGTTGTAACGTGACTGGAAGCTTCTTTATCAAAAAGATCTTGCTTGCATTACAAATAAACTCCTCTTTACATCCTTTACCCATACCTATTTGCACAATAATATATATTTCCCTATCTATGTAATCCCTATCAAGGTTCAGTTTTACAAGTGTATAAAACAATGAATGAAAAAAAATACTCATTAGTCTGCACAGATGTGGCACGAATCAGCACCGATAAATAAGTTCGCAGTGGTAGGCTTACAGAATATATCTAAAAAAGAAAACTTGTACCTTCCTTTTTAACCTTTTGGTCAAGATGGCAGATGCATCCACTACCTTCTATTTCCACAGTAAATCAGATGTTTGCATGCAACTGATAGAGTTTGTTAGCTAGATTCATTACATAATGCGCATCACCATGGAGTAAAACAAATGTAATACTGACATATCTGAGACAGATAAGAATGTTATCAACAATGAATTTGTTATTTTAAAAAATCTATAAATCATTTATGAAAATGCCAGTAAAATGCCCGACAGACTACAGCTCATTTCACGGCTTTCTGAAAATATGTTTAATTGTTAAAAAGGAAGTAGTTAAAAGAAAGAGATAAGCATATTAGTTCTAGCAGTGTTGTGTCTAGACAAGACAGCCTAGACACAATGAGAGGAAGCCGAAAGGCACGCGCTAAGTTAAAGCTGGATGGCGTGAGGTCTGAAACAGGATACGTAATGAATGCTATAAAGAAAAGTACGTAGCTTCTGGAATACTTAACTTTAATCCATCCTTTTTGGTACATCTGGAGATTGTGGCGATACAAGTGAGACTCTTTAGATACATGCAATGTTACTAATGGCGCCTTGCTAGGTCGTAGCCATTGACTTAGCTGAAGGCTATTCTAACTATTGGCTCGGCTAATGAGCAATGCTTCGTCCATGTAGTCGCTAGCAAAGTCGTCCGTACAACTGGGCGAGTGCTAGTCCGTATCTCGAGACCTGCCTTGTGGTGGCGCTCGGTCTGCGAACACACAGTGGCGACACGCGGGTCCGAAATGTACTAATGGACCGCGGCCGATTTAAAACTACCACCTAGCAAGTGTGGTGTCTGGCGGTGGCACCACAAGCAGCTCAAGTATTTCTCCAACACTCATCTTCTTTTGTATTAAAAGATTTGTATGGACAATTTGCAGTGTCTTGTCGATCAGAATATTAGTGTAAAGGTTGGTGATACATAAAGAGGCAGTAGTAGGCCATTGAGGGATGGTGCTGTCCCTGAGAATCAGTGTAATTTCATGGCTATTTTTTATATCATGTAATCTGAACCATCACATTTGTCAGACTGTAAATGGTTTGTCAAGAGCCTAACTACTTTGTCAATAGTCTGTGGTATGCAAAGCTGAAAGCTGCTTTTACTTTTACTGAAACTTGGACTGTAAAAACATTTGCTCAGGTGTGCACAGGCCACTGTGTGTGATGCCACATGCAAGTGCCATGGTGTTTTTCTTCTGGTGGTGTGATGGTGGTTACTTAAAAAGAAAAAACAGCTTCAAAACTTGGTATTTCTTACTATCACTCCATATACATACATTTATGAAGGCCTGGTTATACAGGGATCTAGTCTGATGGCAATCCTAAACAACAGTGAAATTTGCCTTTTGTTTCAATGACAAATCGTCGCCAGAGGCAAAATAAGTGATAAGTGACAGAAAAAGTTCTTGGATCAACTGAACATTAAACCCTGGATGTTGGATCAGTAATCTGACATTTACCCACTATGTCATCAAGCCATGCCTTAATCTTTGACCACTCCACAAATATCTCTTCAAAAAATTCATTAACATCCCACGCCGTTACTAATATTTCAGCTATCTCACAAAATGCAAAATATAATTATAATACTAGAATCAAAACATTGACACAAAATTGTGTTTAATGTAGTTACCAAAGGAGTAAAATACATGGGAACACATGTATTCAATAACCTCCAGAATAGTCAAATTATCCTGTACGTTAGAACATGCAGTTTTAAGAGTGAAATAAAGAAATTTTTGTTGGTGCATCTCTTACCAAAATGAAGAGTGTCTTCACAAGGACTCATAGAACTAATCCATTAGATAGGACTAATCCTCTAGGTAATAATACAGTTAATAGTAGTAATATAATGATATGTGACTAGAATGGCTTGCTTGAAGGTGGGAGAAACTCTTGAGTTGTTAATTGTTCTCATTCCATTTGGAAGTTCTCCCCAGACCTAGGGTTCTGAAAGACTTTTTTGAACTACATCCCTTTTCCTACTCCTCTCCAGTTCCTTTCCCTTCACCACTCTTCCTTCCCCTTCAACCCTTCTGCTAGAAGAATGAGCCACTGGCTCTGAAAGCTTGCATATGGAAAGCCTTTTTTTATGTGTGTATTCTCCTGCTGCCACTTAGTGAGTAGAATTTTTATCTATCCCATTACATTATATTGTCAAAATTTGATTATTTTTATTGTTGTAATTGTGTCTATGCGTCATTTATTAATTAACTGCAGGTTATTAATTCCCTTTTGTCATTCTGTTTCTTGTTTCTAACACAGAAGTTCCACAATCATAATAAATTGACATCACTGGACTGTACTGTACGTGAATGAAATGTGCATCTTTGACTGCTATCCATATCCAAAGAATGCTCTCAACAGTATCCAGGGAATATGATTAATGCAATGTGTAAAGCATTTACCTCTCATCTTCGAGGTCAATTTCTGAATTTTCTTGCAATTTGTGGTTAAGTTCTGTCAGAATTTGTGCTTTAATCTGTGATAGTGGACTGCTTAGAACATCTTCCTCCATATTCCAACGCAATGCCATGTCTATGAAACTGTAAAAATTAAGGCAAAAAGTTATAATTGATAACAAAAATATGAAGAAATACTGTTAGTAATGATTTCCATATTAAAAGCTTATTGTTTTATTTTATCCATATGTCTACTTAAAGGAAAAGGAAACTTCAGAGACTTGGATCTCTTTCTTCACAGTCTAAAGCCGTTATCCGTCTGGATGTAAACTGCTTGCTTATCTGCACTGGAATCTACATAAATCTAGTACTAAGGATAGATACATTTTGGAAATATTGTCAATCTGTGAAGAGAAGTTTGTCCTTTACACAGTTTTCTATTTTATCTTTGACAGAATTGTACATGTCATGCAGAAGAAATGAAAGAGCATATTGCAAAGGATACAAAAATTGGAAGTATGATACCAACAGCAGAATGCACAATGTGACTGAATGGCACTATACGCATTAGTATTTGCTACCAAGAATAGTATTTCAAGCTAGTCCACACACTGCCTCTACACTGCTGGGCTCTCCTTTCATTCCGTGGTGGTGCAGTGATTAACACACTGGACTCGCATTCGGGAGGACGATGGTTCAAACCCATGTTTGGCTATTCTGATTTAGGTTTTCCGTGAACTCTGGAAATCACTTCAGGCAAATGCCAGGATGGTTCCTTTGAAAGAGCACAACCGACTTCCTTCCCCATCCTTCCATTACCCGATGGGACCAATGACCTTGCTGTTTGGTCCCCTTCCTCAAAACCAACCAATCCTTTCACCCAGGTTTGATTAAATTACAGCCTGTAGCACCTCTCCTTCAAAGTACTGCTACTCTGTTCTTCTGTTATCTTTCAGTGATGGCTGTCATTATATTTTACACTACTTTTTGAGACTAGCATGCTTGTTTTATCATTGAGTGCAATGCAGCACGTTCCTGTGGTGACAGATGCAGTTGACCAAGGGAATGTGCAGCTGGCATGCACAAAAATGAGAGGACTTCTGTTACATCAGTTATTACTTGTGTAACATGTCTGACTATAAGATGCTGTGTTGTGAATGAAATTACTGACTACCTCAGGTAAGTTGGTTTGTTCTTACTTGACATAAAATGATTGTCTCATCTGCTTAAAGTGTTCTTGTAGCTGCGGCATGCCTGCAAGGATGTGCAGCTGACGTGCTGAATAAGCCCAGGACAGATGTAGGACCTCTGTGTGGTTGTTGTTGGTGTTATCTATATAATAGTTGCTTACTCCAAGAACAGTGATGTAGGGCATTTGTAGGTAACAATCCCATGATGGGAGCAGATTTGACTAGAAATTTAACACACACCACAATGCTTTGCACCAGATCTCACTGATGTTGGCACTACATTAGATGCAGTCTTATGTAATGCCAAGACAGTTATGCTGCCCCAGAAAAAAGGAGTGCCTCTGATGTGGGAAGGTTGTAGTGATGCCAACACCTTACACCATGTAATAATCACAGCTTTCATCTTTCTCACAATAAACCCAAGCCACCACTTTGTTGCCCATCTTGAGATTTGGTCTGTCGTTTGCTGCATTCAGTACTGATCAAAATGGGGCTCACGGCTTTTCGAGTAAAATGCTGTGTCATCAGTATATTACACCTTCTACAGATGCGGTATCTGTGGTGGATTCTCCGTGCACAGAATTGACCTAAGAATAGTCTTGTGGGATGCCAGTCTGGCTGTGGCATAGGGATGATGGTACAACAACTGTGTGCAGATGGAAAGTGTGTTTTTGGAAGTAGATGTGCAAAAGCCTCAGGCCCGGCATCGGTACACTTTCTATAAAGATTTAATACAAGAGACCATCATGCCACATGAAGTCACATAGACGTGGCACACCAAGAACGATGGCAAAGAAATACATTATTGGGCGGCCTCAGTAGGTTCTTTGCAAGTTCCAAAAGTTGTTGAGTCATGGAATGCCTATGTCAGAATCCGAACTGGGTGTTCATGAGAAGTTCCCATTCCTTCAGAATGAAAAAGCAGATGTTTTGATATCACCTGATGCAAGCTGGTGGGTGTATACTTCTTGGAAGATTGTGCATCTTCCCTTAGCTTTGGGATGACAATTATTTCCATGTCTTCAAAGTTGTTATGTGCACACCAGTCATGAGTGCAGCATTAATGATGCCCACTAAATAGTCAACTGCAGCTTCAACATATAATTTGAGACTGTAAGTGCCAGCAGACTTCTACTGGTTAAGTTGATCATTCACAAACATGATGTGATCAGGATTGGATGGGTCATCTATTGGTGTAAAATAGTCAGAAAGAACATCTGGCATAGCATTCACCTTGTTAACAGCTGTGGTGTGTGGGGCAAGTGAGGCATTTTCACTGTCGCCTTGTGCCATCAAGAAAGGATAGTGTGGTTAAGTCCATCTACCTGTGCCTAGTTTCTGTGGTCTTCCAGTTCACTGTTAATTTCTTGTTGTGTTTGGACACCATTTCATTGTGGAAAAGGTGTGGACATTGCATGCTGCCACGTGGGAATGTTAACATGCATCTATGGCAAGTGTTCTGAGTGTCAAAACTTGGCTCTGCTCCACTCAACAACACCAACTCCAATGTTAAGCCACTATTTGGATAAAACTGACATAAACATCATTATCTGTCTAATTTAATTTTTTCTAAGGTATCACCTGTTCACGGTAGGGGCACCAGAGCACCATTAATCCCGCAGCAAGTGAGCAAGACCACGTGCAACATGCTGTGTGTCGTGAAATGTATAAATGTGGTCTATCAATTGGGAACCTGGACTGTATGCATCCCTAGTGCCTACAGAAGGTTACTTCAATACATGAAAAGGATAGGAGAAATGAAAACCACTGATGGTGATGCCTAGCATGAGTAGGCAAAACATGTTTCGTTAGAAGCAAAATAAAGATTCAGTTGCAAGAGACAGGAGTTTCTTATCTAACATAACTGGAGGAACAATTGAGGAAGAATAACAGCAAATATTAACAATATTACATAATATAGCTTCAAAAGTATATCTGACCTTCTGAGACTGATGTGAAACAGCAGTGAAGGAGAGGCTCATAAGTCACTATGAAGCAGGAGTTTAATATGGGGCCCACGTGTTTCTACGAAACCGTACAGAAAGTGATAGCGAAAAGGGATCTATCAAACAACTTCTTGATAGTGTTCTGAGACATATGTAGCCATTACTTTAGTAACTGTTGTTCCTGACCTTTATGAAGAGAGGTGATGGTGGGGAAGATATAGTGCATAGTGACACCACAAGCCAAATATCCAAGTACTGACTGAAATGTCTCACATGAACTGTCATATGGTGCAGGCTACCTAAGCCTAATGCTTTTTTCTCATTAGACAGCACGTGGTAAGCCACAAGAAGAACAACAGTAAATCATCTCTTAGGACTTTTTAGATGTAGTTTCCACTGTATGAAGGCAACAAAACCAATAAAGTTCCACCACACATGAGATATATCAGTGGAGTAACTTATTTCTTCCTCAGCATGTGATCTGATGAGAAAACCTATTTTGGTAGTGTACACAATCACAGCAGTACCAGCCTGCATGATACGCAGTGTGTACACGTAACACCTTCATAAAGTGGCACAGAGACAGTTCTTCTGTCAAAGGTGTCACAGTGATAGCTATATTATCAGCATTGCCTCCATGCAATATGTTGCAAATATGTATTATTACTTTCAAGTATGAGTTTACATCATGATGACATATTTTTAGTGACAGCTGTTATAATTGTTTCCAGCAGGTTCTATGTTTTGACAACCAAATCTGAACATAAAAAGTCGCAAGCTATATACATTTGATCTTTTATTTATGCAGCATACATGTAAAAAAATTAAAATAACTGTCTGTCTAAATAAACAAAGCTATTAGTTATTGTCTCTTGTTTAGTAACAATTCAATATTGAGATTTAAAAAAAAAAAAAAAAAAAAATCACAAATGTCAAACTTTGGGCTATTAAACTGTTATTATTATCATTATAATAGTATCAATATACACCCACACATTCATTTTTAACATACTTTAAGATAGTAAGGAGCAATAAATCAGTTTACGAGGGCTATTCTGAAAGTAGGAAACGTTTTGGCATTAAAAAAAAAAAAAACTAAGTACAAGAAAAAATTTATTATATACATCTGAAAGAACGACTGACATACTACTTTTCCACATAGTCACCAAACACATTGAGGCACTTATCATAGCAGTGGACAAGCTTTGAAAGACCTTCGTTGTAAAATTCTGTCACCTGAGACTTGTGGTAACCTAACTTTTGAGAGACAATTTCAAACAACAAAGTCTGAGAAACTTGTGTAAAAGAAAGCGAAAGCTCCATTATTGTGAAGCGACAGTTTTCACGAATTGTTTCATCAACTTTAGCAGCATGATCATCAGTCACAATGCTCAGGCGTCCACTCTTCTCTTCATCATGAATGTTGGTTTGTCCATTTTTAAACCGAATGCACCATTTCCGGATGGAACATTCACTCATTACATTGTTTCCGTACACTTCGCACAGTTCACAAAAAATTTCTGTAGGTTTTAGGTTTTTTGGCAACAGAAATTGTATCACAGACTGCACCTCACAACTGGCAGGATTTTCGATTGCAGCGCACATTTCTAATTCAAATATCGAAAAACCCAGCTGCTCAGAGACATTCCCGCTGTCATGGATGGATGCCGACTGAGCTGCTGAGCATGCACATACCAAAATATACGAGATCAATGCGTGCCTAGAGGTGTCAGATGGAAACGTTCCCTACTTTCTGAACACCCCTCGTATTTACTTATTTCCATTTTTACAATGGGGAATACTACTAAACATTGCAGCAACTTAACTAATAGACCTTGAGTTTGTGAAGACAAAACAAAGCAGGGGTTACCAAACCATGATGGTCAGTTTGCAATAAAGACAACACAAAGGTAAATAAACAATCATTCTTCCTACACACCATACGTGAATGGAATGGGAGGAAGCTCTACTAAATGGTACAACGGAGCATAGTCTCTGCCTTGCACTTCATGGTGGTTTGAAAAGTGTAGATGGAGATGTAGAACAACTCAAAACCATGTTTTAACTAGGACAGCCACAAAAATAGTTAATGAAGTCACAATAGACACCTTTAGAAGGCATCTGCAAAGGATTGTCTGGAATGAAGTACTGGCATATCAGGCAATGGATCCAAATTCTAGCTTTCGATGCTTTCCTAAGTAAGCTTCTGTTCAACTATAACAGCTGTTTCCCAACAAAAGTTCTGAAATATAGCACTGATGGTGTATCAAAGAAATCTTTGATAACAAAAGGCTAGTAAGTATAATGTAGCAAAACATAAATAAATAAAAAAGAAAAAAAAAGTCAGGATAAGTGCAAATGTCCAACTGCTTAAACCAAACGTCTTGCATATCAGGTTGGAGTTTAATAATTATGAAAATATAATCACAACAAAGTGGATTGCAGCAACAAGTTTCTTCAGCTAGCACTTTTTAAATGTGGGGAACTGTGTACAGTTAGCTCAAAAAACATTGCAGTAAACGCCGCAGTCCTTAACACAAGCATTCAGTCAACTCAAGATCAATTCAACTTCTTCCAGAGAAATTAGGAAAACAATTATCTCTCTCAAATGAAAAAAATTCTCATGACTTTGATAAAATTTAAAGCAAAATATTTAAATCATGTTGCTACTACAGAACTGCCTTAAAGAGTGGGGATCATGTATTTACAACAGATATCACACATGTTTCAAATTTGGGGAAGATCTGATCACAATTAGTCAAACTAACATGGTAACCAATACCATATAACTCTGTCCCCTATTTTTGTCTACAAATGGGTGCATACATGGTATGCAAGTGTCCAAATATCCTGGCTTGTTAGTATGCCTAATAAGGCACTGCTGCTCACTGATGTATTTATAAATGCAGTGGCTCTTGTATATCATTTCCATTTCATTGATTACTGGTTATTACAGCCTGTAAACTTGTGTCAGTTTCCAAGTATCACATCCTTACACTTGGTACTGTTGGCTACCTAATGGCTTGATGGTGTATAGTGTAGATTGAACCTATCCCTTTTGGATTGTTGCATTGTATTTTCAAAAAGCTTATTTATATATCTGTATGACCCAACTTTCAAACAAGTTTGTTTTAATTTTTTGAACTTTCAAGGTTTTTGGAAAATGTCTGAAACAGAATTTTTTAAAAAGTTAGTAGCCTAAGAAACTTTTGTAATTGAACTAAAAATGCAGTTGAAATTGTAAACATTAATGAATGTGATATGCATGGCCATGTACTTACGTATGCAGCACACTGGTTGTTGTTGTTGTGGTCTTCAGTCCTGAGACTGGTTTGATGCAGCACTCCATGCTACTCTATCCCGTGCAAGCTTCTTCATCTCCCAGTACCTACTGCAGCCTACATCCTTCTGAATCTGCTTAGTGTATTCATCTCTTGGTCTCCCTCTACGATTTTTACCCTCCAAACTGCCCTCCAATACTAAATTGATGATCCCCCGATGTCTCAGAACATGTCCTACAAACCAATCCATTCTTCTAGCCAAGTTGTGCCACAAGCTCCTCTTCTCCCCAATTCTATTCAATACCTCCTCATTAGTTATGTGATCTACCCATCTAATCTTCAGCGTTCTTCTGTAGCACCACATTTCAAAAGCTTCTATTCTCTTCTTGTCTAAACTATTTATTGTCCATGTTTCACTTCCATACCTGGCTACACTCCATACAAATACTTTCAGAAACAACTTCCTGACATTAAATCTATACTCGATGTTAACAAATTTTTATTTTTCAGAAACGCTTTCCTTGCCATTGCCAGTCTACATTTTATATCCTCTCTACTTTGACCATCATCAGTTATTTTGCTCCCCAAATAGCAAAACTCTTTTACTACTTTAAGTGTCTCATTTCCTAATCTAATTCCCTCAGCATCACCCTCCTTTCAAGACACTGTCCATTCCGTTCAACTGCTCTTCCAAGTCCTTTGCTGTCTCTGGCAGAATTACAATGTCATCGGCAAACCTAAAAGTTTTTATTTCTTCTCCATGGATTTTAATACCTACTCCGATCTTTTCATTTGTTTCCTTTATTGCTTGCTCAATACACAGATTGAATAACAACGGGGATAGGCTACAACACTGTCTCACTCCCTTCCCAACCACTTCTTCCCTTTCATACCCCTCGACTCTTGTAACTTCCATCTGCTTTCTGTACAAATTGTAAATAGCCTTTCGCTCCCTGTAGTTTACCCCTGTCACCTTCAGAATTTGAAAAAGAGTATTCCAATCAATATTGTCAAAAGCTTTCTCTAAGTCTACAAATGCTAGAAACGTAGGTTTACCTTTCCTTAATGTTTCTTCCAAGATAAATCGTAGGGTCAGTATTGCCTCACATGTTCCAACATTTCTATAGAATCCAAACTGATCTTCCCCGAGGTCGGCTTCTATCAGTTTTTCCATTCGTCTGTAAAGAATTCGCGTTAGTGTTTTGCAGCTGAGGCTTATTAAACTGATAGTTCGGTAATTTTCACATCTGTCAACACCTGATTTCTTTGGGATTGGAATTATTATATTCTTCTTGAAGTCTGAGGGTATTTCACCTGTCTCACACATCTTGCTCACCAGATGGTAGAGTTTTGTCCGGACTGGGTCTCCCTAGGCTGTCAGTAGTTCTAATGGAATGTTGTCTACTCCGGGGGCCTTGTTTCGACTCAGGTCTTTCAGTGCTCTATCAAACTCTTCACGCAGTATCATATCTCACATTTCATTTTCATCTACCTCCTTTTCCATTTCCATAATATTGTCCTCAAGTACATTGCCCTTGTATAGACTCTCTATATACTCCTTCCACCTTTCTGCTTTCCTTTCTTTGCTTAGAACTGGGTTTCCATCAAAGCTCTTGGTATTCATGCAAGTGGTTCTCCTCTCTCCAAAGGTCTCTTTAATTTTCCTGTAGGCAGTATCTATCTTATCCCTAGTGAGATAAGCCTCTACATCTTTACATTTGTCCTCTAGCCATCCCTGCTTAGCCTTTTGCACTTCCTGTCGATATCATTTTTGAGATGTTTGTTTTCCTTTTTGCCTGCTTCATTTACTGCATTTTTATATTTTCTCCTTTCATGAATTAAATTCAATATTTCTTCTGTTACCCAAGGGTTTCTACTAGCCCTCGTCTTTGTACCTATTTTATCCTCTGCTGCCTTCACTATTTCATCCCTCAAAGCTACCCATTCTTCTTCTGCTGTATTTCTTTCCCCCATTCCTGTCAATTGTTCCCTTATGCTCTCCCTGAAACTCTGTACAACCTCTGGTTCTTTCAGTTTATCCAGGCCCCATCTCCTTAAATTCCCACCTTTTTGCAGTTTTAATCTACAGTTCATAACCAATAGATTGTGGTCAGAGTCCACATCTGCCCCTGGAAATGTCTTACAATTTAAAACCTGGTTCCTAAATCTCTGTCTTACCACTATATAATCTATCTGATACCTTTTAGTATCTCCAGGCTTCTTCCATGTATACAGCCTTCTTTCATGATTCTTGAACCAACTATTAGCTATGATTAAGTTATGCTCTGCACAAAATTCTACGAGGCGGCTTCCTCATTCATTTCTTAGCCCCAATCCATATTCACCTACTATGTTTCCTTCTCTCCCTTTTCCTACTCTCGAATTCCAGTCACCCATGACTATTAAATTTTCGTCTCCCTTCACTACTTGAATAATTTCTTTCATCTCATCATACAGTTCATCAATTTCTTCATCACCTGCTGAGATATTTGGCATATACACTTGTACTACTGTAGTAGGCATGGGCTTTGGGTCTATCTTGGCCACAATAATGCATTCACTATGCTGTTTGTAGTAGCTCACCCGTACTCCTATTTTTTTATTCATTATTAAACCTACTCCTGCATTACCCCTATTTGATTTTGTATTTATAGCCCTGTATTCACATGACCAAAAGTCTTGTTCCTCCTGCCACCGAACTTCACTAATTCCCACTATATCTAACTCTAACCCATCCATTTCCCTTTTTAAATTTTCTAACCTACCTGCCCGATTAAGGGATCTGACATTCCACGCTCCGATCCGTAGAACGCCAGTATTCTTTCTCCTGATAACGACGTCCTCCTGAGTAGTCCCCGCCCGGAGATCCGAATGGGGGACTATTTTACCTCCGGAATATTTTACCCAAGAGGACGCCATCAGCATTTAATCATGCAGTAAAGCTGCATGCCCTCGAGAAAAATTACGGCTGTAGTTTCCCCTTGCTTTCAGCCGTTCGCAGTACCAGAACAGCAAGGCCATTTTGGTTAGTGTTACAAGGCCAGATCAGTCTATCATCCAGACTGTTGCCCCTGCAATTACTGAAAAGGCTGCTGCCCCTCTTCAGGAACCACACGTTTGTCTGGCCTCTTAACAGATACCCCTCCATTGTGGTTGCACCTACAGTACAGCTATCTGTATCGTTGAGGCATGCAAGCCTCCCCACCAACAGCAAGGTCCATGGTTCATGGGGGGGACTGGTTGTTATAACCCAGATTATCATCTGGTGATCTGGTTGTTTTGCCCATAACAAAAGGTTTTATTGTATGCATGGATTTCTGGTTTGTGAGGTCATGCTTTATTTATGTCATCCATGGGTGCATACATGGTGAATCATGGTATACTGTACTAGCATATGCTACGGTTCTGCCTATTCAAACAAGAATTGGTAGTACTTGCCTTAAGTTAGGATGTACGTGTGAAACACTCGGTACATCATACGGTATATTTTTGAGCCTGTGGTATAATGATTTTCCATTATAGCTTTTGTAAAAATGTCAGTTAATGATTCTTCAGTGTATTTCTGTAAGAATGTCAAGTATCGATATGTGCACACATGACACCTGCTGACTGTTCATGTAACGGTCCACACTGCCACAAGCTGCTTGCCCGATCAGCTTTTCCCTGTGATGGCCTGGGACCATGACTGTAGTTTCTATTTGTTGACCTTCACTTCTGGGCACATGGTTGGTGCAATGGATATTTTATATGATCTTTTTACGAACTTCTTATCACTGATATATGGGTTTGTACACAGTGATAAATTCTCTTTGCAATAGCTTCACTTTTGGTATAATTTCCGATAATGACAGAAAGTCTGTCGAAACTGGTCATTGTAAAATAAAATAAAAATACCAAGCGGTCTTGGCTGCAGAAGAACTTCCTATTCTGTAAATTTGGTCCGCTAAAAAAACATCTCAAAGGGCAGTGCTTCAACTCAGATGACAAACTGAAGGACACACTGGAAGACTAGCTTGTATCACAGCCACAGCAATTCTGGAAACAGAGAATCCTTTAGCTCACGAAACAGTAGGATAGTTGTGCTCACGTCTCTGGTGATTAGTTTTGAATAAAGACTTCAATAATACTCACAGTGATACAAATCAAGGACGGAGGTCAACAATAGAAGTCCTCATGAATTAGCAAATTTAGTAAGTGACTATCTCTTTGGTATTAACAGATGCTGCTGCAGAATCTTCCTAAAACACATGAAGCACCCACGATGACCTACACAGCAAGCACAATGATGTTGTTCCCCGAAATGGAGCTTGAAGTCAGAAAGACACTACAACAAATTAGAAAGCAAGAAGTCAGCAGGAATATATGAGGTTCCTGTCTCTGTTCTGAAAGTGTGCATATACAGTATACAAGACAAATTAACAAACATACTAAATGAGTCCTTTGGTTAAGGTATTTCTCTAAATCATCTTTTAGTAACTAGCCGGTTACTAAAGTGGACAGTGAACGTAAGCTGCGTAGTGCATGGCAACATGCAAATGGTGCTCCCACAGCTACCCAGGACAGCTGCTAGGGGCAGCACAGCCACCAATCGCCCTCTCTAGGTCAGCTGCGTGCACACAGCGCTACTGGGCTCTCAGATGTTAAATGTGCTTGAGGCATGTGAACTACTTTCATTCTATTATTATTTATGTAACTCTGTGACCCAATAAATTATATCTCTTTACTGACTGTGTATTTTATTGTGTCCCTAGTTAGAACATAAGTGGAAGAGGATGGGATCCCTTGTGTTATAACTAGGAACATGAGGAAACGTATGGCCAAAAAAGAGATACAATTTATTGGGCCACAGAGTGACACCAACAGGAATAAAATCCATGTTGTTTGTACATCTTGAACACATTTAACAACTAAGGGCCCAGAGGCTTGTGTATGTCCTTATAAAGATGCTATCCATGTCTGGTGCCACTGATGTAGTGTTGTGCAGACACGGTGAACCTGGTGCCACTGTTTGGTGACTGGGTTGCCTCTAGCGGCTGCCTTGGATAGTTGCATGTGTGCCACTTGAATGTTGGTGTGCACTACAACAGCTGTAGTGGCCCACCTTACTTTCACTTTGGACAGTACGTGTAGTAACTGCTTATTACTACTCCTCCTACCTTGTGGGGGGGAAAGACCAGGATGCTGTGACTGGCATCCACGGTGGCACCAGCAAAAGGTGAGAAATTCCTGATCCACCTGGATGGTTACATACAAATAAACGTGAGTCTGAAAAGGGCACACCCACCACCACCAGAGCCTAACTGATGAACAGGACCAGCGACATGGGCCAGGAGCCATCTGGATATCCGAGTCCGTGATGAGGGACACCGGCATGGACAGCGATGATGGTGGACTGGAGAGGAGAGGCTCTGGTAATGGAGACCCGGCTTCTGGACCCGCTGTCGGTGGCTCGTACTCAGCACAGTGGGAGGTGCCGCAACAGCTGCAGAACGCAAATCACTGACAACGCTGATGAAGCCCTGATTGCTGAGGTAGGAGGGCACCACCAGACCTGCTGGACACCCGGAGTAGCCAGAGTGGATGAAGAACAAGGGGTCGAGTCCACAACCTGAGGAGATGGCCCAGCAACTACCCTGGGATGCAATTAGCTTCAGTTGTGTGCCATGAGTTGATCTTAGGTGCGAGCTGTGAAAACATGTCAACCATGCCTGCCATGGATGATGGCCGGAATCCAGTGAGGGCTCCATCCAAATGCCCTGGCCCAGACTGCTGTACCTGGTATGAACACCAATAACACCAGCACTGCTAGGGGACACCTGCCCAGCAGTAAGAGGTTCAGCAGTGCTGGCAGGTGTGCAGAAGCTACACAGGAATCTTGGCTCCAAATGGCTTCAATCTGTAAGAGTTTAAAATAATATGAGACCCTCCTTGGCCAGGAAACCTTCTATATACTTGCACATCTGCATCTAAAACTTTTGAACAAGGTGTTCCACCTCATTGTTCAACTGTGGATGGAAGCGAGGTGCTGTGGCTTGGGAAATACCATTGTGTGTATAAAAGTTCTTTAAAGTTGGTGCCACGAACTGAGGACCATTGTTCAAAACCATGGTGCAAGGCAAGCCTTCTATACAGAATGTCTTCAACAAAGCTCTGACAGCCACATCTACTGATGCAGAGGGACAACCAACTACATAAGGAAAACGGGAAAAAGTATCAATTGTCAACAACCAGGAAGTGTCTCAAAGGATGACCAAAATCAACGTGGACTTTTTTCCAATGCTGTGTAGGTGCTGGCACTGATGAAAAAACAGCACATAAAAATTCTGAAGTGAGTCAGATGCTTGATCTGGTTGACAGTCGGGGCATATGACCTGCTGGAGCACCAGATCTGCCACTGCAGAAGAGGCAATGTAGGAACTGGTGATAGGGAATCCATTTCATCATGTGCCTCAACTCCGTATCCAGCTGAAACCAAAGCAGCTCCTCATAGTCAAATGAGGGTTCAAGGCCCATGGGGAGCTGAAACAGAGCATCTGCATTTGTATGTTTTGATGTGGGATGAAAATGGAAAAAAAGAACTGTACCAGGACAAGAGCAAAGCCCAATTCTAAAGACGATGAGAGGCTTTGTCCATTAAGGACGTTAATGAGCTAAACAGGGAAACCAAGGGTTTATGGTCGGTAATTAAATAAAATTTTGCACCATACAAGAACACAAGAAATTTTTTAAGGCATAGATAATGGTAAAATATATCTTTTCCGCCTGAGAGTAATATTGCTGTGCCAAGGTGAGTATTTCTGATGCAAAGGCAATAGGCTGTTTGAAGCCACCTGAATGGCAATGGGCCAGGACCACCCTCAACCTGTACTGTGACACACCCGGTCCAGTACCAGATGCTTGCAGAGTTAAAATGTTGCAAGACAGGGTGCAGAGCAGAAACTATCCTCAAGCTGCACAAAAACATACTCACAGGCAGCACACCAAGCAAAAGCTGCGCTTTTCCATAGCAGACGCATGGGGTGGGCAATAGTAGCTGTAGCCACTATGAGAATAAACTTGTGATAGTAATCCGCTTTACCGAGGAATGCCTGAAGTTCTCAACAGATTAGACAGATACGACAAAGCTGTAATAGTAGTGACATGTCATTCCATGGGATGCTCACCCCAGTTGGAAACTTCATAACCCAAATAAACAGAAGGAGGCAGGGGACTTTTGTATATAAAAAGGGTAAAAGTACGAACCCACAAAATCACAGACCAATATCCCTGACATCAGTTTGCTGCAGAATCCTTTGAACATAATTTCAGTTAAAATATGATAAATTTTCTTGAGACTGAGAAGCTTATATCCATGAATCAGCATGGTTTTAGAAAGCACTGATCATGCAAAACTCAGCTTCCCTTTTTCTCATGAGATATACTGCAAACTATGGACGAAGAGCAATAGTCAGATCACGTATTTCTAGATTTCCAGAAAGCATTTGACATGGTGCCCCATTGCAGGCTCTTAATGAAGGTACAAGCATATGGAATAAGGTCACAGATACATGAGTGGCTCGAAGACTTCTTAAGTTATACAACCCAGTATGTTGCCCTCAACGGCAAATGTTCATGAGAGACAAGGGTATCGACAGGAGTGCCCCATGGAAGTTGTGATAGGACTGCAGTTGTTCTCTGTATACATATATGATTTGGTGGATGGGATATGCAGCAATCTGCACTTGTTTGCTGAGATGGTGTGGTGTACAGTAAGGTGCAGAAGTTGAGTGACTGTAGGAAGGTACAAGATGACTTAATTGGTGTGTGGGAAAATGTATGTTAATGCAGATGAGTAGGGAAAACAAATCTGTAATGTTGAGTTACAGTATTACTAGTGGCATGGAAGGAAAATGGTCAACTTTGGTTTATTGGGAGAATTTTAGGGAAGTGTGGTTCATGTGTAAAGGAGACCGCATATAGGACACTAATGTGCAACCTATTCTTGAATACTGCTCAAGTGTTTGGGATCTGTATGACGCCAGATTGAAGTAGGACATTGAAGCAGTTCAGAGGAGGGCTGCTAGACTTGTTACCAGTAGGTTTGAACAACATGTACGTGTTACGGAGATGCTTCAGGAACTCAAATGAGAATACTTGGAGGGAAGGTGACATTCTTCTCGAGGAACACTATTGAGAGAATTTGGAGAACCATCATTTGAAGCTGACTGCCAAATGGTTCTACTGCTGCTAATGTACATCACTTTTAAGGACCATGGAGATAAGATACAAGAAATTACAGTTCATATGAAGGCATATAGACAGTAATTTTTCCCTTGCTCTATTTGCAAGGGCAACAGGAAAGGAAATGACCAGTAGTGGTACAGAGTACCCTCCACCACACATCATATGGTTGCTTGCAGAGTATCGATGTAGATGTAGAAAAAGTGAGACTTAGTGAGATTACCTTAGAGGCCTGCAGCATGTAGAACTGTAGGCTAAACAAAGAACAGAGATTATGTAAGTGATCCTCCATGGTAGCACCTGTCAAAACAATGTCATTAAGATAGTGCAATGAGGGGCAACTGTCATAACCTATTCTAAAAAACTTCAAAAGAAATGCAGGTGCATTAGCAACCCCAAACATCAGTCGTGGAGTCATAACCTATTCTAAAAAACGTCGAAAGAAATGCACACGCATTAGCATCACCGAACATTAGCCATTGATACTGATAAAGGCCGAAAGGCATATTAACCACAAGCAACTGTTTTGATGCCTCACCCAATGGAATCAAAGGGTGGGCTTTGGCCAAGTCAGTTGTTGAAAAGAACTGACACCTAGCCAGCTTTGTAAGCAACTTCTCTGAGTGAGGCAGGGGGCCAGTCATCGGCCTCATTAAAAAAAAAAAAAAAAAAAAAGAGGAGAATGTTGTGTGGCCTGAAATTAGCACAACCTAATCCTGGCGCAAACAGATCTGAAAACTCAAAACACATGGAATAAAATTTGTGACAAGGCACTGGTCTGACATCAGATGCACAGCATCCACAAATGAAAAACCAAAAGTAGCAAAGACATCTAACTCAAACAAATTTTCAGCACTTGTATTGTTGGCTACCATGCACACAATGGAACAGACGACTGACTTGTAAACTGTGTCAGCTGTAAACTGGCCAAGAATAGGAATCTGCTGTTTGTTGCACGAAACAAGAGAAACATGAAGGAAGTGGCATTTGCTGTTCCTACTGCCGACAATATGTTTGTTCATGTTGACCCAGATGGCTAGTCTGTACTACTGCTACCTCTCCCCCAGCCCCAGGCTGCATGCTATCAACAATGGCAGCATCACTCCTGTTGTGACCAAATGAAACTATTTCTGTCAGGCAATAACTGTGAGTTCTGTAACTGTTCTTAGAGAATGTTCATCAAACCTAACACATGAAATATTAGTTCATTTTATTACATAAATGAACAAAAGATTTGCTTAACTCTGACATGGTTGTTTGCTTGATAATTGACAACACAAGTTCATCTGAAACTTAAACTACTTCTTGGGTCTACACTATGACACTGACTGCCAAAGCTGAGGTCTTGAACTGGGCTGAGCTCTTACAATCTTGAAACTATACTGACCTCAGCATGAGGGTACTGTGGTGCTGTGAGGGGAGGCATGGTCTTCAAGAGCACCTCCCATACATCATTGCACATTGTAACAAGACCTCGCTAATGCCTATGATATTGATTCGTGCTGCCAACTTTGGTATGGCACTGTGATCACTGGATGATACCACAACTGCAACTGTGTACACTGGTAGTGATAGCAAGACAGCAAACTACACATATCATAAAAAGTGATGTTGGTTCTTCCAGAGGAGCTAACTGGCACAGTAAATGATACATACAAGGCAGTATCCACAATAAGAGAACACCTTCGTGTTGGTCATCCAGAACACCATGAAATGCTGGTGAAACCACTTCCCGTAAGGATCCCAGTCCTCACTGGATTCATCATTGGGAGGACAGTGGAGGTGGGGGAGGTTAACACAGCGAGTGAACAACTGGTAACTGAGCCTGAGCCAATATATGCAATAACCCTCCTAACAAAGTCGTTTGCACATACTGTTGCTGTAGAAGTGACCAGAATAAAACCTCCTTGGGAAAGCCAAATGGCAGGAAGACTATGTAATCCAAAACATATGAAAATTTGATCCTTGATGTCACCACTTGTGTTCTAACTAGAAACACAGGGAAGCACACAACCACCAAAGTGATACAGTTGATTGACTCATGGAGTGACATGACAATGAAAGAAATTTACGTGTCCCAAACACATTTAACAACTGAGAGCCAAAGGCCCTGTAACGGTCTTGTTACAGTCCATTTAAAACTACTTGATAGCTTACATCTGTCTCTTGCTGCTATAGTGATGCCTCATCGTTGCCAGCTACTGCTCAGTTACAGGCAACACACAAACATGACAAGTTACTTAACAAATGCTGTTAATGCAATGTTGGAAGGGCTACCACAAGGTATGTTGGAAACGCGAGATGTTCTGTCGACAGCTGATTTTAAGAGGCCAATGACTGAACTGCGGCAGGACACACGTTTTGTAGCCCTGAATTTAAATTTATGTCTGAAGTAACCACAACCTTGTGATGGATAATGTTCGAGAAAGTGTCGGTCAACAATCCGGATCGTGTCAGTGCCAGTAGTGTCAGTGTCGTCATAACTGCTGTCTGCTTCACGTCTGCTGTGCAGCGAGCTACCTTAATTTAAGTACTAACTGTATTTTTCTTACTTGTCACTTCTTCTTCCATGTGTTTTTGCTTTTAGGAAGCTTTAATTGTCGAGTACTAGTAATAGTGTTCCATAGCTTTCGTGTTTGTTTAGAATACAGTCAGAGAGAGTTCCTTTAGTCAACCATAGTGCCAGTAGTGCTAGTGTTTGTTTTCAAAACAGTTCAGAGACACGTAGTGCTGGTTTCTTTGTTTTCTACAAGAAGTGGCTAGCAACCACAGTTTAGTCAACAATCAGCCGCCTTTAGTGAATTAGCAGTCTAGTCAAAAGTTGATTAACTCTCTACAGTAAATTGATTTCTTAGGATGGATAGGATGTGTGACTGCTGTGTACGAACGCAGAAGGAGCTGGCCACTGTTTGCGAACAGCTGAACGTATTGATGGCCGCGGTCAGCCATCTTCAGGCTGCTGCCTCGGAGTGGAGCGGCAGTGGGGAGTCGAGTGCGTCGCATGGTACACCCCAGGTGTTACATGCTTCACCCACTCTCCCTGCTGTCGAGACATCTTCGTGGGTACCGGACGCAGTTGGGCCACCCTCTCCCCAAGGAGAGTGGCGAGTTCAGCGGCACTCACTGCGCACGAGGCAGAGGGTCAATGTGGAGGCTGGCTGTGTGGCATCGCCCGCTCTGCCTGGGAGTGGACATGTGGCCGCTCCTTCAGCAAGGTCCGAGCAGGCACACGGGGGGAGGGGTTTATTAGTTACTGGGAGCTCCAACGTTAGGTGGCTGATGGAGCCCCTTAGGGAAATAGCGGAAAGGTGGGGGAAGAAGGCCAGTGTTCACTCTGTCTGCTTGCCGGGGGGTCTCATCCGAGATGTGGAGGAGGTCCTGCTGGCGGTGATAGAGAGAACTGGGTGCACCCGACTGCAAATTGTTGCTCATGTCGGCACCAATGACTCCTGCCGTCTGGGTTCAGAGGTCATCCTCAGTTTGTACAGGCGGTTGGCGGAATTGGTGAAGGCGGAAAGCCTCACTCGGGGGGGTGGAATCAGAGCTAACTATTTGAAGTATCGTTCCCAGAACCGATCGCGGTCCTCTGGTTTGGAGCCAAGTGGAAGGCTTAAACCAGAGGCTCAGACGATTCTGCGGAGATCTGGGGTGCAAATTTCTCGACCTCCGCTATCGGGTGGAGAAATGTAGGGTCCCCCTGAATAGGTCAGGTGTGCACTACACGCCGGAAGCGGCTACAAGGGTAGCGGAGTACGTGTGGAGTGCACATGTGGGTTTTTTAGGTTAGAGAATTCCCTCCCTAGGCCTGACAAGACGCCTCCTGAGACGTGGCAAGGTAGGAGTAGGCAAAATGCAACAGGGAATAACAATATTAATATGCTAATAGTAAACTGCAGGAGCGTCTATAGAAAGGTCCCAGAACTGCTCTCATTAATAAATGGTCACAACGCCCATATAGTACTAGGGACAGAAAGTTGGCCGAAACCAGACGTAAACAGTAATGAAATCCTAAACTCAGACTGGAATGTATACCGCAGAGACAGGCTGGACAGTGAAGGGGGAGGCGTGTTTATAGCGATAAGAAGTGCAATAGTATCGAAGGAAATTGACGGAGATCCGAAATGTGAAATAATTTGGGTGAAGGTCACGGTTAAAGCAGGCTCAGACATGGTAATTGGATGTCTCTATAGGCCCCCTGGCTCAGCAGCTGTTGTGGCTGAGCACCTGAAGGATAATTTGGAAAATATTTCGGGTAGATTTCCCCACCATGTTATAGTTCTGGGTGGAGATTTTAATTTGCCGGATATAGACTGGGAGACTCAAATGTTCATAACGGGTGGCAGGGACAAAGAATCCAGTGAAATTTTTTAAATTGCTTTATCTGAAAACTACCTTGAGCAGTTAAACAGAGAACCGACTCGTGGCGATAACATATTAGACCTTCTGGTGACAAACAGACCCGAACTATTTGAAACGGTTAACGCAGAACAGGGAATCAGCGATCATAAAGCGGTTACTGCATCGATGATTTCAGCCGTAAATAGAAATATTAAAAAGGGTAGGAAGATTTTTCTGTTTAGCAAAAGTGACAAAAAGCAGATTACAGAGTACCTGATGGCTCAACACAAAAGTTTTGTCTCAAGTACAGATAGTGTTGAGGATCAGTGGACAAAGTTCAAAACCATCGTACTATATGCGTTAGATGAGTATGTGCCAAGCAAGATCGTAAGAGATGGAAAAGAGCTACCGTGGTACAACAACCGAGTTAGGAAACTGCTGCGGAAGCAAAGGGAACTTCACAGCAAACATAAACAAAGCCAAAGCCTTGCAGACAAACAAAAATTATGCAAAGCGAAATGTAGTGTGAGGAGGGCTATGCGAGAGGCGTTCAATGAATTCGAAAGTAAAGTTCTATGCACTGACTTGGCAGAAAATCCTAAGAAATTTTGGTCTTATGTCAAAGCGGTAGGTGGATCAAAACAAAATGTCCAGGCACTCTGTGACCAAAATGGTACTGAAACAGAGGATGACAGACTAAAGGCTGAAATACTAAATGTCTTTTTCCAAAGCTGTTTCACAGAGGAAGACTGCACTGTAGTTCCTTCTCTAGATTGTCGCACAGATGACAAAATGGTAGATATCGAAATAGACGACAGAGGGACAGAGAAACAATTAAAATCGCTCAAAAGAGGGAAGGCCGCTGGACCTGATGGAATACCAGTTCGATTTTACACAGAGTACGCGAAGGAACTTGCCCCCCTTCTTGCAGCGGTGTACCATAGGTCTCTAGAAGAGCGTAGCGTTCCAAAGGATTGGAAAAGGGCACAGGTCATCCCCGTTTTCAAGAAGGGACGTCGAACAGATGTGCAGGACTATAGACCTATATCTCTAACGTCGATCAGTTGTAGAATTTTGGAACACGTAATATGTTCGAGTATAATGACTTTTCTGGAGACTAGAAATCTACTCTGTAGGAATCAGCATGGGTTTCGAAAAAGATGGTCATGTGAAACCCAGCTCGCGCTATTCGTCCACGAGACTCGGAGGGCCATAGACATGGGTTCACAGGTAGATGCCATGTTTCTTGACTTAATGTGTTCGATACAGTTCCCCACAGTCGTTTAATGAACAAAGTAAGAGCACATGGACTATCAGACCAATTGTGTGATTGGATTGAAGAGTTCCTAGATAACAGAACACAGCATGTCATTCTCAATGGAGAGAAGTCTTCCTAAGTAAGAGTGATTTCAGGTGTGCCGCAGGGGAGTGTCATAGGACCGTTGCTATTCACAATATACATAAATGACCTTGTGGATGACATCGGAAGTTCACTGAGGCGTTTTGCAGATGATGCTGTGGTGTATTGAGAGGTTGTAACAATGGAAAATTGTACTGAAATGCAGGAGGATCTGCAGCGAATTGACGCATGGTGCAGGCAATGGCAATTGAATCTCAATGTAGACAAGTGTAATGTGCTGTGAATACATAGAAAGATAGTTCCCTTATCATTTAGCTACAAAATAGCAGGTCAGCAACTGGAAACAGTTAATTCCATAAATTGTCTGGGAGTACGCATTAGGAGTGATTTAAAATGGAATGATCATATAAAGTTGATCTTCAGTAAAGCAGATGCCAGACTGAGATTCATTGGAAGAATCCTAAGGAAATGCAATCCAAAAACAAAGGTAGTAGGTTACAGTACACTTGTTCGCCCACTGCTTGAATACTGCTCAGCGGTGTGGGATCCGTACCAGATAGGGTTGATAGAAGAGATAGAGAAGATCCAACGGAGAGCAGCGCGCTTCGTTACAGGATCATTTAGTAATTGCGAAAGCGTTACGGAGATGATAGATAAACTCCAGTGGAAGACTGTGCAGGAGAGACACTCAGTAGCTCGGTACGGGCTTTTGTTCAAGTTTCGAGAACATACCTTCACCGAAGAGTCAAGCAGTATATTGCTCCCTCCTACGTATATATCGCGAAGAGACCATGAGGATAAAATCAGAGAGATTAGAGCCCACACAGAAGCATACCGACAATCCTTCTTTCCACGAACAATACGAGACTGGAATAGAAGGGAGAACCGATAGAGGTACTCAGGGTACCCTCCGCCACACACCGTCAGGTAGCTTGTAGAGTATGGATGTAGATGTAGAACTAAAATCACGATTGATTTCTTCACGGCTATTTAAGCTAACCTCTAGAAACAAACTTAAGACAGAGAAAGTTCAATTTCAGCACTAAAAGCAAACTAAAGTTTCTTGCAATTATTAGTAACATGAAAGTATCCTACCACTGGCTACACGAGCTGCTGAGCTGCCAACTAATCAGCAGTCCTAATTGACACTTGGCTGCAGGTTATACACGACATAGGTGGCCTCCAGATGAAAAAAGGATGGTAGGCAGAAAAATAAGAGCAAAAAAAGAGTCAGTACAGTAATGAAAATGTTGTGGCAAGGAGTTAGAAATAAAAAATTACATTTAAACCAATTAATTGAATAAAAATGATAATCCTACTCTTTTGATTAGATTTAGAAATTAAAAGATTTCACAACATTTGACAAGATTTGAACTTATGACCTCCAACATGTAAAACTCATACGCTAACCACTGCGCTAAAGTACTACACTGAGAGATGGTGTAATATTTTTGACTGATCACCCAGTCACAATGATGTATTGCATCCTTCCAAAATTTGGTTTCACACAATGTTGCGAGAAGCTTATCTAATGTAAGCCTATGTCTCTGATTATGATGACTGCAAATGTGATGCTGAACTGCATCTTGTGATGAAGTATCCAATAGTTTTTAGTTAGTGCTGTGTTTGAAGCTTGCATTTCATTAGCATTGTAATGTGTGTGTGTTATTTGTGGTGTGGCTATCACATATGATGAAAATATGAAATAAAAGTGCCAGATCTATGATTTGGGATTCAAACACCTCAAGAAAGAATGCTGGACAAGGAACTGGAAGTGAACTGACTAACTGTTGTGGGAGATTGGCAAAGGTGAATGGTTTTAGCATGATTGAGCGCTCTGATTGAAGGAAACCAGCTCCAACAAGTGAACTGTCAACTATCATGTAATTTTAATCAGACTATAACACACTGCCCATGTCATGTGTTGCTGGTGTAGTGATGCATGTGCACAGTAGACCTGGTGATGGCGGTCAGTGACTGGGCTGCCTCTGGTGGCCACCTCAGATAGTTGTGGCATCACCATTTGAATGTTGGTGTGCAGTACACTTACCATACTGACTCAACTTACGTCTGATGTGGATGGTAGGTCTGGTAACCGGTGGGTTACTGTATATCTCAACCATGTATGAGTTATGCCTTTACAAAAGAAAGGTAATGCAGAGAAGACTGAAAACTAGATCCTGAAAAATATTGAATCAATCAGGAAAGAAAGACTAATGAGTTACATGAATAAATATAACCTTTTCAACAAAGCACAGATTGGTTTCCAAAGTGAGAGAAGTACAATATTGGTCATTACAGAGTTTACAAAAGTGGTACTTGAAGGTCCTGAGAAGGATAACTGTCTTGCTGGTGTAGTCTTAGACTTCTCCAAAGCTTTTGGAAACATTGACCATAAAAAACTACTAAACAAGCTGGAAGTATCAGGTATGAGGAATAGCGAATGAGTGGTTCCAATGTTACCTGTAAAACAGGGTGCATTAGGTAGAGATAGTTCACACATCTGCTGATAATAAAATTCTAGTAAAACAACTGTCAAACAAGAAACATACAAACACAAGTGTTCTTCTGGGTAGTTTATCAATAAATTTCCACAAGTTTCCTCTGCTGACAACAGCAAAATCATAGTCACTAGGAAAACACCAGACCTTCTATTAGATAACTCAAATGAAATCACTGAGAATGTTCACAGTTGGGCAGAATGTAATAAATTCATATTGAACATACATAAAACAAACAATATGCATTCCAGTGTAAAGAGGTATACCATTTCTGTCACAGTAAGCAAAGGTAATAAATTTACAGACTGTGTAACAAGAGGACGTTGTTATCAGGAGAAAGATAACCGGTGTTCTACGGATCGGAGTGTGGAATGTCAGATCGCTTAAACGGGCAGGTAGGTTAGAAAATTTAAAAAGGGAAATGGATAGGTTAAAGTTAGATATAGTGGGAATTAGTGAAGTTCGTTGGCAGGAGGAACAAGACTTTTGGTCAGATGAATACAGGGTTGTAAATACAAAATCAAATAGGGGTAATGCAGGAGTAGGTTTAACAATGAATGAAAAAATAGGAGTACGGGTAAGCGACTACAAACAGCATAGTGAACGCATTATTGGGGCCAAGATAGACACAAAGCCCACACCTACTACAGTAGTACAAGTTTATATGCCGACTAGTTCTGCAGATGACGAAGAAATTGATGAAATGTATGATGAGATAAAAGAAATTATTCAGGTAGTGAAGGGAGACAAAAATTTAATAGTCATGGGTGACTGGAATTCAAGATTATGAAAAGGGAGAGAAGGAAACATAGTATGTGAATATGGATTGGGGCTAAGAAATGAAAGAGGAATCTGCCTGGTAGAATTTTGCACAGAGCATAACTTAATCATAGCTAACACTTGGTTTAAGAATCATGAAAGAAATTTGTATAAATGGAAGAACCCTGGAGATGCTAAAAGGTATCAGATAGATTGTAAGACATTTCCAGGGGCAGATGAACTATAGATTAAAACTGAAGAAACTGCAAAAAGGTGGGAATTTAAGGAGATGGGACCTGGATAAACTGAAAGAACCAGAGGTTGTACAGAGTTTCAGGGAGAGCATAAGGGAACAATTGACAGCAATGGGGGAGAGAAATACAGTAGAAGAAGAATGGGTAGCTTTGAGGGATGAAATAGTGAAGGCAGCAGAGGATAAAATAGGTAAAAAGACGAGGGCTAGTAGAAACCCTTGGGTTACAGAAGAAATATTGAATTTAATTCATGAAAGGAGAAAATATAAAAATGCAGTAAATGAAGCAGACAAAAAGGAATACAAATGTCTCAAAAATGATATCGACAGGAAGTGCAAAATGGCTAAGCAGGGATGGCTAGAGGACAAATGTAAGGATGTAGAGGCTTATCTCACTAGGGGTAAGATAGATACTGCCTACAGGAAAATTAAAGAAACCTTTGGAGAAAAGAGAACCACTTGCATGAATATCAAGAGCTTTGATGGAAACCCAGTTCTAACCAAAGAAGGGAAAGCAGAAAGGTGGAAGGAGTATATGGAGGGTCTAAACAGGGGTCATGTTCTTGAGGACAATATTATGGAAATGGAAGAGGATGTAGATGAAGATGAAATGTGAGATATGATACTGCGTGAAGAGTTTGACAGAGCACTGAAAGACCTGAGTCGAAACAAGGCCCCCGGAGTGGACAACATTCCATTAGAACTACTGACAGCCTTGGGAGAGCCAGGCCTGACAAAACTCTACCATCTGGTGAGCAAGATGTACGAGACAGGGGAAATACCCCCAGACTTCAAGAAGAATATAATAATTCCAATCCCAAAGAAAACAGGTGTTGACAGGTGTGAAAATTATTGAACTATCAGTTTAATAAGTCACGGCTGCAAAATACTAATGCAAATTCTTTACAGACGAATGGAAAAACTGATAGAAGCCGACCTCGGGGTAGATCAGTTTGAATTCCGTTGAAATATTGGAACACGTGAGGCAATACTGACCCTACGACTTATCTTAAAAGAAACATTAAGGAAAGGTAAACCTACGTTTCTAGCATTTGTAGACTTAGAGAAAGCTTTTGACAATGTTGATTGGAATACTCTCTTTCAAATTCTGAAGGGGGCAGGGGTAAAATACAGGGAGCGAAAGGCTATTTACAATTTGTACAGAAACCAGATGGCAGTTATAAGAGTCGAGGGGTATGAGAGGGAAGCAGTGGTTGGGAAGGGAGTGAGACAGGGTTGTAGCTTATCCCCAATGTTATTCAACCTGTATATTGAGCAAGCAATAAAGGAAACAAAAGAAAAGTTCAGAGTAGGTATTAAAATCCATGGAGAAGAAATAAAAACTTTTAGGTTTGCCGATGACATTGTAATTCTGTCAGAGACAGCAAAGGACTTGGAAGAGCAGTTGAACGGAATGGACAGTGTCTTGAAAGGAGGGTATAAGATGAACATCAACAAAAGCAAAATGAGGATAATTGAATGTAGTCGAATGAAGTCGGGTGATGCTGAGGGAATTAGATTAGGAAATGAGACACTTAAAGTAGTAAAGGAGTTTTGCTATTTGCGGAGCAAAATAACTGATGATGGTCGAAGTAGAGAGGATATAAAATGTAGACTGGCAATGGCAAGGTAAGCGTTTCTGAAAAATAAAAATTTGTTAACATCAAGTATAGATTTAATGTGAGGAAGTTGTTTCTGAAAGTATTTGTATGGAGTGTAGCTACATATGGAAGTGAAACGTGGACAATAAATAGTTCAGACAAGAAGAGAATAGAAGCTTTTGAAATGTGGTGCTACAGAAGAATGCTGAAGATTAGATGGGTAGATCACATAACTAATGAGGAGGTATTGAATAGGATTGGGGAGAAGAGACGTTTGTGGCACAACTTGACTAGAAGAAGGGATCGGTTGGTAGGACATGTTCTGAGGCATCAAGGGATCACCAAATTAGTATTGGGGGGCAGCGTGGAGGGTAAAAATCACAGAGGGAGACCAAGAGATGAATACACTAAGCAGATTCAGAAGGATGTAGGCTGCAGTAGGTACAGGGAGATGAAGAAGCTTGCACAGGATAGAGTAGCATGGAGAGCTGCATCAAACCAGTCTCAGGACTGAAGACCACAACAACAAACATCAATTTTTTAAGGATGAACATTGTGAACTAACATGGATGGAACACACAAAGATACTGTCACAAAGAATGTCATCAGCATTTTATCCTCTCAGGGTTTTTGTATCAGTCACTGTCCTGTGGTGATGTACTATGCCTATTTACACTCAATTCTTACTTTTGGGATTCTTTTCCGGGTATCAAAAACACCGAACAGGGGCACAGCTTCTCAACTGCCGAATAGGGCGGTGAGAATAATAACTAGAAGTGGTAGTTGGATTCAGTTATAGAGCTGTTTAAAAAATCGGACATCTTTACCACACCAATGAGTACATATACCAGTCTGTGGTCCATGTTATATATTGTCTGTAGGCTGACTATGAAGCTACCAGTACGACGTCTTCGCCCTGTGACTTGCTTAGCCTTGGCCCACAGGCATCTCTCCTCCAGAGACTATTTACTAATACCACAACGGCATCATATGTTATGGACACAATACTGTATGCAAACAGTCTGTTGATAACACTGTCTGATACGGGCACCACCAGATAGCACCAGCTATGCTTTGGACATGCACACTTCAGGAAACAAGCAGTGCTGCTAACAAGGAAACAAGGGGTCACAGACATATTTCCACCTGCTGAATACTTAAGGCCAAGGACAGCCTCCAGCAGCAGCATTCAACTGCTCATTCAGCTCCAGGCCAGGAGCAGGAGTAGCAGCTACACTCTTAGCTCATAAGTCGGAACTCACTTAGACCACCCTTACGCTCTGCTCTACACCACACCATCTTTGATCTATTTCCTGGTACTCCAAGCAGTAAAGACCTCCAGGGCACCACCTCTACAGCCACTTGCGATGAAGATTCCCTTGGAATTGGTATTACACCGGTGAACTTTTTTCTGTTACTTTCAAGCGATCACGAACAACATTTCAGTTGTTATTAGAACTTTATTTACTGTGAACTTGTGCTGAATTAAAGTGTTCTTAACTTCACCTGGGAATCATAATTACTACAACCTGGTTCACCTTAATGCAACTTAACAGTAGCGGCAAAGACTTCAAAAGCCAATGTCAGGGAAAACATTACTACGGATTTTACTACTAATTCTGTACATAATCATGGAACAACTGTCAGTTTGGACTTACATTTAAATAAGGAGAAACAAACAAAAGACTCAAATTAACATCTTCTATCATCAAATGAAATTGTATAATAAATTGCCCAAGGAAATGAAAAAGTTTACTAAAGTACTTCTGTTTATATAGGCAACTAAAACATTCTTAATAAGTACTGCATATTACAATCAGTTACTTAAAGGACTTGAGAGTAGTGGGAAGTTATGAAATGATAACTACAAAATCCTATCACATTCGAACACATAATTACGGTATAAAGCTTTCACAATGAAATGTTGTGTCAATATGTAAAGTACATGACAAAAATGTCTTTTCATTGTCCAGAATAAATCTCACCCATTGTGGAGTATGGTGACTCAATTTTGCAGATGGACTGAGGAGCATAGTTGAATATGTGCAGGCATGATGTCATCTTTCTACACAGACTAGAGTTGATGCAAGGAGCACAGCAGGATCCTCACACTCCAGGAGTCACCGGTTTTAATGTGTGCGGCAATGAAGAACGAAACTATGTTTTATATCATGACTTACCTGAAACAAGTTGTGTATAAATCAAGGAACATTGTACAGTAGAGACCAATTCAACGACATAGTGCAGCAGTTCAAGAGACTGACCTCATATTTGGGAGGATGAAGTTGCTCTGTCCAGCCATTCTAATACGGGTTTCCCATGGTTTTCCTAGAAATTACTTAGGCAAATGCTGGGACGATTCCTTAATCAAGGCCATGGCTGACCACCTGTCCTGTCCTCTTAATTATATTATGTGTTCTGTGTGATGTATATTCTGAGCTACTGATTTGCATTGCACTACCGTGATAATTCCTATACCACTGTGTAATGATTCTTGGATAAAATTACTATTTTTTAAACTATCATGTGCATCAATTACAACAAATTCAATACATATTTAAACAAAAAATTACACATGTGCAACTATTTACACTATATATACATTGAACAGACCAGACCACACACGAATGTCAGTAGACCCTACCCAGTGATGATGCACCTCATTGGATGCTTCACGTAGACTCTTGATCCCACCAGGGAAACACCTGTTACAACACTCATTTACAGTGTGGCTCGTTGCCTGAATATCACCAGTCACACATACCATCAGTGCAAAAGCCTCGTTTGTGCATGATGCAGTTGCACATACTGTCTCTAGCCCAGTATCTGTTAAGTTGTATCCACCCACACCTCCTTATGATGATGAAAGCATGGCACTTTAGCATTTTGGTTGTCATAAGTTCAAGGTTTTCCTGACTTGCCACTCATGTTTCCATTTAGTGTCCCAGTAAAGTCCAATGGAGAGTATTTGGACTCCTTCTTCATATACTGGACTTCTGGACCCGAGGCATTTCGTAGACAGCAAGAGTAAATCTTTGTGAAGAGGGAGCACCTCATTTTTAGAAACTTGCTAGCAAAGGTTACAGAGAGTCACATTTTGACAAAAGTGAGATGGTTATATGTTAGTAGTACTAGCAACCAGAACATAGCTGTAGATCTGACTGTGTCACCTATGGTTCTCATAGCTGCATTAAAAGAGACATCAACTTCCCTCACACAAATGCGGTGGAGACAAACTGATGTGCAATATCCTGCTGCAGAGTATACCAACATAAAGGGTGCTACATGGAGAACTGATTTATTTACCCCACACGTACTACCTGCAGCTTCCTCAACAGGTTCACTCCTGTTTGTACCTTCTTAGCTCTTAGCTGTGTTGGAAAGATGTTTCTGATACATCAGTGTTTTGTCTAATGTGACACCAAGGTATTTTGGCTTCTTGTTGTATTTGTCTATGCCATGAAGGCAAGATTCCATGTTGATCTTTGCTGATGCTACATTTATAGAGAGATGGAAATGACATACATCTGTTTTCTAAACATTAGATCTAAGTCAACAAGTCTTAAAATATTCATAGAGTTTAGTGAGGCTGTTTGTTGGGTGTTCCTCGCATGGGTGTTCTTCACATTCAGAAAGATCTTCATTCTGATATGAAATTGCACAGTCATCTGGATATTAGAATTTCCGACAGGTCAAGTTCAGTAGGTGTGCTGTGTAGAGACTGAATAACACGGGGACAAGAACAGAGCCTTGTGGCAACCCATCACTGAGTACACGCCATCTGCTCTTCATTTTCTTGGAGCACTTTAAACCACCAAATGCTCAGCATGATCTTTAGAAAGTTGTATAGATTTTTGTAAGGTATTGTTTTCAGAAATTTCAATATTAACCCCTCACGCCACACTGTTATGCTGCTGAAAGTCAAAGAAAACTACCCCAATCTTGAGTTTCTAGATAGCCAGTTTCTATGTGAGTAGTCAAGGAGAGCACTTGCTCATAGCTGCTTCTGTGACACCTAAATCCATCTTGTTGAGATGGTATCACAGAAATAATTTAGTCTTGTATCCAGCTTAGGATCATTCTTTCCAAGAGTTTGTAAGCAGAGATAATAGAGATACTGGGCAAAAATTTTCTGCGGCACTTCCTTCCTTCCTTGCCTTACAGACAGCAATAATTTTAGCTATCTTAAATTTTGCAGGTAATGTTCCTGTGCGTAGAAAAGATGGGCTAGCTCTTTTGCATTGTAGATCCATCCAGGTTAGAGTTTATCTGCACTTGCAGCTTTACTACTGTTTGTGTGGAAGGTATACACACACACACACACACACACACACACACACACACACACACACACACAATACTGATATTGCTACTGTATCTCAGGCATATAATTAATGCATCAGTTTTATAAGTCACACTAAAATATGCTGTTGTTAGACCCTCTTTAAGAGAGGTGGTAACAGTAATAACTACTCATCCATTTCACTATTAACTTCCTGAGTCTGTCACATGCTAGATTTCAGAAAGGTATCAACACTGAAAATGCCATCTACCATTTTACTGACAGTGAATTAAAAAATATGAATGACAAGTTTTAACATGTTGGGACTTTTTTTAATATGTAAGAGAGGTGGTAACAGTAATAACTACTCATCCATTTCACTATTAACTTCCTGAGTCTGTCACATGCTAGATTTCAGAAAGGTATCAACACTGAAAATGCCATCTACCATTTTACTGACAGTGAATTAAAAAATATGAATGACCAGTTTTAACATGTTGGGACTTTTTTTAATATGTAAGATATTTGATTCTGAAAATCACATTCTTTTGGATAAACTTAAGTTTATGGCTTTTTGAGGTACAATGCGCAAGTGATCCACCTAAATTTAACTGACAGAAAGCAAGGGTCATGTTAGATAGCTAATACAGCTCTTGTGATAAATCATCTTTAAGAAGGTACAAATTAATATGGTGATATCCAGGGTTCAGTTCTGGGACCACTTCTGTTCTTAATCTAGACACATCAACAAAAGTTTTGCATCACTCCTTTATTTTGAAATTCATGGGACATAAAACAAAAACTGCCTCAGAGTTATGTGTATATATTCATTTGCAACGTACACAGTTAAAAAAGTAATTTTCTAATGACAAAATCATTTGTTTTCTGGGGAGGGGGGAGGCTTCACAGCACTCATGAGCAACATCAGTAAGTGGTGGAATGTCCCCTTGCTAAGATGCAGGCTTGAATCTATCATGGCACACCATAGATGAAATCATCAAGCCAGCCTTGGTCCAAACTGCCCACTCTTCAGTGCCGACTATGTGTAGAGTTGGTGGTCTTGTTGATGTCCAAAAACAGCTTGCTTCAACTGATTCCACATATGTTAGTTTGTGTTCATTTCTGGGGAACAGACAGGCCACTCCATTCTAGTGATCCTATCATGCTGAACGAATATGTTCCACAAACAGCATGATGATCATACCAAAGTTCTGGTGACACAGTCCCACTGTTGGTTGCAGAACCTCGACCCTATACCACAGAGCGATAAGACTGCCCTCAACAATGATGAGAGGTGTATGGTGGCCCCAAGTAATGTCACCCAACAGGATCACTTCACCACCACTTTGTTACATATGGGGAACACAGCGTCGGAGATGTCTGATATTACCAGACTGTCTTCAGACATGTCTGTGATTATCAGATAGTATGTATGTGGTTGGATTCGTAATCAAATTTCATGTATTTGTTGTGGATTAAGATTTTTAAGAAATCTCTTTGTGCAAACGGTCAAAATATAGCTATGTTTTCACAGAGAAAATGCATCTTATTTGTATATGTAGTAACATGTCATGGATACGATTCACATAAAATGGAAGAAACTAAGCTATCTGTCCATCAGATCAGCACATTTCAATATTTTGTTTCCAATCCAAAAGAGTTACCTGTATTCAGTCAACTGATTACGTAGTATTTCCAGTTGATGTATCTACATACATACCTCGCAAACCATTGTTAATTACATGGAAGAAGGTGCTTCCCATTGTATCAGATATTGGGATTTCTTCCCATTCCATTTCCATATGGAGCACAAAAAGAATGATTGCTTAAATGCATCTATACTTGCATTTGTCGTCAAATTTCTTACGGGACCTATACAAAGTGAACTGTAGTACATTCCAAGATTTCTCACTTCAAACTTTGTAACTTGGCCTTCATGTTATGGATGGTCTCCATCTTAGTGCGTCTGCCTGTTCAGATTTTTCAGCAGTTCTGTTACTCCTCATATTTAGTCAAACTTGGGACCATTCATGCTATAATTCTTTGTATTAATATTCCCTCTTATTCCTAACTGATATATGCCTGGCATACTGTTCACAAATATCATTAACAGCAAGACCGTGTGTGAGTCTGCCACTGTCTTCATGTCGTTGCCACCTTATTGTTGGAGTCACTATTATGTGCTGTTTCATATTATGTACTGCAGCACCTGAGCATTAACTGTTACACATTATTTTTAACACATACTTCTCTACATTACTGTCAACGTTTGGAAATGATGTTATAATAGGAAACTAGATGTTTGTAGGATGGGATGAAGAAGAGATTTTGGTAAATATTACAGCCTGAGTGGAAAAATATTGCAATTATTTTACAGATTTATGGCTTATGGCACCCAATATGAATATGATGCACTTACATTGAGTATTAGAAAGGCTATGCAGGTTCATGTATCATCATTTGTGGGGACTTTAATACAGAATTCCTTTTTGACAGTACTGACTTAGGGAATCTAGGGCTGTTGACACCTAGCTTTTGATTATTTAGGAGCATAGAGTTCCCATGGTTTTCCAAGTTGCTAAGGTGAATGTTAGGATGTATCTACTGATACAGTCATGGCCTACTTCCTCCCCATCCTTGCTGAGTCTGACTTGTCTGATGATATTGGACTGAATGGTCTGAGGACATATAAATAGATAAGACTAATAAGCATAATGCAACAGCCAAAGCTAACAATTCTTAGACAAAATATCTTCAGTTATTTCAATGTTTTCAATGTGAAACACAATTTGCCAACAAGAGTAAAACAATGACACCAAAACATCCTAGCGGTTAGCGTCATATAATGAAGAAACACAGTGTATAACAAAATCATAAGAAGTGGCGTGACCATGGTGCTCAAAGAAAGTATGCTGCAGGAAAATTTAGACACCATTGACGAAAATCTTAACTTTTTTTCAAACATACTCTGTCAACACTTTGAGTCATGGTTCCTCTCACATACCCACAGCTGAGTTCCCTTAAACCACAGGAATCTCTATCTCTTTCTTGCTCACTAAACACACACACACACACACACACATACACAAATAAACAAATGTAAAATTAAACTGAGGTAGAGTCAGGGAATGGCTGTAACATGTCTCATTAAAGTATTTACTCCAGAAAGACAAACCTCTGCCTCACTGAGAGATGAGATTGTAACCAACAAGTAAGGTAATGCTCATCACCCCAATCTTTTTATGAAAAAGTAAAATATGTACTAGGCCTATTTACAAAAAATAAAACATGACAAGCATACATTATAAAAAACAAATTGAACATTATTTAGCAAAACAAAAAAGTGAGATAAATGAAATTTAGTTACTTGCTCTAATGACATTTTAATTTCGAAACCACTACTACTAATGTAATTAAGGAATAATTATTTTGCAGTGAAGTGATACTCTACATCTACATGACAACTTTACAAGTTGCACATAATTGTTAGGCACATGGTTCATAGAACCACATTCACACTATTTCTTGTCTGTTCCACTCTTGAACAGCATGTGGGAAAAATGAGGGCCTAAACTGTTCGGTACAAGCTCTGAGTTCCTCTATTCATTGTGGTGGTAATTTCTCCCTGTGTAGATGGGAGTCAAAAAATATTCTGGCATTCAGAGCAGAAAGTTGGCGATTGAATTTCCATGAAAAGATCTCACTGAAATGAAAAACACCTTTGTGTTGTGACTAGCACCCCAGCTCACTTATCACATGCATAACACTCTCTTGCCTATTTCACAATAATGCAAAAGAAAGTTGCCCTTTGAAATTTTTCAGTGACCTCCATCAATCCTTTATGGTAAGCATCACATACCGTACAGTGTAAGAATGCTCCAGAAGAGGACAGAGAGCGTAGTATGGTGTAGCCTTTGTTTCCCCTTACCAACAGCATTTTCTATGTGACGGTTCCAATTGAAGTTGTTTTTAACTTATTTCGATGGACAATGTGACGGTTTTTGGTGGACCAGTAGTGATTTGTCTGGCTATTCACATGGACAGAAATATGTTGCTAAGCTTCCTCATAAATAAAATACAATCTTCTTAAGCAGTCACCCACAGTAATTAACCCTCTTTTCTGTATCAGCTGAAAGTAAACCATGAACACTTGAAAAATGGTAAGGTTTCAGATGTGAGGACTTAAATGCAGAATGATGATATTTATGTTTAACATCTATGTTTTGTGAAAGCTGCCTGACAGATTTTTTTGTAGTGGCAGTAATTTTCTGGAAAAGCTTGCATCCACTTCTGGAGTTCAAACTGAAGGTTCACAGTTACACTTCAAATTACAGACATCAACACTGGAACATCATTTTGTCCTCACTACTGTTTGTGGGCACACCAAAGTTCAGGAATTTTACAAGAAAAATTTCATAAATCTTCTTACGTCAACCACTATAAATGTAAACTTCAACTACAAACACCCTTTCAGTGACAGAATATGGCATACCAGTGCTTTACATGAATAATTCAGACAACAATGAAAATACACTCACAGCACTTTTGAGCAACACCTGAAGCCGTGACAACTAACCACTCCCAAAACATGACTGGGAGAGCGGGTGAACAGGAAACAGAAAATTCACAATGTGTTACTTATGGTGTAGGGGCACTTTTACTTTGGACATACTGTAGATTAACGTAATACTAACACAATCTATCCAGTCTTAACTGGCCACTGACACAGTCTCGGTAAAAAATGATAATACAGCATTACTGTACATGCAATACTTCTACCCACACAAATGGGGGGCCTTGAGGTGGTGTGGTGGCTTGGGTGCCTGAACACAAGAGAGAGCAATACCACAGGTGCTACAAAATCAGAGGGTTGAGAGAGGCCAGATTAGAAATAGTTTCTGAAGAGAGACAACAGCCTTTTCATTAGTTGCAGGGGCAACAGTCTACATGATTGATTGACCTGACCTTCTAATATTAGTAGACATGGCTTTGCTAAGTTGGTATTGCAGATGGGTGAAAGCAAAATAAAAGCAATACCTTTATATTTCCCATGGCCATGCATCCTAACTTTATGGTTTAATGATGATGGCTTCATCTTGCCAAAATATTCTGAAAGTCAAATAGTCCCCCTGTAGGCTAGTATCTCTGAGAAGAATGTCAGTATCATAAAAGAGCAATTCTACCATATTACAAGTTGGAGTGTTCTACGTTAGGTTCCTCAACAGGGGAGGTAGGTCAGAGAATTTTAAAACAGAAATGGATACTTTTGAGTTAAAATAGGGAGAATTAGCGAAGTTCGATGGCAGGAAGAATAGTATATGTGGTCAGGTAAGTACAGAGTTATCAACACAAAATCAAATACAGGTAATGCAAGAAGGAGACTACAATGAATAAGAAACGAGGAATGCAGATAACCTAGTATGAACAGAATAGTGATTCCATTATCATAGTCAAAACAATTACAAAGACAAGACTCACTGCAGTAGTAAAAATTTATATGCCCACTAGTTCTGCAGATAATGAAGAAGCTGAAAGAATATATGATATGATAAAATCAAAGATTTAATTATGACTGGTGACTGAATTTGATAGTGGGAAAAGGCAGAGAAGGGACAATAGCAAAAGAAGATGAATTGGGGGTGGGGGATGAAAGTCGAAGCCATCCGGGAGAATTGTCAAAGAGTACAATTTCATCACTGTGTACATTAGGTTTTGAGAAGCATCAGAGAAGGTTATAAGCATGGAACAAACCCGGAAACACAAGAAAGTTTCAGATTCGTTACATAAATGTACTATAGAAAATTATATTAACCAGATTTCAAATGCATGTCCTTTCTTATGTAAGTTGCAATAGATTAGCAGAGGTGAACAGTCTGGCATAGGTTATACTAGTGTTTGGGCTAAATACTACAACAGAACTTCTACACTGAACAAGTACTTTCTGACAATTCTGCAGTTTAGTAGCTTATGTTGGATGCTGGTTTATGAAAACACGAGGCATTTTGTTAAATACATTTGTAGCATAATTTTCTGATATTTAGTTGTTATTATAATCTGTAACCATGTCAGTTATTTACATATTCTGACTTTACATGTTACCAATGTTGGTACCACGCTTCTGTATCATTAATATGGGTGCTCGATGAGACAGAACACAATTAAAATGAACGAATTGTGTTGGAAATAGTTAAATGGAACATCTTCTATCTGCCGCAAGCAGTAAATTGCGTTCCACAGCAAATTCGAAAGGAGAATTAGTACTTTCAGCAATCAGGTGAGGAATATTGAATTACCTTCATTTGACAACGTCTTCCTATTGATCTAATTATATTTAAAAAAATCGATCAATAAATAAAAAGATACGTCATTTACTATCCTTTTGGCAAATCATGTGTATGTTCCATGCAACATTCAATTGTTTTACTTTTTCATTTCCTCTGTGGTTGTTTGTAAGAAACACCAGAGCTACCTCTACAGCGCTGGCTATAAATCATTACACTTTCACGAGAACATACTTCCTTCTGCTTAAAACGTACGTACCGTAACAAGCAGGCCTATCTGTACTTATAATGCCGCATATTATTACTGCATGTGCGCTTATTTCTGATTTAAGCTTTTTGGGAAACACACTACGTTATAAAGCGAGTACGTAGTGACTGTAATCCCGCGGGTTAAACTGTTGGTAGCTGTAACTGTTTACGTATCCTTACTTTTCATGGACGTCTCTGCCATCAATAACGTGGCTAATAAAAATCGTAAATATACCTTCTGCTTAAAATGCAGCTTCGATGTTAATAACTGTAAACAAAGCTACGTAAATCTATCTCCGCAATTTCTCCTTAAAATGCAGCTCCGATGTTAATAACTGTAAACAATCCTACGTTAATTCTTTTAGTATGAGACGTGTTAATTTGGTTCTAGTTTACGATCCTTAGATACGAAATCATCATACCACACAAGAATAAAAGGAACGATTTGCTGTATACTATTGTTGAGTGTCTGTCAAGTGAATCATCCTACTAATGTAAATATACTTTCGTTCTATTACGTGTTCTAATTCTGAATATAAAATTTATAAAATTTGAGAAGTAAATATAAATGCTTGTGTACCTGCTAAAATGTTCTTAACGATAATGTAGTAATCCGTTCGATTTCAGCGCTGAAACTGCAGCCAACATTGAAAGCCAATGCAGCCAACTGCCAACTAGTCGACTGCTTGCGCTATCTTTCGGCAGTGCAGAGAATGAATGCCGCGTCATGTCGCCACTAGAGTGCAGCAGATACAAGAGAGGTAACGTTATCTGTTCGTGACCGCGAAAGTTGAAGTACGTTACTCGCTTAGCTGTTGTAAGTATTCTGATACCAGATTGAAATTTGTAATAATCCAAGTAATTCCCTTGTCTGTATTTATGATTTTGGAGGTTTTAAATCACCATGGTTTTAATTAACTTTTTGAAGGATGTTCGTGCTTAAAGTTCATTTCTTATAATAAATTCGTACGTAAAGTTTAATCCATTAAATTACTCCAGAAACAATAACCTCAAAAATACTGTACTGTAACATTTAATCGAATATTATTGAAAAGTTAGGACTACTGAAATTTAACAAGAACATTTTTCTGGGACGCCCCACTCTCTTTCTTCTGGATGGGGGGAAAAGTAGAGGTGTTAACCGAAAAAGTTTTCTGGCTATGCAAATAGCATATGCAAAATAGCTCCCACTGGATGAAACCAAAATTTTTGCGCCATTCTTTTATATGCATTCAGTGATAGTTATTTTACAATATGACGCGGGGCCATATAATGAAAATATTCATATGAGCTGACTGTCCGTGGCAGCTTACGCAGTTAGAAGTAGAGCAAATTTTGGTACGACATTTTCATTCATCCAGAACTCACTTTTGAGCCGTTATTTCGCTTTTATTTACACTGTATGGAAAAAAAGCAACGCACTACGAAGGAATTATCTGAATGGGACGGAAATCGGTAGATGTGATGTATACACGTAAAGACAAACTAATGATTACAATTCAAAAAAAAAAGATTGACGATTTACTCAAGAGAAAGAACTTCACGAACTGAGCAAGACAGTAACGCGTTGGTCCATCTCTGGCCCTTATACAAGCATTTTTTAGGCTTGGCATTGATTGATAGAGCTGTTGCATGTTTTGCTGAGGGAGATGGTTGGAGGGACCTGCCCAGAATGCTTCAAACGTTCTCAACTGGGGAGAGATCTGGCGACCTTGCTGGCCAAGGTAGGATTTGGCAAGCAAGAAGACAAGCAGCAGAAAATCTCGCTACGTGCGGCCGGCCATTATCGTGCAAAAAGGTAAGCCTAGGATGGCTCGCATGAAAGACAACAAAGCGGGGCGTAGACTATCGTCGTTGTGCCTCTGTGCTGTAAGAGTGCCACGGATGACGACAACCAGTGGGGTCTTGCTATGAAAAGAAATGGCACTGCATACCATCACACCTGGCTGTCGGGCCGTCGGAGGGGCTACATTCAGGCTGTTATTCCGCCGCTGTCCGGGGCGTCTCCAGAAACGTCTTCGTTGGTCATTGGGGCTCAGTTCGAAGCGGGACTCATCACTGAAGACAATTTGCCTTGAGACAGTGAGATTCCAGGATGAAGACGTGTGCCGGCCGAAGTGGCCGAGCGGTTCTAGGCGCTTCAGTCCGGAGCCGCGCTGCTGCCACGGTCGCAGGTTCGAATCCCGTCTCGGGCATGGATGTGTGTGATGTCCTTAGGTTAGTTGGGTTTAAGTAGTTCTAAGTTCTAGGGGACTGATGACCTCAGAAGTTAAGTCCCGTAGTGCTCTGAGTCATTTGTACCATTTGAAGACGTGTCTGGAGAAGTCCCGGACAGAGATGGGGTATAAACCTGATTGTCGCCCGCCATACGGCCTGACAACCATTAGAGATGGTCTGGGAGCCTTTTTTTTTTCGTAGCAGGATCGCTTTGTTGTCATTCACAGTAGCCTTACAGCACAGCGATACGTCAGCGATATTTTACTCCCCGTTTTGTTGCGATCCTGGAATTACGTTTCAGTAAGATTATGCCCGCCCGTACACGATGAGATTCTACTGCTTGCCTGGGTGCATGTCAAACCCTACCTTGGTCAGTAAGGTTACCGTATCTCTCCCCAATTGAGAAAGTTTGGAGCATTCTGGGTGGGGCCCTCCAACAACCTCGGGATTTTGACGATCTAACGCGTCAACTAAACAGAACTTGGCATGATATCCCTCAGGAGAATATCTAACAAAGCTATCAATCCGTGCCAAGCCGAACCACTGCAAGCATAAGGGCCAGAGGTGGACCAGCACGTTACTGTCTTGCTCAATTTGTGAAGTTCTTTCTCGTGAATAACATCCAAGTTTTCTGTAACGCTAATAATTTGTTTGTCGGCTCACGCACATCACAACTACCAATTGACGTTCCGTTCGGATAATTCATTCGTTGTGTGTCGTTTAGTTTTGACTCTTACAGGATATATGTTTAGTTCTTTTCTGATATCCTAATTTACTAGCGTAATGATGCTTCTTTTGAAGCAGTCCTTCCCTACACATAGGAAACTCGTTCCTGCTGCTTCGGTCTAAGATTCATCTCTGTAGTTTTGCATCCATGTTTCAGTTACCTATTATATAAATGAGACAGCCATCGCATGATAAACTCATTCACTGTATAGAATTAAGAATACTTACATTTCTGGCAGAGGTCTGATTACATTTTTTTCATTTGACGACAGTACCTAAATGTCAATTTAACAGTACCTAATATTTTTGGGGGAATTTTGTAAGCCTCATACACAAGAAAAGCTCTGAAATTTTATGCTTATCTATAGCAGGCTACTTTCATCAGTTAATCTATAACATTAAAGTCTCTACAGCTTGGGCACTTCTATCTGTTCTTAAGTATCTGTGCGTCAACTTAAGAATCATGTGAACTACCACTCTCTTGCTAAATGTAAATGTTTCTAATTGAGTTTTTTTTTCTACCGGAGGTCAGTTCAGAAGATATCTAAGCCTTTTTCGAGCGAAGTTTCTGTTGCTTTGCATTGGTCATTCTCAAGGAAAGGAAATCATTCTCACCAGTGATCTCTATTGATTGTGAGGCACAGCTGTCTTCTCTGTGTCCAAATTTAAGTTAATTGAAGTGCCATATAGTATAATAGAGTGAAAAGACTTGGTAGAATCTTGTTATTATTTTATTTGATTTCTGTTTCATCCTGTAGTTTATATTCTACACGAGGATTGTCGTTGCAGTCTAGGATAGATTAAAAAATATTTAATTACATTAATATTTTTACATGAGATCAATTTCGTTTTGATGCTACGTTGGTTGAATTATATTCGCAATTGGCAGAGTTACACATTACGATATAGGTGCTTGTACTAGTATTACAGTATCAGATTAACATCAGTCAACCAATGATTCTTTAAAGAATCGAACTCCTTTATATAAAACAGCTTTAAACGTATGATTAATTTTCAAATCAGTTAGTGTGTTAAATATGTGACGTTAAGCATGTAAGCGAGAAGAGTTTCAGAGAAGGTTTGAAATTATTTTAAAATCTGTTGTGCTCTAGTTATCAAACACTGAATAAGTATAGTTTCGGTAATTTGTGCTCCGCTTTAAGCAAAAGCTAATTTTTGAGGCATCTCAATGTTTATGACATGATGTCTCCTGAAGTATGAGTCACACAATGATATAATTTTGAAAGAACATTCAGTGTATATGCGCGTACAAGCTGCAAAATGTGTTGCCAATAGAGCCGGTAGTAAAGAAGTAATAGATGAAATCATACCTGATATGACTTTTTCTGCTTGAACGGCGAAAATGTTGTAAGCGATAAGATTTTTTTCTGTTATCATTTTGTTGGGGCGTCAGTATGAAAATCAAATCGGACGTTGTGGGGCTTGATGATGCTATCGAAAAATCAGTGACCATGTAGGCAACACACACTAGCACTTCCACTTCTCAAGGTCAAGTGGATATCATGTTGGATCGTGACGTCAGTGGTATCGTATACTTCAGTACCTCATTTAAGTGCAAAGTGGGCCACATGGCATCTTGCTGTGTACTCATGTCACAAAGCCAGAATCGTGCCCCAATGGTATGAGGAGGATAAAGGTGAACACACATTAATGTCTTGGCCACCAAGATCGTCTGAACCGACGGAACAAGTCTGGGAATCTATCGAGCTCCAGCTTCGCGCCAACAAAGCGCAGGCCCGTAACTTGTGGGAATTCAGTGACCTGTGTGTAGGCTTCTGATCCCTCAAGCCTCTGAAAACACATCAGGGACTAGTCGAGTCTATAGTACGTGGAATCGCTATTAAACCAGTGGTCAAAATGTTTTAGCTCATCAGTGTATGCGGAATCACCACCGAAGAAATTGGTGAAAATACAACCATTATCAGGCACGGTGATGGCGAACGTCATTTCCGACCGCCGCACCAAGTTGTAACATTTGACATCTCTCGCCCCTTGTATGTCCTAAGTTTTGAGTCTTTCTTTGTTTTATAATATGTAGCAAATCTTATTGCTTTCTCATTCAGTGAAGGCCCTCGACATTTGATGTTTTCAATGTCTGAGTATATGGAAGAGGCGTCGACACAACACACTTCAATGGGTTAAATTCGTTTTTTAATGCTTCGGTCCGAGATGCAACTTTCACATCCTTACAGGAGAACGAGAATATATAGCACTGAATAATTCTAATTCTCAGTGGTAAACTGAGGTCTCGACTCTTAAAGATTTTTCTCTTGTTGATGAATTGTCTTTTGGCTTGCATAAAGGCGCCCAGACCCCGGGGCAAGAGGCGGGAGCACGCCTCCGCCCCCTCCCACCTCCCGCCCAGCCCTAAGGGTAAGGAAAAGATATGGCTTGGACAGGTGTCTTTCTTTCAAGAAAATGATTTAAAAGTCGGTATTATACAGGTTTATAGCAGCGAAACTCTTTTATGGCTACTTACAAGTCGCCATTGGTCTTCCAAAATATTAAAAATACTCCACACTCCCAGCTCCTGACCCCTCCTCCCCGTGCAGGCGCCCTTGGGTTTGTTCAGTTGTAAATTTCATCACTAGCTTGGACTGACATTCTTGGTCCAAAATATTGCCTATCTATTTGAAAGAGAACATTTGTTCATTTGCTTTGCCGTTTATGTGAAATTTCTTTGGACTTGCCTTTCACAGAATACCAGCGGGCACTGCTCTGATCTAGAAGGTTTAACACGCATTGAAAGGCAAATGAATCGTCTGACAATATGACGATATCGTCTGTCAGTATGATATTACTAATAATTTCTCCACTGATTGTAATCTCCCCAAAAATTACTTTGGACTCTTTTATGTGGCCAGAGAAATCTCTCTTACTATGAGTTGGCATAAGTTGATGAAATATCCTGTGCACGTGGACTTGTTAAATATTCTTCACTGTTCCTTTCTGGGACAGCATGAGTTACGCTTTGTTAATAGACTGTGTAACGGGACATCCTCCTCTAGAATTACTTTTCCTCGACAGTCGTTGTCGATTTTCCGAATTTTGGACAGGTCAGTATTATCTCAGTTGCTTTTCTGAAAACCTGTTTTATACACAGAATATTATATTTCAAGCTAAAATTTATGAAAAGTAATTACTTTATAAACTACTTTTAGTTTCATCTACATCTACATCTACATGGTTACTCTGCAATTCACACTTAAGTGGCTGGCAGAGGGTTCATCGAACCATTTTCATACTACTTCTGTACCATTCCACTCTCGAATGGCGCGTGGGAAAAATAAACACCTAAATCTTTCCGTTCGAGCTCTGATTTCTCTTATTTTATTATGATAATAATATCTCCCTACTTAGGTGGGTGTCAACAAAATATTTTCCCATTTGGAAGAGAAAGCTGGCTATTGAAATTTCGTAAATAGATCTCCCGAGGGCATGCAGCTTTACTTTATAAATGATGATGGCGTCCTCTTGGGTAAAATATTCCGGAGGTAAAATAGTCCCACATTCGGATCTCCGGGCGGGGACTACTCAAGAGGACGTCGTTATCAGGAGAAAGAAAATTGGCGTTCTACGGATCGGAGCGTGGAATGTCAGATCCCTTAATCGAGCAGGTAGGTTAGAAAATTTAAAAAGGGAAATGGATAGGTTAAAGTTCGATATAGTGGGAATTAGTGAAGTTCGGTGGCAGGAGGAACAAGACTTTTGGTCAGGTGAATTCAGGGTTATAAATAGAAAATCAAATAGGGGTTATGCAGGAGTAGGTTTAATAATGAATAAAAAAATATGAGTATGGGTAAGCTACTACAAACAGCATAGTGAACGCATTATTGTGGCCAAGATAGACACGAAGCCCACGCCTACTACAGTAGTACAAGTTTATATGCCAACGCTCTGCAGATGATGAAGAAATTGATGAAATTTATGATGAGATAAAAGAAATTATTCAGGTAGTTAAGGGCGACGAAAATTTAATAGTCATGGGTGACTGGAATTCTAGAGTAGGAAAAGGGAGAGGAGGAAACATAGTAGGTGAATATGGATTGGGGGTAAGAAATGAAAGAGAAAGCCGTCTGGTAGAATTTTGCACAGAGCATAACTTAATCATAGCTAACACTTGGTTCAAGAATCATAAAAGAAGGTTGTATACTTGGAAGAATCCTGGAGATACTAGAAGGTATCAGATAGATTATATAATGGTAAGACAGAGATTTAGGAACCAGGTTTTAAATTGTAAGACATTTCCAAGGGCAGATGTGGACTATTGGTTATGAACTGTAGATTAAAATTGAAGAAACTGCAAAAAGGTGGGAATTCAAGGAGATGGAACCTGGATAAACTGACTAAACCGGAGGTTGTACAGAGTTTCAGGGAGAGCATAAGGGAACAATTGACAGCAATGAGGGAAAGAAGTACAGTAGAAGAAGAATGGGTAGCTCTGAGGGATGAAGTAGTGAAGGCAGCAGAGGATCAAGTAGGTAAAAAGACGATGGCTAGTAGAACTCCTTGGGTAACAGAAGAAATATTGAATTTAATTGATGAAACGAGAAAATATAAAAATGCAGTAAATGAAGCAGGCAAAAAGGAATACAAATGTCTCAAAAATGATATCGACAGGAAGTGCAAAATGGCTAAGCAAAATTTATCGTATTTCTTTTAGTACCCATGCGGCTGGCCTCGCACTTTTCTTTGTTTAGTGCCAATTGCCACTTTTCGCACCATACAGAAATTCCTTTAGATCATTTTGTAAGTGGAATTGATCGTCTGATGATTTTACTAGACGTTAAATTACAGCATCATCTGCAAAAAATCTAAGGGGGCTGCTCAGATTATCACCTAGATCATTTATGTAAATCAGGAACAGCAGAGGGCCTATGACACTGTAGGCGACTTGCCTACAACAAATAATTGCATAGCCGTCCGGTATAATGAGTTAACGAAAAAATATTTATTCGTGAAAACTCACAATGAGAAGAAACTAAAAACAACAGAGAAGTAACAAAAACTAGGAGATCCTATAGTCTTACGGCAAAGATAAAAAACAACACATGACCAAAAAAAACTCTCGCGCACTTTTGATCTCACTTTGCACCAGACATGAAAAATATCACTGCCACACAGACCCCCCCTTGAAGCGCGGAGCTCCAGGGATATCTTGATACTTGAATTTTATTCGACGTCCAGCTCTGGTGTGCGTCGGGTGTCTCGGGGGCGGTGACGTTGTTGTTTGTGATGGTGATTCACCTGACTCGGACGATGTGTTTTGGTATGCTCTGCGCTCATCATGTGTTGATGCACAGGCGTAGTGTCAGAGGTCGGAGAGGGTAAAACCCATGCTGGCTTGACACGTTCAATCGATACCTTTGTCGGAACACCATTGTACATTATGTCCACGGTATGCTTATTTCTACTCAGCACCTGAAATGGGCCCGTATATGGTGGTTGTAAAGGCGATTTGACTGAGTCTGTTCGCAACATTCAAAAAATGGTTCAAATGGCTCTGAGCACTATGGGACTCAACTACTGAGGTCATTAGTCCCCTAGAACTTAGAACTAGTTAAACCTAACTAACCTAAGGACATCACAAACATCCATGCCCGAGGCAGGATTCGAACCCGCGACCGTAGCGGTTTTGCGGTTCCAGACTGCAGCGCCTTTAACCGCACGGCCACTTCGGCCGGCATTCGCAACATTACGTAAGAGAAATTGTACTAGTCTTTGTGTACAAACATCTTACGGTTACCATGGCGAGAAGGTGGCGGGCAACGTATATTTGTGCAGTGACGTTTTAGCTGCTGCACCCAGTGTGTGAGGCCCTCTGATCCAGGTAGTAAGGTTGGTACTAAACAATCTGCAGGAATCCGTAGCGGCTCGCCGTAAACCATCTCGGCAACTGATGCACCAATATCGGGTTTGTGAGCTGTCCGCAGGCCTAACAACGCTAATGATAATGCTTCCGTCCATCTCTCTTGATGACACATCAATGCTGCTTTGAGTGTTCTGTGCCATCGTTCGACCATACCATTACTGGCAGGGTGATAGGCAGTCGTGTAGTGGCGTTGGAAACCGCACATTTTGGATAGCTCGAGGAACAACGTAGATTCGAACTGACGTCCTTGGTCAGTTGTGACATGAAGGGGGCATCCAAAACGGGCAACCCACGCACACAGAAACGTCTTAGCAGTAGTTTCGGCTGAAATATCGACTATTGGAGTTGCTTCTGCCCATCTTGTGCACCTATCTATGGCCGTAAACAAATATCTGTAACCCTCAGACTGTGGGAGAGGTCCAACCAGGTCCACGTGAACGTGTGCGAATCTAGCAGAGGTACCTTGAAAATCTCCAATATCAGCACGCACATGTCATCCTACTTTACTCTGTTGACAAGGAATGCAGGAACGTACCCAAAGGCGCGCGTCTCTTTTCATAGAAGGCCACACATAGCGGTCTGTCAGCAGCTTTATTGTAGCGTTGGCTCCTGGGTGCGATAGTGTGTGGACACTGTCGAATGCCGTCTTGCGCAATATTTCTGAAATGAATGGTCTTGGTCTGCCTTGAGAAAAGTCGCACCACAGTTTCCGCTTGGAGTCAGGCACCAGAATTTGCTCGAACTTCAGACCTGTAGACGGGTCGTTTAACAGCTGTCGTAGCTCTGTATCCTTGGTCTGTTCCACTGCAAGTTTGTCATAGTCTATAATTTATGAAATTCCGCAAATACGTGAAAAATATCACTGCCACAACACTACCTTGCGGAACGCCAGATATCACTTCTGTTCTACTCGATGATTTACCGTCTATCACTACGACCTGTGACCTGTCTGAGAGGAAATCACGAATCCAGTCACACAACTGAGACTATATTCCATATGCACACAATTTGATTAACAGTCGCTTGTGAGGAACGGTATCAACAGCCTTCTGGAAATCTAGGAATATGGAATCGATCTGAGATCCCTTGTCGACAGCACCCATTACTTCATGTGTTGCACAAGAACGATATCTTCTGAATCCGTGTTGGTTATGTATCAATAAGTCATTTTCTTTAAGGTGATTCATAATGTTCGAGTACAGTATATGCTCCAAAATTCTACTGCAAATTGCCGGCCGGTGTGGCCGAGCGGTTCTAGGCGCTACAGTTTGGAGCCGCGCGACCGCTACGGTCGCAGGTTCGAATCCTGCCTCGGGCATGGATGTGTGTGATATCATTAGGTTAGTTAGGTTTAAGTAGTTCTAAGTTCTAGGGGACTGATGACCTGAGCAGTTAAGTCCCATAGTGCTCAGTGCCATTTGAACCATTTGAACCTACTGCAAATTGAGGTCAGTGATATGGGTCTGTAATTCAATGGATTACTTCTATTTCCTTTCTTGAGTATTGGTGTGACATGTGCTACTTTCTAGTCTTTAGGAACAGACCTTTCGTCAAGTGAGCGGTTGTATATGATTGCTAAGAAAGGCGCTATTGTGTCTGCATACTCTTAAAGGAACCTGATTGGCATACCATCTGGACCGGAAGTCTTGCCTTTCTTAAGTGAGTTGAGTTGTTTCGCAACACCTAAGATATCTACTTTTATGTCACTCATGCTAACAGCTGTTCTGGTTTCGAATCCTTGAATATTTACTTCGTCTTCTTTCGTGAAGGAATTATGGAAAACTGTATTTAGTAACTCCGCTTTAGTGGCACCATCATCGGTAACATTTCCATCGCTATCGCGCAGTGACGGTATTGACTGTTTTTGCCACTGGTGTACTTTACATGTGACCAGAATCTCTTTGGGTTATCTACCATGTTTTGAGACAATGTTTCATTGTGGAAATTATTAAAAGCATCTCGTATTGACGTCCACACTAAATTTAGAGCTTCCGTGAAACTTAGCCAGTCTTGGGGATTTTGCGTTCTTCTGAATTTGGCACGCTTTTTTCGTCGTGTCTGCAACATTGTTCCGACGTGTTTTGTGTACCATGGTGGATCAGTCCCGTCTCTTATTAACTTATGCAGAGTGAATCTGTTATTGCCGTCGATACTGTATCTTTGAATTTGAGCCATATCTGGTCTACACTTACATAATTAGCTTGGAAGGAATGGAGGCTCTCTCTTAGGAAGGCATGAAGTGAATTTTTATCTGCTGTTTTAAATAGATATATTTTGGTTTTGGTTCATATGGCTTTGAGCCTCGCTACAGTGACCTTGTGTTCACTAATCCCTAATCGATAAGTTCTAGTTCTGTATTTACAGTTAAAATTATTTCTTTTAGAAACATTTGAAATTACGAATTATTTGCACACTTAAAATTTCTGTTGTTAATTACGCAATCCTGTACTGTTGGCTATGATTATTTCTGGATTAATATATGAAATAATAATCGAAATTAATAACGTAACGGAAACTAGTAGGAATTCAATTGATAAGAAAAATTGTGAACCCTCGTCATCGCAGCGACAACAGCAACCGTTACGAAATAGTCTCGAATGAAAAACAGCCCACGGTTGCATTAAATTATGTTTATTTTAAACCTCGACCACGGTTTCATCTATAATAATATAGCCTTCTTCAGAAGTCCTGTTTTCATAATTTTTAAAGACTTGTCCATTTACCTACGTGCTGCCTTCACTACCTGGGCAGGTACATATTACGTTATTTTCATCATGGCAGTGACAACAGCAAAATAAATATTATTTAGTGCAACTGTGGGCTGTTTTTCATTCCAGACAATATCGAAACTACCTGACAGAAAAAGTGAGGCACTCAGAAATATGGGAGGAAACGAAATGAAACTTCAATGGTTGAGAGGGTATGTGACATTTTCCAGTGATAACAAAATCAAATCAAATTTAAAAAGAACATGGCAGAATGAACTAACTTATCAGCATGTAGTTCCTCCCCCTCGGCTGGATGCATCCACTGATACTGTTGGGGACGGTGCCATAAAGCCGCAGTATCCTCTCATGAGGCAAGGTGGCCACAGTTGTTCTAGCTGGTCCTTGACATCTCGGATACTGACACTGGGACGTAGTTGATGTTCTAGCTTGTCTCTCACATGTTCTGTCGGGGAAGGTTCTGGGGATTTTGCTGGCCACTGGAGTACTCAGCATCAGGCAGGCAGTTCATGTGGAGGAGCATTATCCTATTAAAAATTGCGTCACGATACTGTCAAATGAGAGGTACCATATGAGGACTCGTAATGCACGTTGCGTACCGTTGTGCCATCAGAGTTGCCTCAAGCACTATCACCCGTGATCTGCAGTCATACCCGATGGCAAGCCCGTGAGGCCGGGAGTGTCAAAGCTGGGCGTCTCCCATGCGTGGTAGTGAACAACCGCCATTCATCGCTGAACATAACTGCGATGCCATTCGTCAGCAGTCCATGTTTCACGGCCACGGCACCAATCAAAAACGCAGTCGATTGTGTTGTGGTGCTAACGACAGGCTACGCATGGGACAGTAACTCCGGTGTCCATGACACAGAACGTTGCAGGGAGCACATTGCTTGCTCTCGGATGGTAGCAGCAGACGTGAAGGAGCTACGACGTGCTTGGTGCACACTGTGGCGATCCTAGCCTGTAGTGATCATACTTAGACGACGGAACCTGGCCAACGAGTACGCCTTCCTGTGCAGTCCAACACCGGGCCACTGTCACGTCTGAATGCGCCATTACACCATTCGGCTAGCCGGCCAGATAGTATCTCAAAATAAATCCCCTTTCAAACACTGTCAGGTGCCGATAGTGCTGTCTCACACGAGTACGTGGCACCACCATGTCCTTCACAGTGGTCACTCAACATCTAACATTGTTCATGCTCTTTTTATACCGTACCAGTCTCGGCAACAATAAAAAACCCTAAAAACAGCAATGCTCTCTGGTGGCCGTTCTACTTTTCACAGAGAACTGCAAATCTGAATCATTTACATACTCGCGATGCTACATATGTGTACAAAGTTACATTGACACTCGACCTTGTCTTCTGGCTGCTTCACATCTAGTTAATCACTGTATAGTAAATTGTCTCATGTATTCAGTGGACTGATACGTCCGAAATGATTTCGGTCAAATTCTCCATTCGTGTACGCGATATCAGTAAATGTTGTAACAATAATTTATTGATACTGGTACTGTGTATGCATTTACTGAAATGTGTTTTTTCGTTACGATGCAAGTCTCGTTTCATTCAGTGAAAAATCCCCAGTGGTAGGATTTTCTTCGTCTGCTTCTTGCTTTTAATGTAGGTGTGATATCTGCCTTCATATTTCACTAAAATTTTCGCTTTTGGCAGAAAAACCTTCTCTAATTTCAAATAATTAGCACATATCGTCAGTCCTGTAGTTCTTTTTTTATCCGGGTATAATGTTTGCTGTTAATAGACAAAATGTTTATTTAAAAATTGTTCAAATGGCTCTGGGCACTATGGGACTTAAGATCTGAGGTCATCAGTCCCCTATAACTTAGAACTACTTAAACCTAACTAACCTACGGACATCACACACATCCATCCCCGAGGCAGGATTCGAACCTGCGACCGTAGCGGTCGCGCGGTTCCAGACTAAAGCGCCTACAACCGCTCGCCCACACTGGCCGGCTGTTTATTTACCTTTTTATGTTATGTCAGACACAGAGACGTGACGCGAGAATGTGGTTCAGCCGTTCGAGTTGAATCTTGTTCACAGGAAGCTTTGGTGTTTCGCCAACATCCTCCAGGTTTTTCCCGCGAACCCAGCAGTTACTCTTGTACAGCAGCAGGGTGCATCAGCCGCTCTGTTCCACGAAGACAAGGTATCCTGCAGTAAGAGAGCTGGTTGTTAGAGAATAAATCCAATAGGTCTGAGTTATATCAAATCCATACGTTTTATAAAAATGTATGTTTTTATAATGTATGTCTTTATGTTTGTTCCACATCTCCTCCAAAATCATTAGGTCGATTTCAACAAAACTTGGTAAAGACGTCCCTTACTTTTTGCAGAAAATCGCTGTGGGGGTAAGAACCACCCACCTATCTAAGGGGTGGGATGGGGGTGAAAAAAAGATGTAGCCCACGACGTGCGAATATCGAGAGAGCACAAAATGACTTAAACAAATTCTGTACATAATTTCAATCTTTCATGAAACTTTTTCGCGCCGACCACCAGCACAAAATGATGAAACGAAAAAAGTTTATCGTTTACCATATTTTAGCTGCCCAAGCAGCAAAACTGCTGCATTAGGCAGGACGTTTTAATTTATTGTTTCTTTATTACCAGCTGTATTCGCGACACATTTTGCAGATATTATTCAAATATACCATTGAATGTACCATGAAATAAAACTGCCGCATCATGCAGGACGTTTTAGTTTATTACTTCTTTGGAACTACAATAGCAACAGATTTCGCAGACAGTACCGACGTATGTCGCTGAATTTACTTACAAAATTCTATCATTGTACGACACATAGTTCAGGAGCTATGGCATCACAAACACTGAACTGCGTAAAATCGAAACTGCTGCGCGGAAGTCGCTAGAGATACAGCTGAACTATGTGCGCAAATATGTGTAAAATACGTCAAATATATGTGAAACGTACGCACGCGAACCAAGCGATGGCTAAAAAGCTCCTCCTAAACCCCTGAATCGATTTCAACCAAACTTGGTACTTACTATCTAGAAAGAAATACTGTGAGTGTAAGAACCATCAGCCACCTGCTGGGGCGGAAGTGATAACGTGAAGAGAGGAGGGGATAGGATGAGATGGACAGAGAGGGGAGTAGCGAGAAATGGACAGAAAGGAAAGAGGAGGAGATGGGCAGAGAAAGGACAGAGGAAGAGATAGATATGGTGAGGGGCGCAGGAGGTGATGGATAGAGAGAGGGGGAAGAGGAAAAGAAAGAGAAACGAGAAAGGAGGAGATGGACAGATCATGGTATAAAAAGAAAATGATCTGAGAAAGGGGGTTAGAGGAGATGGACTAATAGAACTCTGGAATAAATACATTCCCGGGCAACGCCGGGCACTTAGCTAGTTACAAGTAATAAAGACTTCTACTAGCGCTACGTACGTTTCTCGTGTGGCGTTGTTCGCAGCTCGTGGTCTAGTGGCTAGCGTTGCTGCCTGTGGATCACGGGGTCCCGGGTTCGATTCCTGGCCGGGTTGGGGATTTTCTCTGCCCGGGAAATTGGTGTTTGTGCTGTCCTCGTCATTTCATCATCATCATCATTCATGAAAGTCGGTGCATTGGACTGTGTAGAGATGAGCGCGCAGTTGAGCGCCCGGCAAACCAAACATCATCATCACGTGTGGCATTGCTTTGCGAGTACGTCGCTGCATGTGGATCAGACCACCACTACCACCAAAAACATCATCACCACCACCTTCTCCATTCAAGGTTCAATCTAAGCCCCCTGTTCCGGTGCGTGTCGTTTCCTCCGTATTCCCTGGTTTCTCCTGCTTGTATGTCGACATATCTCGGAAGTTTTGCAGGCAGCTATCTTATCGATGTAAACGAACGCAGTTTGTACTCACTGTATCCATTATACTGTGAGGGTAACCCCAAAAGTAAGGTCTCCTATTTTTTTTATAAGTACATAGACCTGTTTACTTCTACAATGGTTTACATCAATTTACAGCTTGAACATATGCCTATTTTTCGACATAATCACCATTTCTGTCGATGCATTTTTGTAGATGCTGTGGCAGTTCTTGTATGTCCATGTCATATCAGCTCGCCGACATGCTGTTCAGAAAGTTATGAATCTCTTCTCTCACCTCGTCGTAGGAGCTGAATCACTTTCCGGCCAAATGTTCTTTTAACCTAGGGAACTGGGCGCCAAGTCAGGACTATAGGGAGGGTGGGTGGCTATGCTCCACTGAAACTGTTGCAGGAGAGCAACGGTTTGCCGAGCGATTTGTGGGTGAGCGTTGTCATGGAGAATGTGTACGCCCGTGGTCAACATTCCTCTTCTCCGGTTCTGAATTGCCTGTTTGAGATTTTTCAGAGTCTCACAGTACCTCAGCGTTAATTGTGGTCTCAGCGATTCAGCTCCGACGACGAGGTGAAAGAAGAGGTTCATAACTTTCTGAACAGCATGGCGGCGAGCTGGTAGAACATGGGCATACAAAAACTGCCACAGCGTCTACAAAACTGCCTCGACAGAAATGGTGATTATGTCGAAAAATAGCCAAATGTTCAAGCTGTAAACTGATGTAAACCATTGTAGAAATAAACAGGTCTATGTACTTATAAAAAAAAGGAGACCTCACTTTTGGGATTACCCTCGTATATACTGTATGTATTTAAATCTCTCCGTATAGCTTCGTTCCTTATTTTCCCTCGAACAATCCTAAATGGGTCGAAGTAACCTCAATTCATTGTACTACACTTTCAATGCTTATTTTTCCGTTAAGTGTAAAAGTTTCGCTTCCGCTTAGCAAAGATGGGACGATCATTATTTCTTTCAATGATCTGCTCTTTGGGATTTTGTGCATTCCTCCACGTATGTGACTGAGATGGTGGCTTTGGCTTCTTTTAGGTATCCATGTCGATACATACATTAAATTCTACATATCTGAAATCCAACAGCTTATCGAGGATATGACTTTCGGCAATATTTTGTAAAATGTTATCTCCTTCTCTGGAGGGACATAAATATATTACTTTGGTTTTATTGTTAGATAAAACTAATCCTGAATTCTGGCATATTAAGTGTAATATGTATGCAGGGTGTCTCAGGAGGGAACAGTACTCAGACATATGACAGGAACGATCGTTCGAAGCAAAAAATTGAAGTAAACATGGGCTCTAAAATACGTATCTTAAGAGCTATGAGCACTTCTTCATCTTCGATACTATGGAACACATATCTTCTACTGCCAGCTCGTTGGTTTCCGTATTTTTGGAGGAGGTGGTATGAACCGAAACAAGAAAAAATTCCAGTAAACGTGGGCTCTATAACGCATAGCTTGAGAGCTATGGAATTTGCTCAGTAGACCTGTTTCACAGTTGTGAAGATGAGCAAGTGTTCATAACTCATTTTAGAGGCCACGTTTACTGGACATTTTGCTTCGAGTGGCCGTTCCTGTCATATCCCTGAATATCGAACATTCTTAATGGGATGTATTGCTCTTTGTGGATGGTTTTCTATTTTTTGCATGTTAAAGATGCCATAATAACCAGGACTGTACAAAAATTTGTGTATGATCTCCATTACCTCAAGCAGTCTTCCTTGTAGACCTTAAAAATGTAGAAGATGCCAAATATCCTTGTATTTCTCTCCTGTAACCTGTAAAATCTGTTAGGTGACCATCCAAATCTAGCGTGTATTATGGTACAGATTTTGATTGTTGCGCTGATATGTGTGGAATGGCACCTAATTTTTTTTTTTACCGCCAGGAGCATAGCTTTTCGAGCATCATGAGAAGCCTTTTGAAAATTTTCCATGGTTGTACGCTGTCCAGTCCCATTAATATGACCATCTGCCAAAACCCTGAATAACCACCCTTCGTAATGCGGACCACTGCGAGACGTGCAGAAAGAGGGTCAATGATGTTCTGGAAGGTATCGACAGCGATGTGGAGCTAAGTCGACTCCAGTGGCGTGGCCGGCTGACCAAGGTTTCTTGGCTGAGGAGCAACGGCTCAAACAACCTGATCCAGTTGGTGCACGGATTATCGATAAGAGTTTCAATCAGGGGAGTTTGGTGGCCTGGGAAGTACGATGAATTCATCCTGGTGATCTTCGAAGCACGCACGTACCCAGTGAGTTGTGTGACGCGTTGCATTGTTCTGCTGGTAGATGCCATCGTGTCAAGGAAAAACAAACTGCATGTGGAAGTGGACATTGTCCCCAAGGATAGGTGCATAATTATGTTTTTCTGTTGTGCCTTCCAGAATGACGAGATCAACCAGGGAATGCTAATAAAACATTCCCCACACCATAACACTCCTTCCTCCTGCCTGGGCTCTTCCGACGATTACTGCAGGGCCGTACACGCGAAAGGTTATATGTCCGACGGAGCATTCTTATGAAAAGGCTATCCGCCGCCACTCAGTTGCGGTATTGGCGTGCTTGTTCCATCCTTCGTCGTCGAAAAACAGCAGTCTGCATGGCTGCATAAAGCAAGAGCTTGCTGTAGAAGCTCATATGCAGCAACACTCGCTGAACGGTTGTTGAGGAAACACTGTTGGTAACTCCTTCATTCATGTGGGCGAGCAGTTGCTCACCAGTTGCACATCTATTCATCCACAGCCGTCGGCCCGTGGCGTACCACGGTTGCCTCGGCGTCGTTTTTGAACAGCGCCATTTTGCCGTGCACGGTATACTTAAACAACGGCGGCACACGTGCTGTTTACAAACTTAGACGTTTCGGAAATGCTTCCACCTTGTCCCGAAAGCCAATGATCTTATCGTTGATGTGCTTTCACCCTGAAGTTTAATGCCCCTCTTGAACTTTTCTTTTATTTGCGTTATAGACTCAACAATAGGGGCGAAAGACTGCATCCGTGTCTTACCCCTTCTTAATCCGAGCACTTCTTCCTGATTTCCCAATCTTATTGTTCCGTGTTGTTTCTCGTACGTACTGAAATTACCCGTCTTTCCATGTAGCTCATCCGATTTTTCTCAGAATTTCGAACATCGTACACCTCTTTAATCTGTCAAACGCTTTTTCCGGTCGACAAATATACTGTGCAACACAATTAAAAGATCACTTTTTTGGAACCCCGTAATTGTTTCCCATTGCGACGTAGAAATTTCGCTCATAAATGTGGGAGGTGGTACAGATTCGATTAGTGATAGTCATAGTGATGGAAGCAATACCGATTGCGCAAGAGAAGACGAAAGTCGATCAGCTGACACTGCCAATGGAAGTGAAAGAAATACCGCTACAGAAAATGAAGAAACAAGAAACATAGAGTGGAGCAGTTTCTAAATGTGTTCTGTGTGTGGAAACAGTCACAGTGAAACATCCATAGCATTATGTCAATAGATGAACTGTCTTATTTATACTGTCAATTATATCTGCATTCTACAGACCTCTGAACATCTTCCTAACAGTGAAGTTACGGTTTACGATTAAACTTTACGATTCACATGGCTATGCTTGTGAAATAGAACATTTTCGTGTGTATGCTCGTACCGTCTCTAAGCCCTTTGCTCGTCCGCTACAATGCAGTATCTTTTTAACTCACTTGCATGTCCCTCCTGCTCTTACGAGTGTCCTTCTGTGTTTGCATGAAGTGTAGAACATATCCTTATACTACTGTATACAAGGTTGGTCGGAATGCACAAACAAACGACGTTCGTACTTAAATGGCACATACCGGAATGAATTTTCACTCTGCATCGGAATGTGCGCTCATATGAAACTTCCTGGCAAATTAAAACTATGTGCCGGTCGGCGACTGGAACCCAGAACCTTCGCCTTTCGCGGGCAGGAGAGATTCTGTGACCTTTGGAAGGTATGACGTGAAGCACTGGCAGAAGTACATGTGTGAGGATGTGTCGCGAGCGTGCGCTGGTAGCTCAGTTGGTAGAGCACTAGCTGGCAAAAGACAAAGATCCCTTGTTCGAGTGGCGGTCCAGTAAACAGTTTTAATCTGCCGAGAAGTGCCAGCAGATGCCGACACGATGCCAGTGAATAAACCACGGCTTGTGACATGAAATATCCAAGTGGAGTAGCTCCATCAGCCATTACATTCTCATGTGCTGAACAACGACTTCGTGGTTTGAGAAGGCGCGAAGGTAACATGCCAGGATCAGCAAGAACTGAGGATATGGAGGTGTTTCGTTTAACTGCAGTACGCAACGATCCCAATAAGCTGCCAGGATAGCCGAGCGCGTTAACGCACTGCTTCCGCAGTTCGGGGAGAGGAGCCTGCACTGGATCGAAGCCCCCTCACTGTTTAGCGAGAAGGGCTCGTGAGCCGGCCACTCTGGCTGTGGTTTCAGGCGGTTTTCCATACTAAATTAGGCGAACGATAGGCTGGTACCCACGTCCTATGTCAGATATATCCATGCAGACATGTAGGGAACGTTCCTACACTTGAACACATGATTTACTGTAGACGCAGACAGATGGGGTACGCAGGTTCCGTCCGGAGGGCTATCTGGCCGCCAACTATCTCTAACATTACCAAAACTCATATAACAATGTGGACTCCGGAGGAAAAAGGGGAAAGACATGTGGCGAACAGTGAATTTGGTTTCTTGAAACAGGATGGATACAGGATGGATTTGTTTATTTGCTATTTTCTTTTAGTCTGTTATGTAGATACATACTACATAATATCTGAACATAGTTTCAAATGTGTTAGTATAACTTAGTATTATAGTGTTTAAGAAGGTAAATTTACATGAAGAAAGGGAAAAAATGGTTCAAATGGCTCTGAGCGCTAAGGGACTTAACTTCTGAAGTCATCAGTCCCCTAGAATCTAGAACTACTTATACCTAACCAACCTAAGGACATCACACGCATCCATGTCCGAGGCAGGATTCAAACCTGCGACCGTAGCCGTCGCCCGGTTCCAGACTGAAGCGCCTACAACCTCTCGACCACCACGGCCGGTGAGAAAGAGAAAGATCATAATAATTTTTAAAAGAAATAAAAAAGTTTACGTACTGTTCCTCGGTCACCTGGCGCTCTGATATACGTCCATCCGGAAACCAGAATGCATATGCTATTGTTCTATTGTACCATGATACATAGCTGCGCAACAAATTTTGTAATTTATAGTTCTGGAGTACACTACTATACAACACGACAGTACACAGCACTACACTACCCTACCCTACACTACTGTACTTGGTATCAGAACCAAGCTAGATTCCTCATTTGTCTGGTAGTTAGACCCAGGCGCGCTGAGGCACAACTCAGGGGCTGTGTTGCTGTGCCACTCAAGGTGTAGATATCGGGAGATGGCTATAACGGTCTCAGAGAATCCTTGTTGGTCCTTCCAGTGGTTCATCTTCTCATTGCTTCTGGAGGATTTTGTAGGGGATATTCTGCCGTGGCGCGTCTCTTTGTCGTGAAGTGCGGTCTCTTCTTGCTTGTCTCTCAGCGATGTAGGCTGTTATTGAAAGGGTCGTTATCAAGAACTAGAAAACCCACAATCAGAATAAAAACCAAACTGTGAAAAGAACAGAAGTATGTAAGTATCTTGGAATTAACATCGACGAAAAGCAAAACTTTCACGAATATGTAGAAACCGTGTAGCAGAGAGGCATTTATATCCAAAAGAAAATTTCGACATCTGGCCAAATAATTTTTCAGCTGCCACTAAGCGCAGCAAGGACGTACCAGAACAGAATCTGACTCGCTATTGTGGGCTACGGGGCGAGCGTTTGGGCGCATAGAACCAGAAAGGTAAGGACGCCAAAGGCTCGACAGCGAGCACAGAGCGGGGATGGCGATTACCAGTAAAACAACAGGTTTCCGGTTATTCCGGTATTTTCGTCTATAGTTTAACCTGACTGTTAAAACCACCCAGTATAACCATTTTGTGAAATAACCGATTTCCGCTATTTTAATTATTATTTCCAGTAATAAACGTAAACTCCGAACAAAGACTGAAAAATTCTAATGAAGGTGAAGGAGTAGGGGATCTCGATCGATGTGGGGTCGAGGCTGTAGCAGACATGGGTCTCGTCGTCTCCAGCAAAGCTGGCGATGGTGAATGATACGGGCGTGGTGACAGCGAGAGAGAAAGGTCACAAGGTGATGACTTCCCTGCATCATCGCATTTTGATGGTATCAGTTTTTCACCCCGAAGCAGCCACGAAATTAAGGGTTCAGTTACTAGCACAAGTTTATTGCGCGTCAGTAGAATTATAGGTACACCATTCAAATTTACCTTCTCTTCCATGGAACATTGTGGACCGAGAGAGATGGAGTGGTTAGCACGCTGGACTCGCATTCAGGATGACGACGTTTCGAACCCTCAAACCCATGTCCGGTCATCCTGATTTAGGTTTTCCGTGATTTCCCTAACAGCTTCAGGTAAATGACGGGATGATTCCTTTGAAAGGCCGTGGTCAATTTCCTTCCCCATCCTTCCCTAGTCCGACGGGACCGATGACCTAGCAGTTTGGTCCCCTCCCGAAAACCAACCAACCAACATTGTGGATGTTTTCTCCGCGTATGATGTCGCAATTTTCTTGTGCCTCTCCCTGTTTTTAATCTTTCAAAGCAAATGATCCATTCTGCAATAAAACCGATGCACCAGGACGACACCGGGAAACTACGGTATACCCGAGGTACGGGCAGGCCACCCTGTAACGGGTACATTATTGTCCCAGCATTGCTGCGTCGTTTCTTATGTCGTGTGTTTGTTGCTACTTTCTAATTGTCGGCTACGTTATAAAAACCGAACTCATTTCTTTTTCAGTTTCCTATAATCCAACACTTCAAAGCAATGGAAACTTCACGAATAAACATTACTTATTTTTTCAAAAAAGTTTTATTTAAAATCTAAAAATTTTAGTTCTGCTGCAATGGCAAACTGCAATGCCGGTTTTCTTACCTGGTTGTTAGTAAAAAATGAAAGAAACCCTTGTTGCAACCGAGACCAAAGAAATACCGAAAAATACCGATTATTTGGAATTAAAATACCGGTAGCCTATTAGTTTCAACCGATCAGTTTTTCCCATGCCTAGCACAGAGAAGTGTACTCCTGCGCCTGACACTCGCACATAAAACAACACTTAAGGGATCGCTGCTGTTGGTACCAGGCTCTCTATCTTTGGACCAAGCCGTAGCAGAAAGAGCGAACATAATAACTGGGCTCAAGACTTACATAAAGCAATGAAGTCATGCGTTGACAAACAATGGCAAGAAATCTGGGACAGGATAGAAACAGGGAGGAGAATTTACCAGTTTCCGACCAAAGGAGCTATAAATGTCGGGACATGCTCCATATCACACTACTTGCTAAAAATACAACAACGCACCACAGACACTTGCTAATGTGGAACAGTCAGCACCCCAGACCATATCGTCTGCGAACGTGGCATTAGACAGGATGTCACAGACCAGGACAGGAACGTGTTTGGTAATACAACGGTCTATAACATCGTAAGGAATGAGGAACTGTGGCATAGGCTGATCACGCTGACAGCTAAAATATCACCTTATGAACAGAGTGTATCATAATTAATAGCAAAAACTGACACGGGTGAAAATATAGTAAATAGGGATCCCGAAAACAGCCGTTTGTGAGACAATTCCGGTTGTGTGGTTATGAGTCGCCACTGAGCTCGATGGAAGTATTCTCTTATTTGGTACAAGTGTACACTGTGCATGGGGGCTTATTTATATATATATGATTGAAAATGATTTTAATAGCTGTATGTCCGATTACGCTGTGTCTCGTAAACGGTTGGCCCTGACTAGTATTATTACGCTATCTGACTGCAACAAACAATGTAAGTAGATTTTCGTAAACACAGTTAATTAATTAAGTCCCCAGCAACTATAAAACCTACAACACCAATAAGCACTAGAGTAACTGTTCTGTATGTGGGAGTGTGACTCAACATCCACATCTGGCACGGTTCTTTTCCAACAAGATAAGAATTCTTAAATACCAACTATACTGACGTGACAAAAGAAATTTAGAAAAACTATAATTACGCAAGAAAACCAAAATTCACTCTAATACAAGAACACAAGCCAGATGCTTTGTTGACTGAACCTGTAGTAACGCATTATTTCAGACACACAATCAATAAAAGAACATTGTATTTTTTTACCTTCATATATATTGACGAAATGCACACAATAACATCTGCTATCTCTCCCATCAAATAACTGCATAAAACATGGAACAACACTCTTTACTACAACATCTTACTCCAACTTCACGACAACCAGTGCCCACTAGCACATCTCGGTACGAACTCTTAACACATACTGCCCTCTACGAGCTCTCTACTAGCACTGACAGCTATGAACTCTCAACAACCACTGACTTCTACAATCTCATAACAAGCATTGACTGCCATGAGCTCTTAACACGCACTGTCTTCAACGAGCTCTCCACAGGCACTGACAGCTATGAACTCTCAACAACCACTGACTTCTACAATCTCATAACAAGCATTGACTGCCATGAGCTCTTAACACGCACTGTCTTCAACGAGCTCTCCACAGGCACTGACAGCTATGAACTCTCAACAACCACTGACTTCTACAATCTCATAACAAGCATTGACTGCCATGAGCTCTTAACACGCACTGCCAGCCACGAACTCTCAACAAGCACTGTGGAGGCGGCTTAATAGTACTCTTTGGCGCACTCTCTGGCGCCGTGGCACAGTGTAGCCACCTTTCATATGCCCCTCCTCCACAGGCCAGAATTTGATGGTATTTTTGCCAGCATTGGTGGTGAAAATACCACCAAATTCGTCCAGAAAAATACAGACAAAAATAAAAGATAATATTAATACCTAAATATCACATAATTAGTTAAAAATTTTGGCTTTGCACTGACCTTTTACTAACCTAATATATGAAATACAGTAAGCAATACAACTTCTTTTCATACATGTGACTTTACATAATAGTTTACACAATATACAAAAAATCAGTTTATACAAATGTTCACATAAAATGCTTTCAATGATTAGTTTATACAAACAAAAAAAAAAAAAAGACACTAACAGGTGACATCTTTTCAGTAGAAGCAGTTCATCAGTTGCACCCAGTAAAGTTTAGCAGGTACACCCAGCAACAAGTCACATTAATTCAGTAGAAGCAGTTCATCAGTGGCACCCAGCAATGTTGAGTAGGTGCAGACAGCAACAAGTGACTTCATTTCAGTAGAAGCAGTCAATCAGTTGCACCCAGCAATGTTGAGCAGGTGCGGACAGCAACAAGTGACATTATTTCAGTAGAAGCAGTTCCATCTGTGGCACCCAGTAAAGTTCAAGAGGTACACACAGCAACAAGTCACATTAGTTCAGTAGAAGCAGTCCATCAGAGGCACCCAGCAATGTTGAGTAGGTGCAGACAGCAACAAGTGACTTCATTTCAGCAGAAACAGTTCATCAGTTGCACCCAGCAATGTTGAGAGCAGGTGCAGACACCAACAAGTGACACAATTTCAGTAAAAGCAGTCCATCAGTGGCACCCAGCAATGTTAAGCAGGTGCAGACACCAACAAGTGACATCATTTCAGTAGAAGCAGTCCATCAGTTGCACCCAGTAATGTTGAGCAGGTGCAGACACCAACAAGTGACATCATTTCAGTAGAAACAGCTCATCAGTTGCACCCAGCAATGTTGAGTGCAGGTGCAGACAGCAACAAGTGACATCATTTCAGTAAAAACAGTTCATCAGTTGCACCCAGCAATGTTGAGTAGGTGCAGACACCAAAAAGTCACATTTCTTAGCAGAAGCAGTTCCATAAAATTCACTAGCACTGATCACACAGTTCATCAGAGTTTATGAGCACAAATTAAACATGTCCTAGTGTCACACATCATATTGAAAAGTGCAGGTAACAGCTCAGAATATTTATCTTCACTAATCAGACAGTTCAGGCATGAACAATAGTTTGAATGCACATACAGATGCATTTACAGTAACATACAAATCATAACAAACACACAAATGATATCAGATAATTGTCCTATTAACTATTACAATACACAAATACCAGTAAACCTATAATATTTATGGGTGTCAGTGCAAGCCACTACAAACAATAAAATAATATTTACGATATAGGTGGGTAGGATTAGGAAAGGAAAACACACAAAACACACTCATTCATCTTTCATCCACATTAAGTACTACTGTGTAATTGAATAGTGTTAACTGTGTAAATGTAATTCTGTCAAAATCTGATGTTCATCATGTGTATCAAGTAGTAGTGGCAGCAATGTATAACAGTCAATAATAGTTAGTCAACGTCATAGTCATCATGTCAAGACCAATGTTTGCCAAGCCAGATCAAATGTACTGTTGTTGAACAACTGTCAGTGAGCCACGATATGCAATTACTTCCTCTCTCCAAAAAAAAGTATATACTGCTTAGTGATTTAACAAAGTGTGTGTATAGACTATCTTCCTTCTATTTTAGTGTTCTAGTCTGCTCTCTTCATCCTCCTTGTTCCATAAGACCAACAAAAAATATGCTCCTCACTTACTTTACCTCTTATACACAAAAACTCCAAAAATCATCAGCATCACATAATCTCAATACGTCACTAATACTTCTTCAATACGTCGATACATATAACTCTTATCATCAATATCATTTACCTTACCTCTTGTCCACAAAAACTCCAATAATCATCATATACTCTCAATACCTATAATAATACGTCGATAAATATAAACCTCAGCACCAATATCATTTATGCTCCTCACTTACTTTACCTCTTATACACCAAAACTCCAATAATCAACAGCATCACATAATCTCAATACGTCACTAATACTTCTTCAATACGTCGATACATATAACTCTTATCATCAATATCATTTACCTTACCTCTTGTCCACAAAAACTCCAATAATCATCAACTTCATATACTCTCAATTCCTCAATAATACGTCGATACATATAAACCTCAGCACCAATATCATTTCACTTCCATAACAACTCTTTCCTCTAGTCAGTCTCCTCGAACAAGTACAGACAAAATCCTAGTGCAACTTCAATTCAGCATCCCATACAATCCGAAGACACAGTGTCCACACACAACCTCTGTGTAATCCATCTGACCCAAATTTTCTACTCATTATAAATTATAAGATACATTTTGGTTCCTTGTCCATCATTAAATAAAAGAAATGCATACCTGACCTCTAACAGACTTAGTTCGAATAACTCTCAGTAATTAAGTACGATTACGGAGTGTGAATTATCATAATATTTCACAGTGTGTACACCACTTCAAGAATCATAGCAGAAGCAAACATGTGGAGTATTTCTTGTATCAAGTGTCACTTCCTATTTCAATTGCTCACGAAAAATGCAGTGTAATAACTGTCAATGGTCTAAACCTAGTGTTGGTATGTCATGTCGTTAGCCTCCTTCCTATTAGCATAAATTTATACAGCTTCCATAAAACCTCAGCTCATGTGACTTCAACGAAGTTCCTTGTACCAATGTCGTTCGTCGAATTATAGCAGTTCATTTTCTTATCTTAAAAATATAAGGCACTGAGCGTAAGCAAAACATGCAATAGTGAGTAAATATACCAGTAGAGAACAGAATGTCAACAAGTGGATGCAGCACAATTCCTACAACGAGGCTCTGCCAAGCGAACAATCTATAATTAATCCAATAGTGTGACCTAAACTCTATGTTTATACACAGTATATCAGCATTTCTATACACCAAATTAAAGAGTAGTTATGGCAACAAACAGAAATGTATAAATATGCAATACATACGCATAGCAGTAAACATGTCATTAGCATAATAAACAGGTCATTAGCATCATATCAGCATAAGCAAATAAATGTTCATATGTCATCTTAGCAAGTAAACATGGAGGCGCAAGCAGATAAATCACAAGGTATAACTTACATACCTAAACATATCAGCACAATAAATCAGGTTACAATTATAATTCAAATAAATAAGCACAGCAGGCACATAATTAAAAAAAAATATGACATCAGTGAAAAAGCAGTGCAGCCAAGCGATGCATAATATATACAAATAACAACCCTGTTCATTAATCAATAATTGTCAAAATCAGTAAATGTACGCAAGCACGCCGCTTCACAAGTAAATTCATAGAACGTGAAAGTAGCACATCACGTAATCGCGAGCAGCAAATTACGTCTAAAGTACGTACCTAAGTGGAAATATGTTACCTGAAAAATAAACTCCATTAATAGTTACCTTTTTAGTTTATTAGTTTCTTCTTCGAAATTACATTCTTCCTGAAATTTTCTCGATAGCAAGTCGTCTTAACGTCGGACACGCACAGAATTTACCTGAAGTTCTTAAATACTTTATACACCGTATCCTGCAAAATACTGAATGTTAATAACACAATTCAACAAGTCCTTATAGCTTTATACAGAATTTAGTCGGAGAAATTAGACTGTGTGTTTGTTTACGGCTGTCAGTGCATTCGCACTGAGCGCTCGATCAGCTGTAGGCGCGCGACGTAGGAAGCTATTGTTCGCGGTCAACGACTGCCTTGTGCGGCGCGCAGACTTCACTGTTGCTTTGAGTATGTGCCGCCGCCAAAACACAGCGCGGTATCCTTGTACTCTCCGCATGTTTACATGTAGCTGTTAGTTTCTCTAAAGTATGTTATTCCACAAAAATTTTAACGTTTGATATATGATGTATTCCTTTAGAGCGTCGAGATTTAAGAGTTTCTACTTCAACAGTGTTGTCATGAATAATTTTGCGAATTCTATATGGACCGTTATAAAGCAGAAAAAATTTGCGACATAAGCCTTTTCCTTTATGAGACAAACGGTGGGACTTAATTAATACCTTTTGACCAACTGAAAAAGTTTTTAAACGACCAGGACGTTTCGCTGATTTCTCTCTTCTAGCAGCCGCAGATGCAATATTTTGCAGAGCCAGGTTGACAACTTCAGAATGCCGCAGTTTCCGTGAAAGCGGAAAAGGAACGATTTCAGAAATGCGATTTGTTGGTACTTTATTTTTTAATATCAATAGAGGCGGTAAAGAAGTTGAGTCATTAGGAAGTTCATTCAGAATGTTTTGAAAAATATGAAGATACTGATCCCAAGTTCTGTGATTCTGATGACAATAAAGACGGCACAATTTATTGATTTCCTTCATCCATCTCTCTGAAGCGTTAGATTGAGGGTGAAAAAGTGAAATGAAGATTGGTTTAATTTTGCGACGCTGTAGAGTACGAAGCCAAATTTTAGAACGAAACTGTGATCCATTATCTGATATAACCTTATCAACATGACCAACTTCTTTAAGAAAATGTTTGATGAAAGCGTTAGATACTGAACGAGCTGTTGCTTTGCGTAAAGGTGTAAAACACACATATTTTGATGTCAATTCCACTGCTACGAAAATGTACGCAAAACCGTTAGTAGATCGAACCACTGGACCAAACAAATCGACTGCAGCCATCTCCTTTAATTTCGCTGGAATGACGGGAAACAACGGTGCTCTGTGAGAAATCGTTGGAGGCTTAGCCATTTGACATAATTTACATTTGGCCAGAACAGATCGAATACGTTTTTCCATATTACTGAAGTAACAATTTTCTCGTAATTTATGAAAACATTTTCTGGGACCAAAGTGTGCATAACTGAAATGCGTATACCAAATCAGCTTATTAACCCACTCATCAGGAATACAAACTAACCAAACGAAGCTGTCGACCGATTTCCGTTTAAAAAGAATGTCATTGCGAACTAAATAATGCTGTCTAATCGCCACGCTTTCCTTTCTCCTCCACTTCTCCTTAATGTCCTTCCAGATAGGATCCTTATTTTGCTCCTTAGCGATGTCCTGGAGCGAAGACGAAATAAAGTTCTCAAACGCAACACCTTGAATATACATCAAACAATAATTGTTTTCCTTGCAGTCCTCTTCAGCACTTTGTTTCAAACCCATAGGTGCACGTGATAAAGCATCGGCAACAATATTAGAAGAACCCTGTATGTAAACAATAGTAAAGTCAAATTCCTGTAGGTACAACGCCCATCGTGACAATCTGCCATGAGTTAATTTTGTTGACATAAGAAATTCCAGAGCTCGATGATCGGTATAAACCTTAGTATGTCTGCCAAACAAAAATGTGCGAAATTTTGTAAAAGCCCAAACAACAGCCAAAGCTTCAAGTTCCGTAATCGAATAATTCTTTTCTGATTTAGAAAGAACACGACTTCCAAATGCAATAGTTTTCTGGACTACAACGCCGTTTTCTTCTATCTCTTGAAATAAATGTGCACCTAGGCCCTTGTATGATGAGTCCGTCGCCAAACAAAATTCTTTAGATAAATCCGGATGTGAAAGAAGTGGAGCAGCAACTATAGCATCACGAAGCTGTTCAAATTCTGACTGAGCTTCCTCATCCCAACACCAATTAGATTTCTTTCCAGATAGTTCACATAAACGAGGTGTGGCCAAATCGTCCAATTTAACAAAGCGTCTAAGAAAATTACAGACACCAAGGAAACTACGAACATCACGTTTTGTAGTAGGTACAGCATAATTACGAATAGCATCTAATTTTTCTGGATCAGGAAGAATACCTTCTGTAGAAATAATGTGACCGAGAAATTTCACCTGAGAACGACCAAATTCAGATTTTTCCAAGTTCACTGTCATGCCAACTTTTGCAAAGATACGTAATAATGAGTCCAAAATTTTGTTGTGCTCACTCCAAGAACGTTTAGCAATAAGAATGTCGTCAACATAAGAAGTAATGTTGTCACGAAGATAAACAGGTAAAATTTCATTTAAACTACGAATGAATGCTGCTGAAGATACAGTAAGTCCAAACGGTAATTTCCGAAATTGGTAACAGTTACCAAAAGCTAAAAAGGCAGTATATTTTCTACAATCAGGGTGGAGTTCTATTTGCCAAAAACTTGCGCGCATATCAATCGTGGATAAAACTTTAATTCCATGAAAATGTTGAAGAAGTTCATCTAAATTTTGTGGGCGGTCAGTTTCAGGAATGATGATGTTATTTATCTGTCTGGAATCCAGAACCAAACGAATTGACCCATCCTTTTTTAGAACAACGTGTAATGGGCTAGTATAAGGACTGACTGCAGGCTCAATAATGCCCTGATCTAACATGTACTGAAGTTCATTCTTAACCTTGTCTCTGTAAGCCAAAGGAATAGCGTACGTTTTTCCGCGAAATGGTGTGTGTTCTTTTACTTTAAATAAATATTGTAAGCCTTGTATAGTTCCTGTGTGATGACTAAACACTGTAGCATGTGAAGTTAAAATGTGGTGCAGCTCTTCTCTTGCAACGTCATCTGGCACTTCAGCTTTCTTAACCTTTTCGTTAATTAATTCTTCGCTATTAATTATATCATCCATCGCGTCTCTGTATCTGTTGTCATTATCATGAATAAACACATTGTCGTCATAATGCTCAACGAAAACATCAGAAGTAAGAAACCTTAAACATTTTGTATCTGACTCAGATCTTGTTAAACACTCGAAAAATTTTAAACATTTCGGCATTCCAGCAACAGTCAAATTTACACTTCCTTCTTTAAAGTTCAAAATTGCCTTATGTGCGTTAAGAAACTCCATACCTAATATAATTTGTGTACTGAGTAATGGAACAATAATAAAATTAGCAGAAAATTCGTATCCTTGACAAATGAAATTTAAATTGGTCTGTTGTTTGACCTCCACACTTTTTCCAGAAATAGCACCTCGAATTGTAGTTTTAGAAATAGGTAACACAGGACAGGCAATAGTTCTTTCACATATACGAAAAACTGATTCACTAATGACATTCAATGGGCTCCCAGAATCTAAAACTGCAGTGAACTTATTCTTACCCACACATACTTCAATAACAGGATGTAAAAATGCGTCTACATTATTTTCCTTTTCATCTAACAAAATGTCTCTCATGTCTTCCAGGCGTACGTAGTGTAAAGTCGTAGTGTCATTACTTTCTGAACCGTCTATATTGCTGCCAGAAGCCGAAGCTACAAGTCATTGTCGATTGTTTGCGTCACGTCTTTGATTATTCGCGTTATTTCGCGGATCGATTTCAACGATTTGCACTTGTCTCTCAGAAGTTCTGTCACGTGGAGGATGCCAATTAGGTCCCTCCTGTCTGTTAGATGCAAATTCTGGGTTGTGTCTGTTATTAAAATTTCTGTTTTCCTGTCTGTCTGCATAACTACTTCTTGTGTAATTTCGACTGTCATTTCTGAAATTATTGTTGTATCTACTACCCTGATTATTTCTGTAGTAAGAATTTCTATTACTGTATGAATAATTTCTGTCTTGATAATACCGATTACTGTTTCCGTATGATTGATCATTCCGATACGAATTACCGTTGTTATAGTTGTCTGTGTAATTTCTGTTAGAACGTCTGTTATTGTCATAGGGCTGGTATCTATTGTCCTGTCTGTTACGTCTGTCATTCTCAAAGTTCCCCGTATAACTCCCGTTCCGATCACTATCACTTTTCTCTGAAAATCTATTGTAATTATTGTTACTGAAAAAGTTACAAGAAGTCCCGTCGTCGTTGTCATACTCAAGTTCTTGCAACAAAGTCTTAAAAGTCTCAATGTCGTCTTTACATCTTCCGGCTAAAGCAATTTGTCTTATGGATTGTGGCAGCTTAGTTAAACAAATGCGAATTAATTCAGTCGGGCTATAAGGGTTGGACAAGAACTGATTCTTTCGAATCATGTCTTCAAAGTGCTCTGCCGGCGTGCGGAACTCAGACTGTTTAAAATTACGCTGCATAATCAGACTATGTTTGACTCTGTCTTGTGTGTTTTCGGACCAATATGCCGATAGAAATGCATGATAAAAATCATTTAGATTATTACAATCTCTAATGAGTGCACGCATCCGCGTCGCCGGTTCGTTTTCTAAATATCCACACATGAATTCCAGTTTGTGACTTAGTGGCCAATTTGGTGGAAGTGCGTACATAAATTGATCTAACCATGCACATGGATGTATGTCATTCTTAGAATTGCGGAAGATCTTAAATTTCCGGACAGTCAAAAAGTGTTTATAGTCAAAGTTTTCGCCTCGTGGCGACAAAGACCTACCGCGTCTGTCCCAGTCCGAATGTCGATTATTGTAAAGTTCGCGCGCCTGGCGCTCTCTTGTTGCATCCCGTAAATGAAACAAATTATTTTCTTCAAACCCCTCTGCTACCTGTGATTCCAAATTTCTTCTGCTATCTTTTCCTACAATTTCCCCTTCGATCTGCTTGACTTGCTTTCGTAATGCCTCAAATTCCCTTTTCACGCGTTCATTAAATTTTCCCTGATTTTCAACATGCTTATTTATGTTCTGGTATTCTTCGGTTTCTGCAAATGGTAATGGAGCTGTATCATCCAAATCTCTGTCCCCATGTAAACTAAGATTTGTCAGTTTATCTGAAATTTCCTCCACTCTTTCCGATAAGTCACCAAATTGTTCTTTCTGTTTATTTACGTCTTCCGTAAGTGTCGCGACTCGGGTTTCAGTATTGTCACATTTGGTAGCTAGCTGTTCATATTGTTGTGTTAGGTTATTTAATCTGTCATTTGGAACGGATCCTTCGATTCTCTCAAATATTTCTTTCTTATCGTTTGCACGTTGTAAATTTAACTCTGAAAATTTTTGTACTATCACGCGATCTCTTTCTTCCTGTTCTCTATCCTGTTCCCTTTGTCTGATTTCTACTGCAATTAATCTATTATTGTGAGAATTCAGAATCGGTTGTACTTCTTCCCTGATTTCTTTCTTTAATTCATCTTTCATATTTTTGAAACATGTCCCTATTCTTGAATCTAACCGTGTTTCCAAAGTTCCCATCTCTGTTTTAATTGTTCCAATCTCTGTTTTTAATTCAGATCCAAACCGTGTTTCCATTGTTCCCATCCGTGTTTCCATTGTTTCCATTCGTGTTACCATTGTTCCCATTTGTGATCCCTGTGCGTCTAACCGTGTTTCCATACGTGCTCCCAAATTTAATATAGCACTCATCAACTGCTCCATATTAAATTGTTCAGAATTGTTTTCGCCCCTAACATTTCCCACAAAACTAACTTCCTTCTGCATAGCCATAAGGCTATCTGTGTTCGATACTATTCCAGAATCTTCTGTCATTAATCTCGTATTCTGTAAATTTTCTGATTGAGAAAAACCTTGAACTGGTTCCGGACTGTCTTCCCGACTTATTAAATTGTTTTCCACTTCATTATCCACCATGCTGTTTTCCTCTGTTGGCGAGTTCGCCATGTCAACAATTTCGTCATTCTCACTATTCATCATTTTTCCCTTTTTCATCGATCGCGTAATCATTTGCAAAGCATACAAAAAATTCGTCACTGTACGAAAATTACACACGGTGACTCTTTATCTCAACAATACCATTCAAATGCAATGACTCCCTCAAGCACGATCAATCGAACAATTGAAATAATTACACTAAATTGTCAAACCCGTTGACAAGACAACAAATTTAATTCTGAGAAAAAATACCATTAGAAGAATGACAATTACCAAATCTACACATGCAAAATAGACTACAATTACTAACTACAAATTACTACAACAATACTACAGTCTACAATTTTCACAATCAGAAGAATCCAAGGGACGATCCGAAGCAGCGGTCGCCACGTGCATGGGGGCTTATTTATATATATATGATTGAAAATGATTTTAATAGCTGTATGTCCGATTACGCTGTGTCTCGTAAACGGTTGGCCCTGACTAGTATTATTACGCTATCTGACTGCAACAAACAATGTAAGTAGATTTTCGTAAACACAGTTAATTAATTAAGTCCCCAGCAACTATAAAACCTACAACACCAATAAGCACTAGAGTAACTGTTCTGTATGTGGGAGTGTGACTCAACATCCACATCTGGCACGGTTCTTTTCCAACAAGATAAGAATTCTTAAATACCAACTATACTGACGTGACAAAAGAAATTTAGAAAAACTATAATTACGCAAGAAAACCAAAATTCACTCTAATACAAGAACACAAGCCAGATGCTTTGTTGACTGAACCTGTAGTAACGCATTATTTCAGACACACAATCAATAAAAGAACATTGTATTTTTTTACCTTCATATATATTGACGAAATGCACACAATAACATCTGCTATCTCTCCCATCAAATAACTGCATAAAACATGGAACAACACTCTTTACTACAACATCTTACTCCAACTTCACGACAACCAGTGCCCACTAGCACATCTCGGTACGAACTCTTAACACATACTGCCCTCTACGAGCTCTCTACTAGCACTGACAGCTATGAACTCTCAACAACCACTGACTTCTACAATCTCATAACAAGCATTGACTGCCATGAGCTCTTAACACGCACTGTCTTCAACGAGCTCTCCACAGGCACTGACAGCTATGAACTCTCAACAACCACTGACTTCTACAATCTCATAACAAGCATTGACTGCCATGAGCTCTTAACACGCACTGTCTTCAACGAGCTCTCCACAGGCACTGACAGCTATGAACTCTCAACAACCACTGACTTCTACAATCTCATAACAAGCATTGACTGCCATGAGCTCTTAACACGCACTGCCAGCCACGAACTCTCAACAAGCACTGTGGAGGCGGCTTAATAGTACTCTTTGGCGCACTCTCTGGCGCCGTGGCACAGTGTAGCCACCTTTCAACTGTTAAGACAAAATAAAACAACGATGCCCCATGGAGGAATTGTCCGGATGGGACAGGAATCGGTAATTGTGGTGAATATGTACAGGCAGACAAATGATTACAATTTCAGATAATTTCAAGAGAAAGAGCTTCACAAATTAAGCAAGTCTGTAAAGCGCTGGCCCACTTCTGATCTTTACAGAAACAATTACTCAGCTTGGCACTGACTGATAGCGTCGTCGGACGTCCTACTGAGGAATGCCGTGCCAGATTCTGTACAATTGGTGCGTTAGAACCTCAAATTTCCGAGCTGGTCGGAGCGCCTTTCCTGTAATGCCCCAAACGTTCCCTGTTGGGGTGAGATCTGGCGACCTTGCTGGCCAAGGTAGGATGTGGCAAGCATGGAGACAAGCAGTAGAAACTATTGAGACGTGTGTGAGGGCATTATCTTACTGAAATGTAAGCCCAGGGCGGCTTGCATAAAGGGCAACAAAACGGGGCGTAGAATGTCATCAATGTACCGCTGTGCTGTCAGGGTCCTGCTACGAAAAGAATTGACACTCCAAACCACAGGTTGTCGGTCCGTATGGCGGACGACAGACAGGCTGGTATTCAGCCGCTGTTTGGGGCGTCTGCAGGCACGTCTTCGCCGGTCTATGCGGCTCAGTTCGAAGCGGGACACATCACTGAAGACAGTTCGACTCCACCAGATAAGATTCCAGACCGAAGATGTGTCTGGAGACGCCACCGAGACCGGTGGAATATCGACCTGACTGTTGCCCACTGTATGGCCTGACAACCGAGGGTGATGGTCTCAACACCTCCTGCAACGAGTACGAGTGTACTGTGAACTGATTCGGGAGGACGACGATTCAGACCCGCGTCCGGCCATCCGGACTGAGATTTTCTGTGATTTCCTCAAATCGTTCTAGGCAGATGCCAGGATGTTTCCTTTGAAAGAGCACGGCCGATTTCCTTCCGTCTCCTTGACGCAATCCAGTTTCTTTCCTTCCTGTAAGCTGAGACACTTTACGTGCTGAAGCAGTATTGCATTTCTTGTTAAAGCACGACTGTGGTAATTTTTTAGTCCAGTTGTATGGGAACCAAAGCGCAAAGTTTACATTTCAAATACCTGTCTGCCAAATGGGGCGATAGGGTCATTTCATGTTAACTCACCTAGGCCTCCCTATTCTACCATCAACGATTTCGTCGAAGTGTTATGTGAACATTCTCACGTGTCCCCGATGAATATTGGTAATACTGGCCGACATGTAGTCACTTGTTTTACTTCACGCGCGACTTTTGGCCCGAGCGAGCGTGAATTTCTGGCGGATTTCAGCTGTTACATACCGGGCAATGTTTAGTTGAAAGAAATGAAATTTGGCCTGTTTGAGCAACTGTTCTCTTAAGAATGATAGTGAAAAGAATATTACGAGCCATATTCAGACAGAAAACTTAAGACAAATTCGCCAGAAAAAAAATCGGTGCACTAAAGAATTTCAAAGTTTGGTTTCTTATATCTCAGGGACTGAATGTACGACGAACGTGAGATATGAGACCTGATCTAACAACACAAGATACTCAAATACGAAGTTTCATTTATGTAACGCTTTCCAATACCGAATAAATAAGGTGCAAGTTTGAAGATTTTGTAAAAAGGTCAAAAATGGTCTATTTTCGCCACATTGTTGCAAAGAACAGTGTTTTATAAAACTCTCCAAACAGGGTTAATTAGAAAGACCATGACTTTACCCGTCTAAAATACTATGTTTGATTATGGAACGTGGACTAACACAGTGTTCGATAATTTGATGGATGTTGGGCGCGAAAATCGCAGGATGAAAAGGATGTAAACTTTGAATTCTTATAGGTCGTACAGTAAACGTATGCTGAACATGAAACGTAATACGCGATGGCTCGGTGGCACAAGGGTGTACAATACAAAATTTTATTCGCCAACTATTTTCTAATAATATGCAAATTCGTCGAAAAGATAACTATTTTTGTCAGAAGGCGAAAACATTGCATATTCGGCGCTTCTTTTTAAAAAATACAATTTTCTATATCGCTTAAAAACTAGATTAATTTGAAACAACAACTTAGTAGGGTAAGGTTTTCCAGTATAAAATAGCGTTCACGTACCGCTTACTAAATTTTTACAAAGTACTTTCAAACTTGATATTCGTAAAAATTATACAAATAGATCACATTCACTTTGCTTTTAGAAAATCCGTTTTGAATAATTGATTTCAGACTAATCACAGTTAGAAATTTTTTCAAACATTCATATAATCGCTTCCGATTCTCCAGTGTTCGCTAACGTTACCGGAAAATGACAGATAAATTTAAGATAATGTATCATGGCAAAAGGTTACATTGGAAAAACTTGTTGTCCGTGTTTCTTTGGATGTGATTTTTATTTTTAAGTTGAAAAGTAACATGTAACTACACTGAAGTGCATAAGAAACTGGTATAGGCATTCATATTAAAACACAGAAGTATGTAAACAGGCCGAATAGGGCGCTGCGGTCGACAACGCCTATACAAAGGTGAGTCCACACTACTCCTGCTCGCCATACTCGTCCGGCAGGAGACTTGTCCGACTTGCGCTCGTGCCGCTTCTATCTTCGTCCACACTACTGCAGTTGCTTGCCAGGCTTTGGCTCGTGAGGATCCGTACCGTACTCGCAGTTCTGGCCAGTGCCACTTTCCTAATTTAAGAAATGGACGAAGCGGTTATAGTAAGTGCCAGCTTCCTTGTGATGCGCCTTCTGTTGAGGAAGAAGATAGAAGAAGATCCTACAAAGACCCAAGGAAACGCAGGTGGTGGATGATGTCTGCTGATGTCGCCTGCCAAGGTCGAATTTCAGACGGTGGTGTTTTTCGAAATACATCTTTTTTTTTTAAGAATGAGAGTAATGATATCGTTTTTCCGGAGGATCGTACCCTCCCAGGTAGACAGAAAATGTATGCTATGTTACTGTCGCAGACGACGCGTTTCCCCTGAAAAGTGATATCATGAAGCTGTATATTGGGTAAACAACCTCAGAGGGCAATGAAAAGAATTTTCAACTACAGACTTTCAAGAGCACGGCGGATTGTGGAAAATGCGTTCGGAATACTTTCTTCCATATTCCGGATACTAAAAAGCCTGTATTACTACAGCCTGAGAAAATCCAAACTTGTATATACCTCCATAATTTCTTGCGAAAACGTTCTGCTTCCAGACAAATTTATATCCCTGTAGGAGCACTGGATCTTGAGGAGAACGGGCATTTAAAGCCAGGAACTTGGAGAAATGGATCACTCCTGCTGCAACGTTTACACGATTAGCGATCCTTCCACGACGTTCAACGCAGACTGCCCAAGACATTGGAGATGAATTCGCTGCTTATTTCGTTTACGAAGAGGGAAGATTGCCATGGCAAGATGATTACCAAATGGTTCAAATGGCTCTGAGCACTATAGGACTTAACGTCTGAGGTCATTAGTCCCCTAGAACTCAGAACTACTTAAACCTAAGTAACCTAAGGACATCACACACATCCATGCCCGAGGCAGGATTCGAACCTGCGACCGTAGCGGTCGTGCGGTTCCAGACTGGAGCGCCTAGAACCGCTCGGCCACACCGGCCGGCAAGATGATTACCAATAACATATTAAACAATTTTTTCAGCTACTAGCAATGTGCACGTACTTGTGGATGCCTGACTGCACACATTTCAACTACCTATATATGTGAAGTTTTACCTTCATTAATTCCTATCTTATTATTTTTATTTCCTCAAATAACATAATATACAAATAAAATAAACATAAATGTACATGTGCTTAGATATATTGTGTTAGAAAAATAAATGTTATTCATTACTATTTATTTATTACTAGCTGAGTACTCAGCGTTGCCCCAGTATGCATTCCAATCCTGTTAGTCCATTTCCTCCTTTCTCCTCTGTGACGTTCAGAGCCCATTTTGCCATAATCCCTATAATTTTATCACAATTAGAACTTTTTTTAATTTTTAAATTTCAAAACTATAAGCAGTTGTTAGGTATATTCCTAATAGAAACGGTAGTAAGCTAAAATAAATATGAAAAAATCTTAAGATAAGATATGAGATGGTTAATAGTATATAAAGGAATAACACCAAAAAATATAAAAACAACAAATGAGCAGGGACCGAAGTGTAAGCTGAGAAAGACAAAAAGTTAAATAGCTGTGGACCCTAAAGGGGCCGAACCTCATTAAGTTTGTTAATAGGTTTTCTATACATTTCCAAAAATAAATATTTTTTTACTCATATCTGTGTTGATTGTCTTCCACAGCTGAGGCCGACCGGAGTGGCCGAGCGGTTCTAGGCGCTACAGTCTGGAGCCGCGCGACCGCTACGGTCGCAGGTTCGAATCCTGCCTTGGGCATGGATGTGTGTGGTGTCCTTAGGTTAGTTAGGTTTAAGTAGTTCTAAGTTCTCGGGTACTGATGACCTCAGCAAGTCCCATTGTGCTTAGAGCCATTTCCACAGCTGATATTTGCTGTGCAGAAATTCAGACGCTTTGAAAGCGAGCCAGTTTGGAGCGTTCACTTCCTCGACCCAGCGCCAGACAGCCCAGGCTCATTCTTGTTCTGGCGAACTTTCCTGTAAGTGGCTAATAAGCTGTTTTTTTATTTTTATTTTTTATTTTTTTTTTTTAATTCTTCCACGTCCACCCGAAGTTCTGTGGCGATGGAACCCCACGCTTCAATTATTTTAAATTTTATTTTATATTGAGAGTTTGTTGCGTCTCAAAGCACATAATACTGTTCATAAATGTTTATGAATTTAATGGCAAAATCGGCGGTCCACTCTATTTTAAAAGAAAAACCGATGTCCACAACACAGTAAAAGAATAACGCCAAGACCAATCCGTGCGAGTGCAGCGAACCAACTGGTAAGTGCTTTGTTACCGTCCACACTACTCGTGTAGCTCGACGTGCATCCCTTTGATGTACCGACAACGGACGGAGCCGCACAAGCCATATGCTCGGGCGGCACGCAAGCCTGTTTCGTGGCGAGTCCTCGGAGCCCACCTCTCTCCACATTACTCTTAAGGCTCGCAAGTCTCACAAGTACACGAGCCACACGAGTAGTGTGGACGCACCTCAAGACAACAAGTGTCTAGCTCAGTTGTTAGATCGATTAGTGCTGCTACAGTGGCAAGTTATGATGATTTAAGCGAGTTATAGTGGGCGCAGGAGCAATGGGACACAGCACCTCCGAAGTAGCGATGAAGGGAGATTTCACGAGTGTACCGGTAATATCAGGATTCCGGTAAAACATCAAATCTCCGACTGTGCTATGGCCAGAAAAAGATACTGCAACAACGGTACCAACGGCGACTGAAGAGAATCGTTCAACATGACGGAAGTGCAATCCTTCCACAAATTGCTACAGATTTCAATGCTGGGCCATCATGAAGTGTCAGCGTGCGAACCATCATCGATATGGGCTTCCGGAGTCGAAGACCCATTCGTGTACCCTTGATGATTGCACAATACAAATCTTTACGCCTCGCATGGGTCCGTCAACACCGACATTGGACAGTTGATGACTGGAAGCATGTTGTCTGCTAGGACGAGTCTCGTTTCATATTGTATCAAGTGGATGAACGTGTACGGGTATGTAGACAGCCTCATGAATCCATGGACCCTGCATGTCAGCAGGGGAATGTTTAAGCCGGTGAAGGCTCTGTAATGGTGTGGGGCGTGTGCAGTTGGAGTAATATGGGACCCCTGATACGTCTAGATATGACTGACAGGTGGCACGCTCGTAAGCATCCTGTCTAATCACCTGCATCTCTTCATGTCCATTGTGCATTCCGACGGACTTGGGCAATTTCAGCAGGGCAATGGGATATCCTACACGTCCAGAATTGCTACAGAGTGGCTCCAGGAAGACTCTTCTGAGTCTAAACACTTCCACTAGCCACCAAACTCCCCAGACATGAGCATTAGAGAGTATATCTGGGATGCGTTGCAACGTACTGTTTCACCCAGTCTTACTTTTACGAATTTATGGACGGTCCTACAGGATTTATGGTATCAGTTCCCTCCAGCACTACTTCAGAGATTAGTCTAGTCCATGCCACGTCGTCTTGCGGCACTTTTGCGTGGTCACCGGGGCCCTAGACGATATTAGGCAGGTGTACCAGTTTCTTTGGCTCTTCAGTCTATATAGTGTTGGACGATGGTGACACTGTCACTACCAGTTGAAGAACATGAACCAGTAACCCCATCGCCATAGGGATGACGCCCGCCAGCTGTGCAATATCATCCGTGGATGGGTTTCTTCGTTCAGGTCTCCAAGCTTGTAGTTTGGTTTCTTAACATAAGTGTGTTGGTGTCTATCTGTTTACAAGCCATTTGTTAAGTACTTTATTTCCGAGTCTCATATCTGTAGGAGTATCTCACATAGGCGTCAAGATTATAATAAACTCAGTTTTGATTTTAAGCTTCTCAGCATTTCAGTTTACATTTTTCGAAATATTTGAGCCACTCTCTGCTGTTCATTTTCTGGAAGCTGATGCTATCAGCCAGATGAAATACTAAAGGAACAGAGGGCATGGAAATGAGGTGTTGTTCAGATACGCGACAAGCATCCTGTCTTTCGTGCCAATAAATTGAATGCGCCGGGCCTTGAGGATGCATGAATTTTATCAGTGCATCATTATGTCCCATCGACATGTCGATAACATTGCAGTTTTGAGAAGTTTAAAATCAAAATTGATATAACTTTCGTTGTCGCCTATGTAAGATATTCTTACAGAAGTGGGAACTGGAGAAAAGATACTTAGCAAATGGCTTTGTAAGCAGACAGGTACCACCACAATGCCTTAAAACCTCAGTTAAGAAACCAAATTAGAGGTTTGGAAACCTGGGTGAAGAAACCCATCCGTGGACGATGCTGCACGGCTATCGGGCGTGATTCCTACGGCGATGGTGTTGCCAGTGTCTGTTCTTGAACCAGTAGTTACAATGTCACCATAGATCAACGCAATATAGTGAAATATTACTTTTCAATTAAAAAATAAAAACCACATGCAAAGAAACATGGAAAACAGGTTTCTGCATTGCAGCCTCTTGACATGGTACATTGCCTCAAATTCGTCTCTCATTTTCAGTTATTATTAGAGCACGTTGGAAAATCGAAAGTGATTTCCTGAATAGTTGAAAACATGCTCTTTCCGACTGTCATTAGTCTGCAATCAGTTATGGAAAACAGATTTTCTAAAAGCAAAGAGAATGTGATCTACTTTTTGCAGTTTTGCGAAAACCAAGATTGATCTCATTTTGTAGAAATTTAGAAAGCAGTACGTGAAATTTCTTTTATACTGGAAAACCTTATTTTTCTATGTTGTTGTACTCTAAGTTTCATGTTTATAATGCCTTTAATGAACGAGATATAAGGTGATTTTTCCGGCTAGTATGCCTCAATTTATATACCATTGTTAGCCCATGTTGGAAATTTTACCCAGTTTTCTGGGGGGGACTTAAAATACGTTGTTTCGAAAGAGGCTTCTTTGAAGCTTTACTAGAAAATGGTATTTTCACCTTCTCACAAAAATAGTCATCTTTACGACAAATTTACACATTATTGAAAAATAGTAGGTGAACAAAATTTTGTGTTCCACATCCTTGTGCCACCAAGCTATTGCCTATTAAGTATAAAGTTGAGCACGCGTTTACTCTACGATACATAAGAGTCCAAAGTTTACACTATTTTGAAGCAGCGATTTTCGCGCCCAAATTCTATTCAAATTATCTATCATTGTTAGTCCACGTTGGATAATGTAATGTACTTTTTTAGAGGATTAAAAATCATGGTATTTCTAATTATTTCAGTTCGGAGAGTTTTATAGAACACAGTATTTTTCAAAATCGGATCGAAAATATCGCATTATTGACATTTTTACAAAATATTCAGATTTTCTCTAAATTTATTCAGTATTGGAAACCGTTACATAGCTGCAACTTTGTATTTTAGAAACGCGTTTTGTTAGGCTAGTACACGCCAAGTTTCACGTTTGTAATATCGTAGTCCCTGAAATTTAAGAAGACAAACCTTAAAATTAGTTTTCTGTCTGAATATGACTCGTAAAATTCTTTTCACCATTGTGCTTAAGAGAATGCTTACAGTTGTGCAAATAGGCCAAATTTCATTTCTTTCAACAAAATATTGCCCAAGATATAACAGTTCAAATCCTCTAGAAATTCACGTTCGCTCTGCGCAAAGTTGCGCTTGGAGTTAACAGAAGTAATTACATCTCGGCCAGTATCGTTTCGACGAACGCTAATCTTTACCAATGTTCATCGGAGAGATGTGCGAATGTTCACAAAAATTTCGTCGAAATCCGTGATGGTTGAGCAGGAAAATGTTCCGGAATTAGGGCATCTGACATGGAATGACCCATGACGATTCGTAGCGCGGGAGCAGTTATCTCAGAAACGTCTCCTTTGTTGTCCCGTGTCTCCTGGAACGTTTTTGAATCTAGTATCGAATAGTTTGGCAATTTTAGTTTTCGCTTACGATATAACGTGCAAGTACAAGTGTGTAGTATGAAGCTCTCCAAGTGATCAGACGCTAACCACACCCTTCGCGTTAGTGGAGTCTGTTTCTCGAATATAACGGGATCAGGAACAAAAACTTGTTGATTTTGGAGGTTCTTACGACAGATGGCGAAAAGGAGAAGAGACTGCGAACCTGGTGCCCCACCCCGTCGCAAGGACAGCGCGCACGGTCGAGGCGCCGTGCGGAACCACCTCGACTGCCTGCGCACCGGTCGGCAATGGAGCGCCGCCACCTGCGTCTCCCCTCCGTGCAGCCACACTTTTCTCGGCTAATATTGCCTCGCCCACCTCAGAGCCACAGCCTGCAGGTGCGCGATCAGACCTTGGCGGCAAATCTCTGTCAGACTTCGCAGCTTTCTAAATTTAGAGCTCTACGTTTTTCACCACTGTATTCATTTCAGAGCCGCCGACGAATTCGAAAGAGTCAAAAATACTGAACAGGTCAATATACAAGATTGTGCGGGATGAAACACTAATGCTAAACAAAGTATTTGAGGACGTTTCCAGGAAGTAGATGGATATTTAGCGTGAACTTGAAGAGAAGGGAAGGACTGAACGTCATAGAGAATTAATTATATAAATGGGTAGTCAATAAGCTGTCACATACTCCAGAAGAGCAATAGGACGCTCATCCACAGACAATCGTTATAGGTGGATAAGAACCAGTAAGATAAAAAATTGTAATTGGTAGACAAGCAGTCCAACAAATAAGTGAATTTAAATATCCGGGGTTATCATCTTCAGTATTACATAAAATTAAACTTAGGCATTAAAACGCCGTATTTTAGGGACTGTGAGACGCAATTTTTCTTCGAAAAATCGCTTCAAAAATTCAGGTGCGTCTTGCACTCGAAATTAATATAAAAATGTCCAGTGTTCGATTTAAAATTCCGGCCAGTCTCGAAAATGGCCATTATTCAATGCCGCGGGAAACCAATCTCTATGTGGCAACATTGGATTCAACTGGCAGCAGCAGTGCATCGATGCGACGAACATGAGTTACGTGGATTCACAAGCTTGCTAACACTGTCTCCCTCCAACCACCACAAAACCATACCACCGTCTAACCTACGATGCGTCATTGCCAGTGAACTACAACTGAAAGTGATTTCTATTCTATTCTATTCTATTTTTGCTAGTAGCTAATTTCGTAATGGAAAAAAAGAAGGTATTCATATGATACGGACTATAAGTTGAAAGTAATAGCATATGCGGAGGAACATGGAAACAGAGCAGTTGAGGAGCATTTCGGTTCTCCACCAACGGAAAAAAAAAATTCGGTATAGGCAGGCTCGTAAAGAAGAACTGAAAAAAATGAGGAAGACAAAACGTACAAATAAAGGAATGAATGCAAAACGGCTAAAACTAGAAGATGACGTGTTTATATGGATTCCAAGACACCATCAAAATGGCACTATAATTAATACAAAAATGAATCAGTTACACGCTCGTAAGTTAGTGCTACAGTGGAATTTAACGCACTTCAAGGGTGGATTCATAGACTTTGCATGCGACCCAAAATATCTTAGAAAATGCCACAAGAGTGTGAAGAGAAAATATTATCTTCCCCTCGCTTTATTATGCAACATCGAAAGAAAACCAGTGTAGAACTAAGCTAAATAGCCAGTATGGACGAAATTCCTCTAACGTTTGATGTGCCGAGTAACAGAACTGTTGCCATGAGAGCTGCTAAAAAGGTAACTGTAAAAAGAAGTTGACATGGAAAAAATGCACAGCACTGTTGTCCTTTCATGTTACGCTGACGGTACTAAACTTAATCCAGTGATCATTTCCTAGCGCAAAGAAAAGTCATAACCTTCTGAAATATCGCCAGGTGTTGTTCAAGTACATGACAAGGATTGGATGGACGAGGCTGCTAAGAAATTATGGATTAACAGAGTGTGGGAGAGATGGAAACGAGCTTTACTGAAAAAGAGAGTTCTCTTCTTATGCAGTCATTTGACAAATTCTGTGAATGAGAAACTGAGACAGTTAAATACAGAGCTTGCTGTTATTCCGGGAGGACTTACTTCACAATTGGAGGCTATTGGTTATCGATAAAAAAATTAAAGTGTATATGAGAGAGGAATGCAACAAATGGATGATGGATGAAACCCAATATGACCTCACGGCGAAGGGAGCTTTAAGACGATCTACAATCCAACAACTGCGTCTGTGGATGCAGCGGTCGTGGTCTAGAAGACATTATTGTTAACCCTTTCAAGAAGTGTGGCATAAGTAACACTCTCTATGACAGTGCAGACCACCTTATGAAGAGGACAACGACGACGACGACGAAGAGGAAGAACAAGGTGAAAAAGAAGAAAGTTCAGATAAAGATTTTCAGGCATTTTAAAGGTCAGTTCGGTTTTATAATGTAATATTTTTTTTAGTCTGGCTTTGCAAGTCTGTTAATAAAAATGGTAACAATGTTTACTTTTTTTAATTATTTTAAATTTAAGGTGTTCCTTATAGTCCGTAGTGTCCTACTGTCCGTAAAATACAGTAACGTTATGTTATAACATCCACATTGTGGCTATAGCTTTTTTCCCTTCTAATGTATTCAAAAAAATGTTGGCTGAAGTGCCAGCAATACTGCGGACCATGGCTACTTCGTCTAATGGGGAGTATGTATTACTGATGAATTCAAAATAATTTTGTGTTGTAACTAAACTGAATTGGTCTATGATTTCTTGTTTGCTTGCGATTTAAATTTTTGTGCATTATGAGGGGTTATTCTGTATGACTGTAATATCCTTCGATATTACCAAGCTCTATACAAATATACCAGTCCAAGAGGTAATTACAATCATACAGGTTAAATTCTCACAATATACAGAAAAAAAAAATTCAATTGCAGGTATAAAAGAGATAATGGACCTGCTCAATTTAGTTACAACAAAAAACTATTTTGATTTCAACAATAATACATACTCCAATTAGACGGAATAGCCATGGAGTGCAGTATTGCTGGCACCTTAGCAGATATTTTCTTGAATACATTTGAAGAATAATTCTGCACTCGAAAATTCCCTAACCAAAAAAATTATCTGTTAGTTCAGATGCGTGAATGACACGCTTGCCCCTATAAAAGGAGACGAACTTGAAATTCAATACGTTTATCAACCACCAAATAAACTGCATCCTAAAATGTTCTTCACTATGGAAACAGAAACGAACAATAATCTAGCGGAAACAATAAATACATCATAAACTACTATAGTAGAAATTTAGATGTTATTACACAACATCTCTAAGAGATGTCTTTAACGTTGCGGGCCCATTAGATTATAAATTAAAACGTAACGTTCGGAAGGAAACGCTATTCGAACTATACATAGTTACAACTTTCCGATTATTGCTGTACTGATGTAAAAGCTGGATTCTTATCTTCTGACCAAATAAGATAAATTGACTCGTCTGAAATGAGGTTTATCAGCTATATAGCAGAGTATTCGCTACTAGATCATAAGAAAAATATTGATATTATGCAGGAATTAAATTTGGGATCAGTTTCAGATCTTATAATGAATTACGGAATAAACGGAAGGATCATGTTCAACGTATGGAAGACAGCAGAATCAGTAATAATGCTTCACAATATAATCCCAGAAGAAAAAGGAAATATTAGCCACCCTTTAGAAAGACAACATGAATGATTTTGGGGTGAATAGACCAATAAGTCTAGACCATGATGTCGACGACGACAACGATGACGATGATGATGATGATGACGTAAACGTGTGATGAAGACGATAAGTGTTGGGGAACCTCTCTGTGGTCCCCAGTGATGTCCTCCGCGAAGAGTTGCCATACAGAGAGCACCCAAGTGGCATCGTATGACCACCACAGGCTTGGCTGGATGCAGCGGAAAGTTCTTTTGGTAGTCACGAGTTTAACCTCAGCTTGCTACATTCGCGGCAGCGCAAAGTGAAACTGTGACAACATGAAACAAATGTGGGTTCATAGCAAACAACTGAAAACGTTTAAGAAAATTGCCAGATTTGTTCGGAGTCTTCTGGATGCCAGATGCACTGTCCTAGCAATGGAAGCTGCAAACCATGCACGTATATATTTGGAAGGACTGGTTAATAAGAACAGTGCAGCAAAGACTTTAAAACATTTAAAAAGTATACAACTGTTTCTTCAGTTCTGACTGTTAGCTTTATTCATTTTCTTTGAAAATTACAAAGAAACATTAAGAGAAGGATTTAGTAACAGTAATACTCGCAATAATAATAGTACTAATGCTAATAATATTGTTAATACTAACAAAAGCCTACCTCAGGGAACATTTGTTTGGATCCCGAAGAACTGTAGGGATACGCGAGACACTATTGATACTACAACCTATCATACAAGATAGACTGAAGAGAGGCAACCTACATTTATTTCATTTGCAAGTTTAGAGAAAGCTTTTGACAACAAATTCTGAATGTACAAGCTCGTGCTCAAAAGTAATGCCTCCGAAATTTTTACGCGAAAACTCTTAAGGCTTTTAAATAAAGCAAATGTTATTAACATTCTACAGCTTTATTCTTTATCTCTACATATGATGTGCAGTCATCTGCTGCCAGAGGGATCCGAATTGTAGCCTGTAACATGGCGGTGTGTAACGTAACTCTATCGGTGCGCGAGAAACATCGTGCTTAAGCGAGTTTCGAATTCGGTAAGTTCGTCCACTCATGGAACACCCTCCTTTTCCGCGTGGCAATGCCAACCTACATTGGAGCACTGCGACATGTGCATCAATCAGACGCCTTGGGTTCACGTTCATCGATCATTCTCTTATACAGTCCCGTCCTGTCCCATCAGACTTTCATCCGTTTCTGAAACTTAAAGAAGAGCTTCATGGACTTCACTTTGATAGTGGTGAAGCGATGCAAGCACAGGTGAGGTCGTGGCTCCGTCAACAACGTCAAACTTTCTACAGTGCCGGTATCAACAAACTGGTCTGTCGTGGAGAAAAAATGGTTCAAATGGCTCTGAGCACTATGGGACTCAACTGCTGAGGTCATTAGTCCCCTAGAGCGTAGAACTAGTTAAACCTAACTAACCTAAGGACATCACAAACATCCATGCCCGAGGCAGGATTCGAACCTGCGACCGTAGTGGTCTTGCGGTTCCAGACTGCAGCGCCTTTAACCGCACGGCCACTTCGGCCGGCAGTCGTGGAGAGAAATAGTTCGTCGCAAGGATGACTATCTTGGGAAATAAATGTGTTGTAACGTTCTTTAATAAAAAAAACTGAGAAAGATTACGATTACGCTGAATGTCTGATCTGTGGAATGAGTACTGAACTTGAATTTTCGTGTTGCGTGTTGTAAGTGCAAGTGGTGTGCTTACTCTATGTTATTGTTAGCAAAACTTTACACGAACTGATTGGGCAATGCAACTCCCAATACCAATAAAGGAATAAAGTCACAGCAAAATGCATTCAGCCCCTTAGGTACTGAATCATCTGGCCCTGTTCAGAACTGATAACTTTGGTCCCTGTGCACGTAATAAATAAATTAAGTTGTCTTACCTCTAAAGCAGCAACGGTGGAACGCGATATATTCTGGTCTCTCACAAAAATATAAATATGCTGACTACAGGCTCAGCAGTGTGCAATGCTGGCCATAATACTTCAAATGCACACGAAATTCACTTGAGTGATAAACTAGAACAATTTAAGAAAATCCAAATTCTTTGAAAAATCATGACCTGGACTGGGAGGCGGTACTGATTATGGTGAATTACTAATACTCAGTTTTTTAGCAAAATTATACTGCAAGGTGAGTTTGTCTTTTCAAAACATCTGACAATCGAAGTTACATTACTCGCAATTGATTCACAAACAATGATATTTAAACAGCACATATTATCTAACTTCATTAGTCCAACATAAATGCAAATCATCAAATTACACATAGCTGTGTTAACAAATATTAAAAGCATTACAAAAATGAAATATCCAACTAGCCTTTTTATCAAAACTGTTTACGTATATTCTGGGGTTACTCAACAATTACAAATTATCAGCCAACTCATCAATACTAACGCGCTGGCAAAAACAGAAATCATAATTATTGAACATCTTTATCTTATTTTCATGAAGACGTCTGCTTCCACATTCAACAATATTGACATACCTACATTAATCTAACTCTTGGTGGCTTCACACAGCATACTAAAGATTGCCTACTCCATCGTCGTTCACTCACAGACACATACCATAGAGTAAATATCTCTGGAGTGATCATTGACATGCGCAGAACAGATTTTGTGTTGTCAACATACATTGCTCGTCTGGTAACGTGTTCTCGGGACGTCATGTGTTTGTCCGTATAGCGCCCTGTATGTCTAGAATGTCACTACATCCCTAGTACAGACGGATTCTTTTCGTACGTGTCGTGGATTATTTATATATGTTGCGCAGACATTTTAACAGTATCCATTTGATACCGGGAATAAACCAGCTACGTAACTTTTAAGGGCAAGTGATATTACATCCTGCTTCCTTGCGATAGGTGTCACAGTTCAGATGCACTCAATTTTTGGTAGTTTTCGGTATGATGCGGCACTTTATAGTATTACAGAGCCTGACGTACATTTTTACAGTGATAGTCTTGCAAAACGACTTGACAGTGCGCTAGTACTTTTGCAAGTGTCCGAAAAACACCGAATTTGCCACACATTAGCGATTATATCCCTGCTAATACGTCCTTTTTTTCTGCTATTTCTGCGTATTTATTTTCTCGTTTTTACGACCTAAAACACAATTTTTCTTACTGGTGACACTTTGAAGTATCTATTTAACGTATTTTACGTACTTGCTCCCAGTTTATTAAATAAATAGTAGACTGCGTAATCTATATACATAATCGACAAGTCACTGATAAATCCATGGAGGATAGTATTTGCTGAAACAACTAACCATTCCCTTTCCTGTTCCACTAGCAAATTTACGAGAGGATGCGACTGTTTGTAAGCTTTTGTACGAGCCGTAATATCTATTGTATGGTCATAAAATCGTAGAAAAATAGGTCTACAGAATCAAGCCTTAATTATAACGCGTCTCGAAATTTTTAAACACATACAGTGTCTCTTAATAATATGATAACTATAATTAGAGCTACATGGTATGTGCCCATGAAAAGTTACTATCCCCCCTTTCACATATTTTTCTTTCCATCTGTAGCAACAACAGTAATTCACCATCGCTATTACACTACCAACAAACGGTGAAACAGAACAAAAACTCTTGATATTATAAACTTCAAACGCTGCAGAAAGCACACACGCACAGCGAAGTCCCGAAAACACGTGAAAATCCTGGTTTGATGTAGACAACATGAGCAGAACGCAATGCTCACTCCAGAGATATTTACTCTATGACAGATACCTACAACTGCGTGCCCAGCACGCTCTTACTCCAACACTATAATATTCTCAGACCAGAGATCTTATCGAGCCTATCAGAGACATTTATCGTTTATAGCATACTAGTTTCATTTTAATTTATTAATATTCTTATCTTATTCTGGCGCCACATACACGTGTGCCCCAGTATACTCCTTTCAATATGGACATGTAGAATGTTAATAACGTTTGCTTAATTTTGAAAGCTTTTAAGACTTTCCACATAAAAAATTCGGAGGCGTTACTTTTCAGCACACCCTAGAATAAATTTAAATTTACGAAGTCTTTTCTGAAGGCATTTGCCTGGAGGTAGGCTTGTACGGTAGTGAAAGTGAACGATAAACAGTTCAGGCGAGAAGAGAATAGATACTTTTCAGATATTTTTTCTCTAACAAAGCGCTGATGATTTCCTCCTGTAACGTCTTTTTTACTTGACAGAAACACACTGGTCCAATGGATGGTTTATTGAGATCATGTGTGACAGGAGGCGGGCGGGGGCGGGCAAAAACATTGCTTTTATGTCACATTGTTGAATTTCTGAGTCATAGGGATGCTTGAGGCGTTGTTTAACAATACAGTTGCACGGCGTGTTAGATTTTTTGAACTCAAGTACTTTTTAACAGCGGGAACAAAAGAACCAAATGACATTTTTTGAAACAAATTACCGTTCATTCACGGACTTTTTTGAGCTTTGTAACAAAGACGATCAGTTTGGCTTTAGGAAAGGCAAAGGCACCAGAGAGGCAATTCTGACGTTGCGGTTGATAATGGAAGCAAGACTAAAGAAAAATCGAGACACGTTCATAGGATTTGTCGACCTGGATAAAGGCTTAGACATTGTAAAATGGCTCAAGATATTCGAAATTCAGAGAAAAATGGGGTTAAGCTATAGGGAGATGCTGGTAATATACAATGTGTACAAGAGCCTAGAGGGAATAAGAAGAGTGGACGACCAATAACGAAGTGCTCGAATTAAAAAGTGTGTAAGACAGGGATGTAGTCTTTCGCCCCTACTGTTCAATCTGTAGATCGAAGAAGCAATGGTGGAAATAAAAGAATGGTTCAGGAGTGGAATTAAAATTCGGGGTGGAAGGATATCAGTGACACGATTCGCTGATGACATTGCTCTCTTTAGTAAAAGTGAGGAAGAGTTACATGGTCTACTGAATGGAATGAACAGTCTGCTGAGTAAAGAATATAGACAGAGAGTAAATCGAAGAAAGACAAAAGTAATGAGAAGTAGCAGAAATGAGAACAGTAAGAAACTTACCGTCAGGCTTGATGGTCACGAAGTAGATGAAGTCAAGGAATTCTGCTACCTAGGCAGCAAAATAACCAATGACGGACGGAGGAAGGAGGACATCAAAAGCAGACTAACACTGGCAAAGAGGGCATACCTGGGCAAGAGAAGTCTACTAGTATCAAACATAGGGCTCAATTTGAAGAAGAAATTTCTGAGAATATTCGTTTGGACTTCAGCAGTGTATTGTAGTGAAACATGGACTGTGGGAAAACCAGAACGGATGAGAATCGAAGCATTTGAAATATTGTGCTACAGACGAATGTTGAAAATTAGGTGGACTGATAAGGTAAGGAATGAAGAGGTTCTGCGCAGAATCGGAGAGAAAAGGAAAATGTGGAGAACACTGACAATTAGAAGGGACAGGATGATAGGCCATCAGTTAAGACTTAAGAGAATGACTTCCATGGTACTAGAGAAAGCTTCAGAGGGCAAAAAATATGGAGGAAGATAGAGATGGGGCTACATCCAACAAATAATTGAAAACGTGACGCCATCTGTCAGCAAGATAACTGTGCGCGTCACAAGGCGAGATTAGTTCAAATGGTTCAAATGGCTCTGAGCACTATGGGACTTAACTTCTGAGGTCATCAGTCCCCTAGAACTTGGAACTACTTAAACCTAACTAACCTAAGGACATCACACACATCCATGCACGAGGCAGGATTCGAACCTGCGACCGTAGCGGTCGCGCGGTTCCAGACTGTAATGCCTAGAACCGCTCGACCACCCCGACCGGCGGCGAGATTAGTGCTACAGTGGTTTCAGGGATCATGATGGTTAACTTAAGTTAATGTCTTGGTCACCAGATTCCCCTGATCTTAATCCGATGGAACACATTTGGGACACTATCGGGCACCAGTCCCGTGCCTCAGACCACCGGCCCGTGATATACGGAAGTGCTACTCGCACTTGCTGTAGTGCAGTGGACTGTAGTGTTTCCAAGTTATTGCTATGTTAGTGACAATTTGTGAACAGTGACCAAGAGAGCCACGGAAATGGAAACACACCACCGCATCACAACGAGGCTGACACGCCAGAAGAACAAAGTGAGTGACTGTTACAACACATTTTCGTGCAAACTTCAGTCCAGCTTCCAAAGTGACATCGCCTCTTACTAAGTTTTCTCTTTTTCCAGAGGGTGACCACAGCATTTACGAAAAGACTATGTAATATCAGTATGACCTTATTGTAAAGTTGTTTTTGTAATGCTATTTAGCCTGAAGATGAGGTATTCCCTCGAAACATATCGCTAAATAAAAAAGTAATACAATAGTTGACAAAGTTTGTGACTGGTAGGGGTAATTTAAAAAAAAACATTTACATATTTCTTGAGACAGTCACGGTCGAAAAATAGTCAAAATGGCTTCAAATTATTGTATACAAATTAATTATACGGTGGCTTTCCCAATTGGACACTGTCTCTTCAATATCTCATGGATAATGCAGTCAACAATGAATATGTAACCGTTTGGCTGTACATGTAGCAACAGAAAGTTCATAACAACACAGTAGGTTACGAAATAATACCGAACAAAGAAATCAATGATTAATACTCGTACTTTGAGTAGAATGTAATTGTTATGAACATTTGCTGAATCAAGTAAGCAGCTGTTGGTTTCCTATAGATTGACAATGCCGAAATATGACCATGCTAGCACACAATAGTATTAGTACAATAGATACAGATATGACATATGTGAATTTAATTTATTCTTTTCTTTGATTTCAGATTGCCAGAATTACTTTAATTTGCCTCCAGTCAACTAATAATAATGACTTTGCCTCTAAATATTATCGAACAACAGTCTCAACTTATTGAGGCTCCATTACTTATTACTTTCAATTATCTCTTAACAAGAAAAACAAAACTGGCAGTGATAGTATTTTAATACTTTTAATTTAATTGTTTAAACAACGACACTAGGGTATCGAATAACTGGAAAGAATGGGACCCTAAGTACGTGACAATGACTGGAGATAATGACAAGATCAGACACCTACAGTTTTTACGTACAACGCTTATTTACTTTTTGTTTGGCTGTTTCAATCTATACTAGATGTAGTCTCTTTAAGTTATTAAATTGATTTTTAAGACGTTTTTCCATGCATCTCTGTCCGCTGCTGTCTTCTGCCAGTTGAATCCCGCAACTTTCCTGAGTTCCTTATCCCAGCGATCAGGTGGTCTCCCTGGTGGTCTTCGTTTTTCTCTGAGACTCCACTTTAAAACTGATTTTGTCCATCCTTCGTCCGTGCAATATGTCCTGCCCACTGCCATTTTACGGTCTTAGCTAGTTCTATAATATTCTTTATTCATGTTATTGCTCTTATGTCTTCACTTTTCTGGCGATATTTCTTAACGAGACCTTACATTGACCTTTCCATAGCTCTCTGAGCAGTTCTAAGTTTCCTTTTGAAAAATTCATTTAAAGTCCAAGTTTCACACCCGTACGTTAAAACCGGAGGGCACACTGATCAAAAACTGTCTTCTTTAAGTAGAATGGCATGTTATAGTTGAAAACTGTTGCATTCCTTCCGTAAGCCCTCCAACCCAGTTTAATTCGAAGAACAATTTCAGGTTTCAGATCCCCTTTTGTGTCAATTAATTGCCCCAGATAAACATATTCTGTAACATTGTTGAGGATGCTGCCGTTCAGTGTTACTTGTCTTGCAGCTACCCACTTATCATGAATAATCTTAGTTTTTGAGTGATTTATTTTAAGTCGAACTTCCTGACAACGATCTGTTAAGTCTTATTATTGAAATTAAAAGTCTTATAATTGAAATAAAAATCAATGAGAATGTCGCTGGGTAATGCCTCAAAAAGTCTGTAACGTGAATGAAAATGAAACGACCTTACAGTTCTTTACAGGTGTTAAGCCGCTGTTTTCGCTGTCGCCGAGAATACTTCCATTGTTCCATGTGTAAGTAGGCTGTTTAGGTTTTTTTATTTTGGTAACGCCACGTAGCGCTCTGTATGAAAATCACTGGCTGTGCTGTGTGCAGTCTGTGGCTAGTTTGCATTGTTGTCTGCCATTGTAGTGTTGGGCAGCTGGATGTGAACAGCGCGTAGCCTTGCGCAGTTGGAGGTGAGCCGCCAGCTGTGGTGGATGTGGGGAGAGATGGCGGAGTTTTGAAATTTGTAAGACTGGACGTCATGAACTGCTATATACATTATGACTTTTGAACACTATTGAGGTAAATACATTGTCTGTTCTCTATCAAAATCTTTCATTTGCTAACTATGCCTATTAGTAGTTAGTGCCTTCAGTAGTTTGAATCTTTTATTTAGCTGGCAGTAGTGGCGCTCGCTGTATTGCAGTAGTTCGAGTAACGAAGATTTTTGGTGAGGGAAGTGATTTGTGAAACGTATAGGTTAATGTTAATCAGGGCCATTCTTTTGTAGGGATTTTTGAAAGTCAGATTGCGTTGCGCTAAAAATATTGTATGTCAGTTTAAGCACAGTCATGTAGAATTGTTCTAAGGAGACGTTTCATACATGTAATATTGCGGGCACACCTTTATTCGCAGTGACGAATTATGGGGCAGGATCCTGATGTTATTGGGGCCTCTTACACCTCCCTATACTCGTCACGCTACTGGTGCCTTGTTAATAGCAACAGCACCACACATATGCCCGACAGTGCGCGCCACTTGTGTGTGTTCGCTCTTAACATCTCACAGCCAAATTATGTCTCTTCCGCGCTCTGCTCTGGTGTTACACTCGCTTCCAGAGACAGCGCTCCTACACAAGTCTTAACTCTCCGCCAACTATATTGCTTTTGCTAACTTTCCCTAACGACATTAGCTCAGAATAAGTACGTCATACTACAAAATAATTTATCCAGGTTACAGCACATATCACATTTGTAATTAACACGTTGTGTCTAACGATTTACAGAATAAAACAAGTACGTCTTCTTTATAATAAACTTAATGGACAAAAATTTTAGATAGCACATCTGTATTACACTGACGTGACAAAAGTCATGGGGTTTCGACACTCACATGTACAGATGGAGGTAGTGAAACGGCAGTGCTTTGGAGGAGCTGTCATTTCTACACAGGAGATTCGTGTGAAAAGATTTCTAAAGCGATTATGGCACACGGCGAAAATTTACAGACATTGAACACGGGATGGGGGTTGGAATGACACGCACAGAACATTCCATTTCGGAAACTGTTGGCGAATTCAGTATTCCGAGATCTACAGTGTCAAGAGTGTGCCGAGAATACGAAAACCTCTCATCACGGGCAAGTCCCGACAGTCTTCACTTAACGACCGAGAGCAGTGGAGTTTGCGTAGAGTTGCCAGTGCTAACAGACAAGCAACACTGCGGGAAATAACCGAAGAACTCAGTGCAGGGCGTACGACGAACGTATCCGTTAGGACAGTGTGGTAAAATTTGGTGTTAATGAGCTATGGCAGCAGACGACCGTCGCGAGTGCCTTTACTAACAGTACGACATCGCCTGCAGAGCGTCTCCTGGACTCGTGACCATATCGGTTGGATCCTAGACAACTGGAAAACCGTGGCCTGGTCACATGAGTGCCGATTTCAGTTACTAAGAGCTGATGGTAGGGTTGGAGTATGCTGCAGATCCTACGAAGCCATGGGCCCAAATTGTCATGGAAGCTGATAGTGGCTCCTTAACATGGATTGGACTGGGTCCTCTTGTTAAACTGAACAAATCACTGACTGGAAATGGCTATGTTCGGCTAGTTGGAGACCATATGCAGCCATTCGACGATGGAATGTTTGTGGATGACAATGCGACATATCACCAGACCACAACTGTTTGCATCGAGCGAATGATTTGGCTGCCCAGATCGTCCGACATGAATCAGTTCGCGCACAGAATTCTGCACCGGCAACACTTTCTAGTTGTAGAAGGGTATAGGCAGCACGGCTAAATAGTTATACAGGGGCTTCCAACGAGTTGTTTACTTCACGCCACATCGAGCAAAAAAAAAAAAAAAAAAATGGTTCAAATGGCTCTGAGCACTATGGGACTGAATTGCTGAGGTCATCAGTTCCCTAGAACTTAGAACTACTTAAACCTAACTAATCTAAGGACATCACACACACCCATGCCCGAGGCAGGATTCGAACCTGCGACCGTAGCGGTCACGCGGTTTCAGACTGAAGCGCCTTTAACCGCACGGCCACACCGGCCGGCTATACCGAGCAAAAGGAACACGATATTAGCAAGTGTCGCATGACTTTTATCACTCCAGAGAACAGTGTCACACATCATCCTTCAACCATTTTCCACAGATACTCACGACAGCAGCATGTGGACAGACGATGAATTCTACCGTTTCCTAGATGCTCGTTCCCAGGTGTCAGGTCATAAAAATCTGCTGTTTGTAAGAGTCGCTTATGGCAGTATCGGACTTTGTCGTCGTTAGAATAAGTCCCCATTCGTCTCAGCGTCATGTGCTCACAACGACTCCAGACCGAGCGATGTGGCGCACCGGTTAGCACTCTGGACTCGCATTTGGGCGGACACGGTTCATACCCGCGTCCGGTCATCCTGGTTTGGGTTTCCCGTGATTTACCTAAATCGATTCAGGCAAATGCCGGAATGGTTCCTTTGAAAGCGCACGACCGACTTCCTTCCCCATGCTTCCCTAGTCCGATGGGACCGATGACCTCGCTATTTGGCCCCCTCCCCCATATCAACCAACCAACCAACGCCTCCAGACGTCAGTCAGTCTCGCGGTGGGCAGTGATCATTGTAAAATGGGCCTTGGGTGAATAAATTACTAATGCTAATGCTTGTCTGTAACCTGGGACTTTAACTATTGTGTTTCCATCTGCAGCTGTTTATTGGACAGGAATCAATGCCATCGAGATCGGTACCGTGTAATGGGGGAACGTTGGAACTTTCACGATCGGAATTTCTTTTGTGGATGGCACATGAAATTTGTAACAGCAATGCGGTGGTCCACTAGAAAAGCCTGATACTGATCCACAAGGCCTCTAGACCATAGTGTTCATCACGAATATTTTGACACCTTCAGAATATTGTCTGCATTAACAAGGTACCGTAAGCATGCTCATGTCATTGGACCCATACACTGTACGTAGCTGTCGATCATTGTCACGTTGTGTGTGCTCAGTAACGCTGTAAGAGGCATAAGCTCTCAGTTGGTCAGAGGAATTTAATCCACTGTTTTCAGGTTTCTTCAACCCAGATACTGCGAGTGATTAGGAAGTGCCAACTATTCCATATGTTTCTCATGTTGTCTGTGTTGTATACGGCTTTCTGCACAATGGTAAGGAGAGGTGAGCTACAGAATGGTGCGGCAACTGCCGTTGTAGGAGTGCTGGACACGAGCAGAAATGATTAGCGAACAAGTTATCACAGTAGACAGAAGATCTGCTTTAATTTGTTTTTCTCCAAGTGTACGAAGACTCATTACAGAAAATGCACCAAGAAACAGAGTCTTGCTATCCTAGTGTCAACTAGAATGAGGCTTGCTGTTCTGAGATGTAGTGCAGAGGCCCCAAGTGCAAGTGAACAGAGCAGTGCTATATATGGCGCAGAGGGCGAAGTCCAGAGCCGCTGGAGGTGTGGCGCAGCGGGCGCGCAGCATTGGGTCCGACAGATCCTGCGTGACTGCTGTCAGCACGTACCGGAAGCGTACAGTTCTTTTGTTGACTGTGACATGTGGGGTGGTATCAATACGCGATACCACATTCTGTTACTATCACCAAGGATTGTGACCTTCTGACAGAATAGCTTATTCATCTGCTGCGTTTTCTCTCGAGATCGAAATCATTAAAAATCAGTTTTAGTTTCTTGACATTTCATGCTCGTAGTGAACTGCTCTTCTGCAGTACAAGTCTTAGCAAGTTTAATGAAGTGTTGGAATGAAACGGTGGGCGTTTTGCTACCAAAATGAAGAGTTTCTTTTGTGCTGAGGTACAATCAGTTACTCACTTTTCCCATTGACGGCCAGAGATATGGATATAAATTCCGTGAAATGCTACCTCGTCTATCTTTCTTACATATGTTTTTAGAAACGTGATGTATCTTTTTTGTACAATGGACGTTTAATTAGTAATGCAATTTTTTTCTCTATCAGTTTCGGCTGAAAAAACGCGGTATTTGTTGTGGTACATCGCGGAATATTCAAGCTTCAGCCCTTATGGTTTCGTGATATTCCTGTACGGGTAGCGCTATCGCAGCCTTCAAAATCGCGTCTGTAATGCAGGTGCATTGCAAGCAGATGGCTGTAACTGGGTTTCATTTGGCGGTAAGCGAGAGCATTGCAGGTATACACAGGCGCTTGCAGAATGTCCACGGAGACCTGGCAGTGATGAAGACAAGGTGTGTCTTTGGGAGAAGCGCCTGCCATCATCGCAGCGCGGTCGCGCAAATCTGTCAGATCTTGTCAGGAAATTGAAGAAATGACTTCAGCGTGTTCGTCGCCACAAAAATTCAAACTAAACTCTTCTGCATGACAACGCGAGGCTTCTGACAAGTCCGCGCACCCGAGAGGGTTTCACAAAACCTCACTGTACTGTTCTTCCTCATCCACCCTACAACCCGGATCTCGCGTCCTAAGACTTCCATCTGCTGAGCCCGATGAAGATGCACTCCGCGAGAAGCAGTAGATGGCTGATGGGGAGGTTGTTGATGTAACAGGGTGTTGGCTCCGACGTCAACCAGCAGAGTGGTACCATGCGGTCACTCAGGCCCTCCCAGTTAAGTGGAGTAAGGCCGTCGCACTGAACGGAAATTGTGTTGAAAAATAGGGTTTTGTAGCAAGCAGAGTGGGGAATAATATAGTATGTAATGACAATAATAATAAGCCTCCTTTCAGAATAAAATGTTGCATTACTTATTGGACGCCCCTCTTAATTACATCTTAAATTTTCCACTTTTGTTTTCCCACTATTTCAGTATCAACTGATGGTTCAAGTTTACGTTTCCCTAAGATATCCGCATCGGACGTGTGTGTAGCGATCTCTTCTCTTGGAGCGGGTCACACCGGGTAATTACTCACGGAGCCAAGGCTAACACGATGCCTAAGCTTGTCCGCGTCCTAACCCAGTCCGCGGCTGAATGAGAAATGAGTCCTTCAGGTCGTTAACAGCGCCTTCTGCGCCTCTCGCTGTACCTAAATGGCCTCTTTGTCGCCGGGACAATTAGGCACGGAAATTACTGAGAAGGCTGTAGGTGGAATAATGCACGCGGCGCGCAGAGGAGTATTATCAGTTAGCCGGGGCTTTTCGGTGAAGGCAGACAGGCGCGGAAGGATTGTTTTGTGCCCGACCGGCTTACAAGATTTGGCGCTATCTCGGCAAGGCCCACGCCTCTACTCCCGATTGCATCTCTATTAGCCTGTAATTTAAGCGAGGAGGCGTTCGGCATTATGTATTCCACAGCTGCCCGCCCGGCACGAGAAACAATAGGCGTCCGCGTGCCACTAACCCATATTTATAACATCCCACTGCGTCCTCAGTCGCTCACTGACTCCGCTGTCACGTGTGGGACAGATTGGCAACATCTGCGCGCTTTTGCCTCAGTTTGCTTTCTTGTTTAGATGTCAAGAGATGTTTCACGCAACCGGTTTTTGCCTGTTTGGCGGATCGGATCAATCTCCTTCACTACAATATCCCTGATACAGTTTGTCGCAAGAGTCACCAGGCTCGTTTTGTCCATCGAGAACATCTCTCTGTGTTTCTCCTACTCAGATTCCAGGCATCCTAAACTGATAGGATCATACCCAGTTGTCACTATTTGCATTTCACGACAAAAAACTTGTGTTATTACTGTTTAAAATTAATTTTAATCAGTTACAGTGTGTACAGGTGAGATATGGGAGGGACGCCTGCTGTAGGGCAGTAAATATAAGGGACAGTCAAATGAAAACCAGACACTTGCCACAAAGGGACCATGGAATGTTTCCATTCAGCAATAATCACGACATGCGTTAAGACATTTATACCGCTGGGAAACGAGACGATCAATTCGTGTTTCGCAGAATGCTGTCAGCCGCTTACAGACTCACAACCACACCCACTCTTGCACTTCCTCATACGACTGAGACCGACACCCACGCGTCTCCTTCTTCAGATCGCCAAAGAGAAAAGATATGAAAATAATTAGAATAAATAATGAAAGGCATCTCCTAACATTACAGGAAAATTATCATATATGCAAAACAAAGGCTGAAAGAAACAACAACTAAATGAAACTTCCTGGCAGATTAAAACTGTGTGCCCGACCGAGACTCGAACTCGGGACCTTTGCCTTTCGCGGGCAAGTGCTCTACCAACTTTTTTTTTTTTTTTTAATTTCATTTTTGTTCGTTTTCGTTCGTTGCATCTGATCGGGGCGGACGTTGTAAGACACCGTTTTAAGTTCGTTGTTGATCTATAAACTCAGTTTTTTATTACAGAGGGCGGCTAACTCTCTGACCGAGCACGCTGAGCTGCCGTGCCGGCTATCCTGGGGGATGTTTCCAGAATGAGATTTTCACTCTGCAGCGGAGTGTGCACTGATATGAAACTTCCTGGCTGATTAAAACTGTGTGCCCGACCGACCGAGACCCGAACTCAGGACCTTTGCCTTTCGCGGGCAAGTGCTCTACCAACTGAGCTACCGAAGCACGACTCACGCCCGGTACTCACAGCTTTTACTTCTGCCAGTACCTCGTCTCCTGCCTTCCAAACTTTACAGAAGCTCTCCTGCGAAACTTGCAGAACTAGCGCTCCTGAAAGAATGGATATTGCGGAGACATGGCTTAGCCACAGCCTGGGGGATGTTTCCAGAATGAGAGAAAATCTCATTCTGGAATATTATACCTATCTGTTCTCTATTCAATTCTCTTCTTTCCTTCTTTCTAAATGTTTAATTCCGTTTCGTTTATTAATTTCTCACTTGATTTTGTGTTAGTTATAAGTTTTTCTAATGCTGCACAAAAAAGGATATCAAATGGATGTAAACAAATAGAGCCCGCCTCCACGTGGCGGGACACGGGCAACGGTGTCAGTGGGGACGGGAGCCGTAAATATGACTAACAACTCACTGTTTACACTGATTGATCATGTAATAGACAGAAATCCCAACAAATGATTACACATGTGATTCCTCTCATAAGTATATACACGAAAATATAATAATAATAATTATTATTATTTTAAAAAAGTAATAAAAATAAAATAGATAATTTTAAAAAATCTCTCTCCCTCTCTAACACACACACACACACACACACACACACACACACACACACACACACATACACACACACACACATTGGCAAAATAGTTGAATGCAGAAAACTGAGAATGTTGGTAGGACTTAGAAAAACAAATGAAACTCTGTATTTAAAAAATGGCAGTTACAGTGATGTGTAACGTAAACAGTAAACTGAAAGTAAACTGTAAGATGTCCTCCTAGTTGCCAGATGAGAAAAAGCAGTTTGCTTAGATGCAATGAATTAGAAGTTACCTGCAAGTACCTTTCCATTTCATAAAAAAAACGTTAAGGAACTGTATTTAAATCTATAACCTAGATGTGAAACCATAACCTACCTGTAAAAATGGACAAATCACGTAATGTTTCAGGACACCCACTGAAGATGCATTGTAAAAAAGGCGAAACGCGTCTGGGTGCATAAATAAAAATAAAAACTTCGATGTGCAGCATGCAAAAAAGGCATTTTCTTTGAAACAACTGCAATTTATATGTGAAAATCGTACGGTCAAAGAGTTGGCTTATAAGGAGGATGTTACAGTGTTTCCTAAAAAATCGCTGAAGCGTAGCCATCGTCCGACAGGCAGAATGGGGCGGGCGTTGTCGTGCAACCGGATGATTCTGGCCAACAGCATTTCTCGGCGTTTTGACTTTATGGCGCACCACAGTTTCCGATAAGTCTCTTCACAGCATTGCGCACTGATTGTGTGCTCGACGAGCAGAGGACCCCTGCAGTCGAAGAACAAGATCATCATGACCTTACCGGATCTTGCCTCTCCCCTTTGCTGTCGGGCTGTTGGACGGAATCATCCTGTTGCACGACAACGCCTGCCCCCCCCCCCCCCCACACTGCCATTAGGACGAAGGCTTCGCTCTACCGATTTGGTTGGGAAACACTGCAACATCCTCGGAACAGCACCGATGCATTACCGTGTGATTTTCACATTTTTGGTAACTTGAAGAAAGACATGCGTGGACGTCGGTTTCACTCGACGAGGAAGTGCAAGAGAGGGTGCAGTTGCAGATCTGTCAGTGCCTGTTCGGTTTTCATTTGACTACCCCTCGTATTTGTTGACGTAGCTCGGTATAGTAGTAGGTGTAGTCTTCATTAATACCAGAAAATAATCTGCTGACGAAAATTTGTGTTGAATGTAACAATGCATGCTGTATCGTTAGTTGCCGATGAAAAGGGAAAAATGCTGTCAATAGGAACGAATTGTACGAGAGTGAGTGCAGCCCTTATTTAAGTTATAGGCAACTAGCCACACTGTAACAAAAACTAAATAAATGTTTCCCCGTGTTAACGTTGCCAGATCTCCAGACAGAAAAGTCTTCCGCTCACAACTAACAGTGAGTTTCTACATACTCTATTAAGTGCAAACACATAAGTTTTCACACAAATGAGATACATCGCTACCAGTTAAACAGAATTGGCGGAGTCTGTTCGCTCAAGTTTGATGCTAGCAGAGAAACAAACACCGAAGAGCCGAAGAAACTGGTACACCTGGCTAATATCACGTAAGGCCCCCGCGACCATGCAAAAATGGCGGAAGACGACGCAGCATGGACTAGACTAATCTCTGAAGTAGTGCTGGAGGGAACTGACACCATGAATCCTGTAGGACTGTCCATAAATCCGTAAAAGTAAGAGGGGGTGGATCAGTACGTTGCAAGGCATACCAGATATGCTCTATAATATTCATGTGCGGGGGGTTTGGTGGCCAGCAGAAGTGTTTAAACTAAGAAGAGTGTTCCTGGAGCCATTTTGTAGCAATTCTGGACTTGTGAGGTGTTGCGTTGTCCTGCTGGAATTGTCCAAGTCCGTCGGAATGCACAATGGACATGATTGAATGCAGGAGACCAGACAGCATGGTTACGTGCGTGCCACCTGTCAGAGTCGTATCTAGACGTATCATGGTCCCATATCACTCCAGCTGCACACGGCCCACACCATTACAGTGCCTCCACCAGCTGACATTCAGGGTCCATGTATTCATGACGTTGTCTCCAAACCCTCACACGTCCATCCGCTCGATAAAATTTGAAATGAGACTCGTCCAACTAGACAATATGTTTCCAGTCACTAACAATCTAACGTCGGTGTTGACGGGCCTAGGCGAGGCGTGAAGCTTTGTGTCGTACAGTCATAAAGGGTACATGAGTGGGCCTTCGGCTCCGAAAGCCCATATCGGTGATGTTTCGTTGAATGGCTCGTACGCTGACATTTGTTGATGGCCCAGCGATGAAATCTGCAGCAATTTACGAAAGGGCTGCACTTCTGTCACGTTGCACCATTCTCTTCAGTCATCGTTGGTCCCGATCTAACAACTGCGCCGGACACTTGTTGTCTTATATAGGCGTTGCCGACCGCAGCGCCGTATTCTGCCTGTTTACATATCTCTGTATATGAAAACGGACGCCTATATCAGTGTCTTTGGCGTTTGAGTTTAATATGAGGGGCGTTCAATTAGTAACACAACACTTTTTGTTTCTCGGCCAGTTTCTGTAGAAAAAATCACAACGAGATGACGGAAACCTGTCCAATCGCCTGTGTGCCATTCGGTCGCACACACCGTCAGGAAATTGAAAAAAAAACAAAAAAAAACAAAAAAAAAAACGCCTTCAGCGTGTTCGTTGCCTTAGAAATGCAAACTAATCACAACTCTCCGCACCCGAGAGGAGCTCACAAAACTTCATTGGACTCTTCTTCCTCACCCACCCTAAAGCTCGGATCTCGCACTTTCCGACTCCCATCTGTGTGACCCAACGAAGGAGGAACTCGACTGGAAGCAGTACGTTGATGACGGTGAGGCTGCTGATGCAGCAAGACGTTGGCTCCAACGTCGACCAGTAGAGTAGTACCATGCGGGCATGCAGGCCTCCCAGTAAGGCGGGATTCACACACTTCGTGAACTCACCGGTCCTTATAATCCACGTGATGTACAGTCATATATTATAGTGATATATTACAATACAATAAGGAGAATAGCATAAAACTGGAAAAAAATTAAAGGTTGGCTTTTGAATAGTATGTATTGTATACCACACGTAATACATCATAGCGTTTAGTAGCAGGAACAGTAGTATATACATAAAATCAGAATACTTTTTCTGGAATTTGTTAGGTTATTGTGTAGTCAGAATATGTGCCATAAAGATGCAATTTGAGCATTGTTTGGCGAAGTTAACCGACTGCTCAACAATGCATGCGCGATGTCCAGCAAGTACAATGGAATATACAGGGTGCCCCAGAAAGGGGTTTATACTGTTTGAATTTTAATAACTTGTGCAAAAATGACAAAAACTGTAATTTTTTAAACTCACTTAGATGGTCACGATATTACTGATGATGTTTTACTGTTAAAAACCTGCAGAACGGCCTCCATCGGTAACAATACAGCGTCTTCGACGCTGCGGTACAGATCGACACATATGTGCCATTGGAATGAATTAATAATCAGTAACCGTGGCCTCACTTATGTCATCCAGCGTCCATGATTTTGTGACGTAGACGTTCTCCTCCAGAGTTCTCAACAGAGAGAAGTCTGACGGTGTTAGATCGGGAGATCTGGGCGGCAACTCAAACCGGCCTATCCGTCTCACAACAAATGTTTCTTACATGAATTGTGGCATGTCACGATGAAATTGTAGCGGGGCACCGTACTGTTAAATGAAATGATCTTCATCTCGGTACAGTTGCTAAACACCTGGCGCAGTTCCTTCCTGAAACATGGTAAGGTACTTTACACCCGCCACTGTTCCTTCACAAAAAAATACCCTCCAAGTACTCAGACAGGCACACCATACCACGCTGATAATCCAGGAAGATAAACAATTTGTTCTGCCGTAACAGGCAGATATCTCCTTCCCAGCACTCACAGTTATGACGATTGATGGTTCCATTCAGTTTAAACGTTGCGCATGAGACCAAACAATGACATCATTCAACTGTTCATTATGGCAAATCTGTTCATAAAATTGAAGGCGCCATTCCGGGTCGCCCTCATTCATCGCGCGAAGCTTCCAGGGAATTAAGTGTTTCCACCTTGCTTGCTTTAAAATGCGGTCACAACCTAATTTTCTTACCCGTGATTGATGCGCAGCTTGTTGGGTATATCGTGAAAGCTTGTACCACTGCATCTCTTTCGTCCGCTACAGATTTCTTCCTAAAGTACCATTCCTTCTTCAGATCACGCACACTTCCTTCCCACTCAATTTTGTCGCATAATTTCTTCATTGTTACACGTGACGGTGGTGCTGTATCAAACTCTGCCCGCCATCGTCTCTGTTCTTCTTTCATGTTTACACATTGTCAATAACACTTTAAAATCCACTTTCTTTCCTCCAAGAACAATTTCCAGTCCTTGTTATTTACGTATAGTTACCGCCACTGAAATTAAACAAAATAAAAACAAAGAATGGCTACACACGATAGTCATGAGAGAACTATATAATGGCAGTTGGATCATGTCATCTCTTCTTCTCTATGTGTAAAAGGCAGTGTCCTCTCTGACTGACTCATCATCGCCCAGACCAAACTGCTATGGATAGAAACTTGAAATCGGGCGAAGGTGGTGATCTTATACGGGAGGTGTTGTTTAAGAAGAGATTTTTCAAAATTCCAACCCTAATGGGGTGGAATAGAGGATGAAGGGTTTTTTTGAGAAATGTCGCTGTTAAGGCAATTTTGAAGGTAGAAATTGGCATTTGGATCTCGGTCAGAAGAAAAGAAATACATGTTTCAGCATTTTTGGAAATTTAGCCTTATCGGGGTGAAATAGTGGGTGAAAGCTTTTACGAAAATATATCATTATTAAAGAACTACTAAAGTATTTTAAAACTACGTCTATGAACATGGTAGTTGAATTCTCGGTTACAAATAAAAAAATACGTATTGCAGTGGTTTTGGAAATTGACCCCTAACGGGGAGAAATAGGGGATCAGATTTTTGATGAAAATATTTTATTATTAAAGCATTTTTAAAACTAAATCTATGAAAATTTTAATTTGACTTCTCAGTTACAAATAAAAAAATACGTGTTTCACTGTTTTTGAAATTCAGCCCCTATGGCGGTGAACAGGGGATGAAAGTTTTCATGAAACCATTTCACTGAGCAGTACTTTTGAAGATGAATCTATGACAATTTGTGATTGTTTTCTTTGTTGTAAAATAAAATATACGCATGTCACTGTTTTTGGAAATTCAACCCTACAGGGGCGAAACAGAGGGTGAAACATTTTATGAAAATACAGGGTGTTTCCAAATGAATATATGAGTTTTAAGACTTTGTTGCATTTGTTACATTCAACTTTCAATTACAAATAATGCATCAAATTAAAGAGCAACTCAAACAGTTTTTCCTACGTGTATTCAGTGTGAGCACCATTCATCCCACATCGAATCGATAGGCGAGTTCTTCCCAAACTTTGATCAGTGTGTCTGGTGTAATTGTTGCGACAACGCTGCTTCTGAAGTCGGGTAGTTCAGTTGGTAGCGGAGGCACATACATGCGATTCTTTATAAACACACAAAGGTAAAAATCGCATGGCGTCAGGGAGTGTGTGAACGTGGAGGTAATGAAAAACAAGCCCTTGACATCCGGCCCCTTGCCACAATCCAGCGGTCGGATGCAGCATCGTTTAACCAATCGCTTATTGAGTTACGTCAGTGAGGCGGTGCACCATCTTGCTGACAAATGAAGTTCTGTAGTTTAGCTTCTTCGAGCTGAGAAAGACCCATAGCGCATCAAGATGAGAAACAACACTTACAGTTGATTCCAGACTGAAGCGCCTAGAACCGCTCGGCAGTTTGGAGAGGGTGTGGATCTTATATTGTAGGCATTTTTTCAGAAGGGATTGTCCGAAATTCCACTCTTAAGAGGGTCAAAGAGGGGATGAAAGGATTTTCGGGAGTATGTTGCTATTGAGCGAATTTTGAAGCTAGAACTACGAAAACTGATATTTCGTTTCTCAGTCAGAAATTCCAACCACTATGACGGTAAAATAGTGGGCAACAGTTTTTTTTAAATAAATAATTACTAAAGAACTGCTAAAGGATTTTTAAGGTTACATAAATGAAAATTTTTGTTTGACTTCTTGGTTAGAATTAAAAATCTATGTGTTTCAGTGTTTCTGGAAATTCAACCCCTAATGGAGTGCAATGGGGGGTGAAAATTATTAAGAAAATATTTTGTTATATCAAAAAAATTTAAAGCTAAATTTATGAAAACTGGTATTTCACTTCTCGGTTACATATAAATAAAGATTTACTAGGTAATGAAAATTGCTATGGAAAGATCTTCACGAGAACGCAAAAGGCATGATTAACAAAAACTTTGGACTCCAGCTAGCAGAATCGCTTTTAGGTCAGAAGTACATTTGGAAAAAAACCATGCTTATATGGCCTTAATCAGTGTGAAAAACTTGGAAGGTGCTGCAGTTTATGAACATCGTAAAAGGTCTATTAAATGAAAGCAAAAAACAATCTCTGCGGGCCATAGATTCTATGCGAGCGAAGCAGCGGGCGTTGAGGCAGTCATTAATTCGTTCTCCGTTACTTGTATTAAGCTTCAAACAGTTTAATCCCTTTTGTGGGACACCCAGCCCTTCGAAAGCAAGGAAAAGACAAATAGTGTAAACTGTTTCTATCGACTCAAACTTAGATTGTTCTTCTTCGCAGTCACTTCAAGAAACTATACACGATAGTGAAAAATCTTAAATTTTAACCCGCGAGGAAGTGACGAAATTCTTAACCCTACATCGTGCTGCGTTGACTTGGTGGTATAAGCGATACAGCTGGCTGAAACATTGCGACGCCATATGCTGATAACTGCGACAAGCCTGCCCTCGGCCTTAGGGAACACCTGCCGGTGTGACGTTTGTTCGCCTTGGAAGCGCAGCCACACCTTTGAACTTACAGCTAATTCAGTGTGACGCAACTCGTTTGCATCGATGAGAAGGACCCCGCCTCAACAACATTGTAACCGACAGTGAAAAAGAATTTCAGAGGGGAATAAAAATCTGAAGGAAGTCTAAATATCGAGCAAATCTAGGCACTTCTTGGAAAAACACAATGTCCACACAGTAATTATTTTGGATACTATAGGATTCTTCCTAATCTTCGTAACAATGTGTTACACCTAGTTGACGGAAGTTTTTTCACCTTGAGTTTCTTTCTAAGGCTCATCAGACTAAATCTGTATGTGTATCACTAATTGGCACTATGTGGTTTGATCGCATTGCACGTTTGTATTGTTGATTAGCTTCCAAATAACTAACAGGACTAAGCTAACGAAATTATCTTGATAACCGAATGTTACTTCCAATAATACTTTTTATTTTAGTTCAAAACACAAATATAATGTACCATGTTCCGAAACCAATCACACACAGCAGTTAATCATTGTTTACTCACGTAAGACCATTGCGAGAATGTAAATTTTCACACACAGCAATATTAGCAATGTGTGGGTGAAATTTAATAAAGTTTCTAAAATTAATTTTATTCTTTATGAAATTTGTGCAGTAACACTGGTTACGAAATCTCTCCACAGTTTGACTATTGCTGGTCAAATTCATTTAATTTAATCTCATGTTATAGGGCATTATGTCTGGAAATGAGACAGTAAAAGTAGTAGATGAGTTTTGCTATTTGCGTAACAGAAGAAATGATGAAGGCAGAAGTGGAGACGATATAGAATGAAGACTGGCAACAAAAATAAAAGCATTTTTGAAACAGAGGAAAAGTGTGAACATCGGATATTAGTTGAAGTGTTAGAAAGTAGTTTCTGAAGGTGTAGAGTGTAGTATTATAAGGAAGTGAAATGTTGGCGATAAAGAGCTCAGGCAAGAAGAGAATAGAAGTTTTTGAAATGTTGTGCTGTAGAAGAATGCTGAAGATTATATGGGCAGATATAATTCTTATTATTGAGGAAGTAATGGATAAAACTGAGTAAAAAACTTATGGCGTAACCTGACTAAAAGGCACAACATATCCCGAGACATCAACGAAATGTCAGTTTGGTAACGGAGGAAAGTGTGGTAGTAAAAGTTCAAGGGGGGGGGAGCAAGACTTCGATAAAGTAAAAGGGTTCATACGGATGTAGGTCGCCGTAGATGCATGAAGATGAACAAGCTTGCACAGATAGACTAGTATGGAAAGCTGCGTGAAATCAGTTATCGGTCTCCAGCAATAGCTTGTGTGTCATTAATTACTCTTTAGTTACCAGAAACTTTGCTGGAAACGAAGTATTCCGATGTAGCACCCTGAGCAAACAGTCCTGAATCCTAAAAAGAACTGCAAACACGTTTCCTTCGGCTGAGACCGGCAGCCACGTTTGACTTTTAACGCTCTACTCACGCTATGCGCAAGCATTCGTTATCTTCCAAATGTCTCGAAAGTGCTTCCCCTTTTCGCACACACTTATTCAAAGATCTTAATACCTGTCCAAGCCACAGAAATATCGCCTAAATCTTTCTGTAGCAGTCACAACGTGCATACTATAAAGAACCTCCTTATGGGCCACTGCTTACTGGCACAGTGCCACATGCCGAGCGCGACATATAAATCTACGCAACTATTTGGCGCTCCTTGTCATCTGGTCGTTGTGTAGTCACTGTGAAAAAGCTCCATCATCATTACAAGACACTTGGTTGTGATAGAAATCCTTCCTGGCAGCTACGCTTGTAAATCTCATCTTTTAATTCATGAGAGTTCGTTACACAGGTACTGCCCTTCACGCCGAATTCTAGCGAAGGTTTGGCTTTCTACCTGGCCGCACTCTTCCACAAAGGTCACTCCGTAAGTTGAAAGAAAGCCAGCACGTCAACGAGGTGTTGGTGACGCTGATTTGACTGCGAAGAACGGAGGCCTTGACTAACAGCACATAAATTTATATATTTAGTTCAGTACGTTTCTGCACACTGCTATTTAACTACCAAGAACCTTAATCTGATCCTGGCAGACGGGTTTAATGAATCACACCAGGATGACAACATCACTACTCTGCGTCCATCGCTCAGTCCATCTTCAGTACGAAAATAATCGTCATTTACAGACAATACAACAAAGTTTTCATACTGTTTTTTTCACACCTAGATTGTATTAGATACACTACTCGTTTTAGAGACACATAGGGGGGAGCAAACTACAGAATATACATTTTACGTAATACTTAAATTTAATGGCGATTCAGAAAAACTCGAGCGAAACGGCCATTAAATATATGGAAAGAATAAAAAAGCTGAAACATATTTTCATTTAAAATTAATAGATTCGTATTTACATTTATTCTGCGGGGCATTAAACAGTTCTTTACTACTGTAGGCACGTATTGTGAAAAGTAAACGGTTTACGGTGTTTCCGTATACTGATCATACTTTAGGTATACTGAAATAGTGTCGGCACTTTCATTTTCCGATTTTCATTACGCGTTATCTCAGATATTGTTAAGGATATGGCTTTGAAATTTCTACCCTACGTTACCTATTGTATGGTTAGTCTAAGTAAAACTAATCACAGATAAGCCAGACGCCAGACTGAGATTTTGCGGAAGAACCCTCAGAAAATGCAGTCCACACTCAAAGGAGTTTGCTTACAAACCCCTTTTCGACCAATACTTGAATATTGCTCGTCAGTCTTGGATCCATACCAGATACAGTTGGTTGAGGAAGTAGAGAATATCCAAAGAAGACTAGCGCGTTTCGTTACAGGTTGAAACCATGAAAGTGTCACGACGATGCTCAGCCACTACAGTGGCAACACCACAAGGGGTGCGTTCTGCATCAAGGTGTGGCTTTACAGTTAAAAGTTCCGAGAGCATAGGTTTCCTAGAAGAGTGAACCAATGTATTGTTCCTTCCTACGAACCAGGTGTAGAAGTATGAAACCGGAATTTCCGTATAGATGGTGCTAGCTGTCAGCGTAGGGCCTGTGAGACCGCGTCTGCAGCGCCGTCTGCTTCCTGTAACGGCTGACGACGAATGTCAACACACAGTAACCCAAATTACATACATCGGTATCTGTTTCAAACCCGTGAACATGTCAAGTTTTGCGCCTGCGAACCACGATTTGCGGACAGCATTGGTTTCCTGTTACTATTTGAAGGAAACTGCTGCAGAATCGCATCGAATGTTGTCGGAGCTTTTGGCGAACATGCTCTTGGCAAAGCACAGTTTCTCTAGCGGTCCAAAAAATTCAAAAGTGGTGATTTTGATGTGAGAAACGACGAGCGCGGGAAACCACCGAAAAAGTTCGAAGACAACGAATTGTAGGCCTTATTGGACGAAGATGAAATTTAAACTCAGCAGAAACTCGTGGAACAATTGAATCAGACACAGCAAGCCATTTCTCTTCGGTTGAAAACTATGGGAATTGTGCAGAAAGTGGGAAAATGGATTCCACATGAACTGAGTGAAAGACAGCAAGCAAATCGAAAGACCACTTGTGAAATGATACTCGCCGGATACAAAAGAAAGTCGTTTCTGCATCGCATAGTGACAGGTGAGGAAAAATGGATATATTTTGAGAATCCTAAGCGTCGTAAATCATGGGTGAAACCAGGCAAACCATTGGCATCTACTGCAAGACCAAATCGCTTTGAAAAGAAGACAATACCCTGTGTTTGGTGTGTTCAAAAGGATGTCATCTAATATTAGCTGCCAAAAGCTGGCGAAACCGTTAACACTGATGACTACAACAGCAAATGATCGACTTAAATCGAACATTACGTGAAAAACGACCGGAATATGGAAAAACGGAACACAAAGTCATATTGCTCCATGATAACGCCCCATCATAAACAAAACGCGTCAGGGGAACGATCGAGGCATTCAGCTGGGAAATACTAGGGCATGCGGCTTATTCTCCAGACTTGTCTCCGTCCTTTTATCATCTGTTTGCATTGCATCACTGATACACGCTCTCACTGAACAACGCTTCAGGTCGTATGAAAATGTACGAAAATGGCTCGTTCGCTTCAAAAGAACTGGTTTTCTTTTTTCGTTTTTTTTTCGTTGCATTCACAGCCTGCCAGAGAGGTGGGAGAAATGTATAAATAGCAGTGGAGATTATTTTGAATAAGATATTGTTTATCATTTCCAAACAGCAGACGTGTAATTATTGCAACCAAGTTTAGCTTCCATACTTCTACACCTAGTATATCCGCGGAAAGTCCACGAAGGTAAAATTAGAGAGACTGGAGCTCACATGGAGGCTTAGTAGCAGTCTTTGCTTCCGCAACACTATTCGCGACTGGAACAGGGAAAGTAGGAAGTGACAGTGGTAAGCTAAGTGAAGTGTCGGCAGAAGTGCCAACACCGTGTTGTTTGAGGAAGCCGAAATGCACGCTATAAGCTCACGCAGGATGGTGTGAGGTCTGAAACAGGATACGTAATGAATGCTATAAAGAAAAGTACGTAGCTTCTGGAATACTTAACTTCAATCCATCATTTGTATACATCGTTCTTGACGGTATGGTATAAAGAATATAAACTGTAATGGCGCCTTGCTAGGTCGTAGCCATTAACTTAGCTGAAGGCTATTCTAACTATCTTCTCTGCAAATAAGCGAGGCTTCGTCAGTGTTGCATCGCTAGCAAAGTCGTCCGTACAACTGGGGCGAGTGCTAGTAAGTCTCTCGAGACCTGCCGTGTGGTAGCGCTCGGTCTGCGATCACTGGCAGTGGCGACACGCGGGTCCGACATGTACTAATGGACCGCGGCTGATTTAAAGCTACCACCTAGCAAGTGTGGTGTCTGGCGGTGACACCACACTAAGTATCCTCCGCCACACACCGTTAGGTGGTTTGCGGAGTGTAGATGTAGATCTTGACTGATCTCCAACGGAAGCATGATCACGACGAAGTTCTCTAAATCAAATGTAAACATCAGTTGCAATTCATTTCTGAAGGTGATTGTTTACCGAAGTTGGACGAATGTAGGATTGCCTATTTTCTATTATATTTTTTAGTCTGCAGCTTTAATCCAACACACCACAATGGATTTCCCTGGTAAGTGAATGTCAGTCAAAAGCTACACATCACCGTCGTCCTACGCATCTCTTTGAAAAAGAGTTGGGGGACCTAAATGCTGGTTATCATTAAAGATTGCTGAGTGGTCTTCTCCTTAATCGTCGATATAAATGTGTCAAGTAATTTTTATTCATATCATACACGCTGGCGACATTATTGCGTTGAGTGGTAACAACATTGCTATTAGTTAAGCTCTTGTTATTAAAATACCACACCAGCGATCCTCATCCGACTTTATTTATTTATTTATTTATTTTTTGCCGCGCGGGATTAGCCGAGCGGTCTTGGGCGCTGCAGTCAGGGACTGTGCGGCTGGTTCCGGCATGGACTGGTAGAAGTCCATGCCTCCCTCGGGCATAGGTGTGTGTGTTTGTCCTTAGGATAATTTAGGTTACGTAGTGTGTGAGCTTAGGGACTGATGACCTTAGCAGTTAAGTCTCATAAGATTTCACACACATTTGAACCCTTTTTTTATTTTTTTGGGCGTGCCAGTTTTTTAAAAGTAAACCCATTCAGCCTGAAAATCGTATGTGAATGAGTTGTTTATAGATGTCGATGCTGGTGCTTAAGTGGAAAAACTTTCACAACAGTGGAAAAGGCTGTAATAGGCAGTCGCCGGAAAATTCAACGAAAAAAAAGAGAAATACAACAACCTTCAAACTCGAAAGTACTGTCATGTGCTTGCCGCCGCTGTGGTAACAGCTCGGCATAGAGTCGTTGTGTCGCTGTTCCATTGCGCCTGATGAACCTACAGACCAAGCACAATCGGCCAATTCTGCATAAGGAAACCTATCCATGCTTGGCCCGCCCGGCTAGCCGCGCGGTCTAAGGCGCTGCTTCCCGAGCGGGAAGGCCTGCCAGTCCCCGGCAGGAATCGGCGCGGCGGATTAGCGTCGAGGTCTGGTGTGCCGGCCAGCATGTGCATGGTTTTTAAGGCGGTTTTACATCTGCCTCGGCGAATGCGGGCTGGTTTCCCTTACTCCACCTCAGTTACACTATGTCGGCGATTGCTGCGCCAACACTGTCTCCACGTACGCGTACACCATAATTACTCTACCACGCAATATTTGGGGTTACAGTCGTCTGGTATGTGGCGTTTCAAGGGAGGGGGGGGGGGGGTCCACTGGGGACCGAACCGCACAATAAGTCTGAGTTCGGTGTGGGACGATGGTGGGGTGGGTGGATTGCAGTGACTTGTTGTGGGATTGTGAACCACTGAGGGCTACGGCGGGACGAAGCCTCTCCGTCGCCCTAGGTTCCACGTTTAATACACAATACAATCCATACTTGATATAAGTAATGAAAACTGCACCAGTCACTTGTTTGAATATGTGTTTTTCTGCCCCTCTTGCGTTTTTTCGAAGTTAGACTGCAATGGGAAAATCGGCCAAATGAGTTTTTGAGGGTTTTAAAATGCTAATGTTAAAAATGATTTTCTTTTGTTTATTTACTTAAAAGTATTGTGCCTCCACCATTATACAGAATATCACATACATTCAAATCATCACTTATGCTGTTTCTTTACAAAACATGATGCAAAGATATTATGACACTATGGCTTCACAAAGCGTTTGTACACAGACTTGCTACAGTGGTTTGAATTACGTTGTGTGTATATACAGGGTGTTTCAAAAATGACAGGTATATTTGAAACGGCAATAAAAACTAAACGAGCAGCGATAGAAATACACCGTTTGTTGCAATATGCTTGGGACAACAGTACATTTTCAGGCAGACAAACTTTCGAAATTACTGTAGTTACAATTTTCAACAACAGATGGCGCTGCGGTCTGGGAAACTCTATAGTACGATATTTTCCACATATCCACCATGCGTAGCAATAATATGGCGTAGTCTCTGAATGAAATTACCCGAAACCTTTGACAACGTGTCTGGCGGAATGGCTTCACATGCAGATGAGATGAACTGCTTCAGCTGCTCAATTGTTTCTGGATTCTGGCGGTACACCTGGTCTTTCAAGTGTCCCCACAGATAGAAGTCATAGGGGTTCATGTCTGGCGAATAGGGAGGCCAATCCACGCCGCCTTCTGTATGTTTCGGATAGCCCAAAGCAATCACACGATCATCGAAATATTCATTCAGGAAATTAAAGACGTCGGCCGTGCGATGTGACCGGGCACCATCTTGCATAAACCACGAGGTGTTCGCAGTGTCGTCTAAGGCAGTTTGTACTGCCACAAATTCACGAAGAATGTCCAGGTAGCGTGATGCAGTAATCGTTTTGGATCTGAAAAATGGACCAATGATTCCTTTGGAAGAAATGGCGGCCCAGACCAGTACTTTTTGAGGATGCAGGGACGATGGGACTGCAACATGGGGCTTTTCGGTTCCCCATATGCGCCAGTTCTGTTTATTGACGAAGCCGTCCAGGTAAAAATAAGCTTCGTCAGTAAACCAAATGCTGCCCACATGCTTATCGCCGTCATCAATCCTGTGCACTATATCGTTAGCGAATGTCTCTCGTGCAGCAATGGTAGCGGCGCTGACGGGTTGCCGCATTTGAATTTTGTATGGATAGAGGTGTAAACTCTGGCGCATGAGACGATACGTGGACGTTGGCGTCATTTGGACCGCAGCTGCAACACGGCGAACGGAAACCCGAGGCTGCTGTTGGATCACCTGCTGCACTAGCTGCGCGTTGCCCTCTGTGGTTGCCGTACGCGGTTCATCCGTCACGTTCCCAGTCCGTTGAAATTTTTCAAACAGATCCTTTATTGTATCGCTTTTCGGTCCTTTGGTTACATCAAACCTCCGTTGAAAACTTCGTCTTGTTGCAACAACACTGTGTTCTAGGCGGTGGAATTCCAACACCAGAAAAATTCTCTGTTCTAAGGAATAAACCATGTTGTCTACAGCACACTTGCACGTTGTGAACAGCACACGCTTACAGCAGAAAGACGACGTACAGAATGGCGCACCCACAGACTGCGTTGTCTTCTATATCCTTCACATCACTTGCAGTGCCATCTGTTGTTGAAAATTGTAACTACTGTAATTTCGAAAGTTTGTCCGCCTGAAAATGTACTGTTGTCCCAAGCATATTGCAACAAATGGCGTATTTCTATCGCTGCTCGTTTAGTTTTTATTGCCGTTTCAAATATACCGGTCATTTTTGAAACACCCTGTATATAAGGTTCTATATAATGAAATGTACTTTTTTTTACATCTATTGACTTATATATTATCGATTAGAATTTTTTCCTAATGAGGAAACTTACATATTTATGAAACATGTGCCTGTTATCAGATGCAGGAGAAACATTTGAAGAAATTAACTGATTCACTGTTTAGCTTTCACTGAGAATTTTTTCTCCTTGCCTTTTTTGGTGCATAAAAATTTTAAGCTTCCCCATTACATCCGCTGGACGACATTTTTGGAGGTGGTGGAGTAGCTTAAGATCTTCTTCTATGTTTCCGAATGGCTGTCCAGTATTGTTTATGTTTGTTGCTGTTGCTGATTTTGTAAACTGAGTGTGTGTGTGTGTGTGTGTGTGTGTGTGTGTGTGTGTGTGTGTGTGTGTGTGTGTGTGTAATAGTTCATGCGTTCGGTGTATCTGATTTGTAAATTCGTGCCATTTTGTCCTATGTCGCAGCTTGAATAAGTTTTACATGTTATTTTCCATATTCCTGCGTCTGAGAATTTATCTTTTTTATTGTTTACGATGTGGACTAATTTCCGTTGTAGTTTGATGTTCGTGGAGAAAGCTACTTTCACTTTATATGACCTAAGTAGGTTTTCTATTTTTTGAGAAATGCTAGCCATTCATTTGATTGAGTTGTTGGTTCCTTCTAAAGAATCAGGTATTTGTTTCTTTTTTGTTGTTTGTCTCTGCATACTGTCTGTCATTGAGCTGGGGAAGTCATTGGCCACTACACTTTGCTTAATAATGTGTAGTTCTTTCTCCCAGTCCTCTTTGTTCATCGGGATTTTGTTTTTTTGTGTGCATCATCGTTTTGTATGCAGCTTTCTTGTGTACTTCTTGGTGATATGATGTGGCAGGGATTGTGGTGTTGGAGGTTGTCTTCTTTCTATATCTTTTGAAATTGTACATGCTGCTTTTGTTTTCTATGCACAATTCTAGAAAATTATTACAATTTTTTTCAGTATTCACCGGTGAAATTTATTTTCCTGTGTAGATTTTAATTAAGTTTATGATGCTGTTGGTGCCTTTGGTGTCACCTTTGAAATGAGAATAAATTCGCTAAACGCGCTGTGCTAAGCGGTCAAAAAGTAAGTAACTGGTACAGTTCTTATTGTTTTAAATGAGTAGTTGCAGGCTTTCCCAAAACATCTAATATAATGAACGAAATTAATCTGTCTATACTACTGTACATCATTATTAGCGTATAACTAATTTTCGATGACTATGCGGCAGAACTTGTGTGTCACGACAAAGGTTGAAAATTCGAACGATGTCTCTGTGCTGTCAGTCAGATCCGCGGGCAACCTTTTTTGCTGATAACCCTTCTTGCCGTAAAGTGAGAAGTCACGCAAGGTGTGGTTCAAATGGACTATGGGACTTAACATCTGAGGTTATCAGTCTCCTAGAACTTAGAACTACTTAAACCTAACAAACCTAAGGACATCACACACATCCATGCCCGAGGTAGGGTTCGAATCTGCGACCGTAGCGGTCGCGCGATTACAGACTGCAGCGCCTGGAACCGCTCGGCCACAGCGGCCGGCACGCAAAGTATAACAGTAAGATTTTGTTCACAGCTGTCTGTCAGCAGCTGCAGAATATTTCAGCAAAGATAAGAAGTCAGTCGTCAGCTGCATAATAAAACCTTCATTTGGTTCAGTTTTCCGGTTTCAACAATATAAGCTATCCTCTTCAGAAGTGAAGCAGACTCAAATCATTTGCAAGCCAACGTCAAAATAAGAATCGGACGCTAGTGTCCTTTTTTACAGAATCAATAAAACAGTGTGAACTCGCTAAAGATATACAGTGAAGAGCCAAAGAAACTCTTACACCTGTCTAATTACGTGTAGGGCCCCCGCGAGCACGCAAACGTGTCGCAACACGACGTGGCATGGACTCGACTAATGCCTGATATTGTGCTGGAGGGAACTGACACCATGAATCCTTCAGGGCTGTCCATAAATCCGTAAGAGTACGAAGGGGAAGGGGGGGGGGGTGATCTCATCTGAACAGCACGTTGCAAGGCACTCAAGGTATGCTCTATAATGTTCATGTGTGGGGAGTTTGGTGGCCAGCGGAAGTGTTTAAACTCAGAAGAATGCTCCTGGAGCCCTGTAGCAGTTCTGCACGTGTAGCGTGCCGCATTGTCCTGCTGGAATTGCCTAATTCCGTCGGAATGCAGAATAGACATGAATGGATGCAGGTGATCAGACAGGACGCTTATGTACGTATCACCTGTCAGAGTAGTGTCTAGACGTATGAGGGGTTCCATATCACTCGAACTGCACACGCCCCACACCATTACAAAGCCTCCACCAGGTTGGACAGTCCCCTGACGATATGCAGGACCCATGGATTTATGAGGCTGTCTCCATAGTCCTACACACAATTTGAAACGAGACTCCGACCAGGCAACATGTTTCCAGTCACCAAAAAAAATGGTTCAAATGGCTCTGAGCACTATGGGACTCAACATCTTAGGTCATCAGTCCCCTAGAACTTACAACTACTTAAACCTAACTAAACTAAGGACATCACACACATCCATGCCCGAGGCAGGATTCGAACCTCCGACCGTAGCAGTCCCGCGGTTCCGGACTGAGCGCCTGAACCGCTAGACCACCGCGGCCGGCCCAGTCACCAAAAGTCCAATGTCGGCGTTCATGGGCCCAGGCGAGGCGTAAAGCTTTATATCGTATAGTCATCAAGGGTACACGCGTGGGCCTTCGGCTCCGAAAGCCCATATCGGTGATGTTTTGTTGAATGGTTCGTTCAAAAATGGTTCAAATGGCTCTGAGCACTATGGGACTCAACTGCTGTGGTCATAAGTCCCCTAGAACTTAGAACTAATTAAACCTAACTAACCTAAGGACATCACACACATCCATGCCCGAGGCAGGATTCGAACCTGCGACCGTAGCAGCCCCGCGGTTCCGGACTGCGCGCCTATAACCACTAGACCACCGCGGCCGGCTAATGGTTCGTACTCTGACACTTATTAGTAGCCCTGCACCGAAATCTACAGCAATTTGCGGAGGGGTTGCACTTCTGTCACGTTGTACGATTCTCTTCAGTTGTCATTGATTCCGTTCTTGCAGGATCTTTTTCAGCCGCAGCACTGTCGGAGATTCGATGCGTTACCAGTTTCCTGATGTTCACAGTACGTTCGTGAAACGGTCGTACTGGAAAATCCCCATTCCATCTTTACAACGGAGATGCTGTGTCATCGCTCGTGCGCCGACTGTAACACCACCTTCAAACTCACTTAAATCTTGATAAGCTGCCATTGTAGCAGTATTAACCGATCTAACATCTGCCGCTGTCGTTTGTTGGCTTATATAGGCGTTGCCGACTGCAGCGCCGTATTCTGCCTGTTTACATATCTCTGTATTTGAATACGCATGCCTATACAAGTGTTTTTAGAGCTCCAGTGTATGATATGCGTTTGCTAATCATCGAACATATCATATATTTGTAGCGATGTCACACTGTTTTATTGCTTCTATGTCAAAGGACAGTGTCTTCCGATTCGTATTTTGACTTAGGCTTGCCAATGATTTGGACCTGTTTCACGTCTGAGGATGACAGTTTAAATTGGTGAAACCGGTAAAGTGAACCAAAAGGTTTTCTTGTGCAGCTGACAACTGACTTTTTATCTTTGTTGATCTAATTGTAAGATTGAAATGACCCTTTGGGGCTTTTAATAAACTGAACAGAGTTCACAATCCGCATTCTCCTGTTTGTGATTGGAGACACAACAGACTTCAGTGAGGTGCACTCAGAACGTAGGTTTACTCTTACCTCCTACACATGTGGCTGCACGTAGCAATTTTTTACGGTCAAAAGTGTTTGAGAAAGGGATTTCTGGTCACAGAAACACTGTTGTAGCCACGCAGATGGTGCAAAAACGATATTGAGCGTTTTACATCTCTTATGACTCAAATGCAACTTCCTCTTTAACCTAGTTTTCGACCCTTATCTATACCCTACAATTATCCTGCAACTGTTTGACCATTGTTTTCAACCAATGCAGAAGTGCGGTAACTTGACTTCTACCAGTCCATACCAATTTCAAGGAAAAATAAAGAAAGTTGTGAGGGAATCGTCACTTCAAGTGGTTTGTGAAGTGATCCTTATCTTTTATTGATAGTTCGTAATTTGATGAAGTGTAGTGTGGAAAAGCACAGTTATTAAATGAAGTCCGTAACTTGAATGCTGTGTAAAGAGAGAGCCAAGAAGTAACAGTAATCATAGGCCAACAAATCCGTAGGGTGTGGTCTTTAAAACCACAGGGAAAAATTAAATTATTGCAGTAAAGCATGAGTTTTAAGAAAACAGGCGTTACATCTTCCCGGGAATTAGGCATTCCATCTGTAGTTTGGAAGAAAGCAACATAAACATTTAACTGTATTTCCTGCCCAGATTCCTCGTGAAAGTACATCACAGTTTACGTAGAATAGTACTGTCTGCAACTAGGAAAATTGAAGTAAAAGAGACGTTCATTGCTCATTCCGGAAAAGATAATGGCTCTGAAAGACATGCCATGTGCAGCCAAGAAAATCGTTGGTCGTCTGTCGATTAACAAGAAATGTCGCTCATGCATGAAAACACATTTTAAACGTAAACTCATATCTTTTCATCGGTACAGATGACTTGTTCTGCAGGTGAATTTTTAATGACCGAAAAGTATCATTTGTACTATTAAAAAAGAAGAATATGCGTACTTTTGTTTTTAAATTTATGTCTCAGTTGCAACTTGTATATCATAATATGACTCAAGAGTTTATCTCGTTTTTAGGTATGTTTCGCTATTAGCAAGAGTAGTATGAGATACTGAAATGTTAATCTTTGTTGTTAAATTTAACCAAGTGTGGTATTTAGTTCGCCTTAAGTGACAAATACACAGCAATACAAACAAATAAATGTCTAATGACATTTTCGAAGTAATGCCTCCTGCATCATTGAAATAAAAATTATTGCAATGATCTTTGTAACATGGTGCACTATTGGATTTTGGTTTTTAGTATATATATCATTTTTGAATTTTGGATTTTAGTGTATGTATCACGTTTTACTTGTAAGTACAAAATAAATATACACAAATCGTTTTAACCTTAACGTTCGAGAATAAGTGACGTTAGTGTTAGATACAATGAAGAGGAGTGGAGAATATAGACTTATGTCGTCTCATGCTTTGACTGATGTGAGAGAATAAATGAAGAAGCCCTGAACAACTTTCGAGGATTAAATATATTCATTTACGAAGGTAAATTCAAGCTGATATACCCGCCTGAATATTATTCAGGCTACCTGAGAGGGAAACATGATACCTTGGCAGGCGATGGAAAAATTCATACGAAAAAAAAGTTCCACTGACATGTTCTCCTTTTCGAAATGTTTCAGTGATAACTATATCATAATTTTTTGTTTGTTGTTGTTCGTATGTAGTAATTGTTATTTATATCATATTATTAACTGATAGCTATTTGTAAAAATTTTCAATAGCACGCAACGCATTTGCAACTAATAATAAATATTTTCGGGAATTCAAAAATTTTCAACAGTCCTTAATAAACTTCAAATAGTTGACAGAAAACCTCAAAATATTTGTGCATTTCTAGGAAGATATGTTGCAAGGCTCGTTTTCTGTATCTCTAAGTTACTTTATGACATCTCGTGCCACGTATCCGCCTTACTGCTACACACCTCTTGTTCCAGTGTACCCTATAGATAAAACATTCTGAAGGTGTAGAGTCCGGAGGTCGTGATGTTTAATGTGGTACGAACATGACAATATTCAGTGATCAGGGAAAGCGCAGCAGAGATACTGTCTCTCAAGTACGGTAAGATCTGGAGGGTTTTCATCATAATAGTATTTCATTAAATTCCGTGTGACTCAAAACCCCAGTGGTGTTTGTAACATATAGCTTGAGAATATCAGGTTGCCTAATGACTTCTCCGCAGTGGAATTCCCATGCCTACACGTGATTAAAATGACTCTTCCATTGACAACCTGCACCTAGGGATTTCCTTAAAACGAGGTATCGTGTTGTGAGCTTACTCCACTTCAGTTTAGCACATGAAACCAATAATTCCTCTCGGGTTGCTAATATAATGAATCACAACTTGGGTTCCATAAATGATTTATTCTCAAAAACATGTAGAGTGAAAAAAATTGTATAAATATGAAGTACACAATGTCGTAGTCTACCCTAAATGTAATTTCAAGATGGCAGAACATATGTTTGACTTTCTTTAGGCAATGCTCCCTTTGTTAGATGACGAAGTTGGGTGATACTGATTAGCAGTGGCAAACAGAAGACCCACACCCCGACTGGCACTTTCAGAAAAATCTCATTGCACAAACACATGGAACCCAACACATTTACTGTGGTTGTTCACCTATCCGCTGAAACGGAGTGCACATTTCGCCTATTGAAGTACGGACAGCAATGGTATGTCATTGATAACCTGCTCGTTGGGAATTTGGCTGCTGTGCAGGTGATGTACGTGTCGTATCTGCAGTTGTCTGCCTACTCCTGGGGATGAAATTACCTCATTACAAGACAGAATACGAGTCAAAATTTCTGTTTGCTCACTAGCCAGGAATAGAAATTCCTTCAACTCCAGTATTCTTCCGTAAAGAAGCACGTCAATGTGTGTCAGACTGCACGGAGATGTAAAGAATCTTCCCTCGAATAAACATATCTGTTCACAGAGAAAGACCTTTATGCGCTCCCTGTGCAGCAAGCAGCGTGTCTCAAAGCCTAGCCGCCAGTTCTTCACTGTGGCTCTCGCCAATTAGGTTTGTATGTCCATCCCAGGTGGGAAGTGTCTCTGTTCGATCTCCGGGGGAAGTGCCTTCAATCGATCCCCTCAGGGAAGTGCGTCTCGACGCCACACATACGCTTCTTCCTAGACATGCGACGTCTACGTCTGCGTCAGGCGGCGAATGGCAATGGTCATTACAAAAACATTACCTCCGGCTGCGTGGATCCTGAATCTGGTAGCAAATTGCCTCAAGCTAGTAATACTTTCACAAGATTTCCTTGAAGTTTCCATTTCCCCTCCTACATCCTTAGCACTCAACCAATCAAATTTGCGCCTCTGCTTTATGGTGGGAACTGTTCCCCAGCACTTCCCGCGAAAAGACTCCTCGAAAGTCACCTTACGACCGTTGTATGTGACCCCGCACATTCCTGTGCACTAAACGATGTCTTTTTGCCTTGTTCCACCACCGACGCTCTTTTTCCAGGCACACTATTCCGAATGTTTTTTTTCGCACAATAAGAGTGCAATCTCACCTGCACTGTCCACACTACGTGGATTCTGCGGCATCCAGCATTGTAAACGTCCGCCTCCTCACTCTGCTCTCTCTCAGAGCAGTAAATGTCCACGTCTGCAGACCGCAGCAAGTCTCTTCCGATATCCTCTTTAGCCGATAGTGGCTTCTGGGGAACATTTCCCTTCCTGTCACTGCTCAGCTCTAATTAACTCCCAGACGTGCAGTACTACTGAAAGTGTTAGTATGTTGCGCTAGCCAGTATCAGCCAAAGCAATGATTAATAAACTGATTGCGCATCGTCAACAGAGATTAAATATAAATCGAAAAGAATTTACAGAACATTAAATAGACGGGGTAAGATCTTCTCGCCTTACAAGACCAATGCCTTCCAGTTGTTAAATTTACATATTAAAAAATGTGCAAGTTACTATGCCCCGTTATTCATTGTAAAATAGAGACTGTGCACCTCTAGCTTTTAGTTTTGCAGTCATCGTAAAGTCGTTCTACAAGATGGTGCAGATAAAGGAAATTCAGTGAAATTACAGATACGAAGAACTGAAATGGACTTAACCTTTTATTTACAATAAAAAATACAGTGAAAAATACATTTACGGAAGATGCTGAAAGTGACCCCCTGCAACATCAATACACAACTGTACACTTCTAAGCTTATTCAAATACACCCAGCAGAAAGTTCGGATATCGATGCCGGGAATTTTCGCGCGGCTGATGTTGTCTTTCAGTTCCTGTATTTTGTGTGGATTTGTTTCGTAGACCCTGCTCTTCAAGTATCCCCACAGGAAATCACGTGTTGTTAGATCCGGCAAACGTGCTGGCCATAACTGTTTGCTGACAGTTCGTCCCTCAGTGAAGACATCATGGACTCGTTCCAGGGATATCTTAAACATGTGGTATGTTCCCACTTGCTGGAAGAAGCACTATCGTCTTTTATATTCAGTGAGTTGTGCGCAAAATGTATCAAAAATTTGTATATATGCAATTTCATTGCGTGTTGTGTCAAAAAAAATACCGGTCCAATGATGCGAGTTCCTGTTACACCGCACCAAACACTGAGTTTTTCATCACACAGTGGTTTCTGACACCCAGTGTTAGCGTTCTTCTTTGTCCATTATCTCGTGTTCTATGAATTCACATGACGGGAAGATGAAACCATGATTAATCACCCATGATGTAAAGGAGAGGGTCTAACAAACCATCGTTGATGTTATTCAAAATATACGTGCAGTAATTCACACGTTTCAGGGTGTCATCCTTCCGTAACTGCTCCACAACCGTCTCACGGTATGGCTTCAAACTAAGACTTTTCACTATCCGCTGGCAACTCCTCCTACTTAAATGCGCCTGTTGGACCAGTTTACGTGTAGACTCCTTTGGGCTCTGAATAATTATTCGGCGAAAGTCTTCAGTAACTTCTGGTGTGTGAACTGGAGGAATTCTTTGTCGTTTTACATTTTGTTACAGATCGACAGGTGCGCCAAATTTTAATTCAGACTCTGTACTGCTCTCTTTGCTGGTAGTTCTCTATCCGGATACTTGTCACCGAAAATTTCGCAAGTTTCCTTAATCGAACCTGTTTTCACATATGGTTACACAATTTCAATTCTTTCTTCTCTCGAGAAATTCATTTTGCAGACCGCAAAGAGGAAATAAATTGATGAAATGAAATAAATTGAAATGTTGACAGATGAATGCTGACAATCGATTACTGCATAAAGCTGTCCAGTGCGGTAGCTGTTTACTCAATTTCAGCACACGAAATATTGCTTTCGCGTTCTAAAGGCAGGCGGGCTACTTTTCACTGCGCCACGCTGTGGAACGGAAACAATCCAGAATAGAGCGCATAACTGTACGGACGTGTTTTTGCATTAACTGCCTATTAAAGCAACCTCCTGGGATATTGACCACCCCACCGGCGACGTGCAGTTGAAACGTAGGTAAGTTAGACGCAAACCGCGCTACGCATTCCTCTTTTTATGGGGAACTAATGGTGTGTAAACGAGAAGCGACTTCCAGGACTCCGAAGTGACGCGCTTACGTAAGACTGGTCCGCGGCGGAATGCAAACGCTCGTGTAATTAGCGGCGCATCGGCGACTGCCGCTGCCCGCGGCCCGAACATGCGGTCGTCCTCGGCTGATAGCGCAGCTGTGGCCGAGCCGGGCCGGGCCGGGCCGGGCCGGGCCGCTGCACCGGACGGCCTCCAGGCCCACACCTGGACTCCAGCTCCGGTCTCCGGCCGCTCCAGTTTCTCTCCTCTCGTGTCCTGTCCCTCTGCTCACCTCACCTCAGCGCAGCGACGTCGCCGCGTGCCTGACACACGTGCACGGTGTCGTCGGACGTATGCGACACAATTCGAGTCACGAACAGCTGCCAAGATGAGCAGCTCAGAAGCAGAGGTCCTTGATGTAGCGAAGCAGCTTAAATCACTTAATAAAGACAAGTCTTCTGGTCCAGATTGAATATCAATTAGGTTCCTTTCAGAGATCTCTGAAATTCCACCGCACTTAGCAGTCATACACAACGTGTCCGGAAATTCCCGTTAGACACTTCCAGGACTTGTACAGGGGAGTGGGTACATGATATTTTGTATGGGAATCCACGTCCGGAAATGTCATCCGACGACGGGGTAGCAGTGGAGATACTATCGAAGACAGTGCCGTCAAAGCAGAGTTACTAAAAACAGCCTTCCGAAATGCTTTCACAAAAGAAGACGAAATAAATATTCCAGAATTCGAATCAAGAATAGCTGCCAACATGAGTAGCGTAGAAGTAGTTATCCTCGGAGTAGTGAAGCAACTTAAATCACTTAATAAAAGCAAGTCTTCTGGTCCAGACTGAAAACCAATTAGGTTCCTTTCGTAGTATGCTGGTGCAATAGCTCCATTCTTAACAATCATATACAACCGTTCGCTCGACGAAAGATTAGTACCCAAAGGCTGGAAAGTTGCAAAGGACACACCAATATTCAAGAAAGGTAGTCGAAGTAATCCACTAAATTACAGGCCGATATCATTAACGTCAATATGCAGTAGGATTTTGGAACATATATTGTGTTTGAACATTATGAATTACCTCGACGAAAGCGGTCTATTGACACACAGTCAACACGGATTTAGAAAACATCACTGTTGTGAAACACAACTATATCTTTACTCGCACGAAGTGTTGAGTGCTGTCAGCAAGGGATTTCAAACTGATTCCGTATTTCTGGATTTCCGAAAGGCTTTTGACACTGTTCCACACAAGCGGCTTGTAGTGAAACAGCGTGCCTATGGAATATCGTCTTAGTTACGTGACTAGGTTCGTTATTTCCTGTCAGAGAGGTCACAGTTCGTAATAACTGACGAAAGTCATCGAGTAAAGCAGAAGTGATTTCTGGCGTTCTCCAAGGCAGTGTTATAGGCCCTTTGCTGCTCCTTATCTATATAATTCGGGAGACAATCTGACCAACCGTCTTAGGTTGTTTGCAGTAGATGCTTTCGTTTATCGTCTAGTAAACTCACCAGGGGATAGAAATAAATTGCAAAATGATTTAGAAAAGATGAATGTATTGACCCTAAATAAAAGGGTGAGGTCATTCATATGAGTGCTAAAGGGAATCCGTTAAACTTCGGTTACACGATAAATCAGTTAAATCTAAAGGGCGTAAATTAAACTAAATATTTAGAAATTACAATTAAGAACAAATTAAATTGGAAAGAACACATAGTAAATGTTGTGGGGAAGGCTAACCAAAGACTTCGCTTTATTGGGAGGACACTTAGAAAAAGTAACAAATTTACTGGGGAGACTGCCTACACTACGCTTGTCCGTCCTCTTTTAGAATACTGCTGCTCGGTGTGGGATCCTTACCAGATAGGGTTGACGGACTACATAGAGAAACGTCAAAGAAGGGTAGCACGTTTTATATTATCGCGGAATAGGGGAGAGAGTGTCACTGAAATGATACAGGGTTTGGGATGGACATCATTAAAACAAGGACGTTTTTCGTTGAGGAGGAATCTTCTCACGAAATTCCAATCACCAGCTTTCTCCTCCGAATGCAAAAATATTTTGTTGGTGCTGGCCTACATAGGGAGAAACGATCACCATGATAAAATAAGGGGAATCAGAGCTCGTACGGAAATATATAGGTGTTTGTTAGTTCCGCGCGCTATACGCGATTGCAATAATAGAGAATTGTGAAGGTGGTTTGATGAACCCTCTGCCAGGGACTTAAATGTGATTTGCAGAGTATCCATGTAGATGTAGAGCGTTCAAGTTATACGCGACGGGGCCTGTAAATGTATGCACTCGTATCTACAGGGTGATTCCGTGATGATGTTACAAACGTTCAAGGATCATGTACAAGGGTAAATGTAGGCTAATATTCAGAAAAAAAACAAAACACCTTGAACGACTAGAGACAGGACATTCATATTCATAGGACATGTGTATTAGTATGTTCTGCAGAAATGAATAGTGTTACAGCCACCTCGGGTCAGCATGTGTCCTGTTGCCTAGTAGGCACAGGGTCCGCCATGGGTCTTGATAACTTGTACCATGCGTGATGGCATCGAAGCGTATAAGGCGCGAATGGCGTCCTATGGTATAGTCGTCCACGCTGCATTCGACTGATTCCAAAGTTCATCTGTGGTGGTTGGCATTGGGTCACAGTGCTACACCCGTCGTTTCACCAAATTCCACACATTTTCGACTGGCGACAGGTCTGGTAAAATGGCCGGCCAGGGTAAAAGGCTGACATATTGTGACACCAAGAAGGCACATGCTCATGCAGCAATATGTGGTTGTGCATCGCCTTGCTGAAAAATGGCGTCTGGGGTGCTGAGCAGAAAGGGTATGGCAACGGGAAGCAGGATGTCATTCACGAAAGTCACACTGGTCACAGTATCCTGGACGCGCACCAACTGCGATTTTTGTACCGAATAGCGTCCCACACCAAAGGACCTTGAGTAGGCGCTATATGTCTTGTACGAATGCAATCACTGTAATGCCGATCCCCCATCATCGGCGAAACAATACGCGGCCATCAGTGTCAAACAAACAGAAGGTGGATTCGTCCGGGAACACTATCTGATGACATTCCTGACCCCAGTGACGTCGTTCCGTACATCATCGACGTTTTTGCACATTCGTCAAAGGCAGGAGGATAAGTGGAAGACGCGCATGTAATCCATGCCGTAATAAACGGCGACGTGTACGATGTTCCACTGATGCGCCAGAGCCGAGGGGGACACAGATCCGTCCTGCAACACCATTCGGATGAGGTGTCAATCTTCTCGGGGTGTGATCTGGGTGGTGCGACCAGACCCCATCTCGTCTTGTTCACTGCCTACCGTGAACCATCCTGCACACACCCATTGTACTGCTGAAACACTTCGGCCCACAGGAGCAACAATTTCCCATGTGGATGCAGGACATTCTCTCATGCCAATAATTCGCCCTCTTTTAAACTCACTGATTTGGCAGTACAGTTCGTGCACACGTCTGCGAAGCATCCTGAAGGTCTGCTCAAGTCACACTGATCCATTAAATTCGGTTTATAGCGACAACGAGAGCCGCAGACACATTTAACAGATATGTTGTGTTGCACCGCGATATCGATGTTGACCTCTCAGCATTGTTGCGTCTCGCGTTGGTGCTGTTTGTAGGGTTCCAAATGGTTCAAATGGCTCTGAGCACTATGGGACTCAACATCTTAGGTCATAAGTCCCCTAGAACTTAGAACTACTTAAACCTAACTAACCTAAGGACATCACACACACCCATGCCCGAGGCAGGATTCGTACCTGCGACCGTAGCAGTCCCGCGGTTCCGGACTGCAGCGCCAGAACCGCACGGCCTGTAGGGTTCCGCCCTTTGTTGGGGGCCAGACTGTATCGTTTAGTTGGTATGGTTGCGGTTGTTTGTCTTCTTCTCGTGATGACCGGCGCCACTCGGTTTTGTAAGCGTTGCCTGTCCGCGAGTGGCAGTAGCGGCGGTTTTCGATATGTAGTAACTGTTGCCCTATCTTTGGGGTCGTTGTTTTTCCGGGTCGTGTGAGTGGGCCAGTTCGGTAGGGGACTCAGGAGGAGCCAGGTCCGCGCAGGGCCAGAACACGCTGGGACCTCTGGCGGCACCGGATGGAAGGGCTGTGGTCACGGGGGTGCACGACCTCGTCGTAAACCAGGTCCTGCAGGCTTTAAGATGAGTGCATTTCAATTCAAGTGGAGAAACCTCCACCATTGCGACATCTCGCGATTCGCCAGTGACTTGGGTTCGTGTTGCTGCTCGTAGTGTCGCCGAGGCGAAGAGCAGCAAGTGGAGTGCTTGGGGAAAGTGGGATTAGCTTTCCTCGATTTCATATTACTATTTTCTGCGTTCAGCTTGTTACAATTTGTTAAGTTCAACCAGCGGTACTTTTCCTGCCTCGTGGCCGCTAACGCTCCAGTTACCTTCCCTGGGGGTTAGTGTATGTAACGGCAGTGTCCGTCTCCACACCTTGCCGCTGCTGTTCCGTAAGGCGTGTAGTTTTGACAGCTATCTTGATTGTAGGCCGGTTGGTGATTTTCTACTGTGGTGGTAGTGATTCCTTTCTTGTTGCGAGCGCTCTAAGCACTGTTTTCTGGGGGCATAGTACAGTCCGCCAGTTCCGGCTTTGGCGTGTTGCTCCATTCTTGCATTTGGTTTATTGGACGTCAGGTAGCTTGAGCAAGATTATCATTAGTCTTTCGTTAGTCTGCCACTAGTCTGAGTTACCATCTCGTGAAGTGTATGCAACTCTTGGCTGCGTATCTCATCGCTCGCGAAAGTGTTTGTTGCTGGACCTTCTCGGAGATCGATTCCTGGAGCACCGTCTGTAACTGGTCCTTGTGTTTTATTATTGTATTATTTATTACCATACGTTGTAATGTCTACATTAAAGGTTATATATGTCTAGTTAATAGTTCCAGTCACCTTCTGAAATAAATGTAGGAGTGTAACGGTTGTGTTACAAGGTTGCCATCATCTTATTTCACCCATTTGGTGATCAGTTGCTTGTTTCTTTTAATTAACCTTTGCTTGTGTTTGCTGTTTTTCAACAGGTTACTAAATTTTTTTATATAATTGCCGTTCCTGGTGTGTAAGACCTTCAGCTGTGATTGTGGTTATTTCCTTTGAAAAAATCATTCGATATTTGTATTTTAGCAGTAAGCCTTAACATCTTATTTACTGCCATTCCTGGCGCCTGATACCTTCTGCTGTGTTCGTGGTCACTTATCTTTCAATATTTCAATACCCATAAGTTGTAATTGCAGTGAGTTGTTAAACATTTTTAATTTATTGGCCTTCTTGGCGTGTAAGGCTTTCAGCCGTGATCACAGTGGCTTGTTTTTTTTTTTTTTTTAACATTATCTGTTTCTGTATTTTATGGTGATTTGCTAAATTAAAATGTTCAAATGTGTGTGAAATTTTATGGGACTTAACTGCTAAGGTCATCAGTCCCTAAGCTTACACACTACTTAACCTAAATTATCCTAAGGACAAACACACACACCCATGCCCGGGAGAGGACTCGAACCTCCGCCGGGATCAGCCGCTTAGTCCATGACTGCAGCGCCTAAGACCGCTCGGCTAATCCCGCGCGGCGATTTGCTAAATTGTAACCCACTGAAAACACTATTATTTACACAGTTCTTTATTCCTTCATTAATAACGTGTGGTATTTTTTATTTATTGTTGAGTCTGGAATTATTGTTTTAAACATAAATGTGTGTAACTGTAAAACGCAACCAATAGTAACCGATTACGGCCCCGTCCACAATCGTAACCGAATCCTGCCTTCCCCTGACTACCACGTTTCAACCTCGAACCCGCAGGCCGACACGGTTCAAATGCTAATCATATCGGCAGAACATACATGTTCTGTGAATGTGCATATTCTATCTCTACTCGTTCAAGGTGTTCTGTTTTTCCTGAACATCAGTGTATCAGTTTGAGGTACGGGTCTCTGTTCCGGAAACGATCGAATCGAAAGTTACTAGCGACGTTGAAATAGACATACCGGTATTGCTGTTGCTAAGATTTTAAGGTAGGCAACTCTCAGAAGTGTAGCAAAACAAATAAAAATATCTGGTAAACATGGATTCTAAAACGCATATCTTTAGAGCTATGCGCACTTCTCCAATAGAGGAGATATGTTTCAGACTAGCGAAGGTGAACAAGTTCTCATAGCTCCTCAGTTTCGTATTTAGAGCCCAAGTTTATGAGATACATTTTCTTGTTTTACTCTCTGCTACCTCCTCTGAAAGTTGCATGCCTACATTCTTAGCAACAGCAGCACCGGTACATGACAGGGCCATCAGAACGGTTTTCGCGGCTAACTTCCGACTCGTTCGTTTCCGGTACGTTTATTCGGTACATTTATCCGTCTTCATCATCCTTGAAAGTTTGTGCCATCATTACGGAATCTCCTTGTATATACCTACATTTATAGATTGTTGGCCTCTATAAAAAATGGTTCAAATGCCTCTGAGCACTATGGGACTCAACATCTTAGGTCATAAGTCCCCTAGAACTTAGGATTACTTAAACCTAACTAACCTAAAGACATCACACACACCCATGCCCGAGGCAGGATTCGAACCTGCGACCGTAGCAGTCCCACGGTTCCAGACTGCAGCGCCAGAACCGCACGGCCACCGCGGCCGGCTGGCCTCTATAACTAAGGCACTCTGTAGCGTGACTGGATGAAGTTTCAGGACATGGCTTCGTATTTAAAATATTGTGTACTCGCTCCCCTCTACGGGTACTAGAAGTTTGCGGATTTCCGAACACCCTGTACAACCGCCCTCTCGTCGAGAGGTCTGCACATGAAGACTGGAAAGCTGCACAGGTGACACCAATACTCAAGAAAGGAAATAGGAATAATGCGATGAATTTCAAACCCGTATCACTGACGCCGATTTTCAGTAAGTTTCTGAACCACACATTGTGCTCGAACATTTACCTCGAGGAAAACGATCTGTTGCCACCAGTCAGCACGGACTGAGGGAATATCATTCTTACAATTAATAAAATGTTCCGGGCTATTATGCCAAGGTCGAATGGATTTCACATCTACATTTGCCAAGAATGCCCGCAAACCGCTGGAAAAAGCAGGAATTTATAGGATTCCGTGTAGTTGTGGGGAGGCGCACGTGGGTACTACAGAGAGAACGGTAAAAAAACTACTAGAAGAGTGCAAGGGCAACTGCAGAAGGGGAAGACGACAGATGAGCTGTTGCGGGACATGCTTTGCAGCCAGGAGACGACCACTTTCATTTTGACAGGACTCAAGTACTGGTAGCCACAAGCGGATACGATGAACCCATAGAGATTGTAAAACACGCTTGTAATTCCAGTAGGAAGGAGGACGGCGTGAAACTGAATGTCATCTGGATTTCGGTGTTGAAGAAGATCCGTACCGGTCTTCCACCATTGGGTGATAGCAAAAGCCTGTGGCGTAAAGATAACTGTGCGGCACATTTTACTAGACTGTGTTTTATTTTCGTGCCAGAGGGCAGAGGCAGATTTGCCGGCAGATCTTCTCTCTATTTTAAGTTACATTGGATATGGTTAGAGTTTTAAGATTTTGTGATATGTCCAACTTGTTTCCGCAGATTTTAGGTAAATGGTGTTAATGTGTTAATAGAGTGACTGGCTCACCCACATTTTTTGTAAGTGGTCAGCCAGTCATTTTCCCCTGTACTTCTCATTTACCTCTTCTGAGATTCTACTTATGTTTTAATTTCATATATAGTACCTTCCACCCTTCTCCGTTGTATTTTGGCCTGTGAGATAGAGTTCAAAAATGGTTCAAATGGCTCTGAGCACTATGGGACTTAACTGCTCAGGTCATCAGTCCCCTAGAACTTAGAACTACTTAAACCTAACTAACCTAATGACATCACACACATCCATGCCCGAGGCAGGATTCGAACCTGCGACCGTAGCGGTCGCGCGGCTCCAGACAGTAGCCCCTAGAACTGCTCGGCCACTCCGGCCGGCTCAGATGGAGTGATTATGTGAGTTAACGCTTGTGACATGGGAGTGGCAAATGGTTCAAATGGCTCTGAGCACTATGGGACTCAACTGCTGAGGTCATTAGTCCCCTAGAACTTAGAACTAGTTAAACCTAACTAACCTAAGGACATCACAAACATCCATGCCCGAGGCAGGATTCGAACCTGCGACCGTAGCGGTCTCGCGGTTCCAGACTGCAGCGCCTTTAACCGCACGGCCACTTCGGCCGGCGACATGGGAGTGAGTGATGAGTGTTATTTTATAGGTTTTCTCCTCACTATGTGACAATAGTTTTAGTCCTTTTACCAGATTGTTTCTTATATATTTTTTAGTATGTGTAAGGGCGCTGATAACCTCGGCGCTGAGCGCCCGTAAGCTCCATAAACACTCTCGACAACAGACAACAGCGCTCGGGTATTCAGGTCATGTGACATCATGCAAGTGCGCGGCAACAAGCGTAAACAGAAGTTTGCTACAGTCAGTAGCGAGCGAGGATGCGAATCGGACATTGAAAGAAGCTACGACCCCCTTGAAAATATCCTCCGCGGAAGGGGGCGGAACGGTGGGTTAAATATGACATCCATTCGACGACGGCATAACAGCCCGGAATATTTTATTAATTATGACATTTCTGGCACCTCAAAGTTTACATTGTACAATGCCGTTCTTGTGAAACACAATTACCTCTTTCTTCTCACGAAGTTATGAGTGCTATCGATAGGCGATCAATGGAACGAGTATGTGAGAACTGGGGTAGGGAATGCGAATGGTCGATTTCGGTTTGTTGGGAGAATTTTAGGAAAGAGTGGCTCACCTGTAAAGATGACCGCATACAGGACACTGGTGAGACCTATTCTTGAGTGCTGCTCCAGTGTTTGGGATCCGTACCAGGTCGGATTAAAGCAAGACATTGAAGGAGTTCAGAGGCAGGCTAAGAGATTTGTTACCGGTAACACGTAAGTGTTAGAGAGATGCTTCTGGAACTCAAATGGGAATCATGCAGGGAAGGTGAAGTTGTTTTCGAGGAACACTATTGAGAAAATTTAGAGAACCGGCATTTGAAGCTAACTGCCGAACGATTCTACTGCCGCCAAAATACATTGCGCGTAAGGACCGTGAAGATAACGTATCAGGCGTTAGGGCTCATACGGAGACATGTAGACAGTCTTTTTCCCTCGCGCTATTTGCGATTGGAACAAGAAAGGAAATGACTAGTAGTGGTACAGGGTACCCTCCGCTACGCACCGCACGGTGGCTTGCGGAGTATCTACACTACTGGCCATTAATATTGCTACACCGCGAAGATGACGTGCTACAGACGCGAAATTTAACCGACGGGAAGAAGATGCTGTGATATGCAAATGATTAGCTTTTCAGAGCATTCACACAAGGTTGGCGCCGGTGGCGACACCTACAACGTGCTGACATGAGGAATGTTTCCAACCGATTTCTCGTACACAAACAGCAGTTGACCGGCGTTGCCTGGTGAAACGTTGATGTGATGCCTCCTGTAAGGAGGAGAAATGCGTACCATCACGTTTCCGACTTTGATAAAGGTCGGATTGTAGCCTATCGCGGTTGCGGTTTATCGTATCGCGACATTGCTGCTCGCGTTGGTCGAGATCCAATGACTGTTAGCAGAATATGGAATCGATGGGTTCAGGAGGGTAATACGGCACGCCGTGCTGGATCCCAACGGCCTCGTATGACTAGCAGTCGAGATGACAGGCATCTTATCGGCATGGCTGTAACGGATCGTGCAGCCACGTCTCGATCCCTGAGCCAACAGATGGGGACGTTTGCAAGACAACAACCATCTGCACGAAGAGTTCGACGACGTTTGCAGCAGCATGGACTATCAGCTAGGAGACCATGGCTGTGGTTACCCTTGACGCTGCATCACAGACAGGAGCGTCTGCGACGGCGTACTCAACGACGAACCCGGGTGCGCGAATAGCAAAACGTCATTTTTTCGGATGAATCCAGGTTCTGTTTACAGAATCATGATGGTCGCATCCGTGTTTGGCGACATCGCGGTGAACGCACATTGGAAGCGTGTATTCGTAATCGCCATACTGGCGTATCACCCGGCCTGATGGTATGGGGTGCCATTGGTTACACGTCTCGGTCACCTCTTGTTCGCATTGAAGGCACTTTGAACAGTGGACGTCACATATCAGATGTGTTACGACCCGTGGCTGTACCCTTCATTTGATGCCTGCGAAACCCTACATTTCAGCAAGATAATGCAAGACCGCATGTTGCAGGTACTTTACGGGCCTTTCTGGATACAGAAAATGTTCGACTGCTGCCCTGGCCAGCACATTCTGCAGATCTCTCACCAATTGAAAACGTCTGGTCAATGGTGGCCGAGCAACTGGCTCGTCACAATACGCCAGTCACTACTCTTAATGAACTGTGGTATCGTGTTGAAGCTGCATGGGCAGCTATACCTGTACACGCCATCCAAGCTCTGTTTGACTCAATAGCCAGGCGTATCAAGGCCGTTATTGCGGCCAGAGGTGGTTTTTCTGGGTATTGATTTCTCAGGATCTACAGGGTGAAAAGTATTTAAACCGACAAACTCTGGGAGGTTGTAGAGGACATCAAAACAAATATTTTTCCCTAATGTCATTTTTTCCTTCGAGAATTATTTAAACCGGTGGAAGTCGTATTACGCTCTTCAGTTGATAGAGGCCGTATTACGATCTTCAGTAGTTAGAGGGCGTATTACGCTCTTCAGTTGTAGGCAACTGCTGTCCACCAGTGTAGTAGTGCATTGTCTCTGTTTACTTATGGAGCGATACACCTGGGGTGAGTACACTGATATGGTTGGTGCGTAGTACGTAGCGCACCAGAACGGACGGGCTGCACAGCGGGTTTATCAACAACAATATCCTAATCGCCGTATCCCGCATCATACGACCTTTGCTGCTGTGTACCAACAGCTGCGTGAGACCGGGTCATTTAGCAGATTACCTGGACAGGGACGCCGTCGCACGGTAAGAACGCTGCAATTTGAGGAAGCTGTCTTGCAGCATGTGGAGCGGGATCCTTCAATCAGCACTCGTGCAATTGCACGTCACATGGGGACGAATCAGACGAATGTAAGAACAGTCCTTCGAGAGCAGTTGTTACGTCCATTTCACTTACAGCGTGTCCACAACCTGGAACCAGTTGATTATCCACCCAGAGCACAGTTTTCGCAGTGGTACCTGGAACAGTGTGAAATGCATCCTACATTTCCATCCTCTGTGTTGTTTACCGATGAAGCAACGTTCGGGCGTGATGGAGTCTTCAACATGCACAATTCGCATGTTTGGAGTGAGGATAACCCACATGCCACAGCTACTAGCGCTCATCAAGTGCGGTTCTTCGTTAATGTGTGGGTCGGTGTTGTTGGAGACTGTTTAATTGGACCGTATCTGCTACCTGGTTGTTGTCTCTTGGTCATAAAAAAAATGGAAAAGTGTTTGTTGGTTTAATTAATTTGCTGTCAGAGAAATCTTCCTCTACCGGTTTAAATAGTCCTCATAGGAAAAAATGACATTAGGGAAAAATATTTGTTTTGATGTCGCCTACAACCTCCCAGAGTTTGTCGGTTTAAATACTTCTCACCCTGTATGCACCCAAATAGCGTGAAAATGTAATCACATGTCAGTTATAGTATAATATGTTTGTCCAATGAATACCCGTTTATAATCTGCATTTCTTCTTGATGTAGCAATTTTAATAGCCAGTAGTGTATGTCGATGTAGATTTAGAAGAAATGCCATTAGTTGCTGAAGAAAAGAAAGAACGGAAATGCGAGAGAAATTTCTAGTGAACCAGCACCAGAAGTTTTACCTGAAGTACTAGCTGAACAAAAGAAATGATAGAACTGGTGTAGCTTTGCCAGTCCAGTCGACTAGTGGCAATGTCCGTGTGAATGTGTACGTGAAACATCGAAAGAGGGCATCGACTGCCAACCGCGAAACCTCCATTGTGAATGGGATGTATCCAAGTTAACAGAAATTACAACTGGAATGAGACTTTCACTCTGCAGCGGAGTGTGCGCTGATATGAAACTTCCTGGCAGATTAAAACTGTGTGCCCGACCGAGACTCGAACTCGGGACCTTTGCAAGGTTTCGCAGGAGAGCTTCTGTAAAGTTTGGAAGGTAGGAGACGAGGTACTGGCAGAAGTAAAGCTGTGAGTACCGGACGTGAGTCGTGCTGCGGTAGCTCAGATGGTAGAGCACTTGCCCGCGAAGGGCAAAGGTCCTGAGTTCGAGTCTCGGTCGGGCACACAGTTTTAATCTGCCAGGAAGTTTCGTATCAGCGCACACTCCGCTGCAGAGTGAAAGTCTCATTCTGGAAACAATCCCCAGGCTGTGGCTAAGCCATGTCTCCGCAATATCCTTTCTTTCAGGAGTGCTAGTTCTGCAAGGTTCGCAGGAGAGCTTCTGTAAAGTTTGGAAGGTGGGAGACGAGGTACTGGCAGAAGTAAAGCTGTGAGTACCGGACGTGAGTCGTGCTTCGGTAGCTCAGATGGTAGAGCACTTGCCCGCGAAAGGCAAAGGTCCCGAGTTCGAGTCTCGGTCGGGCACACAGTTTTAATCTGCCAGGAAGTTTCAGAAATCACAACTGACTCTCCTCTAACGTAAAAGCAAAGCCAGAAACGGAAGAGACTACTACAGTCATACTCACGGAAAAATGTAGGTTGGTAATTAAGTTTAATCAAAGAAAATTCTATCAAATTACAAACAATATAGTCACCAAACCAAAAGGAAAACACTCTAAAAGAACCAGTCGATTAATAAAGAGCTGATTTTGCTTTATCTAACGGCAACCCGTGCACGTGCACGTGCTCAGCTGACAACATTTATTTAATGATCGTGAAATATGCTGAGTATGGTAGACAAAATATTTACATTTAATATGAATTAATTCGGAAAAGCAAACAAAATGCTGCGTATTACATTTAAAAACCCGGGCCTTCCACGTAAACAATGTTTCTGCGTGAAGTCACATTGACGTTATTTGCATCACACATGTCTTACCTCCTAGCACACATTAGAAAATAATTTTTCTATACGCAGTACGTAATGCAGCCATATCTTTAAAGAAACGGGACGTCAAAATCGCAATAATGGTATACGACGTGCGAAGACGATAATATACGGACACAAGTAAACATAAAACAGATCTTCAGTAAGCGTGTTGTACTAAATGCGAGAATTAAAAGCTACATTAGTTACTGCCAAACTCATGAGTGCAAAACCCATCATTTCTGTTATGTTTAAAAAATAATCATATTATTATTCATTTTGATTTGTCAGCGAAAGGTTGATCAAGAGGCAACTTAACGTAACAAAGCGTAGTGAAATGGTTTGCTCTTATTTGCTGAAATCACTGAAAGGACGAGCGCGAAACTATCTTAAACGGCGGCAATTATTCGAATGCGCTCTCACAATAACGTGATTTACATTTTTTACGATAAATTTGTGTACCTGACGTTCTTTAATTGAAAATTCACACATTATGGCGAAACTCGACGGTATGTATCAAGGAATTTATCAGAACAATCACTGTTTAGGTATACTGATGTAGGACGAAACGCAGAGCATTGGGTTTCAAATAGATAACTATGCAGAATGTTAACGTACTTCCGGTCTTGTGCAGCCGGATGTAAACGGGCAGCAAATAAAACCCCACACCTTGATCTTACTTATTCTTTCTTTCCATTTGTTCTAGCCCCTAACTCTTGAGTAACTTCTCAGTTGGCCATTCCTCTCAAAAACAGATCTTGGAAGTACGAAGTTCAAATGGTTCAAATGGCTCTGAGCACTATGGGACTAAACATCTGTGGTCATCAGTCCCCTAGAACTTAGAACTACTTAAACCTAACTAACCTAAGGACATCACACACATCCATGCCCGAGGCAGGATTCGAACCTGCGACCGTAGCAGTCGCACGGTTCCAGACTGAGCGCCTAGAACCGCTAGACCACCGCGGCCGGCGAAGTAGGAAGTACTTAAGTCTTCCCACAAACACATCACATAACATTAAACCTGATGTTTTGTGGACGGTCGTAACTGCGCTGTGAAGTGGACTGGGACTGTCACCATAGGTTGTCTGTTTTGCGCCCACGTGTCCACACATCGCTACCTGATCTGCTGCCCAGGGGAAAATAAACATTAATGGCTTGACGAAAGAAAACTCAGACACTTAGCTTCAGTGGGGAATTGAGCGTACTTAACGGCGACAGACAAAAATTTGAACCAGATTGGACTCGAACCCGGATTTTCCGCATTCACCGCCTTAACTACCTCAGTTATCCGAGGACGTTCCCCAGCCGACCCAAATCTCCATATGCCGCACGCTATAGAGTACCCCTCCCCTCCCCCCCCCCCCCAATCCATTTATACACCGGCACCAGCCACGTGAGAGTGGCGCCAGTAGCCCTACTGTGAGGATGCATATCAGATTTGCTTTAAACAGGCGCTGAAACGGTCGTGAGCATTAGTTACCTTTGGGACTGGTCGTGGTGATTTGATGTTCGTCAAGAATTCCTTCAATGCGACAAAGACGCCAGTGTCAATACCTCATTGAGTTTGAACGAGGTCGTGTAATAGGGCTACTAGAAACTGGATGTTCCTTCCGTATTACTGCAGAAAGACTTGATAGGAATTTAGCCAATGTACATGACTGCTGGCAGGGGAGGTCACGGGAATGTACTGTCGCATGAAGACCGAGCTGCGGACGGCCACGTGTTACTATCGAGAGGGACCCGTCGTTTTCGGCTTTAGGCTGTGGGACATCGTACTGCATCTGAACCAGCAAAATGAGCAACATTTGGGCCCCCATAGACACATCGAATTCTTAAAAATCGGGTACTTCAGTTCCGAGCCAGGCTCCCTGTAGCGGGCATTCCGCTGAACCCAATCAATCGCCATTTGAGACTTCAGTGGTCTCATGTGAGAATTCATGGAGCGTAGGTTGGAGGTATGTTGTGTTTTCTGATGAAAGCTGGTTCTCCCTCGGTGTCACTGAGGGCCGTGTGTTGGTTAGAAGGAGGGGCTGCAACCAACCTGTCTGGGTGCTAGACACACTGGACCTACACCTGGACATATGGTGTGTGGCGCGATTTCAGATGACAGCAGAAGCACACTCGTGGTTATTCCACGGACCCTGACTGCAAATTCGTACGTCAGTCTGGTGATTCCAACTGTTGTACTGCCATTCAAGAACTGCATTCCAGGGGCGGTTTTCCAACACGATAACGCTTGCCCCCATACCGCTGTTGTAACCCAACAGAGTGACGATATATTGCCGAGGCCTGCTCGATCACCTGATCAGTCTCCAGTCGAGAGGATATGGGGCATCATCTGATGACAACTTCAGCATAATTCACAAACAACATTAAACGTCCCTGTATTGACCGATCAAGGGCAACAGGCTTGGAACTCCATCACTCAAACTGACATAGGCCGCCTGTACAACACAATGCACGCATCTTCGCATGCTTGCATTCTGGCGGTTACATCGGTTATTAATGTACCAGCATTTCACATTTGCAATTACTTATATTGCTCGTACTACATTATCTTCTGACCTTGCAACCTTAATCTTTAAGTCTTTGAATAATTCTTTGAAGACTATCCTTAACAATTTCTTGTTTTTCTTTCTCTCTAATGGAATTTGTTATAACATTAGTAGCGTCTGTAAAAAGCACCAAATGTCTTTGGTGCACGTTAAACTGAAAGTCATTCCCATATACAGGAATGTATCAAAAATCGAACTCCTTGGGATTCTCTCCGTGATTTCTCTCCGTCATTAAATTCTCTCTCCTTCCAATATTCTTTGCATTATTCAGCACAACTTTTTCATTTTGCTTGTTAAGAATTATTCAAGCTGTTATTTGTAAAGCCATCGAATCCATAAGACTTAAGATTTTTTAAGAGAAAGTCAAGTAACCCGAACAATAACAAAAAACAAAAACTGGTGACATTTTATTGCTTAAGGCTTTCTGTATTTGCTGATTGAATGTATAGATACCATTCACAGTAGAGAATCCAAACTGTGATGTGTTAAGTAAATTGGTTCTCCTTGAAAATGAGACTACCCTTTAGAATACCCTAGAAAAAAGACATTAGTAAGGAAAGTGGATGTTAATTATGTAAGTCTCTCTTCACATCTTCCATATAAAGAGATATAACAATAGGATATTTTAAACACTCTGGAAAATTTTCCTGTGTGAGTGACGCGTCACATATGTCACTTGGGACACTGCTTTTGATGTTAGACTATCGCGCTACCTCTCCCTCTGCTACATCTACTTCTCCATTTGACCGCTGCCTTCCCGCCCCTCCATTTTTCTTCATCTCGTAAGCAGTCACTCTCCCTTGCTGAATTTCTGGATTCCGTGGTCAGCACATTCTACCGCCTACTTGGTATTTACATCATTAACTTCCATGCGACCTCGTCATCCCACTCACATAAATAAGTCATCATTAATGAAACTACATTTTACAGATATGACCATAACCCAAAAGGACGTTCTCTGACAAAAGGAAAACCGAATATAGCGAAAGTTGGCAATATCACACACGCGAAATACACAGACATACGTTAAGTCAGAACAACATAAATAGAAGTTATTAGTACAATATTTAGTCGTAGCCGGCCGGGGTGGTCTAGCGGTTCTAGGCGCTCAGTCCGGAACCACGCGACTGCTACGGTCGCAGGTTCGAATCCTGCCTCGGGCATGGATGTGTGTGATGTCCGTAGGTTAGTTAGGTTTAAGTATTTCTAAGTTCTAGGGGACTGATGACCACAGATGTTAAGTCCCATAGTGCTCAGAGCCATTTGAACCAGTTAGTCGTAATTCACCTCAGGAAATGTGTAGTACTGCAGTTCAAAATAAAACTCTGCAAAATGCAGCAGTGCCAAACGCAAAAGTGTATGGATGAAATGCACCAAGATGTGAAATCATACGAAAATGCAGCAAGTAAAGCTTCAGAAACGAACTATTTTTAGATCTAGAACCAAAACGAAAATTATAAGTATGTTCAAATCGAGACCATTACCGGAGTTTTAAGCGACTGAAACGAATAGCATGTGGCAGAATAATACGCATTTTTAATCCTGGCAAAGAAGTATTTGAAATGTTTTAAACATGTTAGCACTTTTTGTGTAGTGGGTCCTGGATATGGGATCTAAACTAAAATAACCTCCGACCGAACAGGCCCCGGAAGGCCCAACGTTACCGACTGGCCGCCGTGTCATCCTCCGCCCACAGGCGTTACTGGATGCGGATATGGAGGGGCATGTGGTCAGGACACCGCTCTCCCAGGTGTATGCCGTTTTACGAGACCGGAGCCGCTACTTCTCAGTCAATTAGCTCCTCAAATAAAATGGCTCTGAGCACTATGGGACTTAACATCTCAGGTCATCATTTCCCTAGAACTTAGAACTACGTAAACCTAACTAACCTAAGGACATCAGACACATCCATGCCCGAAGCAGGATTCGAACCTGCGACCGTAGCGGTCGTGGGGTTCCAGACTGAAGCGCCTAGAACCGCTCGGCCACACCGGCCGGCAGTTAGCTCCTCAGTTTGGCTCACAAGGGCTGAGTGCACCCTGCTTGCCAACAGCGCTAGACAAACCAGATGGTCACGCAGCCAAGTGCTAGCCCATCCTTCCGTGGTCGGACGGGAACCGGTGTTACCACTGCGGCAAGGCCGTTGGCTCTGGATGTGGGGTGCCTGATTATATTTTATCATCGTTATAAATATTACAATTTAATTTCTTATTGTTATGGTTTGGCATATTTATCTACGTAAATAGTCCATTATTTTAAATAGGAAGCTATCGTTTGTATCTATTTCTTAATATTTCTAATTCTTGGCTAATTTTGTTGTTTTAAGTTATTACGCTCTGTGCAGAGTGGTGTTAAATGCTATATGCATGTGTATGATGGGATGTTATGATTGGTTGTCCATTTTTTTGTCATTGTATATGTGTGCTCTACATATGTTGACCTCATGTTTATACTGGTTGTTGGTGATTCTGAAATCAAGATAATGTGTGCCTTGCTCTATTCTGAATACTGTGTTTTTATGGAAATAAAGTAATCTGCCAACCTACTCTTTGGTACCTGTAGTTGTTCGCCAATGACATATTTCCAGTAATGTGCTATGTTAGCTTAAATATATTTTTCTTCAAAGCACTATTTTATAAGTGGTTCAGAAACACATCTAGCAAGGACCCTGCTGTATTATTTTTCTTGATAAGTCGCTCTTTCTGCTGAAAACCGTTTTTTTAAATCAGAAAACCGAAACCGCCTTGGAAGAAGGAACACATCAGCATCTTGAGCCGGTAACCATGAAATTTTTATGAGTAAATTAAGTACGTAGCAGTATTTTTGTAGCATGTCACTGACTTATCACGGGTTTACAGTTTTTATATTAACTAATTTTTTGGAAGAGTTACATATGTTTGTCATCGCTTGGCACACTTGTACACAAGTTTCTTGCCTCAAATTAGACAGACCTGTTTTCAAATGTGTGAAACCGTTTATAAATTTCGTTCAACAATTGATGAATTCATTTCACACATGATGTGCTTTCTCTCATAACTCTTTTGGCTATAAATAATGTACCGAACAATAGTATCGGTTTGACATTGAACTACGTGGCTTAGTTGGAGAAGCGGAATCCAGGATGAGCGTCGTTGAAATATCCATTTGGATATCCAGATTTAGGGTTTACGAGCTTTCCCGAAACAGTTGAAAGCGAATCCCGGGATGGTTCGTTCGTTATCCGGTCAGACTTAATGACCCTTGACCAGTGACCTCTTCGTCCATGGGACTCCTTCCTTTATCAGTTTCATTATTAACACAAAAGCGCTTTGTTATGGTTACCATCTGTGAACTTTGTAAGAATAACGAAAAGTCGAAGAAGCCGAAGAATGTTTATCTTCACGGGATGTCTGTAGTAGCGGCTAGTCGCGAACACTGATAAATCATAGACTGTCCAGTCTTACTAATGTGACCACTTGTCAGAAGCCTGACAGTTGCGAGACGCACAGCAAGAGAATCGGTGAGATTCTGGAAGGTATCGGCAGGGATGTGGAGCTAAGTCGACTCCAGTGCCGTGTCCAGCTGCGCTAGGTTCCTCGGTTGAGGATCCATGGCACGAACAGCCCTACTGAGGTGGGCCCACAGATCCTCGATTGCTTTTAAATCCGGGGAGTTTTGTGAACAGAAGAGTTCGGTAAACTGTAAACTCGTCCCGGTGCTGGCTCTGAGCACTATGGGACTTAACATCTGAGGTCATCAGTCCCCTAGAACTTAGAACTACTTAAACCTAACTAACCTAAGGACATCACACACATCCATGCCCGAGGCAGGATTCGAACCTGCGACCGTAGCGGTCACGCGGTTCCAAACTGACGCGCTTAGAACCGCACGGCCACACCGGCCGGCGTCCCGGTGCTCTCAGAACCGCGCACGTAAACTGCGAGCTGCGTGACACGTTGCATTATCCTGCTGGCAGATGCCATCGCGCTGAGGAAAAAACAAACTGCATGTAGGGATGGACACTGTCCCTATGGATAGATGCATACGTCTCTTGATCCATTGTGCCTTCCAGAAGGACGAGATCATTTAGGGAATTCCCTTCAGCCTTGACCTTTCCGACTGTTGTTACACGGTGTTTGCTTTCAGACGTTTCACGCTGTACACGATAGAGCATAAAACGTCATTCATCTGAAAGGGTTACCTGTTGCCACTCATTGCACGTCCAGCTGCGATGCTGGCGTGCAAATTCGCGCCTTGTCGCCGGTGAATAACAGTCAGGATGGGTGCAATGGGTGCATGAACCAGATATCTGCTGCGAGGACACATACGCACCAACGTTGGCTGAACGGTCGTTGAGGAGACACTGTTGCAACCCCTTGGTTTATATGGGCGGTCAGTTGTTCAAATGTTGCACATCTATTCGACAGCACACATCTCCGCAGCTGCCATTCACCCCTGTTATCTATAGCCCGAAAGATTGGAAATTTGTGGTAAGATCCTATGGGACCAAACTGCTGAGGTTATCGGTCCCTAACCTTACACACTACTTAATCTAGCTTAATCTAACTTCCGTTAAGGACAACACACCCATGACCGAGGGAGGGCACGAACTTCTGACGGGGGTGGGGGGGGGGGGGGGAGAGGGGAGGGGAGAGGCACCGAACCGTGACAGGGCGCCTTTGACCGTACGACTTACCCCGCGCAGCTATCTATAGCCCGTGGTGTACCGTAGCTGCCTTGGCGGCGGTTTTGGATAGCGCCATTTGGCCATTCAAGGTATATTTTGACCACGGCGATACGCGATCAGTTAACAGGCGTAGCCGTTTCCGAAATGCTTCCACTCTTGGTTCGAAAGCCAATGACGGTGCCCTTTTGGACATAAGATACATACCTCCGTTTCCGCTTTACGACTACGACAGTACTATTTTCCGTGTCCCTTCAACTCACTGTATATGTTCTCCACTGCTAGTGCTGACTTAGGCGGTGGTCACATTAATGTGGATGGACCACGTATAATCTTGGCTTATTGTCCTGAATAGGATGAAAATACGTAGAAGAAATCTTAAAATTATTGTATGTGATGGTTTCTGAGTTTACTTTTATAATACTAACACAATTACATTTAGTATAAATATTACATGATAAGATGAACCGATATGACAGATAGTAATGAGAGTAATGTCTGAAAGTAACGAAGGAGAGGAAAATGACAGGTAAATAGGAAAAATTTTACACTGAAGTCCTAGCTAGTCACTGAAGAGCAGAGAGTCGAGTAAAATCCTGAGGTATTCTAATCACTTTTTTATCTCAAGTATTTTCAAATCCAAGGCCCTATAATACACACATCAAAAAAAGTTTTGCATCACCTCAGTTCCGAAAGTTCGGGTATCTGTACAGAAAATTGGAATACAAATCAACATAAACATCATTTCCTCCCTTTTTATTGCTCATGAAACCCACAAATTGCATGTTGTACCACCGTATTGCGAGATCTTCAGAAGTGGTGGTCGAGATTGCTGCACACACTGGTACCTCTAATTCCCAGTAGCACGTCCTCTTGCACTGATGTATGCCTATATTCGTTGTGGCATACTATCCACAAGTTCATCAAGGCACTGTTGGTCCTGATTGTCCCACTCCTCAAGGGCGATTCGACGTAGATCCCTCAGAGTGGTTGGTGGGTCATGTCGCCCATAAACAGCCCTTTTCAATCTATCCCAGGCATGTTCGATAGGGTTCATGTCTGGAGAACATGCTGGCCATCCTAGTCGAGCGATATCGTTATCCTGAAGGAAGTCATTCACAAGATGTGCACAATGGGGGCGCGAATTGTCGTCTATGAAGACGAATGCGTCATCAATATTCTGCCGATATGGTTGCACTATCGGTAGGAGGATGGCATTCACGTTTCGTACAGCCGTTACGGCGCCTTCCATGACCACCAGCGGCGTACGTCGGCCCCATGTAATGGCACCACAAAAGAGCAGGGAACCTCCACCTTGCTGCACTCACTGGATAGTTTGTCTAAGGCATTCAGGCTGATCGGATTGCCTCCAAACACGTCTCCGACTACTGTCTGGTAGAAGGCATATGCGACACTCATCGGTGAAGAGAATGTGATGCCAATCCTGAGCGGTCCATTCGGCATGTTGTCGGGCCCATCTGCACCGTGCTGCATGGTCTCGTGGTGGCAAAGATGGACCTCGCCATGGACGCGTGGAGTGAAGTTGCGTATCATGCAGCCTATTGCACACAGTTTGAGTCATAACACAACGTCCTGTGGCTGCACGAAAAGCGTTATTCAACATGATGGCGTTGTTGTCAAGATTCCTCCGAGCCATAATCCGTAGGTAGCGGTCATCCACTGCAGTAGTAGCCCTTGGGTGGCCTGAGCGAAGCATGTCATCGACAGTTCCTGTCTCTCTGTATCTCCTCCATGTCAGTACAACATTGTTTTGGTTCACTCCGAGACGCCTGGACACTTCCCTTGTTGAGAACGCTTCCTGGCACAAAGTAACAATGCGGACGCGATCGAACCGCGGTATTGACCGTCTAGACATGGTTGAACTACAGACAACACGAGCCGTGTACCTCGTTCCTGGTGTAATGACTCAAACTGATTAAGTGTCTGGACCCCTCCACCTAATAGGCGCTGCTCATGCTTGGTTGTTTACATCTTTAGGCGGATATAGTGACATCTCTGAACAGTCAAAGGGACTGTGTCTGTGGTGCAAAATCCACAGTCAACGTGTACCTTCAGAAGTTCTGGGAACCGGGGTGATGCAAAACTTTTTTTTAATGTTTGTATGAAGATCACTAATTTATATTTCGAGATAATCTGTCATTTACAAGAAATATTGTCGCTGAAACACTTGTGTTTCAATTAAACCCTATAACATGGACCAGAATACGATAAAACTCAAAGATATGAATGTATCTGTAATTAGGTTAATATCAGCATCCAACAAGCCCCACGAAGTGCTGCCATCTTCTCGTGAAAAGGGTGGAAATCATGAATTTCACTTCATTACAGACGTACAAACTACAGTTAATTATAATTTTTTTGGAATAAATTCTCTGTGTGTTTTCTATGAGCAATCCTTATATAATTAATAAGTATAAAAGTAACGGACCATAAGTTACCCGCTGTTGACAAGCGACTGGTCTCTCAATTACTACTGTTCACGTAATAATAAACGTTATTATCACGTCACTGAATGATGCATGAGTGCCAGTAATTGTGGCCCGCAGGAGAGTAAGCGATTAACGCGTCCCGCAATAAAGCACAAGCCTGACTTAATCACCGCTCCTCTGAGATCCTCAGACAGATATCGGCGCAGTTTCGGCCTGTGTCTCAAGGAGTACGCACGGAAGAAATCTAATTATTACTTTTACGTAATTCTTCGCGAGAAACTGGATTCGCTGTCTCATTTCCTTGTACCACTTTCTTATTATTCTGGAGGCTGGAAGGTTACCGTCTCGTTAAGCCACAGCGGCCGTTTGTTATGTACAGAGCCGCGGAGGCGGAGATCACCTGTTCCATTGACAGGAACCAGTTCACGCTTCCGAATGGTGGAATACGTACCTAGGGGATGTATCCAGACCTTCACTGCCAGATATATTGTCCGATAAATAAAGAGGAATCAAAACTGACTTCGAAAGTTGTCGACGTGGCGTCGACAAACAACAACTTGCGGCACAATTCGTGTTAGGAGTCATTTTTACTCTTCATCCATAGCGAAGATCATTGTGAAAAGTGAGTGTTCGAGAGCACAATATTTTTTTAAGTCCTTATATGTAGCACAGCTAAGCCAAACAAGAATTTCAATCGCATTGCAAAGGTTTTATCTTTCTAAGGTAGCCGTTCAGCATTGTCTGGGATATGACCTTTTCGCATATCTGAGTTTTCGTTCCAGTGCTGATATGACAAACCGATCCTTGTGACAGTAATTTGATATGCACACAAAAACTGCCTATAAAAGCCATTGATTAATTGAAATACGTGCTGCGCATGCAAACTTCCGCATCAAAGAACGAAGCCTGGTTTTTACCGAGATGTCAGCTCTTCTCCAGACTCGTCTTCTTACCAAAGCAGTATTAATCATGTTCATACCTGTCGAAATGATAATATCACACAGAACTACCGAAAGTAAGTCGACGTCTTATTTCTTTGCCGGCCGAAGTGGCCGTGCGGTTAAAGGCGCTGCAGTCTGGAGCCGCAAGACCGCTACGGTCGCAGGTTCGAATCCTGCCTCGGGCATGGATGTTTGTGATGTCCTTAGGTTAGTTAGGTTTAATTAGTTCTAAGTTCTAGGGGACTAATGACCTCAGCAGTTGAGTCCCATAGTGCTCAGAGCCATTTGAATTTGAACCTTATTTCTTTGTCTGATCAAAAATGGTGTAGTATCAGTATTGTCACATATATTTTTATTTATTTATTTAATTTGATCCTGATCAGAATAGGGGCTGAAGGCCTTCTCTAACATCCGACCAGGGTTTCACACATACACTACCTTTTTTACGTCATAGTTTCCTCAGAAATAACAATAATTTTAATATGACAAATAGTAATAAAACAACCTGAGTTTTGTAGAGACGATGTGAATAAATTGTACTTAGAGCTAATAAAGTTAAGGCTGGCAATATTTCTACTACTGGTAGCTCAGTGACAACAACAACAACAACGACGACGACGACGACGACGATAATAATAATAATAATAATAATAATATCTATGGTGGCAGATATAAAAGAATTTACAGGTGTACGAAGTAAATATTTTGTGCTAAGCGAGTTCTGGGGGATGGAAAGTTAAGGAGACTGCGCCCGCTAAGAATACTGGGAAATGTGTAAAATGTGGTTGAAAGAATGTAAAGGGGTAACGAGTGTGTACAGGGACAATGGTAGTCATTGTTGTTGCTTCAGTAGATAGGTCATTATCCGTCTTTTGAAACTAGAAATGTTATTCACTTCTCTGATACAATGAGGTAAGTTATTCCATAGTCGGCTTCCTGGTACTGAAAAGGATTAGGGAGAGGGGCTGAGTGATGGAGTGGGACAGAAATGCTTTTGGTGTGAAATGAATTGCTGTTCCTGCCACGTTGTCCAGAAGTGTCGAGGAGAGATATGAGGGACAGTGTATGTTGATGAGACAAAAATGGAGGCAAAGCGTACCGGAATCTCTGCGCTTGTCTGCACACTGCCAGGATAGCTGTTCATATGATGGTGAAAAACGATCAGATTGTCGAACGTCAAGTTATATCAAATAAAGGGTAATGCTAAACAAGTTCTAGGCACTGTGAGCTTTCCTGAGAAAGTCCTTGCAGGATAACATCGCTGTAATCGATAATTGGATGTATAAGTGGTTGTAGAGTTTTCTTTTTCATTTCAAGAGGGAAGAGCGTTCTTTTATATTTTTATAGGGTATCGAGAGTTTCTGATGCCTTCTTGGTTCAAATGGTTCAAATGGCTCTGAGCACTATGGGACTCAACTTCTGAGGTCATTAGTCCCCTAGAACTTAGAACTAGTTAAACCTAACTAACCTAAGGACATCACACACATCCATGCCCGAGGCAGGATTCGAACCTGCGACCGTAGCGGTCTTGCGGTTCCAGACTGCAGCGCCTTTAACCGCACGGCCACTTCGGCCGGCGATGCCTTCTTGCACACTGCTGTTACGTGGTCAGTCAAATTTAGACTTTTATCTATTATTACTCATAGACTGTTTACTGAGGGAGAGAATTTGATATTTGTTCCTCTTACGATTAAAGATGGTAGGAATTTCCGATATTTCTGACTAATGAGCCTAGAAAGACCAACCAGTTCCGCTTGTTTTAACCCTATATATAAGTGATCAAAACGAAAGCCATGCCCTATTCTGAAATTCGCTATGGATGTTTATATCTCCTCTTACCTTATATTAACCAAAGACTTCATTCCTAGGGCCCAGGCGTGAATTGGGAGGACACCTAAGAACATTCCTCTTCCTCCTTTCCCTCGGGTTTTAAGGTGCCCTTGGTATAAATTCCAGCCGAGACGAAGCGCTTTGGTCAATTGACTGAAAATACTTCAAATATTTTGCTAAAGCGCTCTTCAGGAACTGTCTAGACCTTAGTTTGAGTGTCTGAGGGAAACCACACAAAATCTGTGTTTCAGCAGACAAAGAGAAATTATAAAGACAAAAAAGTGGATTTCCTCTGCTTTCATTGAAAACTAGTTATTGAAATGTCACGAATATAATTCAGTTCAAGGATTAACACGTGCTTATATCTCCTAAGCAATGTTACAAGGAAACATTTCGTCAAAACTTCCTTACTTGTTCGTTCGCTTTATGTCGCTAAGAATGATTTTCAAGAGACTTTATTAAATATTGCATTCGTATTTCACCTGGCTAAAATTGTTTGGGATGGACTAGTACAAAGAGTATGATTTGCATGGTGGAGAAAACAGGTTTCTTTCTTTTTCCAGTGGCGGCAGTTGTATAACCATATGGGTGATTACTCTGAGGAATCTTGCCTGAAACGATGATGATAATGATGAGGAGGACATAAACTATAGCAGCACTTAGTATGCCAAACAAGAAATAAGTAAGAGAGATGAGTTGAGAACAACAAAAATAAAGAAACTGAAAAGAAGAGTAAGCCAGTGTCATCAGAAGCCTTTTAAGATACAGTATTTTGTCCGACTGGCAAAAGATGCAGTGTGCACCTTTTTAATTATAGCGCTACATAAACGTCTTCCGTCGCCTCTGAAGTATATAAAGAAACATTAACAGATTCCATAACCCTGTCCAAGCTCAGAGAGGACTCACTTCCAAAGTCTTATCAACGTATGTATTCCCTCGTTTCTCTTCTCGTCCTTAACACCCTAATGCATACCATAATCATCCATTACCATCAGCGTAGAATCCTTTCTGCTTCAGTCCATCACTCAGCCGCTTCCTCCAAGTCATTTTCCGTAGCAGGAACCCTATTCTGGAATGATCTCCCTCAATGTCTCAGAGAACTGAATAACATCTGCGGCTTCAAATACAGTTATTCACTTGTATAATGAAGCCATCATAATGTCTACTTTGTTCCTGTATGCACTCGTTACTCCGTTACATTCTTTTTTCCAACCAGATCGTTCTCATTTGCCAATGCTCTTTGCTCGTGCAAGCTACCTAAGTTTTCCTCCCTCAGATCTTGCTACGTCAGAAAATATCATTTTTGTGCACCTACAAATACTTTTTGTGTCTGCCGCTGTCACTATTATCTGTTATTATTTGCAAATAAGGCCGTTAAAACTACGCAGAGTACTTAGAGGTGGGTATGTACCTTCCTTTGTGCCCATATTTCTTTCATTCTATTCCCGTGGGCTTCCTTTCGCTCTTCGGACCAAGTTGTCCCAGTCTTCTCCAACGGTTTTTCCTCTTGGTCAGCTTGTCGTTTTTGAATTTTGGGCGTGAAGATTTCGCGGTTTTGGACATTTTCTGGAGTATTTCATGCCAATTTCACCTCAGTTTTGATTTCGCCAACCCATTCCATCGTGTCCAGTTTGGCTTTGCCCCTGTTGTCAAATTATTATTCTTTTTATTATTATCATTATTATTAGTGACAGCGGTAACTGCAGCAGTAGTAGAAGTACTGCTATTATTAACTTCATTTGTTGCTAGCCAGTACTGTTTACGAGGGTGGTCAGAAAAGTTTCCGGTCTAACAAAGAAATAAGCCTTTTTTTTCTTCAAATTCATTTTTATTTCTCAACATAATCTCCTTGTAAGTGTTCTTCTGTCAGCGATGCTCCCATCTCCTTAGCCCGTCCCAGTAATAATGTCTTTCACTGCAAAATAATTGTTTACGAAGGTGATGGCCTCTTCATTCGACTAAACTTTCTGTCCTCCGAACTCACATTTTAGCCGAAGGAACAAAAAAGTCTGCTGGGGCTAGGTCTGGTGAATAAGGTGGGCAGGCAAGCGCTTGAAACCGCAATTCGTGGATTTTCGCCATGGCAACGCCTGAGATGTGAGACGACACAGAGTGAGCTTCCTCATCGCTGTATTTTCAATCATTATGTGATAAACACGTTCTTTAGATACGCTCATAGCATCTGCTGTCTCTCTCACCTTTATTCGACGGTTTTGTAGCAACATTTGGCGAACATGAAGAATGTTATCGCCAGTGGTTGCAGATTTTGGCCGCCTGGAACGTTTATCGTCACACAAGCTGGTACGCCCACGTTGAAATTCAGCTGCCCATGATTTCACGTTGTTAAACGATGGTGGAGAGTCCCTCTACACAGCATACAAATCGTTTTTAAGTTGCGTAGGCGTACTACCTTTCAAAAACAGAAATCTGCCGGACGCTGTGGCCGATCGGTTCTAGGCGCATCAGTCCGGAACCGCCCTGCTGCTACGGTCGCAGGTTCGAATCCTGCCTCGGGCATGGATGTGTGTAATGTCCTCAAGTTAGTTAGGTTTAAGTAGTTCTAAGTCTAGGGGACAGATGACCTCAGATGTTAAGTCCCTTAGTGCTCAGAGACATTTGAACCATTTGAACAGAAATCTATTGGCTGCTCGATACTCGATTTTGTCCATTTTCACAGGAACTCTCCTACCAATTCACTAAAACGGCTGTCAGAAAAAAACTGCGTGTCCAAAATGGCTGAAGTTTTGGTGTGTGCCTTACTGTGCATGCGCAAACAAATTTCCCAACTTTTTTTGACAGATGTTGCCATCTTCATGTTAATGTCGGAAAATTTTCAGACCACCCTCGTATTCACACTCTCTCCAGTACATTCAGATCATTCGTAGTTATATTAATACTATTTTATTACTATTTGTCATACTGAAATCAATATTATTTCTCAGGTAACTACGATCTAAAACACTCTACGTATGAAACATTGGTACGAAGAAAAAAAGGGGCCTAAAGGTGCTAATCTGATCAGGTTAAATGTGTAAATAAATAAAAAGTATTCACAGAAAGATTACACAGCATGATTGTCCTTCAGAAACCGAATTTGAGAGTTGTCTGTTTTTGAGAAGGTCGTTTTATGCCTCGTATAAATGGAACCATCTACTAGCACGTATCGGTATTCGACAACGGCAGGATCGTGGCAGCAGTCTATCGTTTAGACATGTTGCAGCTCGCATTCGTCAGGATACTATGGCTGTCATGCGAATAGGATATCCAAATACCATGCAGGATCACAGTGGACGCACGCAACATGTGCCCGAGAGAACAGACATATCGTTCTCTCGGCCGTGCAGTGTTGCAAAATCACACCGCGTACTTTGAGTCAGAAAATGGGCTTGTTTGCACAAGGACATGACGATCACCTCTGTTTGGCCTAGCCGGTAATTTGGACAATAGCCGTATGACGTCGTATGAGGGTAGTGGCGGTACCTCATCTTTGCACTCTGATATTATTCTTCTACAATATACCCCAAGACAATATATTGCTATTGTGACCCTGACTCACGTAGACACAGAGAGCGTTTGACTGTTAGCCTCGCGAGCACGTTGTTTAGATCTCTAAACATCTGGCCACGGGTTGGCAACAGACTGGCTTGCCGCCACACACCAGCCACTACGACTCGTGTACTCTCGTGTAGAATTGAAAGCCGTGCGGAATGACCATGTCCACATCTGTCGTCCACGCTCAGTTGGACTCAGGTCCCAGTCGGATTAGAATAATTTTTGCTGCTGCTCTGTCTCCTAAATCACCTCCACCTGTAATCATGTATTCTTCCTTTTATACGCTGAGGTAAAAAGACGTGGGATACAATATAACAAAATTTTACTAATTGTGAGTATAGCACTACAATTGGATAACAAAAGTCATGGGATGCCATCCAGTATCGCGTAGCGCCTCTTTTTGCCCGGCCTAGTGCAGCAACTCGACGTGACATGGGCTCAACAAATCGTTACAAGTCTTTGCAAGTATCATTGAGCCATGCTGTCTCTACAGCCATCCCTAATTTCAACAGTGTTGCCGATGCAGGATTTTGTGCAGGAACTGACCTTTGGATTACGTCTCATAAAAGTTCTATAGGAGTCATGTCGGACGATCTGGGTGGCCAAATTATTCGCTCGAACTCTCCAGAATGTTCTTCAAACCTATCGCAAAAAATTTACGCCCACTGACGTGGCGCCGGCCGCGGTGGTCTCGCGGTTCTAGGCGCTCAGTCCGGAACCGTGCGACTGCTACGGTCGCAGGTTCGAATCCTGCCTCGGGTATGGATGTGTGTGATGTCCTTAGGTTAGTTAGGTTTAAGTAGTTCTAAGTTCTAGGAGACTGATGACCACAGATGTTAAGTCCCATAGTGCTCAGAGCCATTTGAACCATTTTTGAACTGACGTGGCGCATCGTCATCTATAAACATCTCATCGTTGTTTGGGGAACATGGTATAATTAACAAGAATAAGTAAATTGAATTCAACTAAACTTCATAAAATCTGTTAACAATCAGTACTCAACTCCTCCAAATGCCGCCCACTGCTAGCCGTTTCAACGGACGCAGGAAGGCGCGCCGATTTTCAGAACCTCCTCGCCGGTCGACAGCATACGACCGAACTGCAGATTAGGCCCCTTGCGGACCCCCGCTCAGGGAGATTCCTTTCGCGACGAGCAGTTAACGCCCCATACCACGGAGCCGCTGCTCGCCTCGCTTACGCTCATGTCGCGGTCTGCGTGCTGTCCCTCTAGCACCTGCAGGGAAGTCGCTTCCTGATGCCCCGACTGCCAGCTCTCCACGAGAGCCCATCCAGCCACTTAAACCCACGCGAACAGCCCACTTTTCCCCTTTCCCTCTAGAGGGAGACACTGAAGCCTTCAATTGAGGCAACGGCGCCACCGCCAGAAAACGGAGGGCGACTGCTTCACGCTACGCACTGCGGCGCGTTTTTCAAAGCTAACTTTAATACGGCTCACTGCTAAGTTTGTAAACTGTTCACGTGCTACCGTGGTTAAAGTATATCGTCCATGGCAAAATGGTGGTATTCCAATCTTGACAGGGGAGAAAGATGGCCGCATAGGTATGTACGGGCGAACAGACGTGCAACAGTTGAGCAACTGACCACCCGGATTAACCAAGGGCTATCAAAAATGTCTTCTAAACGACTATTCAGCTAACGTCGTTGTGTATGCGCCTCCGCTGGAGGCGCCTGTTTCAAGCGCACATCGTGACTGCAGTTCATCGGCTACGAAGTCCGAAATTTGCAGGCCAATACCGCATCTAGACATCGGCTGACTGGCGACATGTGACCTTTTCAGATGAAACACGTTATATGGTCCATCAGAGATGGAGCCGTTGGCGTGTACGGCATAAAACGTCCGAAAGCAAATACCCTGCAGCTATCGTCGGAACTGTCAATGCCGACTGAGGGAGCGTTGTGATCTGGGGAATATTTCTGTGGCATTCCCTGGGAGATCTCGTATTCTGGAAAGCGCAATGGATCAACGAAAGTACGCAACTATTCTTGGCGACTATGTCCACCCCTACAAGCACTTCGTTTTTCCTCGGCACGATGGCATTTACCAGCAGGACAATGCAACGTATGACACAGCTCGCGGTGTACGTGCGTGGTTCGGAGAATGCCAGGATGAGCTGACTGTTCTCCCCTGTCCACCAAACTCCCCGGGTTTGAACCCAATCGCGAATCTATGCGACCACCTCAGTCGGACTGTTCACGCCATGGATTCTCAACCGAGAAATCCACCGCAGCATGTCTCCACTTCCCTGTCGGTACCCTGACTCTCTTCCTGCACGTCTTGTAGCGGTCCCCAGTGTAAAAGGTGTTTGTTCAGGCTTTTGACAAGTGGTCACTTTAATGAGACTGGACAGCGTAGCTTGTCATAGGTGGTGTTCACGAATCGTCAGAAGAGTAAACGCTTTTGGCAAATGCCTCGTCTCCTAGACCTGTAGAGCGGGGAACTAAATGACTCACGTGCAACGAAAACAATAATTTATGAAAGAAGTGTAATTGTATCATTTGCAGAAAAAAATGAAATGCCAGTGCAATGGTTCAAACTGTTTGTTACCCTTTCATCTGGCCAAAAGTGAAAACGGTAACCATCGCATTCCTATTGGAAATTTAGAAAAAATACAGTTACTTGTAGTGCCGCCTGTGTAATACTAATACAACAAGTGGTTTAATTGCTGAAACGAGCTCTTGAATTCAGCTTTAAATGAGAGAAACTGTAAGTATCGGCTCCACATAGCGTAGTGCGTAATTACAGAACACTCGGCTGCTTGATCGTGCGAGGTGGCGCTGTGGTTAGCACAATGAACTTGCATATGGGAGGATGACGGTTCAAATCCGCATCCGACCATCCAGATTCAGGTTTTCCGTGATTCTCCCTAAATCGTTTTCCAGTAAAGGCAGTAAGGGCAGAGTTAATTTTCTTCCCGACCCTTCCAACATTTCGAGCTTGGGTCCATTTCTAATGACCAGGATGTCGATGGGACATTAAAGCTAATTTTCCTTCCTTTTTCTGTTTTCAACTGTCTGCTGTATCTCACGTGATTTAGATGTTAGTTTCAAATTTTAAAATGACAGAGATAGGAGCTTGCATGGTTTGTATATATTTATGGTGTAAGCTATGCTGTACATGCACGAACAGCTGAATCTTCGTTATTTGCTATCCTTTCTGGTGCTGCAATTTTATCGGCCAAAATTGCACATTGACTCAACCCAAACACAGTTTCAGCAAGTTTTTCTGTAAGGTAAGGTGTTCCCTATTAAGATGCTATTAACCGCAGTGACTGCCATTCGTTTTCATAGCTTCGTAGTTCGCTCACGAGACCTCCAAAACACTAAGAGCACAAATGAGTAATAGCCGCCTCGCTAAAAAAAACTACCGGTGCACACTTCAGGTGTGTAGTAAATATGGTAAGCGCTTTTTATAATGTAATGGAAATTTGGTAGTGAAACATTACGCTGTAGCCGCTTAGGCGTTTAGAAGTAAGTGCTTAAAAACATACTTCGAATTTCGTTATACTTTACCACCAAACAGTGTTGATTTACAGGCAGCAGGTGTCGGTTCGACGCACATTTGGCAACCTTTCGAATTTTGTCGGATATTTTAAGGCAAGGTTAATGTATCGTTTCTGATTATAAATGCTGATAGAAGCACAGTTTGGAAACATGTGAGTGCCTACACTCTTCGCTACCCTGACTGGATTCCGGCTTAATCATAACAGTGAAATTCTTTAATATGCCCGCCACAGCGGGCGAGGTCGCAGTATAACCTTCGGGAACGTCCGCCAGCTTACGTGACCGGAATTACTGAGATGCAGTCTCAGAACTCTTTCCGGGTGGTGTTCTTTTTACGCGGGTACTGTTTATTTCAGAATGCTGGGAATAATGCAAGCACTCGTAATTTTTCGCACTGAGTGCTGCTCTCAGTTAGCGATACGAATCGAACGAAGGAGACACGGAGCAAAATCTCGGAACTGATGGGGATGGCAAAGATCTCAAAGGAACCGTCGAGACATTCTCCTTAGGCAATTTAGGGAAACCACTAGCTGCAACGACTTTTCGGGGAGTAACTTTCTCTGAGGAACAATGTGTCTGAGAAAACTGCTAGAAAATTGCAAGGTAAGCCACAATCCCGCCTACAAACTTTAGTAGGTGGTAGTACGGATCGAAACAAGAAAAAAATTCTGGTAGACATGGGGTCTAGAATGCAAAACCTTAAGAGCCGTGAGCATTTGTTCATCGTTGACACTGTGAAACAAGTTTCTTTTACTGGAGACTCTTTGGTTTCCATATTTTTGGAGGAGACAGTATGGACCAAAACGGAAAAATATGGCCACTTGTTCATCTTTACTACTGCAACACATCTCTTCTAGTGCACAACTGATCACAGCTCTTAAGGTACGCATTATAGACCCCGAGTCTACTACATTTGTTTTATTGTTTTGTTCCACCTATGAAGGTTTTGAGGTGGAGTTCTGGTTCAGTCTGTGTTCAGAGAGTTTCAAGTGCCGTGTCCGGCGTTGCGCAGGCATCGACACCAGGGAGTCAGTCTGCAGTCACCGGACGATGCCGTGTCTCGTACCAAGGACTCTACCAGGTGGCGTATCGGTCTCAGCCGACCAAGACGAGTTATAAGGGGCCGTGGAAAGAAGTCTGAGAAGAACATTGCACCATGTAGCAATTCAGACTCCTGGGTCAGCAGCACCTGCTCGTTTAGCTGTACATACACTCAAACCTAAACTTTGCAAAGTAACGGTAGGGCACCCGCTGATCAATTTTGATACTGTTGCTAGATGTCAGTATTGCAACTGGCTACATCAAAATCTGTGCGTGGTGGAGAGGATGATCCTGAAATACTTTTTTTCCTGGTGAAGCGTGGTTGAATTTGTCCCATCTAGTCGTCGAAAACACATCGTATTGCTGTCCTAGATGCATCGGGAATATGTTCTCTTTCACTATCCTTTATGAAACACTCATAGCACTTCTCATAAGTTGTCAGATCTCTGAAGAAAGGGTGCATTATATTTTTTATATACTTGTCAGAAGTCGTCAAGGTTAGGTGCAAAATGGTTGATCTAATAATTCTTGTTGCACTGACTCCGCACCCTACTTCTGTTTCCACATCACATCGAGGCCCTTAGCGTCTCTGATGCTGATTTTCAGACCTTCAACGTTGATTGTTCTGTTGATTGATGTGCCCCAATAAACGCAGCCATGATTTAGCGAAAAAGAAGAGCGTTTCAGGATCGGTGTCTCCATCATGCACAGACTGCTATAGCCAGTTGTATGTAGCAGCGGTATCTGAATTGGCCTTCAGTGCACTACCTTTTCTTTGTGACAGCCTCAGTTTGATGTGACTCCGTAAACTTTCCCGGCCCAGTAATTGATGATATTCGTATCGGGTCTCCAGTAGGAACATATCGTCATCTCGATACAATATTTCAGCGGTCCAGATGGCCATCATCTTCAGGTGAGTAAGCCGCCGCATTATCACGCCGGAGTTTCCGGCGAGTTAGTGCGACGGCTTCCCCACCTGAAGATGGCGGCCAGGTAGACCGCCGAAATATTGTGTGAAGAGACGATATGTTTCTGCTGGAGACCCGACATGAATATCAATCTCAGTTTGGTTTGTGCGCAGCTCTGTGAGCTAATACTACTGATGCATTAGTTGAAATCCGCGCATTAAAGAAAATCTTTCAACTTTTTTTCTTTTAGACGGGTTGTCACTGAAGAAGTGTAAAGACAATTTATACTCGGATTCTCGTGTGCTAAAGACTTTGTCGACCTACTAAATTTATATGTACACGTTTTCTTCGGAGTAATAGGTGACTGACCAATCGGGACTCGGTGTACGAGAATTTACCGGAGTCATGTCCACACTGACTGCGATGTAGCACCGTAGCTGTTTTTAGGAGTTACTGTGGAAAACAGCAGGTCGGCCACAGTAATTGAAGACACGCCAAGGCGTTTGCTCGCTGGCTGCAGCACCAGGGCTGTTGATGCACTGAGATGGAGACCAGGTTGAGAATCACAATCCTGTCAACACAGCAGATAGACGAGGCTCTTGCAGGACAGGCCACAACACGGTTTCTACGAGAGCACGCTGAAAAGGAATATCTCCAGACGTATTATGTGAAAACTCTTAAAGCTTTTTAAATAAAACAACCATATGTCAACGTATATATTTCTCAACATAGTCACTCTGGCGTCGAACACATGATAGCGTCACTGTAAAATGTTTGACTTTGTTGCTGGAGCTACAACCTCACCTCTGCTTGCACTGTTTCATCACCATCAAACTGAAGTCCTCCAAAGTGTTCTTTAAGTTTTTGAAACATATAAAAACCAGATGGAGGCCAAACCGGGATTGTACGGAGCACGATCGACGACATGTTGCAGACGCCGCAGCGCTCGTGTGTGATCTGGCGTTGTCATGCTGAAGGAGGGGGTGCTTCACGTGTGGGCGAACGTTTGGAATCTGAAACTCGAATACAGCATGCTGTTTCTCACAGACAGACATAGTTACGTTACACGCTGCTATATTACACGCTACAATTCAGAGCCCTCTAGTGGTAGAGGTCTGCAAATATGTAGACATGAAGAACAAAGATGTAGCATGTTAATACCGACTATTTAATAAGCTTTAAGAGATTTCACGTAAGAAATTTAGACGCACTAATTTTCAGCAAGCCCTCTTACTTTGTCAGGCCACGAATTTGCTACTGCGTACGTGGCTGGAAGCGGGACATCACGGCCGCTCGGGATTAGCCGAGCGGGATCAGCCGAGCGGTCTAGCCGCTGCAGTCATAGACTGTGCGGCTGGTCCCGGCGGAGGTTCGAGTCCTCCCTCGGGCATGTGTGTGTGTGTTTGTCCTTAGGATAATTTAGATTAAGCAGTGTGTAAGCTTAGGGACTGATGACCTTGTTATATCCTAGCCAGTAATGCCACCCGAGCCCGCTGCCAAAAGGTTGGCAGCATCAAAGTCCGGACGCCGTCCGCATAAGCAGCGCCAGCGAGACAGGTCATCGCCGCAAGTCTGCGCGCGCCACCGCTGGCTTCTGGTTTCTTAAGCGCTGGAGTCGCGAGCGCTAGGACAGTTCTGTATTCGCCGCTCAGTTGTATACTCGCCACCGAATTGTGTACTTGCTAGTCAGTTGTGTGTTCATCGCAGCAGAGTTGTTGTTTGTCGTCAGCCGACGTTGACCTAGCCGCTCCGACTCGAACTACACTGATTTCTGTAGACACGGAGTTCACTACTGTGTTTCTGTATCTTCGTTAATAAAGATAAGTACCGACTTTTATTTAATCAGAGTGTTTGGGTTTTCATCTTTCTGTTCACTGTTCCAGCGGACCGGTCGGCCCGCTATTAAAAGTGTGGCGGTGACTTCGTAAGCCGTTTCTACAGCGAATTGTTTGTCGCTACGAACGCCGCCACAAAAGACCTTAGCAGTCAAGTCCCGTAAGACACATTTGAACATTTGAACAGGACATCATGACAACAAATGAGCGTCTAATCCTATTAAATAACTGTCGATTTTAGCAAAGGTTTTCATAGTCTGACAGCCTCTAAGACAACGAGAGAACTACTTTAGCGAGCAGAGAAATATGGATCAGAATAAAACCACCTCGATGGTGCTCCACGCAAACACCGCACCGTATTTCAGCACCATGTCATCCGCCTGGACTTGGCACCTTGTTACCGGTGGCCCATCTCCAGGGAAACAGACTGAGATCGGAGAAGTGGAGACGCTGCTCCTACTTCGCTGGTGCGGACATGTCGGTGCTAAGCGCCTTCGCTCGTCATAGCGAGTTCCATGTCTGGATGCCGTCATCCCTTGCAGGTATTTCGGCCGCTGGCGCCTTCCGCGAGCAGCAGTCTCTATGCACACGAGTATTTAGCAGCCGCGGATGCTCGCAATGGGATAGTGATCTCACAAATCGTTTCAGTGTAAAAAAGCAGGCAACATTTGCTTATTTCGTTTAAGAATACAAGAAGAAACGTAACAGGAGGTTTTGGACTCACCCAGAGCTTAGTTCACGGCTACTGAAAGGAGCGTTTGGAACACTGCGTACAGATTTAAGAGAAGATGAAAGTGAATTCCTTGTTTTCGAATGAATGTACATCCCTGTCACGTCAGCTAACCGGCTGAATCCATGGCAAGCTGAAGTCTGCTGTTGCCAGGGTTGCAAAGGCGTGTGCGGTTCACCATTCACCTACAACGACTGTTGCTTCTTGGCAGTCGACAGTGCTTGGCGAGCACAATTCTCTCGTCGCGTGTTCCAGCGTTACTGGTGTAGGGTGGGCGGCTCCATTGTTTCACATAAACTGCTGAAGGGCGTGAGAAAATAACGCTGTTAAGCCCCAGATCTACGATATTTCCGAACCGGGCAAAAACTTGATACCCCCTCCCCGCCCCCGCCCCTGCCCCCTCGAGCATTTGAGATAGCACGTCAATTAAAAAAAAAATATTTTTCAAAAATATGTTCATCTTGCAGGCTAAATCCTTCTGAAGAGCTTCACATATAAATCACATATGTTCGAGAAAATGTAAGATATTTTAAGTGTGACAAAGTGTAGTGCCACGCCTCGTCGCGCAGCAATCATCTACTACATGTCACTGTATTTCGCACTGTGGTATTCAAACGTGTATATTTTGTAATGGAAGGCATCAAGTCTGTATTCAGGGTAGTAGAAATTAAAGTGTCCTATTGTTCCTCTGTTGGTTCCGGTCGGCCGGTTGGACATCATACCCATCTTTAAAAAAAAGTTCACGATTTATACTGGGTGGAGCTATTTGTGACCGGGACAATAAGACCTCTTCAGAAATGCTGGACTCTTTATTGCCTATTAGCTAATACCTATCTCTTTTTTGTGACATAAAATCAAATAAAGGAAACATAAAACCCGTAAAGACAAGAGTCAAGCAAGACAGTACACATTTCTTCTGTCGTTAGTTCCCAGCATTTTTTTCGCTCTAATCTTACTACAGTTTTACACGGCGAAAGAATATATTACTTCATCAAAGTTCGAGAAACGTTTTACTACATGAAAAATCAAAATGTCGTTGTCTAATACTGAAGAAGCTGTTAATACGAATAGTACGCAAGACTCGTGCGGTTTCTCGACTTGATTACGTCTATTTTGTCACCGTCTGCTAGATAAAACGACACAAGACTATCTAATATTGCAGGAGGTGTAACGCACGCCAAATCAACGAGACTGTTTTAGCACGAATAGTCATTTTTATCTACCTCATTTACATAAATAACACGACAGAATATAATTCAGAATATAGTTCACGAACTACCAATATCATGAAATCGAAAAGTAGTAGTAGTAGTAGTAATAGTAGTAGTAGTAGTACGACATTTTTATATAAATTTGGAATAGCCATATTCTTCCAAATAATTTGTGTGATGTTCTGGTTTTTTCTCCTTCCTCGTTCTAACAAACAATCTTGTCATCATTAATTTTGTAACTATTCCTGATATTGTCAAAACTTATTCTCCAGTTAACTTCACTAACCCAGCCAGAATCACGAGTTTAGTTATCCTGTGTTTATTCTTCGGTCAGGCGTTATTACGTGTTCGTACAATGCGTTTGCCACGCTATTCCGAGAGTAAAGTGGACCGTACAACTTGCCTTGGAAGTGTAGCGATCTCGCAAATATTTTCCGTCAAAACTTCATTTTCTTGGATACACCATTCGCACACCCAATCAACCACAGAAACAAACAGCGATTGGTATTCACCCGTTCGGGTTTATTAGGCTCAGATCGTATGGCCCCTTCCCCTTTTATGAGTGTGGCAAAGTTTTTTATTCCTAGATGCAATTGGGATTACCCTAGCAGAGATATCACGTACACTGTGCACAAAAAAAAATCGTGCGTTCAGAAGTCAACTTACAGTGTGTTCAAAAGTGTTCAAAAACCAGCAGGGTTGCGTGTCAAAATCATATGAATAATATGATAGACCAACGTGCGCTGGATTATAGACGCTTTATGAAAAAAACATTTTTTCTTCACTAATATGAACTTGCCTCCTGAAATTTCAGCCCTTGGCAGATACTGCGGTTTGCCCTCTTACTCCCCCCCCCCCCCCCCTCCCTATACCATGTCACTGCCTGCGAACTCGCGATCCACTGCAGCGCGCCACGAACCCTGCGCCATAAGGGGAGTGGCCGCTGCGCTGCAGCGCTACGAATGTAGTAGCACGAGATTTCAATAAAATTTTTCACTTCTTGATGCTATTTCCCTGAGCTGCTTGAGGTCTGCATCCTCGCCACATCCCAGTACCACAACCCAACCTCACACAGAAGTGGCTCTTCATTCCTGGCCGCTTCAGCTGAGACAAGTGCTTTCTGTGTTTTGCACTGACTCTGGGCTGCAAGCATCGCCAGGAGGCTGCATCTTCATACAAGATGATCTGTATGGTGTTCCATTCCATTGGTCAATTTCACGTTGCAACACATTGGGATTTATGGTGATATCATTGCTATCGAGCGCAGCCTAGAGTAATACTTTCAATAATAATAATAAAACGGCGCACCCCTAATGAATTATGCAAGTTGGTCACAAATTGATATTCCTAGAGGTGTCGATGGAAAATGCCAAAATTGTGAACTTTAGCGGCCAATGGATGAATGTGTCACGCTGCAGCACAGTCTAACCGCGCAGATGGTAAAGGTAGTAAACAGGGGACATGTCGATACCGAGGTATAAGTCTTTGCGAATTTCATTCCGTGTATTCAGTTGGAGAGTACCCATGTCTCGTAGTTAGGCACATGAACAGTAAACACAGATGTCAGCATTTGAGAGAGGACGTATAGTTGGGCTCAAAGAAGCCGGCTGGAGTAATCGGCGAATCGCTCTACATTTGAACAAGACTGATGCTACTATTCGACGATGTTGGCAGGTATGGGTGAACCGTGGCCGAACACGGCATCAAGAAGGAAGCGGTCGACTTGAACAGATGAGAGAACATGAAGACCGAGCGATCGTCAAAGAGGCACTCAGAGCCCCGGGTTCATCATTATCATCGATCCGACGTGCAAATGAGCTCACAGTGTAAGTAGGCTGTTTAGGTCTTCTTATTGCTAACGCCACGTAGCGCTCTGTATGAAAAATCACTGGCTGTGCTGTGTGCAGTCTGTGGCTAGTTTGCATTGTTGTCTGCCATTGTAGTGTTGGGCAGCTGGATGTGAACAGCGCGTAGCCTTGCGCAGTTGGAGGTGAGCCGCCAGCAGTAGTGGATGTGGGGAGAGAGAGATGGCGGAGTTTTGAAATTTGTAAGACTGGATGTCATGAACTGCTATATACATTATGACTTTTGAACACTATTGAGGTAAATACATTGTCTGTTCTCTATCAAAATCTTTCATTTGCTAACTATGCCTATTAGTAGTTAGTGCCTTCAGTAGTTTGAATATTTTATTTAGCTGGCAGTAGTGGCGCTCGCTGTATTGCAGTAGTTCGAGTAACGAAGATTTTTGGTGAGGTAAGTGATTTGTGAAAGGTATAGGTTAATGTTAGTCAGGGCCATTCTTTTGTAGGAATTTTTGAAAGTCAGATTGCGTTGCGCTAAAAATATTGTGTGTCATTTTAAACACAGTCACGTATAATTTTTCTAAGGGGACGTTTCATATGTTGACCCTTAGCCGAGGATACCTCACTGGAATCTTCTGATTTTTTCTTGTAGTTTCTGTAATTAGTGTAGATTTTGTTTATTGCTAGCGCGTAATTGTAGAGAGAATTTCCTTTGTAGTTGCAGTCTTTCATTGTTGTACAGTAAAACAGGTGTGGCACGCATGTAAATTTGCACCAAGTATTTCGCAGCTGCGCTTGCAATTAACTAGATATTATTTTAAGTGCGATGTTAATATGTTCTCTTATTTTTGCTCTTCAAATCGTGTTTTTCTGTGTTGTCGTGTGAAATATTGTGACAATAATGGCGTGTGAAAAACGTAATACTAGGCTCCAAAGTAACTGAGAAATGACAGTGAAGACGAAAGCAGTGTGTTAGCGCCACCATGTAATGAATTAACTAATGTTCAAAGTAGTAATTTGGTAATTGTGCGTAGGGAAATGGAGCGGGCTGCAAATAATAGTGTAGGCAGTGAAACAATTAGTGAACAGGGAAGCATTATCGATCGATCGGTCGGCAACAGCTCGTGTCAGGATTCCGAAATGACAGGACACAATCTTGCAAATACTGTAGATTCAGGTTTTGCGTCCTCACCGTTTACTCAAATAAATCAAGACACACTTTCTGCTATTCAAAATGCGAATATTGCCGGTTCAAATGCAGTGCCGAATAGCATTGAGGAACATGTTTCAGACACCAGTGCACTGTTATTACAGTTAATGCAACAAATGGGACAAAGGCTACAAAAGTTAGACGCAACGCTTGAACAAAATCAGAAACAAATGGGACAAAATCTTCAAAAGTTAGACACAATGGAACAAAATCTTCAAAAGTTAGACACAATGGAACAACACCAGAGACAAACACAGCAACAGTTAGACACAATGGAACAAAATCTTCGGAAGTTAGACACCACACTTGAACAAACACGTGAAGATTTAACTACTGAGTTACATAACATTGAATCGAAATGTCAAAAAGTCTGTAATGACGTAAAAACACAAATTTGTGAGCATTTCTAACCTATTGCATTACAGAATCACGAAGCAGTCATAAAAGAACTGCAAACTATTGTTCATGAAAATCACGACACATTGCAAGCTAAAATTGACTCAGTTGCATCTATTGATTCGGTTACGCAACTTGCAAAAACTCAGGAAAACTTAAAGGACACAGTAGATACGATTTCAACACAAATGGACACTCTGAAACTTGGTTCAGAAAAACACACAGAGGAAATAATTTCACTATCGGATAAAGTAGCCGAACTTTCAGATCAGTTCACTAACTTATCTACAAAGGTAGATGATGATCTGAATGACACAAGACCTGTAGCCTTCACGGACACTGAAGAGTATGAACAAATTAGAAAATTCAAACAAAATCAAAATCAAATCAATACACAGTACAAAAGAGAAATCCGGGAAGTACAAGATCAGTTGGCACAAGTAATACAGGAATTAAATATTTCAGAGGACATTCGCGCTCCAGTACAGGAAGATGGACATAGAAATACGGAACGCCCACAAAATAATAACACAGGACACTTCGGAAATTATGAAAGAAATTGGCAATGGGGGCATTGGATTTTGAGATGGAACCGCCGAAACGAAGTAACAATGACCGATGTGCGACTCGCCGACACGATGATTTTGACTATAAGCTGTTCATTACTACACGTAAATTCAAAACATTTAAGAATTCTGACAACGACATTCATCCACAAGCATGGCTTCATCAATTCTCTCATTGTTTTCCTCCCAACTGGTCATTGGAGCACAGGTTAGAATTTATGTGTGGCTACTTGGAGAATGAACCAGCTGTAAGAATGCAATTGGCCATTCACGGTTGTCACAGTGAAGGAGAATTTTATCATGCCTTCCTCTCAGCGTATTGGTCTCAAGCTACACAAGACCGAGTAAAACATAGCATCATAATGATGAAACGTTTCGAACAATCTGACTTTTCCAGTCTTGTGAAATATTTTGAAGACATGTTGCATAAGAATCAGTATCTTTCAAACCCATACAGCCCCTCAGAACTCATCCGCATTTGCTTAATCAAACTGCCTGAACATTTACGACATATTATTTTAGCAGGACGTTGCAAAGACGACATTGAAGCTTTTCAGGGACTGTTACAAGAACTGGAAATTGACACTGACAATCGCGGAACGCAAAAACAGGAGCACAACAATTACAGGTCACATGTGTCACAATTCCGCGATGACAGGAATAATACACGACAAGGCTATTCTTACAACGTAAATCGTGACCAAAACAGACACCACCCGTGTAACAACCGTTGGCAGAGTAGTAATAATTACAGGGAAAGATCACCTCTCCGTGGTAATGTCTATCACAGAGACAATAAGAGAAACAGACAATATGGGAACCAAAATAATTATTATCAAGGGAGACAGAATAACTTTAGATGCAACGGTCCAGTGCGCAGTTATGATTCAGGGAGAAATTCTCCACCACGTGACCGACAAGAAAGAAACTATGGAATCTACCGACATGACGATGGACGATATGATCGTAACGACAGACCTGAATTGCATCAGAACTGGCGGGATTCAAATGGAGCAGAGCCCTCTCGACAAGGTGAATTTGTAGAAGTTAGGTCTCCAAATCCCAATAACGACGCGCGCCAACAAAGACACAATAGGCAATGACTCATACCGCTGGCAGCCACAAAACGTACTTATGAAACTGACGACGCAGCTGCCGCAGCTAGTAATTACGTAAAAATGGAAGACATTAGGGACATCTTACTCCAGGAACACGACGTAAAACATAACATTATTGCATATCCTGTGATTCACATTACTGTAAATGACGTAAAATTTACGGCAGTACTTGCCTCTGGCAGTCCCATTTCAGTAATTAGTGAAACAGCTTTTAGCAAATGCAACAAATCGAACGATTGCCCACACTTCCGTTACATAAGATTAAATTAAAAGGTGCAATAATTGGAAAAAGTGTAGACATACGCCAACAAACCAACTTAGAATTCTTTTGTCAAAGCGACAGCTTCTCTATGAACTTTCTTATTGTTCCATTATTGTCGACGGAAATTATACTGGGAGTAGACTTTTTGAATGAATACAAAGCAATCTTAAACTTTCACGATGCTGAAATAAGTTTAGAGAAAGAAGGTAAGTCAGTAGCTTTGAAATTTGAAGATTGGCTCTCAAACCATGACGAGGAAATTAATCGGCTTTACCTTCTGTTAGACAACAGTTCGGAATTTTCTACGGAATTAGACACTAACAATCACTCTGCAAGTACTGAAAGGGATGATATCGACGGCATATTTGAAACTAATGAGTTAATTCAGAATAAAATTCAAACAATTGAGAATTGTAAGGACACAGATAGGCAGGACCTTTTTGAGATTTTACAAGCACATTCCACAGTTTTTACTCACAAAACAGGAACAATTAAGGGATTTCAATACCAATTTCGTGTTCGTGAGCATACTAAATTTTGTGTTAGACCATACGTAATTCCAGCACATTATAGAGACCGTGTTAGAACAGAAATACAATCTATGCTTGACGAGGGCATTATTGAGCCTGCAGTAAGCTCATACAACAATCCATTACATGTTGTTGAGAAGAAAAATGGATCGATCAGGCTTGTCTTGTATTCGAGACAAATCAATACTATCATTATTCCTGAAACAGACAGGCCGCATACTTTGGAAGAAGTTCTTCAAAATTTTAATGGTGTAAAAGTGTTATCTTCCATTGATCTCAGATCCAGCTTTTATCAGATCGAACTTCATCCAGAATGTAGAAAATACACAGCTTTCCTTTGTTTCGGCGTTTGTTATCAGTATCGGAAACTCCCTTTTGGTTTGAACATTTCTTCGGCAGCATTCATTCGCGGGCTAAATTCCATATTACCTGAGTTCTTAAAACGTCACATCACCTTATTTGTGGACGATATTCTAATAACAGAAGCTTCATGGGAACAACATAATCGCATCCTCAACAGTTTGTTACGTATTTTTGCAGACTCTGGAATTACAGTTAACTTGGAAAAGTCTGAATTCGGTAGGTCAAAGGTGAGGTTTTTGGGACATATTATTTCTTCTGAAGGCATTCAGCTGGATCCTGAAAAGTTAGAAGCAATCTGAGCCATTCCAGTTCCATCCACAAAAAAACAAGTCCGCAGTTTTCTAGGTCTCGTAAATTTTTACCGTCGTTTTCTGAATATGCAAATTCTTGTTACACCAAAACTTTGTTCTCTCACTGGAAAAAATACTATTTGGAACTGGGACAACAAGCACAGTTGGAATTCAATTCTTTGAAAGAGTCGCTACTTAACGCGCCAATACTAGCTCATCCAGATCTGTCACAAGATTTCTGCCTTAGCACGGATTCTTCTAAAGTCGGTCTTGGTGCCCATTTATTTCAAGAAGCCATAGAAAATGACACTAACGTTCAGAAAACCATTGCTTTTGCTAGCCGAGTGCTAACAAAATCTGAAAAAAATTATTCCGTTACTGAATTAGAAGCTTTAGCTATCGTTTGGGCATTTAACAAATTCCGTTTCTTTCTTTCTGGTAAGCACGTAAAAGTATGCAGTGATCATCGTGCATTACAATTTCTTATGTCTTCAAAATTAAATCATGAAAGGTTAAAACGTTGGCATTGTTTCTGCAAGAATTCCACTTCACAATAGTCTACATTCCCGGCAAGGAGAACATTGTTGCGGACGCACTGTCACGCGCACCGGCTGGGCTTGAGAAAAGTAACACAGAAGGCAACCTCGAGAAAAATTTCAGTTTTCTTTACATTCAGAAAGTCGCCTTTGAAAACTTCATCACCACATCTTTAAAGGACATTGCTCATGAACAAGATAAAGATCCGATTTGGAAAGGCATCAAGAGCAAATGGCATGAAAAGACACACACACAGATTCGGCATTATTTTCTGGTTAGAAACAACATACTGTTGATACGCTGCACTGTTGATAAAAAGCTATGGGTACTTTGCATTCCTGACGATTTTGTTAATAAGCTCATTTGGTACATTCATTTCAGCTATGCACATTTTGGCCCATGAAAATGTTATCATATTCTTCGAACGACTTGTTATTTTAACAATATGGAAAAGAGAATTCGAAGAGTCTTGTCTATTTGTAAACTTTGTCAAAAGGCGAAAACATCTACTATCTCCCATCGTGCTCCGCTGTTTCCTATCATTCCTTCTAAATTAAAGAATTTGCTGCTGTTGATCTCTTGGGACCGCTTGTCAGAACATCTAATGGATTTTCGTACATTCTAGTCGCTGTTGAACTTACTTCAAAATTTGTTTCTTTCACACCGTTACGTAAAGCCACTGGACGGTCTGTATCCAACGCCTTTGTTAAAAATTTCTTACGTGAAGTTGGACACGTTAGTAAAGTCATTTCAGATAATGGACCGCAATTCAGATCTGCTGTTTGGTCACGCATGCTTCGGAATCATAGAATCAAACCTGTTTTTATTTCATTGTACTCACCACATTGTAACCCCTCCGAACGGATTATGAAAGAAATCAATAAGCTTTGCAGACTTTATTGTCACAGAAAGCATCAGCATTGTGACAGATATTTACACTTATTTCAAAACGTGCTGAATGAAATGCCTCATGACTCCACTGCTTTACCACCTACTCTTGTACTGAAGAATGAAGAACAACCAAACAGAATCAGAGAGCATGTACCTTTCCCGAATACACGTAAACTTCGACACAAAGACATAATTGATTTGGCTATTATAAATATAAAATCTGCAGCAGACAAAAGGAGAAAACTACACGGCAAAGCAAATGTAAAGAAATTATATATTGGTCAGAAAGTTCTCATTAAAGCTCATTCATTGTCACATAAGAAGAAACACTTGAGTCACAAATTCTTTCTAGTTTACAATGGACCTTACAGAATCCGACGTATACCACATGATAATTGTGTTGAAGTTGAAACTCTGCGTACTAGGAAGAGTAATGTTTTACACCACATTTCACACGTAAAACCGTTTATTGAAAGATAATCTGCTTTTTAACTTTGTCTTTGCCATATAACTTCTCACTTTACATTGCTAGTATGCTTTGTCAGACTTAGAATCTGTTAACATGCAACAATGTTTGAAGTTAAATATCCAGTCAAGAACAAAGAGAACTTATTTAAACAGAAATTACGAATGCATTGTTATTGTGAACAGACGACACAGTGTTAGCGTATGTGTACATTCTTGCTTGTTAGTTGCACGATTACGTAACGACTATAAGGCTCACATACTTAGAACATTTACCAGTACTGCTAATGAGATTTTAATGCAACATTTTGGTTTACTTGAAAATACATTCTGGATTTAAAGTACTTTCTGTGAGATACCAGATGACACAGTGGTTAGTTTATGTGACAGCTATACGATTTTATCACGACGCTACTAATGAGTGACAATTTAAAATGTTGCTTTTGCGGTGTATCTGTTTTATATCTTCACAGTTTTTTGAATTCTTCTGTAAAGTAAAACATGTTTTAGTAGTAACTTTTGCGGTATAGCTACAAGGAGACAGCCTTTTCCGTAGCACAAGAATACGTTATAGCACAGTACTTTCTTCATCACGGAAATAAGCGTAATAACTAAGATATCTATACACAAATCATTTCACTTTTGTTTATCATGAAGTAAGTACATTGACTTCTGCAGAACTTAGCTTTCGGAGCACGATAACTACGACACTTCCACAGAGATTATCTTACAACAAGACGCACAGTTTAGCGCTACAGTACACGTATTTGAGTGATTAATTTTGTACTTAAAACATTTATTTTTAAAGATATTTGAAGTACAATGATACAAAGGTTTTCCGTGATACATTTCATTCCATTGCTGTAATCTGCAACACCTAAGGTTATAATTACAATAGTCCTCAAGGGGGTACATGGCTACTTTGTGTACCATGTGTTTGGCAAGCACAAGGATCCCTAGCTAATATGGTATTGGCTTACACAACTTTACACATCGGTACCATATTTCTCTAACATATAAATGACACAGCTATCTGATCATTTAACTGGAAGAGACAAACATTTATTTTACTACATCAGCGACAGATGTTTACGTAATTACACAGTTGAATAACTTCACACTTATGAAACTGTATTTTGTCTGTACTTCGTGAACTGTTCATTTTCTTTTTTTTTTTTTGTAACCATTGTGATACTACGAGAGCTTTGAAGGACGTATTTGGTATGGGATCATGATTTTTAAAGTACGTTTGAGGTAGATGACACTTTTGACATGAGCAGAGAAATTTTTTTAGGTTTTGAAATTATTGAAGGAAGCTACGACGATTTTGAGATTTGGCTGAGGTTTTATGATGTTATAATGACGATGTGTATTACGCTGTTGCGGTATGTTTATGATCAATAAGCTGATGCTATATGAGGAATTTGATTATGCTACGTATTTATTATGATGAAATATTGAAGAAGAGTATACAAATATGTATATGTGTAATAAAGCAAGGAATAATGAGTAGTGGTTAGGGACTCTGGTTTGTGAAAAAGGATGTTCGAAACCGAGAATCGTACTTTAAGAGTTATGAAATATGTGTATATGCGTGAATGTATCACTATATTGGCGAAAATTTTTTGGACACTGTTATATTTACAGGATTTTGTTTCTACAGATTTGAAACGCAAATTCTCGACCTGTGAAATTTTTATATGAGACTGTCACTGTAGTGCAAACTGGTGTCGTAAATATTTCGGTAAGAAAGTTAAGTGGCCACCTGCACGTAATGCGTCGTGGGCAACCAGCTGCGTGACAGTCACCTGGAAAAAAGCATTAGTGTGTGCCTTTCAGAGGCACAGGTGGAGAAAAAAAAAGAGGCCATTATCCTCGCTATTGACATTCCTTTGTAGAAAGCATCGCAAATACGACACGCTCAAACTTGAAAACATATGATTATACTGTGGAGCTCTTAATTTATGATATTTACTAAAGTGCCTAATGAAACGATGAGAAACATTTCACGGCTATTGTCTTGCTAGTTGAGAGAAATGCCATATGGCTTGCTTTATGTATTGATTTACTCGTTTTGTTTAATATCTAGTTTCTAGCTGCACTGCAGCATTGGTTGAAATAAAATTTAATAGATGTACTAATATAGTTATTTTATGCCTACAGATCCAGTCAATAATAAATTTATGATCTACTTCCGAGAAAACGAGGGCACATAAATAGACATTTCCCTTAACAGGAATTGCATAAATAATTTTTTTACAATTTGGTAGCTTATCTGCTAGCGTAAGTTCTCGTGATGCATCACCCTAGTGTTAAGATGTGACATAGGTATTAAACATGGCCATTTTTACTGTAATATTTTTTCTGCTTGAGCTTTGTCATGTTTAGATATATGTTAGTGCATTTGCTGCTGCTTGCTTTGCCAATTTCCATTTTTTTGTCATTGCTGTTTGAGTTAATTGTTTTGTGCAGCTGCATTGCCTCATCCCTTAGTTTAGCATCTGAGCTCAGTAGATTTAAGTTAGCTTAAGAGGGGGTAGACTATATAAGAGAGTGAGTTGCGATGATTTGGAAGAAATGCATTGAGAAGTTATACGAAAAAAGTACAGAAAGCAGGTATAGGTAGGATTTTCTTGGAAATAAATGATGAGGTAAGATAATGCAAAATAAATAATGAGGTATGAAATATGTGAACATATAAATACAGAAAGCATGCTTGGATAGGATTTTTTTTGGTGGAAACAAATGTTGAAATAAGACGAAAAATCTATGGAATGAAGTTTTGGGTTTGACTGCAGTACCAAATGTTACACTGAAAACAAACCCTGTCCTTTATTTTTGTGTTATTACACTATGTGAATTTGTGTTTTTCCTGTCTGTGTGTGTTTAGCTAATAAGATTTATGTTGTAGATTTTTTCTGATAATATGTTATTTACCTTGTAAAGATGCTTAGACATTATTTATTGTTTTGTTTTAATGATCATGTGTGAAATTAATGTTTCAAGAACTATTCTCATTATTTTATTTATTTACTTATGTCATAACTCCTGTAACACTGATGTAAATGTCTATTTCTATTCTTTTGTAAAGCCTGTATTACTACAAATGTTATCTGTGCTATTATGTTCTTTAATGATGTTTTTGTACCTTTGTAATTGTATTCCTATGTTGTAAATTTATAATAATATAGACACCAGTTCTTCAAATTAAGTTACATTTCACTGCACACGTTTCTGTTGGTCATAGTAATGCACAATATGTGAGAAGTTAGGACTGTTAGTGTTTGCACGTGTGTTAATAATTCAGCAAGGGTCTGGATAACAGCATTGCTGGTTCTAAGGACATTTCAAATACATTTTTGTGAGTGCACAAGTGGTGGATCATGGACTTGCTATATTGTTCACAAGACTCTTCGATGGTGATTGTGCACCTGCACAGTCGCAACGGATGGCTGCTAGCCATCTCTACAAGGACTACAGTGGGTCTACACCTTTGATGTCTCACCAGTACCATTATTTCTACAAGGACTGCAATGGGTCTGCACCTCTGGTGGCCCACCAATACCGTAATCTCTCACAAGACTACAGTGGTCTGTTCTGTGATGACCTACCTACCAATATTCTTCAAAACTTCGACTGACTCTGCGGTGGGTTTGCTCTGTTGTGGCCCATTACCTGTCAGCGTGTCAAGAGTCAGCACTGTCTTTCCGTTGGAAGGACAACACTTCTTCTTCAAGACTGCATGGAAATCCACTACTTCTGTGTGCATTGTCTTTTACTGCTCAGACTTTGAGAAAAGAAACGGCAGTTTTACTGTGATGAATGATCAGGACTGTCTTAATGGACTGTGAGAAAATTTTAGCTTTTGACCAACATTGTATTAATAAGTGTGTGCATTTGATATCTTTCTTACTGTAATTATGAAAAATTTTATCAAATCATTATTGGCCACTGCCCAAAACAACTTGTAAAATTTTTTGGGCGGAGCATGGGGGCTATGTAAGTAGGCTGTTTAGGTTTTCTTATTGGTAACGCCACGTAGCGCTCTGTATGAAAAATCACTGGCTGTGCTGTGTGCAGTCTGTGGCTAGTTTGCATTGTTGTCTGCCATTGTAGTGTTGGGCAGATGGATGTGAACAGTGCGTAGCGTTGAGCAGTTGGAGGTGAGCCGCCAGCAGTGGTGGATGTGGGGAGAGAGATGGCGGAGTTTTGAAATTTGTAAGACTGGATGTCATGAACTGCTATATATATTATGACTTTTGAACACTAGTAAGGTAAATACATTGTTTGTTCTCTGTCAAAATCTTCCATTTGCTAACTAAGCCTATTAGTAGTTAGTGCCTTCAGTAGTTTGAATCTTTTATTTAGCTGGCAGTAGTGGCGCTCGCTGTTTTGCAGTAGTTCGAGTAACGAAGATTTTTGGTGAGGTAAGTGATTTGTGAAAGGTATAGGTTAATGTTAGTCAGGGCCATTCTTTTGTAGGGATTTTTGAAAGTCAGATTGCGTTGCGCTAAAAATATTGTGTGTCATTTTAAACACAGTCATGTATAATATTTCTAAGGGGACGTTTCAACAGTGCCCCTTGAGCCTATTGACATCGACCTCCGTACAGCAACAAGCCGACTGCAACGGTGTCGGGTCGGTCACATTCGGCCGGGAAACTCATTGACTCGAGTGGAACTGTCTTCAGAGATGAGTCCCGCTTCGAACTGAACCCCGATGACCAGCGATGACGTGTCTGGACACGTCCCGGAGAGCGGTGGGATACCAGCCTGACTGTCGCCCGCCATACGGCTCTTCGACCAGACTGATGGTCCCGGATACCACTACACTTCATAGCAGGACGCTTTAGGTTGTCATCCGCTGCACTCTTACAACACAGCAGCACCTCGACGATATTCGACCCCCATTTTGTTGTCCTTAATGGCAAGTCATCCTAGACGTAACATATTAGCAAGATAATGATCGCCTCCACACGGCGAGAGTTTGTAACGCTCGTCTTCGTGTTAGCCAAACTCTACCTTGACCAGCAATGTCGCTGGATCTCTCATCAGTTGACTATGTTTGGAACATTATATGCAGGGCCCTCCAATCAGCTCGGGATTTCGACGAGCTAACGCGCCTATTGGACAGAATTTGACAGCAGAGCATCCAACAACTTTGTGAACCAATGCCAAGCCGAATAACTGCTAGTATATGGGCCAGAGGTGGACCAACACGTTACTGACTTGCTAAAATAACGAAACTTTATTCCTTAAATAAATCATCCAATTTTTCTGAAACGGTAATCGTTTGTTTGACTGTACATATACATCACATCTATCGATTTCCGTCCCATTCGAATAATTCTTTCGGGCTGTGTCTTTTTTTGTCTTCGAGTGTATTTCGTTGCAGACTTCTTAGATTCATAAAAAATAGTTCAAATGGCTCTGAGAACTATGGGACTTAACTACTGTCACACATCCATGCCCGAGGCAGGATTCGAACCTGCGACCGTAGCAATCGCGCGGTTCCGGACTGCGCGCCTAGAACCGCTAGACCACCGCGGCCGGCCCTTAGATTCATAAATACACCTTTTCCATCCAAGGTTGTGATTCGTTGTTCAAAGAGAACGGCTATGTTCCATGTTGAAGAACAATATCCGCATTTCGTTTAGTTATCCATGAGTGTAGACCATGGTGCAAATTAATGTTCCACTTATTTAACGATATTACAGGAACTGTTGATTGTATAGGGTTTCCTTTTGTATTGATTCTCATGTTCTGTGGAAATATACTCCATGTGGCTCGCTGGAGGACGACTATGACCTTAATATCGCAGATTATTATTGGGTTACTGAATAATAACACAAGGTAATTGAAATGTTCTGTTGATTGATTGTCATTCCTTAACCATTTATGATATTTGTAATGCTTTTATGGGGTGTTCCGAAGTGTTCGTATATTCCTACTTAAGCCTACAATTAATGTGTTCACAAACTATTTAATGCGTTTCGACTTCAGCACAATCGTCATGCAAGCAAGCAGCCATCAGGAGCAGCATTTCTCAACTCTTTGCATGCAACTTGCAACAATTACAAGGTAAGTTAATGTTGCACAGAATCTCGAGACTTGATGACGATATTGAACGTGTTCGGAGCGACTACTGTATTTCAGGTGTACTTATCAGCTGGGGTTGAATTTTACGAAGTGAGGTCTTACATCCCTATAGCACGTTTCCTTCCTGTAACAGAGGACACAAACACAATTAAAGGTTCTGCCAGGAACATAGGAGATATCAGGTAGCATTCATTTAAAATATGCTTAAAGCCTCACTTATATTCTCCGCTGCGCTATGAAAGTTCTTGCTACTTCTTAACACGTCAACCAAAATGAAGTCAGAGCTCGTTAATATTCATTACAGGGTAAAAATTTTGCACAAAAATTGGCGTATTTTCAGACCACGTTATTAAAAATTTACCAGTTACGTAATCTGGCTAATTGAAAAAAGGTGTGAGGCTTTCACAGTCTCAAATGCTAAATGATGCGAAAATTTCCTCATTTTTTTGCGGGTTCATTCATAACCCATCTAATCTGGCTAAAATCGATGCTCCATCAGCTGAAGTCCGAAGAGCGTATACGAGGCGATCAGAGCCTGAGGCACCGTTACTGAAGCTGCGTAAAGCCGTTCATAGCACCTGTGTCATACGTGAAGCACCCTCTGTTTGACAATGATCAGTTTCATAATACGACCAAAGTATTTCGTCATCTGTGACTTTAGACCGAAGTGGAGGCCGCCGATTAGCGTAACTGGATGCCTTCATGAGAGACATATCTAAAGTGTCTTTCAAGTTGCAGACAGTTCAAAAAATGTTTTTCAAGGCAACTCGGTCTGCACTACAGGTGCGCCGCCGGCTAATGCGTCGTCTTGTAGCAGTTTCGGTTCTGATGGCTGCAAATTATGTTCAGACACCTCTTCTTGGACGTAAGTGGCGCGCTACACTGTTATTACCCGGTGCAAACTGCGCCATATGTTCTCCCGTAATGAATGACCGCAGTTTGGTCCCAGGTCATAAAGAGCGGAGATCGCTGCAACTTGCGTTGTAATAGGAACGGCGTCAGAGGCCGAGTAGCTGCAGTGTATCAAACTGGTACATTCAGGTTGATGGCTGCCTATCCTGTGCGAAGAAAGAGAATTACCTGCCCCTAAGAAATACATAAATCCGGAGCCTCATGGAGATTTTATAACAGAGGAATGTTACAGGTGGGTGCCACAATTCATGTGAATTTTCACGATGTATAACCCAGTGATGTGAAAGGCTCATACATTCCCAGTGATTCTCACTTGATATTGCTCCCAGTGGAGGAACGTCTCGCAAATTTCGAGCGACAAAGCTGTCGATCCGGCTGTAGAAATCTTGGTCACGCGACCGCGCCCAGCCACGTTCTACACTGAAGCGCCAAAGAAATTGATATAGGCATGCGTATTCAAATACAGAGATATGTAAACAGGAAGAATACGTTGCGTATATAAGACAAAAAGTGTCTGGTGCAGTTGTTAGATCGATTACTGCTGCTACAATGTCAGCTTATCAAGGTTCAAGTGAGTTTGAACGTCGGCGCACGAGCGATAGAATACAGCATCTCTGAGGTAGCTATGAAGTGGGGATTTTCCCTCCCGACCATTTCTCGAGTGTATCGTGAAATATCAGAAATCTGGTAAAGCATCAAATCTCCGACATCATTGCGGCCGGAAAAAGATCCTACAAGGACGGGACGAACGACGACCGAAGAGAATCGTTCAAAGTGACATAAGTGCAATCTTCCTCAAAGTGCTGCAGATTTCAATCATCAACAAGCTTCAATTTGCGAACCATTCAACGCAATATCATCGATATGGGCTTTCGGAGCCGAAGGCCCACTCGTGTACAAAGCTTTACCCCTCGCCTGGGCCCGTCAACATCGACGTTGGACTGTCGATGACTGGAAACACGTTGCCTGGTTGGAGGAGTCTCGTTTCAAATTGTATCGAGCCGATGGACGTGTACGGGTATGGAGACAACTTCATTAATCCATGGACTCCACAAGTCACAAGAGGCCTGTTCCAGCTGGTGGGGGCTCTGTGATGGTGTGGGGCGTGTGCAGCTGGAGTGATATGGGACCCTTGATACGTCTAGATACGACTCTGACAGGTGACACATACGTAAGCATCCTGTCCGATCACCTGCTCCATTCATGTCCATTGTGCATTCTGACGGACTTCGGCAATTCCAACAGGACAATACGACAACCCAGGCGTTCAGAATTGCTACAGAGTGGCACTAGGAACACTGTTCTGAGTTTAAACACTTCCGCTGGCCACCAGACTCCCCAGACGTGAACGTTACTGAGCATACCTGGGATGTCTTGCAACGTGCTGTTCAGAAGAAATATGCATCCCCTCGTACTCTCACTGATGTATGGACAGCCCTGCAAGATTGACGGTGTCAGTTCCCTTCAGCACTACTTCAGAGATTAATCGAGTTCATGCCATGTCGTGTTGCGGGACTTCTGCGCGCACGAGGGGCCTTACACGATATTAGGCAGGTGTACGAGTTTCTTTGGCTCTTCAGAATAGTTGAAAGTAGTGCTTGTTGCTAGTTAGCAGTGCAAGCAAGGAAACAGATCGTGGAAAATGCGGCTTACTGTTTACATAATTAAATTTACTGATAATAGTAAGGAAAAATGAGTGAGAGTACTGACGGAAAATCAAGAAGTTAAAGGTAACTACATTGGTGGTGTGAAAATTACGGTAGGAGAGACACGATATCGAAATGGCTCTGACCACTATGGGACTTAACATCTGACGTCATCAGTCTAGGGGACTTAGAACTACTTAAACCTAACTAACCTAAGGACATCACACACATCCATGCCCAAGGCAGGATCCGAACCTGCGACCGTAGCAGCAGAGCGGTTCTTGACTGATGCGCCTAGACACGATATCGGCTGAAGTGTCAGTTCCCGAGGGGAGTTGTGATACGTGCTGCGTGGCGTTGGCGTTGTGGTCGTTGTATGGTGTGCTCTAATTCGTCAGTTCAAACCCGACCGCCAGCAGTTCTTTGTTGTTTAGAATTTATCAGTTCTGAAAGATTCTTGAATTATCCTATACCACTGTTGTATATTTTTGAATATCCGATGTTTGTGTAAATAACAGCCTTCTAGAATATTCGATGTTCGTATAAATAGCAGCACTCTCCATCCAGCAAGTCAGTTTTGTTCTGACTGTACGTTGCTGTCAGTTAAACCTACTTTCAGTTCTAAGTGTTGCACTTCATTGAAATGCCAGCCTTTGCATTTGAGTTAGTTACATGTTCCACTGATCATTTGAACGATTCTTTTCTCGCAACGACAGGATAAGTATGCATGATTAGTGTTAACATTAATGAACACATTAATTTATAGTCCTACTCGTGCGACTACTCTTCAAATTGACTGCATGACACTGCGTGACGTTTTTTGGTGGAGACTTCAGGTACTTCAAAACACCTGCATCATGTGGTTCCAAATTACGCAATGTGAGAGCCACCGCCTACAAGGACGAGAACAGGGATACAGGCTGTTCGTCGTTCCTAAGATCAGTACATTCAGGAGACATGTGGATTCCAAAAAAGCAGTAAGTCCGCTGTACATCGTGCATCCATCAGCGTTAGGAGCTGATGAAATGGCTGAAAGGATACGACTGAGTGACCAAATGGAACAGGTGCGTTGTGATTATATGTTAAGCAAATGTGTACTTTTACTGTGCGGCACAACCCAGCAGTGGTTTGAGAACGAGGAAGAGAAGCTCAATAGTTTGGGTGAATTATAGGCACAATCAACAGCAAGTCAACTTAGCGGAAGAACAATTGAAGACTGGACCTAATGTCATGGGGAAATGACGCAGTGGTACATACAGAATGTTTTGGCCCATTGCCGCATCGTGAAACCCAACATGTCAAAAACCAACAGAATCTCATACTAGACGAAAGGAATTGCAGAAGATATGTAAAAAACTCTGCTCTGCTTCAGCAAGTGTCGCTAGCAAATCGAGGGAACGCAAGAGAAAAAGAGCTAGATGAGAGACGCATGACTGACTCCCGAAAGAGGTCCCTGCGGTAGTTGTGGAAGATCACCATGAGCTCGTTTCTCTCATACGCTAGATAGTAAGCGATAAGTTACAGTAGTGTATGGTAGTCATAAATGTCGGACCGACTACACAAGCGACAACTGCCTTGAATCTCGGCCGTGTATATCAGTAGATAATGGAGAATGTTGAAGAAGAGGTGTAATGATCTTTAGCACCTATCTCCACCACCAGCCGAATGCGTCACGAAAAATGGACCGACCAAATCGGTCTTTATGCTGCAGCCGTCAAACGAGAGATAAGAATTCATTTCATTTCATTTTATTGCCTATTTGGAGACATGTTGCCTCGTATTTTAAAAACAGGTCATACATAATACATCTTTCATAAGACAAAATAAGTGGTTCGATATTAGAAACAAATATTGTATTCAGCTACGAAAATTTGAAATGATAATAATGAGTTGCAAAGAATAATTAAATTAATTAGGAGAAATGGAGGGCGTTAAATAAGACTGTTAATAATTTGTTGGATCTGAAGGAAGTTTAATGACGATAAGAAAGATTAGGGATGAATAAATAATCCAGCACATTTTTTTCTGAAAGCGGGTTGGTTTTTATTCAGCATTCCAGTACGTCATATTATTCGCTACTTTTCAACATAATCTCTGTTCAATGTGACGGCCTTATGCCGCCTTGCTGGAAGAGCCTGTATGCCCATATGGTACGACTCTACTGGTCGACATCGGAGCCAAAGTCGTGCTACGTGAATAACCTCCCCGTCATCCACGTACAGCTTCTGCGGGGTGCATTCTTCACTGGACCATATAGATGGATGTCGGAAGGTGCGAGATCCGGGCTGTAGGGTGGATGAGGAAGAACAGTCCAACAAACTTTTGTAAACTCCACTCGGTTGCACAGTCTTGTGTGAGGCATCGCGTTGTCATCGAGAAGGAGAAGTTCGTTTGAATTTTTGTGCCGATGGACAAATTGAAGTCGTTTCTTCAGTTTCGTGGGGGTAGCACAATGCACTTCAGTGTTGATCGTTGCACCATGAGGGAGGACATCAAACAGAGCCTCAGAAGACCGTCGCCATGGCTGTAATGGCTGAGGGCGAGGCTTTGAACTTTCTTTTGGGAGGAGAAGTGGTGTTGCGTCGCTCTGTGTACTGCAATTTTGTTTCTGTTTAGAGGAGATGAACCTTTTTCATCGCCTGTGACGATGATAGATAAAAAAACTGTCACGCTCAACCTCGTAACGCACAAGCAGTTCCGCACATATGGCCCTTCGTTGCACCTTGTGGTCTACTGTTAGGCAGCGAGAAACCCATCGGACACACCTTTAAGTACCCCAACTGGTGGACGAGTGTGTTAGCACTACCAACAGAGACGTGAAGTTGAACAGTGCGGTGTCTGACTGTGACCCGTCCATCACATCGAATGAGAGTGTCCACACATTGCAACGTTGCAGTAGTCACATCTGTGTGCGGCTGGCCGGCGCGTGGGACGTCGGGCGGATTTGCGCGACCTTGTTGCGATAGTGACATATGCCTCGCCCAACGACTCACTGTGCTTTTCTTACAGATCTCTGTAGACATTCTTCAAGCGCCTATGAGTATGTCCGCAGCTCGTGGTCGTACGGTAGCGTTCTCGCTTCCCGCGCCCGGGTTCCGGGGTTCGATTCCCGGCGGGGTCGGGGATTTTCTCTGCCTCGTGATGACTGGGTGTTGTGTGATGTCTTTAGGTTAGTTAAGTAGTTCTAAGTTCTAGGGGACTGATGACCATAGATGTTAAATCCCATAGTGCTCAGAGCCATTCGAACCATTTGAACCTATGAGTATGTGCAATGCTCTGGTTTTCTGCCAAAAGAAACTCAGTGACAGCTAGCTGCTTGGAAAGCCCCTCCGTTACAGATGCCGTTTTGAAGGCTACTTACAGCGCCGTCATCTATCGGAACTTCATAAAACTGTGGGGACTGAAGCGGGAATATTCCATGATGCCCCGCAACGCTGACCGCATTTTTGCAACCAAAATTGGCTGAGGAAAAAAAGTGCTGCATTACTGGCGGAACGCCCCTCGTAAATTGGCACCACCAAAGTACAGTGGGGACCTATTTGCCTCCTTCTATTATACAGATACATATTAAAATCATAATACTGAGAAGCAAGGAAAAGATGACGGTAAAGTTTGTAGACAGAAATTAGAAGCCCAATCCTTAAGCTATATTGGATGCGAGGACTTGATGGAACGTCAAGCCTGTCTTACCAGAGGCAGCATTCCTTATTTCTACTTTGTTATGTTTATTAGCGTGAAATAATGTGTGCTTACGTGTGTAACAACCTAGCGCCCGACCAAGGCAGGTACAACCAACTTCTATTCCAAGTAGAAAACCCCCAACAAGAACAGACATTTGGAGCACAGAGAACAACACGCCAGTGTGTTTCACAGTAAATGCCCTGGACACGCTGTACGCCACTACAGAAATGGTTCAAATGGCTCTGAGCTCTATGGGACTTAACATCTGAGGTCATCAGTCCCCTAGAACTTAGAACTACTTAAACCTGACTAACCTAAAGACATCACACACATCCACGCACGAGGTAGGATTCGAACATGCGACAGTAGCGGTCGCGTGGTTCCAGACTGAAGCGCCTAGAACCGGTCGGCCACTCCGGCCGGCCACTACAGAAAAAAAGGCCGAGTTTCCGACGACCACTACACCGTCAGATGTCAACCATCACAACAATTCTATTTATGCGAATCAGCTGCATACGACTGTGGCCGACCTATGGGACAAAGCCATATCCTGGACGAGGTCCTCACCAACAAGTCGTTATCATTCCACGTCGCCACACATGGGCACCAGCTGCTCCTCTAACCGCCAAATGCAGGAAAACTAAGCGAGGCGACCATCTATGCAGGTGATGCCACCGCACAGGCAAATCCTCCATAGACGACAATCATAAAGATATAGGGAAATGTCACTAACGTCATCATCGACGGCCAACCTGTCTGTGCACTAGTCAGTTTGGGGGCTTCCTTTATCGAATGCTTATCGATGCCAACTAAAGAACACTATATTCCATGATACAAAAAAAAATTGTTCTGAAAGTTGCAAATGGGAAACACTTTCAGCTGAAAGGAACGTGTATTGCAAGAATAACTATCAATGACAGGGCACAGCCCTTTGAATTTATTGTTTTATGAGAATGTGGTACCCTGCGCGGTCTAGGGCGTCTTGTCACGGTTAGTGTGGCTCCCCCCGTCGGAGGCTCGAGTCCTCCCTCACGCATTGGTGTGTGTGTTGTTCTTAGCGTAAGTTAGTTTAAGTTACATTAATTAGTGTGAAAGTCTAGGGACCGATGGCCTCAGCAGTTTGGTCTCGTAGAACCTTACCACAAATTTCCAAAAATTTCCAGAATGTGGTCATAATGCTATTCTTGGATGGGACTTCTTGCAAGCTTCACAAGCAGTCATAAACCGTGGAAGATCAGGACCCCAGAATAAAACAGCTATTCCAACAAGCACACATAACAAAGATTGCTCTAAACAGCTGTTTGTTGTTAAAAATGTTGTTGTCCCATCAATAAGCTCCGGTTGTCAGTGAAGAAGCTCAGTTAAATATGGAAGATTTTGTCGATAGCAAAAAACTGCTTATAAAAGACATCTACATGCCGGCGAAGATCATATGCATTGCAGATGGTCAAGGAGAACACTGGACCATTAACTGTCATGAGCAGCCACAACGAATTCCTATAGTATGTACGTAAGGACAGAACAGGAAGGGCAGCTTAGTGAATGAAGAAACGTGCTTGTTACCACTACAGACAATGCAGGATATCACCTGGAAGAACGTCGGAGAGTGATAGCCATTCTGCACCAATTTTTGGATACTTTCCAATCTGGAGGAAAGAAAAAACAGACCAAGCAGTTTATGGTAAAACACCGAATGAGCACTGGGTATCGCCAGCCATTTAGCCAGCACTCATATAGAATGTATCCAGCTGTATGATGGATAAACCGGGAGGGAGTGGAGAAGATGCTGCAAGCAGATATCATTGACTCAGAGAGTGCTTGGTCCACGCATGTGGTCATTATGAAGAACAAGGATGGCATGTAGCATTTCTGCATCGGCTGCTGATGACTGAAGAAAAGCATGAAGAAAGATGTCTGGCCAGTGTCACACATTGTTGACCCCCAGGCTTCTTGAAAGGAGCAAAGTATTTCTCGACTATAGACATGCAGGAGCTACTGGCAAATCGAGGTTAATAAGGATGACTGGGGGAAAGACTGCCTTCATAACTCCAGATGGGCTGTATTAGTTAAACGTTATGCTGTCTGGAGTTCGTAATGCTTCAGTCACCTTCAAACATATGATGGAAATAGCTCCAACACCTCGAATGGATGACATATCTTCGCTGTCTGGACAACACTGTCGCTTTTTTTTAAAGACCTTTGAAGGCCTTCTAAGCTTCCTGGCAACTGTGCTGAAGTGTGTTCAAAATACAGGGCTCTGCATTAATCGAAAAAGTGCCTCTTCTTTGTAGCCCAGGAAATGAAAACATTGGAGCATCAAATGAATGGCGATGGAGTTCGCCATGAACCGACAAAAGTAAGAGCAGTCACATGTTTTCTGACTCCTTAGCACATTCATAACGTTAACAGCTTTTTTGGAATGTGTTTGTACTACTGGCGATTCGTAGAGAACTTCTGTACCAAGACATGCCCTTGCAAGAACTATTGCAGAGTGCTACTCATTTTCCCGAAACAGTGTACAAGAAAGGTCTTCCGTTGTTGTTAAGGTGATGCTAAAGACCTTTGAAGGCCTTCTAAGCTTCCTGGCAACTGTGCTGAAGTGTGTTCAAAATACAGGGCTCTGCATTAATCGAAAAAGTGCCTCTTCTTTGTAGCCCAGGAAATGAAAACATTGGAGCATCAAATGAATGGCGATGGAGTTCGCCATGAACCGACAAAAGTAAGAGCAGTCACATGTTTTCTGACTCCTTAGCACATTCATAACGTTAACAGCTTTTTTGGAATGTGTTTGTACTACTGGCGATTCGTAGAGAACTTCTGTACCAAGACATGCCCTTGCAAGAACTATTGCAGAGTGCTACTCATTTTCCCGAAACAGTGTACAAGAAAGGTCTTCCGTTGTTGTTAAGGTGATGCTAACATCTTCTCCGTTCCTAGTACTGCATGACGAGAATGCCAAGATAGAAATTCATACTGATGCTAGCGGCTATGGGAGTGGTGCTGTTCTAGTACAAATTTTCGGAAGTGCTGGAAAGGTGATAGCTTATGCTTCCAGAGTACTCATGTAGTCTGAGATGAACTACTCTTTAACTAAGAAAGAGTACCTTGCAGTTGTCTGGGCTATGAGCAAGTTCAGCCATATTTATGTGGCAAACCATTCTCCATATGATGGACCATCATTCTCTGTCCTGGCTGACTAGCCTGAAGGATACATTAGGTCGACTGGCAAGATGGACACTGAGGCTTCAGGAGTATGATGTCACAGTGGTATACAAAAGTTGACACAAAAATAAGGAAACGTTTGCAAAAACGTTACAGCTTTTGTCATACAGAATTGGACTTCAAGGTTAGCTGGGAGGTTCTGAGATATGTGGTTGTGATTGTGGGATTTGTTTTTTTTTTAAAGGTATCAGAATGAAAATGTGATCAAGTTCGGATGAGGTGACGTAGCTGTGAATAAATGTTGTTGTAGTGGTAGTGTGAGAGGGGTACTGTCAAACGAAAGTGCCAGCCAAAGTTTAATTGTTGTGCTATGCAGGTGTTTGATTAGCATGTGACAACGCTGCGACTGCAAGAAGACCAGCGCGCGCGGTGTTAGTATGTGCTCTACTTGTTTGTGAGGCGTGGACACGACGGTGGTGGCAGCCTGAGTGAGGTCTTCAGTTCGTCTTGCTGAGTCATAAAAGTGTGATAGGCCATGTGTTCCCCTTGATTATCGCTTGATAATATCTTCAATGGGCGCCATAACCGTTCCGTATACATTCTTCCTCGCAGAACATTGTTTATATGGAAGCGATAGAATCCAGTGATAATTTTCTGTCTTGAAGCAGAATTATGTTATCCTTCAACTTGAAATTTGGGATAAATGAGAAGCTACTGCTCTAAATTGTATTATTCACTTCAAAGGCCTTAAAGAAAAAGTATTCACTGTATCACAAAACTTACAAATTTAAATTAGTAAACTAGATTGTGACCGAATGGTGAGTGCGAAGATTTTGTTTTGTGTCTCCAGCTTTAGGGCGCTGGTTTCCTTCGCGAACTGTTGTGCTATTTGGAGGACCTTTTATAAAGCCTAGACGCTTTCAGAACTTTGTAAATGCTGTAAGGAGAGGAGTTCGCGATACTCCCCACTGTGTTGCTTCAGTGGACGGTATTTCTGATAGCACCAATTTACATTCTGCCATCGCATCATCCACTTTATCTGTTTGCCGACTGGACATAGGCTGGGAGATTCTGCTTTCTAAAAGGTCAGCCAGATTAGTAGGATTTCTCCAGTTTTATTGTTGTGTACAAGTGAGTAGTCGTCTCTAGCATGGCTAAAAGTAAGCTTAGATATATGTTTCAGGTATCGTTTGTCAGCATTAGTAATTTTGGGAATTTTTCATTCCAAATTGCCACAGTTTCTATCAGTTCTGGGAGGCTTTTATTGGATTTTCGGCATGCGAACAGCTAGATTGTGAGACCTTTATGCCGTCTAATTCCTAGCAGCTATTTTCTTATAAGTAGAAACCAAGAAGAGCTGCTACACTCCTGGAAATGGAAAAAAGAACACATTGACACCGGTGTGTCAGACCCACCATACTTGCTCCGGACACTGCGAGAGGGCTGTACAAGCAATGATCACACCAGGAACCGCGGTGTTGGCCGTCGAATGGCGCTAGCTGCGCAGCATTTGTGCACCGCCGCCGTCAGTGTCAGCCAGTTTGCCGTGGCATACGGAGCCCCATCGCAGTCTTTAACACTGGTAGCATGCCGCGACAGCGTGGACGTGAACCGTATGTGCAGTTGACGGACTTTGAGCGAGGGCGTATAGTGGGCATGCGGGAGGCCGGGTGGACGTACCGCCGAATTGCTCAACACGTGGGGCGTGAGGTCTCCACAGTACATCGATGTTGTCGCCAGTGGTCGGCGGAAGGTGCACATGCCCGTCGACCTGGGACCGGACCGCAGCGACGCATGGATGCACGCCAAGACCGTAGGATCCTACGCAGTGCCGTAGGGGACCGCACCGCCACTTCCCAGCAAATTAGGGACACTGTTGCTCCTGGGGTATCGGCGAGGACCATTCGCAACCGTCTCCATGAAGCTGGGCTACGGTCCCGCACACCGTTAGGCCGTCTTCCGCTCACGCCCCAACATCGTGCAGCCCGCCTCCAGTGGTGTCGCGACAGGCGTGAATGGAGGGACGAATGGAGACGTGTCGTCTTCAGCGATGAGAGTCGCTTCTGCCTTGGTGCCAATGATGGTCGTATGCGTGTTTGGCGCCGTGCAGGTGAGCGCCACAATCAGGACTGCATACGACCGAGGCACACAGGGCCAACACCCGGCATCATGGTGTGGGGAGCGATCTCCTACACTGGCCGTACACCACTGGTGATCGTCGAGGGGACACTGAATAGTGCACGGTACATTCAAACCGTCATCGAACCCATCGTTCTACCATTCCTAGACCGGCAAGGAAACTTGCTGTTCCAACAGGACAATGCACGTCCGCATGTATCCCGTGCCACCCAACTTGCTCTAGAAGGTGTAAGTCAACTACCCTGGCCAGCAAGATCTCCGGATCTGTCCCCCATTGAGCATGTTTGGGACTGGATGAAGCGTCGTCTCACGCGGTCTGCACGTCCAGCGCGAACGCTGGTCCAACTGAGGCGCCAGGTGGAAATGGCATGGCAAGCCGTTCCACAGGACTACATCCAGCATCTCTACGATCGTCTCCATGGGAGAATAGCAGCCTGCATTGCTGCGAAAGGTGGATATACACTGTACTAGTGCCGACATTGTGCATGCTCTGTTGCCTGTGTCTATGTGCCTGTGGTTCTGTCAGTGTGATCATGTGATGTATCTGACCCCAGGAATGTGTCAATAAAGTATCCCCTTCCTGGGACAATGAATTCACGGTGTTCTTATTTCAATTTCCAGGAGTGTATTCGATTCTCGATAAGAGAGTCTAGTGTTTCAGACTTTACGCCAGTGTTGAAGTCTCAGTTAACATCAGTTGTAAGAACCAGATCTGCTGTTCTGGATATTGTGTACGTACTTAACTACCATCGTCAGGCTCTGTTATTTACTTTGGAGTAACAACATATTCGTATATTATTTAATTTTGCGTCTTTTACCGCATTTTACTGTGACTGGAAACGCAGATATTTCTCTTTGATCCCTGATAGCTGTTTCTTCTATAGCGTTATTCGCATTCCTCACATTATGTTTTCTTTGTTGATGCAAATGCATCTTCCTTACCCCATGATGACTTAACGTTGCTGCTAAAACGCCCTGTTCGTCAATCGTTGTATCGATTTGCACTATCTTTTGTACCTTGCAACGCAGTGTGTACTGTACATGTTTGACTGTCGTAAAAAATCTTGCCCAGCAGCAGCTTTAAAACAAGTGAAACGGCACGTTTATCGGAATGTGAACATGTAGATGAGGTTAGGACTTCGTGTTAGCGACGTCATGCTGCAGAAGCGCTTACTGCAAGTCGTTCGTGTCTACTTGGCGTACCGGTGGGCTACTTTAGAAGCTATTCTCTGATCTGCGAAAGGTGTCTGGTGGCTTTACGACCAGCCGTCACGCGTTTGGTACGTCTGCATCCATTAAGCAGAACACGGTGGCTGATGCCGTAAACATGTCTCAACCCGTGCCTCTTGACAGCGCCTGGCTAGAAAACGCACCACGCAATCATCTTCGTAAGCGTATGGGACGGTGAAGGTGGTAGCAGCGCTATGGTACAGCAACTGTCTCGATTTTTTTTTCTCACGAGGCGACTGGAACGGGCCAGGTATACAAATGTCTTACACGTAAGCGTCATGAAGAAGCTAGAGCTAATTTCCTGAACAGGGTGTTTGCATGAGGAGATGTTTAGTGCAAGCAAGGGCTCAGAACGTAATTACAAACGTTATGAAACCAAAGACACACTGTAATAAAAGAGTAATAATTGACTCCTGAGAAAGAATATTCCGCATGCTGGGACTGAGTTCATCGAAATATGTGATCTGGAAGATTCAAATAAAGGCACCTCACTAGCTAATTTTTTTGGTGGATATTTTTACCTGTCAGATTACATCAGCCACAGAAATACGGTGCAAGTGGGCATTATCTTCTCCGAAGGTGTATTATGCACAAAATGCATTTCTGGAAAGTCACTTGTGGTTGCATTAAAAAAGAAATTAAATCTTTTACAGTTATCAGTGGCGTAGTTATCCTTTCAGTATATTCCAGCTGTTCCCTCCTGTCCAAGAGCGCACCTGTAAGTCTGTCACAGTGTCAATACTCTCCTGGATTTTCTCATTCCTATCTATTTCTGATTTTCTAAAATTGAGTATCTTTTGGCAAATATACTAACTCCTTCTCTAGCATTGATTATTCACATACTCCTGCTATACCTCTCCGTCAGTATACATTTGCATTTAACAGGAACGTTATATTACGTTAAAAGTACTTAATGTGAATAGAACTAACGCTACTCTAACACCTGGTGCATGTTCATGAAAAGAAATACAGAATTAGATGCTTAGAATCTGCAAATCATATTGGTAAGGTTACATACTGTTGGAATTATTCATTTAAAATGAGGAGATCATAATTTGGGAGGAAATACTTCGTGCAACAAATTAAATATGCGAACTTTGAGATAAAAATAGTCTTTCACCTCAATTCTTACACTAGATGTTGTATCAGCTGCAACGATGGAATGTAAGAAATTTTATGTGTATTATATATAATATACGTTACAGAACTCTAGACATATCAAAACAAAACAATTAAGGAAGCGTGTAACTTCTCATAACAAGTAGTGTAATGTAAATATAGTTACAAAAATTAATGTATGTGGTTCGACACACGCGCGCGCACACACACATACACACACACACACACACACACACACACACACACACACACACACACACACGCAGTCACGGAGAGAGGGAGAGAGAGAGAACGTGAGGGGGGGGGGGGGCGGAGGATGGTGAGAGGGAGACGAAATCTGCATCAGATAATTAAAATGCAGGGAACATTTCAGATTTCAAACTTTTTGACTGAAACTTTCACTATTACTAAACTAAAGTTCATAAACTAATTTAAAAATAATCTTGTAAAATTATATATTTATAAAACTTTATTGGTCCCATATATTCCAATGCCAAAAGTCTTCCGAAAACGTTCGACATTACAGGACTCATCCAGCAGAAAGGCAAGTCACTGCATTTAGTCATTATATCTCCATGTACTCGTATATTTCTAGAATTGTGTGGGAGAGCGTTTGTTTCCTTGTACCAAAAATTACGTTTCGTTGTGCTCCATCTGTGGAAAAAATTTTGTTACTGTGCGAGCTTTCATTAGTATGATTTTATCCTCATGATCTCTTCGGTATCGGAACTTACAGGCGTGAGGAATGTTTGTAGTTTCTGCCCCGAACGCTGCTTCTCATTAGATGCACACTGTCTGCAGACTGACGTTTTGTCAGATTTCTTTTGTTCAAAAAGCCTGTAAACATTTCCGTCGTCGTTCATTCTAGTCTCTCGATATCTTCTGCCAGTCCTATCTGAGATGGATCCCACACACTTGAACAGTGTTCAAATAAGGGCATAGAAATATTTTGCAGTCTGCGAGTAAACTTATGTGGGCGTTCAAACTCACATCTCTACACTTTGGTATTTCGTAATATTTGTGTGACATGACTGACTCTAGTTGTCACACGATAGTACTCTAGTCGAAGGAAACTTCGTTTCTCTACCCTTGAGTGCAGAACTTTTCATTTGTCTACATTTAAAGCTAGTCGCCTTTGTCTGTGGTAAGCTGATACGTTGTCGAGATCTAGCTGGATAGCAGGGCAATTTTTTATCAGACTGAGTTTCGTCATAGATAACTGTATCACCGACGACTAGTGTTACATGGGAGCTAAGACTGTCCGGTATGTCTGCAGCACGTGGTACGAACAGAAATGACCCTCTTACCAGTTATTCCGGCTGCATCTTAAGGTGGCTCAACACATACACGTACTAGAGAGAGTTGAAAACTTCCTGGTTTTATGCAGAAAGAATAGCGTTTAGAGCGCTGAGGGTACATATTTCTTTCACATACTCCATCCGCCACGTTCACAGACTGATGCATTCGTAAAATCTTTGTTACAGCTTTTCAAGTCCATTCAAAAAGGAATCGGGTGATACCGTATAAGTGGCCAAACCAGCTCTCAGTAGTGTGTTTGATGTCTTCAGTCCCGTCAAAATGACAACCCTTCATGTATACACGTATTCACTCTTCAGGGATATCGCACGTTAGAAAACAAAAGATAGTGGGAGGTTGTCGCATCATGTGAGTAGAGGGGCTATTTGACCGACTACAAACGTCCTTGTCCTAGAAACGGGCGCCACAACTTCTTCGTTCCTTGTTGGTGCGGAACGTCTTTCACCAGGGACACCCATTACGCTGCCTTTCGTTTGACGGTTCCTTATGTTCGGGGTCATAAATGTGGAACTAGTTTTTATTAGATTAGATATACTGGTTGTTCCATAGATCTATAATGAAGAGATTATCAAGGAAGTAAAACATGTCATAGAATAAAAATACAAATTACCCATTTACAAAAAAAAAAGGGGGATTTCTTATGTTCAGATATGCTTGTGTTCCTGTCACAGAGCCCACGTGAAATGGACTTGATGAATGTAGATTGAGTCGAAATAATTTCATACACATTTTGATTGAAGAGGTGATAACAGACCTTTCACAAAACATGTAAATGTGTAATACATAGACGTGTATGTGATAATTCTTAGATTATTGCAGCGATGAACTTCAAATAAAAAATCACTTTGTAACATTCAGTAACATTGGTCACATTACTGCACTGAATGTGTCCAGAGTTCAGATTTTACGTAATACATTTCTTCATATTATTAATAATGTGTACATCAGTTGGTTTCACTAAAAAAAGCTTCAGTGGAATAGACGAAGTTGCCTAACAATAAATCTATTAGGCTCCTCTAACATGGAACTTTATCATTAGCTAAGCTTTTTATGGCTGCTTAGAAGTTATTGAAATTATATGTTCCGTAATAATGCACTCGTATTTGGACCTTTGTTTGTAAATAGCATTTTTGCTGTCAGCCACTATTTTCTTTTATTTATATTTTGCACGACACGTTTTCGGAAATTATTCCCATTTTCAAGTGCGTTTTTCTCTTTGTATTATGCCTTTTATTCGTGATATTTTTGATGTTTGGGGTTCTGCATTGTTCTGTTGCCTTTGCTGCAATGTATAAAAACGCATGACTTTTTGCTGGCTGTTTACTTTTATGTGTAGTTACTGGTGAAATTTGGAAGAACTTTTACTTAAAGTTTCCTTATGGTCCATTTCGCCACCAACGATATACAAAAAATCGATAATCAACTAAAAATCGCGCGGTTTTGTTCCTTGAGTATCAAAAACACTAGGAATAAATGACATAGTGTGCGGAGAAAAACGCGCTTTAAAATGAAAATCTTTTCCGAAACGGGCCATGCAAAATATAAATAAAAGTAAGTCGTGATTGGTAGTAGAAAATTTATGTACAAACAAACTGATTGTTTTCATACTCGCATGCTTTCACAAACCATTTCTAATGCATCAAATCAGAGATACATATTGCTTATGACAAATTTCATTAAGGAATAAATATACTATGAGGCGGTAGTTATTATCTTAAGTTAGATCAACGAGCATCTGCGGGACGTTCTTGAGGTGAAAACAAAAGTATATCTGTGGTACGCTTCTCCAAACTGAATTTATTCTCAGTCTGTAATCCCAAGAATTTAACACAGTCATCATCTTCTATCTGTTACTCGTCATATTTTAGACATATACCGTCACTGGAAGGAAACCTGATACATGTTCTGAGCTGCATGTAGTGTGTATTTTCCAAGTTTAGTGACAAAGAACTCTATAGGAACCGCTTAAACTGTCCATAAAAATTTCATTAACCGACCTTTATTGCAAAGTTTGTATTATCTGAAAACAGAACTAACTTGGCATCTGGTAATGTTACTGTTGAAAAATCATTCATATGCACAAGAAAAAGTAAGGACGCTGAGAAGGAACCTTGTGGCATACGAAGGGTAATTAATTTTCAGTTGGATGATGACTGAAAGGTTTTATTCCTGCCAAGGATATACGAACTGAGATATTAGGGTAGTATTTTCTGTTATACCATTATATGCTGTTACACTACAATATCCTCAGTCACTAACCTAGCCAAAAGGTCTTTTGTAGCTTCAAAATGGGCCAAAACAGCTATGGATGTTTCAATTCGTGTTTAAATACCTTTATTGTTCAAGAATTTCGGCACCCACTTCACTGAAAGCTACCTAAGATTTGAGATATTGTTAATAAGTAAACCAACAAGCTCCCGAAAAATATTCAGGAAGTTGGATACCTTTTTGGCGGATATTCACCGGTATTCAAGTATCATCTTACGGACAGCGTCCTTGTAGGGTCGGTTAATGTGGACCGCGATCATCTTCAGCTGGGATCTGCCCAGTCATCCAATGAGACAATCGTGTTCTGATAGTGCTGTATGAACGACTTCTCCGCTAATGTTATTTGTAGAGTTTCTCTGGATTAATAAAGCTTCATGTGACCGCGTTAACACCGAGGATGTGAAAATTTCGTTGTCATCTACTATCTCATGTCACAATCTGAATTAAAAACATATGTAAGAATAGGAAACATGTCAAATTTATATACTAGCTACATAATAAGATATGATGTGGTTGCAAATCGTTTCTAAATTTTGACTTGAAGGAGCAGAAGGCGAGAACTTGAGTCCCCCTCTCCGTCATCGCACGTGCAGACACGAATTCCGCGATTTAAAAACGATCGATGGACTGTCTATTCGTCCCCTTACACGAATTCTGCAGCCCCCCTGATGGAGGAGTGCATACATGTATTGTGATAGACGACTATTCTGCAGTTTGGAGAACGATAAATGGGTACTGGAGTTTTTATTCTCGTTTTAACTCTTGGTTTAAATACCTTCACTGTAACATTTACATTTTTCTCAGTAACTTCAGAATAGTGCAAACGTGCTCTTACATTCGCCTAAACAGTGTCGGCTGTGGTTCCATTCCAAAATCTGACAAGAATAGCAAAAAAATACAAGTATTCCTCCAGAATAAAATTATGCAATGGCAGAATGGTAGCGTGGACAACTTGCGGTTTTTGAGGTGTTTTGTAGACGGCTAAACTTATTGTTAAGAGAATCCTCTGAGTAAAAGTACTAAGAAATGAAGCTCGTTATGATATACTTCCTGTTGTTAGACACTTTCTTCTCACCTCTCTGTCAATTAGGATGTTAAAGGTAACAATTTCATTTTTTTGTAAATTTTATAACAGAAATGTAACAGCATTCGTTAACTTAACATTGCTGCATTCTTACAATCTGGCTTACTGATGTGTAGTGCGGAGTGACGAAGAGAAAAATCACAGGTCTTTTGCTAGTTGCGGAGTTCGAGTGCTTGCGGTAAGGGCAGTTTTGGGTAAATTGCAGAGTTCGGATTTCGAGCAGGTGAAAGCCGCGGAGTTTGCATGAGTTGGCTCTTACTGTGGCAGATCTAGTAACGTGTCCGATTCGAATATGTGTTCTTTAGTAGGCATCTGTGTGATACTGTGTGAAAAGCCTTAAAGTACCGCATCCACTTGGTTGTCTCTATCTGCAGGGCACGTTGGGTTTGGCATGGGGTTAGTGGTTTCGAAATCCATGCTGCTTGCCACGAGCTAGATCATTTTGTTCCGAGCCGTATACGTCCCAGAATTGTAGGATATGCTAGAAAATTGTTTGATTCAGAACAGTAGCTGAACTGTTGAATCTATTCTCTTTTCGAATGTAATAAATTTCCTTGACACAGAGAAGCTTCTGTCCACAAATGAGGTCGGATTTAAAAAATATCGCTCGTGTGAAACTCAGATGATATCCTGGAAACCATGGATGAAGAGCAACAGACAGGTTCCATATTCGTAGATTTCTGGCAAGCGTTTGACACCCTACCCCACTGCAGACTGTTAACGAAGGTACGAGCATAAGCAATAGGTTCGCAGACATTTGAGTAGCTCGAAGACTTCTTAATTAATTGAATCCGTTTGGCTCGAAGGTGAGTGTTCGTCCGAGACAAGGGTATCGTCAGGGGTGTCCCAGGCGAGTGTGAGGGCACCGCTCTCAACCTCTACATAAATAAATTGTGGTGTCACCGCCAGACACCACACTTGCTAGGTGGTAGCCTTTAAATCGGCCGCGGTCCGTTAGTATACGTCGGACCCGCGTGTCGCCACTATCAGTGATTGCAGACGGAGCGCCGCCACACGGCAGGTCTAGAGACACTTCCTAGCACTCGCCCGAGTTGTACAACCGACTTTGCTAGCGATGGTTCACTGACAAATTACGCTCTCATTTGCCTAGAAGATAGTTAGCATAGCCTTCAGCTACGTCATTTGCTACGACCTAGCAAGGCGCCATTAGCAGTTACTATTGATGCTGTAAAACATGTACCGTCATGAGCGATGTTCACCAATTATGGATTAAAGTTAAGTATTCCAGAAGCTGCGTACGTTTTTTACTAGTCTCATTTCCGTGTCCTGTTCCAGACCTCACGCCAGCCTGCGTGAGCTTAAACGTGTGCCTTTCGGCTTCCTCCTAGTGGATTGGCTGTCTTGCCAGTCCACAACATAAATTATCTGGCGGACAGGCTGAGCTGCAATCTGTAGGTGTTTCCTGGTGATGCTGTGGTGTATGGGAAGGTGTCGTCGCTAAGCGACTTTACAAGGATGCAAGATGACTTGCGAGGAGAAATCGCTAGCGGTAGAATGACTTTTTGAACCCAACAGTATGGTAATGTAGGTTAAGATCCCAGGTATCACTCAGTGCAGCCATTCACCCTCGTGGGCCCTCTTTTGCGAGTAATTCATGAAAAAGGGTCGGAATTTTGTGTGACACTCGATAGAGTTAAAAAAGTCTTATTACGTAGTACGGTTGTGTGGTATGATGCATCACGCAAAATTCCAAAGTTTTTTCCTCAGTTTCTCTCAAATGAGGGCCCACCAGAGAGAATGGCAAACCATATGTACATCACCGTACATATGGTTTAAAGAAGTCGATCCCACTGCTGGGTACATTCCCTTGCTACAGAAAATTTCTAGTTGGTGTAACGAATGAGATGTAGAAGAATGCAAGTTAATGCAAATGAGTGAGAAAAACAATCCGATAATGTTCCAGTAATGTATTGGTAGTGTACTACTTGATACAGACATGTCGATCAAGTATATAGGACTAACGTTGCGAAGTGATATGATGAGAGGCACCCACATGCCTTGCTCATACTGTGGCATCAAGCAGTCAGGCCTGCAAGATGAGTGGTCTGCCAAGCGAGTGGATTCATTCTTATTTATCGAGTATCATGAACTCTCGTTGCTACGGTCGCAGGTTCGAATCCTGCCTCGGGCATGGATGTGTGTGATGTCCTTAGGTTAGTTAGGTTTGATTAGTTCTAAGTTCTAGGGGACTGATGACCACAGATGTTAAGTCCCATAGTGCTCAGAGCCATTTGAACCATGAACTCTCGTACTCACAATTAAGTTACAAGTTATCCTCCTATATGAATAATACGCAACGGAAACATACATCTGACTATCAGTAATTTACAGAACTCTGACTGTTCACTACGCACTGGCAATACCACATTTTCTTTTTTTTATTTAACGGCTTTTATCAACACGTGGCCATCGCACTGAATATGAGTGGCGCACATATTATAATTTCTGGATATCATGACAACATACAATTCGAAGGAAAAGGCCACCAATCTTTTTCTTTTCACTATCTTATTTATTCCGATAAATTCTATAACTTAAACACACAAAGTCTATAACCTACAACAATAATACGTGAGAAATTCCGCCCAGTGGGCATTGCTTTACATTGGTGATTCTCTATCTTATGGTCTCGTAATTATTTAACGCTACCGTGCACTTTCTGGATAGGATGGTGGATCTTTTGCTATATCTCACACTTCGACTCTCACAACCATCATCACGAAACTTTCCTCCAGATCGAGCGGTACAAAAGGAACAAGTATAACCCACTACCTCTGAAACTACCTTGCTACTCTCCCATGCAAACCACACATACTTAAATTACATGACATACACCACACTACAACATGGAATACAACACAATAAATAGTCACAACATTATCACTTTCAGCTTTCCCACTTCAGTTAATATTTATACCAGTTTCACACGAGACTGCCCCACTTCGTAGTTCTACTTTCCTACTATGAACTCTGGAGATATATGCACGTCTTCCTGTGCAATGCAAGGCAAGTGGCGTTGCTGGATAGACGGCTGACTCACCTTGTTTCTCTCTCAGAGTATTGTAGTTTGGCCGGCCGGAGTGGCCGAGCGGTTAAAGGCGCTACAGTCTGGAACCGCACGACCGCTACGGTCGCAGGTTCGAATCCTGCCTCGGGCATGGATGTGTGTGATGTCCTTAGGTTAGTTAGGTTTAAGTAGTTCTAGGGGACTTATGACCACAGCAGTTGAGTCCCAGAGTGCTCAGAGCCATTTGAACCATTTTATTATAGTTTGAATCAAGCGTCACACGGAAACATATCACGCAAAGTAATATTAAGAACGTATTCATCACACACACGAGTCCTCAAGTGATACCATGGACGAGTACTTCTCTTTATCCTTTGTGCTTAATTTAAGCACACGGAAGTATTTCAACTTATTGCTACACGTGGTTTCATTGTGACCGTTGGTCACTTCCGAAGATTACTACGATCCCATTAATATTACCTGCCTGACATTTAATTCTTCCCACAAAAGTTCCTGAAATAGAGAAATTTTTTTTTGTTTTATTCCGATTTTGGCCGCCTAGGGACCGCGTTAAACAACTATTTTTCAATGTACATTTCTCCTATTGCGCTCCTCCTCTTTTCTCCTCTGCCAATATGTCTTCATCCTCTCTCTGTGCTGCTCCCTTCGGTCTTTTGTCCACACTGTTCCTCCAGTTCTTCTCTTCTTCACTTCAAATCCTTCAAAATGTTGAATTTTGTCTCTCATTAAGTCTCTGTTGGTTATATCATCTTCTCCTATACCCATCTCCTCTAAGTCTGCTTTGACTTCTTTGAACCAGGTAATTTGGGTTCTGGGGTTCTTGTCAAAAAACATGAATATTTTCTTTGTCAGCCTTTCATCATTCATTCTTTTCAAATGGGCGTAAAAGCTTACTCTTCTCTTCCTCATAGTATCTCCCACTTTCTCAATTTTGTCATACACTTCTCTAATACTTCTAAGCTTCCAAGTCCCATTCTCAAACCTCGGCCCAAGTACTCTTCTAATGATTTTTCGCTCCTTTTTTGCTATAGCTTCCATTTCCTTGTTAGTGTTCATTGCTAAACATTCAGATGCATACAGACACTCTGGCTTAATCACAGTGTTGTAGTGCCTTATTTTTGCGTTAATTGATACTGACTTCTTGTTGTACACATTCTTTGTTAGCTGGAATGCCATTTCCATTTTTCTTGTTCTTGTTTTATTTCCTTCTTTATCTGAAGCATTGGGCTGGATGATTTCCCCTAAATATTTGAAATTAGAAACCTTCTTGATCTGGCCATACTTTGTAATCATATTGTTCGGTGCCTCTTTTACATTGGTTAGGTACTCTGTCTTTTCAAAGGAGATTTTCAGTCCTGCTTTTTCTGCTGTTTCATTCAGAATATTGATCTGTTTGACTGAAATAGAGAAATTATTATTTCAAACTACTCTTAAATATTCCACATGCATACCATGTCTCCACTCTTTTGTCTTTACGGAGCACACCTAAGACAGGTCTTAACAGCACAAGGTCCAGAGGCAGAGTGCCGAAAACATGGCCGTTCTTCAGGTCCTCTCGCACCTCTGCCGAAGTGGGGGAGCACCTTGCTACTGCATTGGTCAGCCACATTTCAGGCGCTCAAAGCTCAGGTAAATTTCATCTCTTTGGTCCCACCAAAGGTGACCAAAGGATCGTCTTCAAGATGATCGTATATTGCACATTCACTATCTGCGGTTAGCAGACGACTATACATTCATTCATTTCACAGATCTCACCAAACTGGATGTAGGGATTTATTTTGTGGGAGTGCACATGTGATCAATTAAATAAATAAATTGTCATTCTTTCCCACACTGGTATCCGGCTTCGCTTTATTAATTGAAATTGAGTTATTACTAGAAAAAAATGTGTTGTTCTGACAAAAATAATGAAGTATGTTGTACCTATTGTCAATGTCGGGCGGTACTGTACCCTTTCAATGAAAGTGAACGAGAACGTAAGGACGGTAGCAGGGTAGGCGAGTGGTCGGGTTCTGTTTATTGGGAGAAGTTCAGGAAAGTGTGGGTGATCTGTAAAGGACAGCGCGCACAGAACACTAGCGCGATCCATTATTGAGTACTGATCAAGCGTTTGGGATTCTGACAGGGCCAGAGTAAAGAAAGACGTCTAAGAAATTGAGAGGACGGCTGATAGATCTATTAGCGAGAGGTCTGACCAACAATCAAGTATTACGGTGATGAGTCGCTAACTCAAACGGGAATCCTTGGAGCGAAGACGACGACCTTATCGTGGAACACTCTTAGAAAAATTTAGAGAACCAGCATTTGAAGCTGACTGCAGAGCGATTCTATTGTCGCCAACGTACAGTTCGCGTAAGGACCACGAAGATAAAACAAGAGAAATGAGGGCTCGTGCGGAGTCATACAGGCAGTCGTTTTCCCTCGATTCATTTGTGAGTGGAACAGGAAAGGAAATGACTACTGGTGGTATAGGGTACCCTCCACCATGTACGGTACTGTGGTTTTGCTTAGTATGTATGTAGATGTAGTTCTCAATATACTTACCTGAAAGCCGGCCGGTGTGGTCGTGCGGTTCTAGGCGCTTCAGTCTGGAACCGCGCGACCGCTACGGTCGCAGGTTCGAATCCTGCCTCGGGCATGGATGTGTGTGATGTCCTTAGGTTAGTTAGGTTTAAGTAGTTCTAAGTTCTAGGGGGCTGATGACCATAGATGTTAAGTCCCATAGTGCTCAGAGCCATTTGAACCATTTTTGAACTTACCTGAAAAAGCGGGCTGAACCCTGCTGAGGGATACATCTTCTCAATATTTCTGTGTAGTGGGATCGTTGTCACCGGTGTTCGTTACCCTGTAGGCCTAATTGTATTTCGTATGATTTCGTAGCACCACTGCGCTAAAATCTGCATAACAATGGAAATGTCGAATTACGTGCTGTTTGTCTTGTCTGGAAACAAACGCGTTCCGTTGTTTCACGAAACTTGCTACTGAAAACAGTTCATGGCCATCCTACTTTTCGCCCTCAGCCTTACGTTCAGAAGTGTTCGATTCTGTCTCGGATTTGTTCCTTCGGCGGTGTGTGTTGTGGTTTGTGGGTTCACTGAATGCTGTGGAAGAGAGGGACAAGGATGCTGCGCCGGACTGCTCCCGCAGCGGCATCAACCATATTACGATACCTGTCTTTTGTATAAGAGTTTGCTACATTACTGTATGTTCTGTGTTGTGCGTTTTGATGGTTGCATATTACAGGCTTTTTTCACAGCTGTGAAGCTTTTTTTTCACAGAATAGGTAACTACTGCAACAAATCCAATAAATGATAAATACAGCGGCGAAAAAATGTTTCTACCGCAGTACAAAAATTGCGAATGTGTTCCTGCTTATTTAAACGACCGACTGAAAAATGCGGTACCATCTGCCTCACTCTACCTTACTGAGCACCTTTAAAAGTTTTTTCCACATGCAGCTTACCTCAAACTCTCACATGCTCCCCTAACTGTAATTTATTCACACGCACTAGTCTATCACTGTTAAGTCGCACATACCCACCACCCCCAGTTGCCCTTTCTCACTCAATCGTTCAGCTCATCTCATTGTCATTATCTCTTTGTGTTTGTCTGTCACTGTCTCCTGTGTCACAGCCACCACCCCCCTCGTTCTGTCCTACTACTACAGTCTCCCATCACTATCACTGAGTGCCTCTTGCTCTCTCTTGCTGCTAATATCTCATTCCTTCCTTATAACCGCTGCAGTTTCTTTTTGCTGTCACTGGTATCTCTTCCTCGTCGTCATTGTCATACACTGTCTCTCTCATTATCACTGGCTTTCATACACTTTCATTTTCTGTTTCTCTTTAATCTGCCTGTTTACATATCTCTATATTCACACATGCCTATACCAGGCGCTTCAGTGTATTAGGTACGCATGTTTCAGCATTTGCACTCAGTCGCGGGAGAAAACGGGTCCCTTATGCCAAAATACTCAGTAAATATCCGTCAACAATCTTCGAAATATTGTCGATGTAGTTCAGATTCACACTGCATGTAAGAGTTGATAATTCCACCAACTTCTGTTGCAGCTCCAGGAACTTTGTTACGTAATTGGGCTGTTGTAACAATGGGAGACACGGCCTCGTATCCAAGAAATACAAAACAGTAACGAGCGTACTCGGTAGCTGTTTCGCCTTTCCCATCGGCGCTGGCTGTTGTGGCGCGCACAATGGCGTTTCGAGTGTTTTGCGACGAGTGCCCTGGGAAGAGTTGGCGCGTACTGCGGGAGGCGCGTAGCGGCGCGGCGGGCGGTCGCCCGGGGGATGCGCGCGCGCCGTGTAGGCAGGGCTAGCTGGGCTGGCCGCGTCTGCTGCTTTTCCACGCCGCTGCCCGGCTGGGCCAATTGTGGGCCGGCGCGCGACACTCCACTCCAACCCGCCTCGCAGCCAAAGACGTTTTAATGCGCGCCGCTGAATGCGCACCGTCGAGAGCGGCGACATCGTTTTCGTTTGGAAGTGCGCCGGGAAGAATGAGCGCTGCAGTGCATCACAATGGACCTTTTTTTGCTTAGCGATACGCAGTCTCATTGCTCAGTGTGCTCTGCACTGGTCCCGCACCACTACTCTTTTCTGTCCTCTTACGAATGAATCAACTGATGGGAGTCGGGGCCTCGTACAGTTGCAGCAGGCTATTACACTGGCAGTTAATTTCAGCGGTCTTTCATGGATATTGAAAAATAAAAAATTTAAAAAAATATCACTCTCTTCATTGTAACTGCTGTGATATAAATGAAAATCATAGTAATGAGATCCATCTAGTGTCATTCGTAGCGTTTTTACCATACTGCGCCACTGTACATTTCGAAGCTACAGCTATATCAAACGGACTTCCAGTTTTTCGTGTAAGAATATTCATTGGGATGTCTTCTGTATATGACATTTCAATGAAGCAACTCCCACCATGTTCAAAACACAGATGTTGAACACTTGAGAGTTACTTCATTGAGATGTCATACACAAAAAAGGAAAATCCAGATAATTCGGAACTATGTTTTTGTCGCGCGTAATAGTCGCAAGGAACAGGATTAGAACTCTAACTGCGAAATGTACATTGACATAATAAAAACACTACGAATGACACTACGAGGGTTTCATTATTACATTTTCCGTTTACTAAACTCTTGTTTTAAAATAATGTTTCTTCATCAACAAATGAGAGGAATTACACTTTCCCTCCGTAAGCATTTCTGACATTATAGGGTTTATTGATAGTTAAGTATTTAATGGGGGTATCTCACCCAATCTATCCCTTCATCACTCAGGCCACAATGTACTGACCCCTCCATTAATATTGTTAATAATTGCAGCCACGTCGGTTTCTGATTATAACATCAATTACGTTTCACCTTTGTAGCTGAAATTTATTCTTTGGTACCGGACATGTTTCACCTCTTCACGTAAGGTATCATCAGTGAGCTATAATACATATAAAAGTATTTAATTACACATATTTTGATGTGATATTCTTAGTGATTCTTCGGCAGTTTGTTTAGATCGAACTATTTCTGCTTACAATTACGTGTTTGTGTTTTTTTATTCACAGTCATTTTTGTGCCCTGTTCATCCAGCCATTTGTTGTTCTATATGTGATATATACAGAAAGTTTCTTCCAGTAAATACTTCTTTTCATATAATCTGACTGAGGGATCATGGAAGAGTGGTGGGTTACTGTGTGTGTGTGCATAAATTTTTTTGGTTTTAAAATTTTTTATTTATTAGTATTTATTTTAGTTTTTTACGTCTATTTCTAATACATTTTCATGTCAGACTGTGAAGTAGTTTTAGTACTGGTCTTCTGCTGTTGCTCTTTTGATCACTGAGAATATTTTCGTTTTTATTTGTGGGGTCATATATTTTTTCCATGATGAAAGGAATATTGCCTAACACGAGTTTATATGATAATATATTTCTTATTGATAAGGAAAATTTGTTAATAAGAACAAGATACGTATCTACATCCACATATACATGGTGAAGAAGAGCGACCTCAGGGCTGGGAAAGTAGTGGACGACGAATCAGTCCAAGTTTTGGTGGTAACCTTAGGTCGAATCCACAATAGTTGTCAGGTTACGGCCGTAAAACGAGAGTCGATCATGGCCAACGCATGGAAGTCAACACCCGAGAAGATCTGGTCCCAAGAACATCTGAGGTCGCGACAGTCCTTCTCCAGACACCAGGAATTTTCGAGAAGGCTCACTATCATTCCTTCAATGGTATCAAATTTGTAACGACGTTGGAGGTAGGAATTTTGAGTATATGACGCAAAAATTGTGGTTTAACGAAAAAAGTGTGTTTAAGATTTAATTTCTGTTTTCTTTTTCACGATTGTCTTAGTTCACATTCACTAGTCTACCGTACTTGTTACAATAAAAGTGCATTCATTCTCTTTCTACATTCGCAAAGATTAAAACATGTGACCTTTAGATTTCATTATTAATAATATTACACCCTACGGGACCACATGTCGACCATCTCATTGCAGAAGTGTTTCTTCCGGTACAGCGTATTATCTCAATAAATTAATGGCATAATGATACTTTTGGCTAGAGATAATATCACTGGAAACTCGTGTCTAACGTAACCATCCATGAATTGAAATTTAAAGCTTCCCCTGAATTGACTGTGCTTCGGGAACCACTATCTTTGCCCAATTTAAAAAGTAACTACTATTTCTAGGGTAACAGATATTACGCGTCAGAAACACACAACACGCACATACATACTCGCAAACGCAGCTCACACACTCGTGATCACTATCTCTGCCGGCTGAGCCCGCCCCAGCAGCAGGAGACTCTGCTCATGTGTGTATGAGTTGCTTGTGCGTGAGTGTGTATGTATGTTGACTGTTTCCAAAGAAGGTCTTGTTGGCCGAAAGCTCACTTTCCGATAGTCTTTTTGTTGTGCTTATTTGCGACTCAGCATCTTCGCTATATAGTGAGTAGCAATTATCATTTTCATAATATTGTTACATCCCATACTGGATTTTCCTTGTTAGATGCTACCCGTGGCATGTTAGTTTAAATGCACATGCTTTTTCCCACTCGTCGCTGATTGACACTGGTTTTATGACAGTAGCTCTAAATCGGTGCAGTTTCGACCTACGGTTATTTTGTAAAATTTTTCTCTATCCGATGTTCCCTACCATGCTCTCTTGTATGTTCCCAAAGCCACTCCACAGTGCACGGCAGACAGTATTTCGTATCGTTTTCTCATGTTGAACAAGGGAAAACGGAGTCGATATGCCTTAGGACGGGCCCCAATCTCTCTTATTTTCATTGTCCTTATGAACGTTATATGGTGGAGGAAGCAGAATTGTCATAATGTTCTCCCAATATCGGTTCTTCGAATTTAAGGAAATGTGTCGGGATAGCGTCCCCTGCACGGACCTGATACGGTATTGGAAACACGCCTCTCAGTTCGTTCGGTGTTGGTCGTAGTATTTGATAACGAATCCAAATGTTAGACAAGTACTCAAGAATCGGTCGCTCGTTTTTGTTTCCTTTACAGGAGTGTGCACTATTCCAGAATCCTGCCAACAAATCTAGGTCATCAGTTCGCCTTACGTACTATTGACCATTTCTACCATCCAGACATTTTTTTTTTTTTGCGCAATATCGACGTCCCACTCGTGAAAGAATTAGCAAGGAAGGAAGATTATAGTTCAGCGTCCCGTCGATGACTAACTTATTAGCGACTGAGCACGAGCGTGGATTTCAGATTGAAGGGGAAGGATGGCGGTCGTGTCCTCTTTCAGAGGAGCCGTCCGGCATTTGCCTTAAGTGATTTACGGAAACCTTAGAGACCTCAACCTGGTTAGCCAGTCGGGGAATTGAACCGGCGTCCTCCTGAGTCAGATTCCTGGTGCCTTACCAGTGTGCCACCTCATTCGGTATGGCATTAGAGTCTCATATCCGAACCATTCTGCCAGCTCGTTGAAAGAATTAGGTTTCTGTTAAAAGTATGTAGGTGGGGAAGTCAGATTTCGTTGCAGTCTGCACACAAACGCCAGACCACGAGGTCTCTGCTGCAGATATACAAGGCTTTTCTTATTAACGTTTAAAAACCCCCGAAGACACGCAGACGACGCTGAGACAAGTAATCTAATATAAGATGCATTGGGCAGAAAATGTCGGGAAATACCCCAAAAGAGTATGACATACGTTGAACATGTGGCGTCACCAGATGACGAACCTTGGTTCAAATGGTTCAAATGGCTCTGAGCACTATGGGACTCAACTGCTGTGGTCATAAGTCCCCTAGAACTTAGAACTACTTAAACCTAACTAACCTAAGGACATCACACACATCCATGCCCGAGGCAGGATTCGAACCTGCGACCGTAGCGGTCGTGTGGTTCCAGACTGTAGCGCCTTTAACCGCTCGGCCACTCCGGCCGGCGATGACGAACCTCACCGCATGTGTAGCGGTTGGGCTTGTCGATCCTACTATCGTAACTACCGAGCAATTGTACACATTTCTTACACTAGAGTACTCTGTATTCATTCTTGCATTATCCGATGTTGTTCGGTAGTGGTAATACAAGACTGAGACGAATCGGTCTGACTGTCTAAGACCCTGACCGCCATCTCGCAGTCTCTACACCGTAGGTGGCGCAGCAGCACAGCCACTGTGAATCCGCAGTTGCACCTCAGCGCGCCGAGGGCTAACGACTCACTTACAGTAGTGCACTTTAGCGTTGTGTAGTGGTAGTGCTGTGAGTATAGTGTTGTAGCAGTGTAGCCCAGAATTACGAATTACAAAATTTGTGATGTACCAATATCGCATAACGTAACAGACCAGTAGTGTGTCCCTTCTTGATTTCGGGTGAACAGATATCTGTGCGCCAGATGGCCAAATGATAGTATGGAGACTTTCTTGTTAGTCATTATTATTTTTTAAATGTAGTTATTATAGGCATATTTTTCTTCCTTAAATATCATAATGTTTAGTTATTACTAACAAATTTGAAGTAATGTTAAAATCTATGTGCTTTATTCATTTCAGTTTATGCGAAACATTCGGTCTGTTGTTTAATATGGATAACAGACTAAAAGAGAATAGCAAATAAAGAAATACACAATCGGTTTGTCTTCACGAAAACAGACAAGCATTTCGGAACAATGTGGAAATGGTACAAATGGCTCTGAGCACTATGGGACTTAACTTCTGAGGTCATCAGTGGCTGGTTCAAATGGCTCTGAGCATTATGGGACTCAACTGCTGAGGTCATTAGTCCCCTAGAACTTAGAACTAGTTAAACCTAACTAACCTAAGGACATCACAAACATCCATGCCCGAGGCAGGATTCGAACCTGCGACCGTAGCGGTCTTGCGGTTCCAAACTGCAGCGCCTTTAACCGCACGGCCACTTCGGCCGGGAGCAATGTGGAGCACTGCCCCCTGCCAGCGAGGGTACGATCAACTCGCTCAACTGTTGGTACGAGATCTGATATTTCCCGACACTGCGGCCCCATGTGCGTCACTAAATTACTTGTCTCAGCGTCATGCGCTTCGCCTTCGGGGTTCTTAAACGTTAATAAGAACCACCTGATGTCTTACCTCAGAGTCGTCACGCGCGTTTTCTCTGGCGTATCAGCAGGAATGCCACTAATTTTTGCACTGTGTGGCTGGGATCAGCTCAAACGAATGCGGCTCACCATGTCTTTCATACGACGCCCCGTGTCGACGGAAAGCGTCAGTTTGGTTCCCGTTACAAACAAAATGAAAGCGTAATTTTAAGCACCCATTCTGTACAGCAGTCCCGACTTGGTCTAATGCAGTATTCGTATTATCTGTATGTATTAACGAGAACTGTAAAACACTAAGAATAACAAGTACTTCAGCAGCGATTGAGCAGCGGGGGCAGTAGGGCGATGTTGCTGTCGGTGTGCTGGTTATTCTTCGGGTTTTACTGTTCCTGTTAATACGTATCTATAGTACGAAAATCGCATTACACTAATTTGAATCCACTCTGTTGAGTGAGCACGTAAAATTCGGTTTTTAAAATCAGAAACCGACGCTTTTAGTTGACAATGAACGTAGCTTGAAAGAAATGTTGAGCTATGTTTGTTTGGGCTGATTGCAGCTACGCATAGAGAAAATGTAATTCAACCAATCTACCGAAACGCCAGAGAAAATGTGCCCGACGATTTTTACGAGAGATACCCTGTATATGAACGACGTGTATGGCTGCAAGTTGTAAGAGGATAATCGTAGGTTTTGGCAGTGTTTGGCAGAGTTTGAAGAGTAACAATTAGTGGGTGATTTTTTGTTTCTGTGTTCGTCAGAATGTTATAGCAAGAAAGAGAATACTAGGAACGAGAATTTTAATCATTTTGATGGCGTATTTATATGCGTTATTTTTGATAATTTATCGCCACTTGTTCCGTCTATAGAATTCGCAGCACAACGAAACTGGTTCTCGGACACAATGCCGCGAGTTAAACGGTGTATGTTATTTTCAGTGGCCGCTCTCGGTGACGCAAATGGCAGTTATTACGAGCATTATAAACAGACGGGCCTCGACACATTGTGTGTCTGCGCCATTGTGCGCCTCCCCTGGCCCCCGGCGCAGTTATGAATTGTGAGGGACGTTAAGAGTGGGTCATGTTTGATGCCGGTAGCCGGCTCGAGTGGTCAGGGCTGCCCGCTGCCCGGGGCCCGGGGGAAGCGCACTGCGACAATGGCGGCCGCGCCGCGGGGAGTCCCCGCCATTGTCTTAAAAGTGGCGACACCGCAGAGCCGTGGGAACCCCCTGGCCACAGCGGCGCCGCTGTCTCCTCGGGCTCTTCTTTTCCACCCACTGCCAACACATCCATTTTCACTCCTGTTGACTACTGTTCATCGCACACAAGACCGTAAAGCCCGTTTTACACGAGCGACTTTCTGGTCAGAATTGACTACTCCAAGTGCGAGCGCCTTTCGTGCCTGCTTGTTCAGCAATGGCTCTGAGCATTATGCGACTTAACATCTGAGGTCATCAGTCCCCTATAACTTATAACAACTTAAACCTAACTAACCTAAGGCCATCACACACATCCATGCCCGAGGTAGGATTCGAACCTGCGACCGCAGCGGTCGCTCGGTTCCAGACCGAAGTGCCTAGAACCGCTCGGCCACACCGGTCGGCATTGCCTGCGTGTAAATCAGTAACCAACCACGACGCGAGTGTTTCTATGACGTCAATGATTTATAGGTTGTGCTGCGTATGGAGATTTCCGAGTATGCTATACACTGCACATGCGCAGAGACAAGGGACTACGGCAGCGTCTGCTTACTTCGGATGTTATAAACTATTCTGCTCGAGCTCACTTCTATTACAGAACGGATTTTGTGTGTTCATGTCTTCCTAATCGTTATTATGCTGTTTACTTTGTTTTCGTAGCACACTGAAACATTACACATGGTCCTAGTATTTTTTAATTCTGGTGCTCTACAAGAGAGACGAAATACCTGAAAATAAAAAAAATTATGTTTTACAGAAAAAAAAACCTACACTATGCATAAATAAGAACTTAAATAGATGCAAATGTTTTAATGAAAATTATTTCAACAGAGAAAAGGTCAGAATTATTGGACGAGAAAAATAATGTTCGTCGTCATTTGGCACTTAGCAAGAAAACAAGATAAAACAAGATCCAAGGAATAAAGCAAGACGGCGGTATTTACTGTGTTCTATGTATTGTCTGATGTGTTTGCAAACATATATGTTCTCGAGCAAATAAATGTGTATGTTCTGAAACGTCTGGGTGACACTTCCTATTCTTCAGTTACCACACACTCTTTGATAAAATGGCTCTCAGCAAAATGGGACTTAACATCTGTGGTCATCAGTGCCCTAGAACTTAGAACTACTTAAACCTAACTAACCTAAGGACATCACACACATCCATGCCCGAGGCAGGATTCGAACCTGCGACCGTAGCAGCCGTGCGGTTCCGGACTGCGCGCCTAGAACCGCTAGACCACCGCGGCCGGCGCACTCTTTGATAAAAACTTCCACTATGAATTCTACTTTGGTCATTAATAAACCCTATTGCAGCTGCCTGTTCTTACATTTTAATACTATATTTGATCTTTCTGTAAAGAGGATAGTCCCTCATAACTTCACTTTCATCGTTCAGATGCCAAACTGCAGAGAATAACGGCTATTTTGCACTTACGTGTAAACGAAAATGATCACACAAAACAGACAAGACTCAGTACGGGAATAAAACGCCAGGGGCGCTGCAATAGACGCGCTTGTGTCGAGTTGTCAACTGAGACAAGAAGTGTAAAAGAGGCTTAAGATGGCAGTACCAGATGTTATACTCACTGAATGGAAATGCTGCTTTTATTATGCAACTTTATTCTGCCATTTTCTCATGAACTGAAATTTTATGTATCGGTAATATTACGTTTTTGTGAACTTACTAAGATGGAGATGAAGATGAAGGAAGTGTTCAGTATCTGGTGTGTTCTCCTTTAGCATCGACAAATTATTGTTTCTCCTTGGCATATTTAATGCATTTCTTCGATATATTCTCCACCGGAGATGCTCTGTGACCTGCTCCGAGAAGTCATTCCAGCGGCCTGGTCTTATTTGTGGCTATATCTCCCTTTATGCTTTCCATATTGAGTTCTTTCCAGGCTTTTTCCTGCTTAGGGAGTTCCCTGGCCAGTCAAATTATGAATTCCAGCCTTATTAAAATATTCAGCCACAGATTTTTCCTTGTGGTGTAGTGCAGAATCATGCATAAAGTTATCATTGTTCTCAGGAAACCATACCTTCACCTGGCCATGAAGTGGAGTTCCAGCACTTACCTGTAGTTTACTGACCTTGACACTTAGTCCCTTTCACAATATGGTGTCCATTTTCTTCGCCGCTTATTACAGACCAAACCGTTACTGATAGAAGATGCTTGATTCGTTGAACTATGCAATCTTTTTGGAATTTTGCGTAACTTCTCAAAAATTCCGTTTGGTCTTGCAGAATTTCGATACTTGTTGCGTAGGAGAAGCAAACCTGAAATGAAATCACACGTGGCGTATGGAAGTCACTATTATCAGAAAAAAAGGAGTAGGATGATATTATAATTTGATTTATGGTATACTTCAGTAATCTACGGTCTTTGTTTTTCTAGGCCCATTCTGGTCGGTCCTGTTTCATCACTGCGGAATGTTTTTGTTTTTTGGCAAGATGAAGGCATCGAAGCCCCATTTCATTGAAACTTCACTGCGGAGTACCGGTAGATACAGACACTCCGCATCCTCCAGCACGTTCTTAATCACCCGTATCGGGTTTCTTCGGTCTTCCAGTATCATACATCTTACTTCTTTGTCTGTTCTTGGGAATGTAATGCGTTTTCGACTGCATTTACCTGTCCGCTCCATTTCGATTCTTCCATTATTCTTCGCTTTGTTGTGTATATTCCGCTCTATGGACAGTGAAATTCCTTCCGTATGAGCAATATCTGGCTGGCTGTATTAACAATATGGCAAAAGAAGCAATACTTTGGCTTTTTTCCGTAGACTGAGGTCAATACCGTTAACAATATCTGAAAACAGTCGTAGTGAAAACATATTCATAATTAAGGAAGTCATTAAGGGATAAAGCGGGATATATTGCATACAAATGAAAGTAAAATTCGAAAATTATTGAAAAATTCAGCGATCTTCTGGATAAAATACGCTATACGAGGTGTGGCTAGAAAAAAACCGGACTAGTACTGGTGAAACAATAAAACGAATGCAATAAGGCTGAAAGTCGCGTGGCCTGTCACGTGACTCTTGCTCCGCCTACTGCTCGAGTTTCATCTGCCTCCTGCACTCAGTCTGCCCGTGGCGTCTGTTTTAAGTAGTTGACGTTTTGTCTGTGCGTCGGAAAATGTTGAGTGTACAGAAAGAACAGCGTGTTAACATCAAATTTTGTTTCAAACTAGGAAAATCTGCAAGTGAAACGTTTGTAATGTTACAACAAGTGTACGGCGATGATTGTTTATCGCGAACACAAGTGTTTGAGTGGTTTAAACGATTTAAAGATGGCCGCGAAGACACCAGTGATGACACTCGCAATGGCAGACCATTGTCAGCAAAAACTGATGCAAACATTGAAAAAATCGGTAAACTTGTTCGACAAGATCGTCGTTTAACAATCAGAGCAGTGTCTGAGTTAACAGGAGTTGACAAGGAAAGTGTTAGGCAGATTCTTCATGAAAGTTTCAACATGAACAAAGTGTGTTCAAAAATGGTTCCAAAGTGTCTCACAATTGAACAGAAGGAACGCCGAAGAATGATTTGTTCTGACATCCTGGAAAACATTGAAAGTGATCCCACCTTCTTACAAAATGTCATTACTTGCGATGAATCGTGGTTCTTTACTTACGATCCCGAAACTGAACGCCAATCGATGCATTGGAAAACTCCTGGTTCTCCACGACAAAAAAAAGCACGAATGTCAAAATCGAAATTCAAGGCAATGATGATTGGTTTTTTTTTGACATCAAAGAGATTGTGCACATTGATTGGGTACCAGAGGGACAAACAGTGAATCAGCATTACTACATTAGCGTCCTGGCTACCCTACGTGAGCGAGTACGGAGAAAACGGAACGATTTGTGGAGAAAAAAAGTCATGGATCCTTCACCAAGACAATGCCCCAGCTCACAGTGCGTTGTCGGTGAAGACGTTTTTGGCAAAACACGACATTCCCATCTTAGATCATCCACCCTACTCACCTGATTTGGCCCCCTGTGACTTTTTTCTTTTCCCTAAAGTCAAGTCAGCTTTGAAAGGAACTAGATTTGAGACTGTTGAAGCAGTAAAAGAAAAAGCGACGGAAGTAATGTATGGACTTACCGAAAATGATCTGCAGCATTGCTATGAACAGTGGAAAATTCGTATGGAGCGGTGTAGAGACCGAGGAGGAGAGTACATTGAAGGAGATAACATGAAATTGTAAATAATTGTAAATAAATGTTTTTCCAGCATCAGTCCGGTTTTTTTCTAGCCGCACCTCGTACTTCACTTCCCTGAAATAGTTTTGACAGTCACAACCGTTCAATATCTCAGGAAATATTTAAGCACACTACTGATTGGGCAAACAAAGTCGTCAAAAATGTAGGCTTATCTACTTTTCTACAATGCATTAGATACTGTACCTAAAAACTTCCTGCACTACGCCGGGAATATATTAATTTACTACCCCATTGTAAATAAACCAGAATCATTACGCATAAGAGGTGCACCTGACGACGGTCCAATTAGATTTAGCAGATAGGGTACAAAGAGGAGGAATCGTACAAACCTCAAATAAGGCTAAACTCTTAGTGAATCGCTTATTACAGACAATATACATTAATGTAGGAGGTCCTCAGAGCAGCATATTAGGACCAATACTGTTGCTGATATACATAAATGACTTTCCATACAGTGTTACTTATAGGAAAAAGTACGTGGTGATAACAACAACATTGTAGGCACCGAGAAAACAAGAGAACGCTTTGCAGGGAAAGCAAATGAAACCCTCAAGAAAGTTTACCATTAATCAATATGCAATAAACTTACACTGAACATAAAAAGAAACGCCATGAATTTAAGTTTGAAGAGTGAAAATAACACTGTTAATGTAAATGTGGGTGATACCTCTACAGAAGTGCATTAAACGCAACATTTCTAGAGCTAAATTTGAATCTTAGTGAAGTGGTGTGAACACACGAAGATACTTGCGAACAGAATGCCATTGACATGTTATGCCCCTAGAATCCTGTAGTCAGTGTGTAATAGCCGGCGTCATTTACTAACATGTTGGTCGTATGTACACTCAGCTGTTAACTACAGAATTCTTATCTGCGGTAAAAAGGTGTAATTTATGTACACAGTTTTCAAATAACAGAAAAGGGGCTATTAGAATAACGGTAATCGGGGTCATAGCAAAAATCAGTTACAAACAATAGGTATTTTAACTACAGTGTATGAGCAAATTCGCGAATATGTTTTGCACATTAAAAACAACCTTGATAAATGCTGCACAAACGTTTCTATCCTTGAGCATGGAACAGGATCAAGCCTGAACTAATATTTACCAAAAAAGAATAAACATAAAACTCAAAACCGCATTTTCTACCAAGGAATAAAATTGTACAATAACTTGAGGAAGGAGATTAAGACTAGTTAAACAAACGTATTTAAAAATGAAGTTGAATTGTACCTATTAAGTAATCATTATAAGTACTTATTAAGCAATCATTCTGTAAGGTAAGGATTACTTAGACAACACAGAGTAATGGTTTGATTAAAAATTTATAAGTAGTTAATAATTATGAACCATCTCTGTCACTTCACATAACATTTTCGCACTTAACGTTCTTTTTTTAATTTATAATTTTTTTAGAAAGAATTATTCACAAAGCACTTCCCTGTTTCTGACCTAAACATTTCTCTGACAATGGAGGTATGCTGAGCCAACGTTTCAGGCAAGAAAATGGGAAGCTGAAGTCGCGCCATGGAGACCAAACATCGTCGCTATTGTCCTGATCTCAGCTAATAGTGTTGTAGTGTTACATTGTAAAATGAAGTGCATGTAATGTTTTCAGGGATTGGTAATGAGAATTGAACGAACAGTGTAGCACAAGAATTTCACGTTATTTTATAATTTACTTGTAGAACAGTATTGTACACTGGGGATAAACAAAATGAGGTTGAGCTGTTTTCAACAGACTGGCCTCGTGTTCGGGAGGATGGAGGTTTAGACCACCATTCGGTCATCCTAGTTTAGGTTGCCCTTGTTTTCCCTAAACTACTTCAGAAAAATGCCGGAATGGTTCCTAACATAAGGCCACAGTCGTCTACCTGTCCCAACCTTGTCAAATTAGATCTCTAAATACGTAAATGGCTCTAGGCCAAAATGTATGAAGTACGTTTTTATTTGTTTGGTATTAAACTGTAGGACCATGACACGTTCGGTGTCCTTGTAACAGTGACTAATGAACGAATAAAACTTCTACTATTACAACACTCATCACGTTGGCTTCCTTGGAACATGATGATCCCGCACCGCTCTCACTATCTGCCTGCAGTTTTTTCTGTCTCGCGCCGCTTTCTTCCATCCGGTGACACCAGTCAATCTGCAGTCTATCACATCTTTCCAGCTGCTTGTTGGCCGTCCAGATGGTTCTGAGCCAACCATCTTCCTGTCATATATCTGACGAACTATTTTGCCAGGGTTCGTTCTGACAAAATGGTCTACCCATTGCAAAAGTCTCGTTTTGACGATGTTCTCTGCGGAGGGGCGGTTGGCTAGCTTAACTAGTTCTTCATTAGATCTCTGAACCCATCTTATTGCTTGATCACAAAATTTTCTCTGCACTTTATATTCGAAGTCTGACAGTTGCTGCTCTTCTCTTTCGACCATACTCCACATATCCCCTCTATTAGCAGTACTGGCCTGAAGATTGTGTTGTAGAGTTTCGGCCTGATTTTTCGTGTCAGGATTTTGGAGGATAGAAGTTTTTGGAGAGAAAAGTAAACTACAGTTGTGTTCTGTAGTCTAGTGTGGCATTCGACGTGTCTTCTATTGCAATGATTTAAATTTATTCCAAGTTATTTGAAGGTAGGTGTATCGTTAAAAGAGTGGTTTTCTGTTAGACGTTCATCACGGTGTTCTCTAGTGATGATATTCCTTTTCTATTAGATCGATGCCTAAGTTGGCAGCGTTCTTCCATAAGTTTAATAAACACAATATATACACATAACACAGGCTTCAGTCATGAATAATATATTCTCCTTCACTATTTGCAACAGTCTGCCGATGCAGGGGTAGCTTTTCGATTCCATGACTGCAGAAGTCTCGTGGTTTTGAGGCAAAGAACTCGTCATGTACGGAAAGGAAGTTCCTTCACTGTTGTTTGATAGAGAGGAGAAAAGGTGAAATCTGAGGGTGCTAGATTAGGAGCATTAGGTGGGTGCGGAATGACTTTCCAACAGAACTCCCGTATATGAGTTCCTGTCTGTCGGGCACAATGCGGGCGGGCGTCATCCTGGTGTATCATCATCTCACGGATTCTTTATGGTCCCTGTTTTTGGGTTGCGCCTGCGTGACTTCTTAGTTGTTGACAACAAATGTCAGCAGTGGTGGTTACACCTGGGGAAAGCATTTCATAGAACACCGCAGCGTCAGTGTTCCACCAGATGCATAACACTGTCTTTTGTGGATGCTCGGAGATCTTTGTACGCGGAGTTGCTGCTTTGTTTGGGTTCAACCATTCCTTTCTTTTCCTTATGTTAGCACGAAGACAAATTTGTCGTTACCAGTAATGATACAAGATAGGAACGGTCGGTGTTGTTCACGAGCCAATTGGTGGCGAACAAGCTGAGATAAACACATGTCTGCTCCTGATCTTTTGTGATTTTGGCTTAGAGCGTCCAATACGCAGAAACCACATTTTTGAACCTTTCCTAGTGCATAGAAATGCCGCACGATGATGGAGTGATCACAGTTCATCACAACTGCCAGTTATGGATTACACTGACGTGAACATCGTAGATTAATGGGTTTAAACTATCCTCATCGAAACACCGAAGGTCTTCCTGAACGTATAATATCACTGTATCGAAACGATGCTCCTTAAATCGGGAAAACCGTTTCCTTGCTGTGCTCTGTCGAATGTCATTAACCCCACACACGGCGCAAATGTTTCTGGCTCCCTCCCCTGTTGTCACCCCTTTATTGAACTCAAACAGAAGAATATGTAGCAAATGTTCCGATTTCTCCACTTGGCACTCCATTTTCTAGTGTTTGCAGCTTCACTCACCTTCATTCAATACCTCCAAATGACGAAATGACAATACGAAAACTCAAATAGCAATAGTGAAGAACAAATAAAAAAATAACAATCGATAATAAATCTAAAGCAACTGGAATACCAACATACAAAAGAAAAACTCTGCGAACTTATGCACCAACCTGGTAAGATCATGTGTTCTGTCTCTTGATCGTCAATCGAAACCTATTTTAATATCAGTTTCATTTAGTTTCTTGAACAGCGTTTCAGTTTAACGAGTGTTATTTTGCATTAAAACTATATTCTCTGCATATGTCAGTAGATTTGATTGGCAGTCTGTGATGCTCCCATCCGTTGCCTGTTTGGTTTCTCTTAGTATACTTCCGTGTCAGTGTTGAAGACAAGCGGGAAGCCTGACAACGAGCCGCAGTATGTCATCCAGCTTAACACTCTCTCCATACACATTTTGAACAGGTTGAAATATTTTTTGGGATTGCGTATTCTACCATGATTTCCCACACCTCTTTTCTGTACACCGAATTGTAGGCCTTCTGCAGGTCAGTGAACAAGCAGTCGGTGTACTTGTTGCATTCCCATAACTTTTCATCGATTGTCTTGTCGATCTATTGTGATAGTCACCTACTACGTCGTTGATGTAGGGGGTAGTCTTTGTAAAATTATATGCAACAGTACTTTGCGTGACTAGTAGGTAAATTCATTGCGTTTTTGCAGTTTCGTTTACCTCCTTTGCTAGGGCAGAAATTAAACAGGTAGGTCATTGTAGCCGACTGAGGTACCATTAGTTAGCACCCCTTGAGGTTACCGGAAATGAAAGAGTGATACACTACTGATGTCCAGTGGCGACCGCGCATGTTGTCTCAAACGTCTCACCGTCCGTACGCAATTTTGTCTTTACCTGGGGTCTACATTTGTATATAGCTGTTCTTCATATTTATCAGTGTGGAAGGATTGCAGAAGGAATATTAGAACAAATACGCGATTAGGTTTAAGAATTCCTAGCAGACAGAACTCAAAACGTCGTTCTTAGTTGGGCAGCTTCGTCAGAAGCAGAGATAACGTTCAGTGTTCCCACACGTAGTATGATAAGACAGCTGTAGTTTACAATGTGTAAACGACGAATCGCATAAAACTGCATTCCTTTTATTTCGTGAACTTGAAACGTACCTTCTCGTCTGTCGTCTCGGAGTTCGCGTAACGTCTGGCAAAGACGCTTGTTTTACACGAACGACTCTTTGGTCAAAATCTACTACGCGTAATGGGTGCGCCTCATGTGATTGCGCGTAAGTCAGGCGCCAACCACGTCGCGAGTGCGGCAATGACGTCAGTGATTAACTGACTGTATCGAGTATGGAGCTCTAAAGCCTTGAGTATGCTGAAACGAGCACATGTGCAGAATCCATGCACTGTGGCATCGTTTGCTGACGGCGGAGGTTAAACTACTCTCGCCGGGCTCACTCCTTTCACAGTAATCACTTTGTGCTTTAGTGCGTTCTTGAATTCTACTTTATTATCCTATTTGCTTTGTTCTCTCTGGAAACGTTGCACAAGGACCTGTTGTCTTTCCTTGCTAGTGTTCTGCCGCAGTAGAGACCAAATATCTGAAGAATCGGTATTTATTTTTTACAGTACCAATACCTGGCGAAGAAAAAGGGTTTGCAGTAGCCTATGAATAAACAAGAATGTAAGAAGACAAAAGTTTTTTACTGAAAATAGGCTGAAGAGCCAGAGAAACTGGTACACCTGCCTAATATCGTGTAGGGTCCCCGCGAGCACGCATAAGTCCCGCATCAGGACGTGACATGGACTCGATTAATGTCTGAAGTACTGATGGAGGGAATTAATACCATGAATCCTTCAGGCCTGTCCATAAATGCGTCAGAGTACGAGGGGTTGGAGATCCCTTCTGAACAGCACGTTGCAAGGCATCCCAGGTATGCTCAATAATGTTAATGTCTGGGGAGTTTGGTGGTCAGTGGAAGTGTTTAAACTCAGAAGAGTGTTCCTGGAATCACTCTGCAGCAATTCTGGATGTTTGGGGTGCCGCATTGTTCAGCTGTAATTGCCGAAGTCCGTCGGAATGCACAATGGACATGAATGGATGCAGGTGATCAGACAGGGTGCTTACGTAAGTGTCATCTTTCAGAGTCGTATGTAGATGTATCAAGGTCCCATACCACTCCAATTGCACACGGCCCGCACAATTACAGAGCCGTCACCAGCTTGAACATTCCTCTGCTGACATGCGGGGCCCATGGAGGTCGTCTCCATACGCGTATACGTCCATCCGCTCGATACAATTTGAAACGAGATTGGCGCGACCAGACAATCTGTTTCCGTCATTAACAGTCCAATGTCGGTGTTGACAGGCCCAGGCGAGGCGTAAAGCTTTGTGTCGTGCAGTCATCAAGGAGACATGGAGGTCTTAGTCCTAGTTTCTAGCTTTAACGTACCCTAATCTCTTCTAGTTAAGTTAGTTTTTAGGACGGTAGATGTTAAAGGCATGGTGGGCGACGGCCAGCGTCTTGAGGGTCATTCCAAGACCCGGGCCGCCCACCCCCAGGTGACGGGCAGTATTATACCTATCTCTTCTCTATTCAATTCTCTTCCTTCCTTCATTCTAAATATTTAATTCCGTTTCGTTTATTAATTTCTCACTTGATTTTGTGTTAGTTATAAGTTTTTCTAATGCTGCACAAAAAAAAGATATCAAATGGATGTAAACAAATAGAGCCCGCCTCCACGTGGCGGGACATGGGCAACGGTGTGAGTGGGAACGGGAGCCGGGGTGGTGTTACTTTCAGTCACACCGGACCCCGGACCCAGTCACAGCGGCTAAGTGGCAACATACGACCCACCATAAGAAATTAGACGGTGGGTCATAAAAAATAAGCAGCTAGTGAAAAAAAAAGTCATCAAGGGTACACGAGTGGGTCTTGGGCTCCGGAAGCTCATATCTATGATGTTTCGTTGAATGGTTCGCACGGTGACACTTCCTGATGGGCCAGTATTGAAATGTGCAGCAAACTGTGGTAGGTTTGCACTTCTGTCACGTTGAAAGATTCTCTTCAATCGTCGTTGGTCCCGTTCTCGCAGGATCTTTTTCCGGCCACAGCGATGTCGGAGATTCGATGTTTTACCGGATTCGTGATATTCACGCTACATTCGGAAAATCCCCACTTCATCGCTACCTCCGGAGGTACTGTGTCCCATCGCTCGTGCGCCTAGTGTAACACCACGTTCAAAGTCACTTAAATCTTGATGACCTGCCATTGTAGCTGCAGTAACCGATCTAACAACTGGGCCAGACACCTGTTGTCTTATATAGGCCTTGCCGACCGCAGATCCGTATTCAGCCGGTTTACATATCTCTGTAATTGAATACACATACCTATAACAGTTTCTTTGGCGCTTCAGTGTAGTTTCAACAGTAAAAATTTCAAAATTGTTTAACGAGGAAAATGGTTTTCTATTTTATTCGCCACACAGAAAGTTGAGATAAGAACGATCAAGTAGGAATGGAGTTGTTTACTTCCTTGCATGTTTTGTTTGACGCGTTTGTAAATAACTTATATATTTTCTGGAACAATTAAATCTACATTTTACAATTTTTGGACGACAAGTTTCCTATTCTTTCAGTTTCCAGGCGTGTCAAGAATTTGCAGAATGAATTTTGTCTCGGTCAAAAATAAACTCTCTTGTCATTGCTTGTTCGTACATTCTGTTACTATATTTCGTGTGTTTCGTAAAAATAATAGACCCTCATCATCTCAGTGTTACTGTTCAGATGCCAAACTGCACCGCAGACAGTTCATACAACGTACGCAACTGTGGCGCCGACGGGTATAGGAAACGACCTGTCGTGACAGGCGCGACTCAGTAGAGGAATAAATCGGCAGGGCACTACAGAACTCATTTATCATGATTACCGTAAAATGGGGTGAATAGAAAGAACGGGGTTAACAGAAACGAAAGTTTCAACAAAAGTTCTTTGCTGTCGTGTCGGAAGACTAATAGGAATATCAAAATGGATCCAGTGGCTCCAAGCACTATGGGACTTAACATCTGAGGTCGTCAGACCCATAGACTTAGAACTACTTAAACCTAACTAACCTAAGGACATCACACACAGCCATGCCCGAGGCAGGATTCGAACCTGCGACCGTAGCGGTCGCGCTGTTCCAAACTGAAGCACCTAAAACCGCTCGACCACAGCGGCCGGCAATAGGAATATCATTGAAAGATTTGTTTTCTAGCTCGGTAGTGAACCACTCTAATACGAATATAAAAAAATTGGTGAAACTGTCACCCTATGACGAACATCGGATGAGGTGCTGAATTTATTTACTTTGAATTTTATTTTTCAGTACCAGTCTACACTGAGGCGACAAAAGTCGTAGCGATATGCAAATATACAGAAGGCGCTAATATCTCTTAGAAAGCGCGCTACACCGGTGGACTTATCATTTGTACTCAGGTGATTCATACGAAAAGGTTTCCAACGTGATTATGACCGCACCACGGGAGTTCAAAGACTTTGAACGCGGAATGGTACTTGGGACTAGAGGCATGGGACATTTCACTTCGGAAGTCGATAGGAAATTCAAGATATCGAGACCCACAGCGTCAAAAGGGCCCCGAGAATACCACATTGCAGGCATTACCTCTCATAACGGACAACGTAGTGGCCGAAGGCCTTCACTTAACGACCGACAGCAGCGGTGCTTGCATAGAGTAGTCAGTGCCAACAGACAAGCAAAAATAAGTGAAATAACCACAGAAATCAATGTGGGATGTGTGACGGACGCATCGGTTAGGATAGTGCGGCAAAATTTGGCGTTAATGGGCTATGACAGCAGGCGACCGACGCCAGTGTCTTTGCTAACAGCACATCGGCTGCAGCGCCTCTCCTGGGATAGTGACCATATGAGTTGGACTCTAGACGACTCGAAAACAGTGGCCTTGTCAGATGAGTCCCAATTTCAATTGGTAAGAGCTGATGATAGGGTTCGAGTGTCAAGCAGACCCCATAAGGCACGGTGCAAGCTGACACCATAATGGCGTGGGCTGTGTTTATATGGAATGGACTGGGTCCTCTTATCCAACTGGATCGATCAGTAAGTGGAAACGGTTATGTTCAGCTACTAGGAGACCATTTGCAGCCATTCCTGGACTTCATGTTCCAAAACAACTACGGAATTTTTATGCACCGTATCACCGGGCCAGAAATGTTCGCGATTGGTTAGAACAAGGTTCTGGACAGTTCGAGCTAATGGTTTGGACACACAGGTCGCCCGATATGAATTCCATCGAACATTTACGGGTTGTAACCTAGACGTCAGTTCGTGTACGAAATTATTTATGCACAGGCAACACCTTCGCAGTTATGGACGGCCATAGAGTCAGCATGGCCCAATATTTCTGCAGGTGGTTTCCAACGACTTGTTAGGTCCATTCTACGTCGAGCAGCTGCATTACGGCGTGAAAAAGGAGGTCCGACACGATATTAAGAACTTTCCGATGTCCGGTTGTATTGTGTTAACTTAAGTACGTGGTAAGCCAGTATGCAATGCCTTTTCAATAACTAAAAGATCAATTTTACGGCATACTTTAATCAGTGTTGTAGTGTTTCGGCGAACTGAAAATGTACAATTGTGTTTTTGGAATTTGTGGGATATATTCAAATAGTAATCCTCAGAAGAAGCCCAGCAATTAGATGGAAATGAAGAACCTTTTGGTACCGTTCTGAACCCATGAGATTATGCTGTGATTAAAGTAAATGGAAAAAGTAAGCAGTCTTTTAAAGTGTATACATGTAAACTTTGTTATCTAGAAGGCAAAGTATATATTCATGTTTTTTTGAAAAAAAAAAACAAATCCGATCAAACACATTTTAGTAGACGAGGTGTCATTTTCTGGTCAAGACGATGTTGTTCCAAAGCGTTATTCCTGGTGTACGATTTGTAGATTCAAAGACATCATTTTTAAACTCGATGTCAGTGATTTAATATATTAACAGATTACCCAGATACAACAAATTATTGGTAGAATAAAGTAACTACAAATACAAGCAAAAAAGCAAAAGCAAAGCTCCGCGTTGTGGCCCAGATGGTTCAATCGGACGCGACCAAACGTTGTGTTGTCCTCTGACAATTAGAGATATAACTATATTTGGAAGACAGAATAAACGACCACACTTCGTGCAATAATTTTAGTTTTAGTGTTGAATCAAAACTTTTTTGAACCAGATAAATTTTGTTTCTTATTTCCAAAGAGAAATGTGTACTCATATAATTCTGAACTTCATATTTATTTTTAAAATTATCAGTTTTTTTCTTTGAAGTTGAAAACTGATTCTATTCACCCGATTTTACGGTAGTCAAGTGAAATAAGAGGGTCGATAGTTAAATGGTATTTAGCGCAGTGCGGTGCATTAGGCAAATTGCGTGACCTATTGCTCTGTAGAAACTTATCTTGATGGACCGGACATGAACTGTAAAGTTCAGCAACGGTCGGTCACAAGCCTCACTTTGACCGTTAGATAACGCAAATACAGATTTCTTCTCTGCCGCTAACCAGTGCCCTGTGGCAGTCCAGCTGCTCTCAAAAGACTTCCAGATTCGACCACTGGATTGGAAAGCGAGCACCGCAAAAATTCATCTCACTGTCACCAACCGATTCCTGCCAGCTGCTCTGTAAATAACACTGACCACAGCTTGAGGTCAGAAAAGGAGACACACATCTGAACTCCACACTTCAAATTTCCACGGAATGTATTAATTCTAGTAACGTTAGCCAAGTTTGCTTTGTTCGTTAAACATCACCTCCAGCTACCTGCTATGGGACCTCTTCCTACAGAAAGACAGAGAGGCTGAACACTCATTAGACAGCAACAGTGGCCTTCGAAAACAGGCAAACGGATCAGCCAGTACATATACCAGAGCATAGAAACATTCTTCTCGATCTGTTTCAAAACTTTCCGCGCAGGGAGTGCGACTGCATTGATCACAGAGCACCGGTTTCCAACAGTAAGCTGTAACCTTCAGATACTGTGACGCGTCTGGCTGACTGGTGCTGAGAGGTACCGTTGTGATGAACTTGCGCATTTGTGTTCAAGTTAGGAGATTTGTGGTAGGTAGGTGTGGCTGCCAGTTTTGATACTCGTTTAACGACACTCACAACGGCATCCGCCCTCCTTCTCGATTTCACGAAATTATTTAACTCATAGGTCTTTCAGCCAGTAGGCAGAATGTAGGCTGATTCATTGACCATTTCCTGCTGCCGCTAACAGAACTTTTATAATGTGCTTCATGGCAGGACCTTTATAAAATTTTTGAGGACGGGTGTCGGAAAATGGCGGCCATCATTGGAAATTACAAGCTTGTAAGCCAGTCATGTAGGCTCCAGCCACACGTCGCGTATGAGGATTAAGGGAAGACCACCCGTCAACTCCAGCTGGCAAACACCTCCTTCCCCTGGCTCTGGCTGACGATAGCCACATGAGAGCCCACAGGTCTCGATCATAAATGATATGTTGCAAACTGTTCAACACATCGAAACGACGTTTTCCACAAAAAGTAGTAATTACGAGGTGCGTTCAAGTTCTAAGGCCTCCGATTTTTTTTCTCCGGACTGGAAAGAGATAGAAACATGCGCATTGTTTTAAAATGAGGCCGCGTTCATTGTCAATACGTCCCAGAGATGGGAGCACCGTACGGCAGATGGAATTTTACCACCTGCGGCAAGAATGAGAACTGTTTTAAATACTTAAAATGGCGACGTTTTCCTTACTTGAACAGCGTGCATTCATTCGTTTTCTGAATTTGCGTGGTGTGAAACCAATTGAAATTCATCGACAGTTGAAGGAAACATGTGGTGATGGAGTTATGGATGTGTCTAAAGTGAGTTCGTGGGTGCGACAGTATAATGAAGGCAGAACATCGTGTGACAACAAACTGAAACAACCTCGGGCTCGCACAAGCCGGTCTGACGACATGATAGAGAAAGTGGAGAGAATTGTTTTGGGGGATCGCCGAATGACTGTTGAACAGATTGCCTCCAGAGTTGGCATTTCTGTGGGTTCTGTGCACACAATCCTGCATGACGACCTGAAAATGCGAAAAGTGTCATCCAGGTGGGTGCCACGAATGCTGACGGACGACCACATGGCTGCCTGTGTGGCATGTTGCCAAGCAACGTTGACGCGCAATGACAGCATGAATGGGACTTTCTTTTCGTCGGTTGTGACAATGGATGAGACGTGGATGCCATTTTTCAATCCAGAAACAAAGCGCCAGTCAGCTCAATGGAAGCATACAGATTCACCGCCACCAAAAAAATTTCGGGTAATCGCCAGTGCTGAAAAAATGATGGTGTCCATGTTCTGGGACAGCGAGGGCGTAATCCTTACCCACTGCGTTCCGAAGGGTAACAGGTGCCTCCTACGAAAATGTTTTGAAGAACAAATTCCTTCCTGCACTGCAACAAAAACGTCCGGGAAGGACTGCGCGTGTGCTGTTTCACCAAGACAACGCACCCGCACATCGAGCTAACGTTACGCAACAGTTTCTTCGTGATAACAACTTTGAAGTGATTCCTCATGCTCCCTACTCACCTGACCTGGCTCCTAGTGACTTTTGGCTTTTTCCAATAATGAAAGACACTCTCCGTGGCCGCACATTCACCAGCCGTGCTGCTATTGCCTCAGCGATTTTCCAGTGGTCAAATCAGACTCCTAAAGAAGACTTCGCCGCTGCCATGGAATCATGGCGTCAGCGTTGTGAAAAATGTGTAGGTCTGCAGGGCGATTACGTCGAGAAGTAACGCCAGTTTCATCGATTTTGGGTGAGTAGTTAGTTAGAAAAAAAATCGGAGGCCTTAGAACTTGAATGCACCTCGTAGAGGGGCAAGTAATTCTGCTGCATAGTCAGTTCTCTAAATTCTTGTACCAACCGAAGTATTGAAGCAAATATGATTCTGTTTTAAATGAAACAATGTACTTCTTTTAACGGCATGAAAATACTTTGAAAACACGAGTACAGTGATGTTAGGCTCAGTAACACTAGCACTGAAGCTTTTCCCAAAAGTAACTAGCGATGTCTTAGGGTTTAAAGGCTAGATGGTCGAAATAAATTATTACGGTATTAACTCCGCCAAATAGAATTCTACTTCTGGTGTAGTGTAATGCTAGCAATAGCTCCTGATGAAGATGCTGGGAATTTTCTTATTGTTCAGGTATGTGTCACAACAAGCATAAACTTAACTGGTAATTCATGCTAAGATAATTTCATTCAAGGAAGCCAAGACATTTGCGTTCGAATACTTGCTTATTTGTTTCAGCATGTAGTAGTAAAAGGACTGAGCTCAAAGGAATGGAGTATTTGGCAGGTTATACTGCATGCAGAATCAAAGTCATTTGCATTTCATTGCGAAATAAATCAAGAAATCGTGAGATTGCTGCGACAGTGCATATCACCCATGAATCTCAGAGATTCCTAATTGAGCCTCACAGTTCTGTCACAGGAATGACCGAGTGTCGTAACAGAATCTCTGTTTCTTTTCCTTTCCATGGAAAATGAGTTTCGAAGTGGGAAGAAAAGTGAAATGAGCACTGACATCAGTTACACGTCCAAAGGGAAGCTAACTTCTGTTCTCAGTAGTTCCAACGTCGTCAATAATGGAACTGCTTTCTCATTTCCAGAGAGCACTAAATTTTTCTTATCAGTACCTTGAACGATGTGAATTTGTTGTAGTTGTTGCGATCTTCATTCCGAAGACTGGTTTGATGCAGTTCTCCGTGCTACCCTATCCTGTACAAGCCTCTTCCCCTCCGCGTAACTACTGCAACCTACATCCCTCTGAATCTGCTTACTGTATTCATCTCTTGGTCTCTCTCTACGATTTTACCTCCCCCCCCCCCCCCTCCTTCCTCGGTCCTCACACACATAAACACTTCCCTCCAATACTAAACTGGTAATCCCTTGATGTCTCAGAATGTGTCCTGTCAGCCGATGTCTTCTTTTGGTCAAATTGTGCCATAAATTTCTTGTCTCATCAATTCTATTCAGTACTTCCTCATTAGTTACGTGATCGACTCATCTAATCTTCAGCATAGTTCTGTAGCACCACATTTCGAAAGCTTCTATTCTCTTTTTATCGAAACTGTTTATAGTCAAAGTTTCACTATTATACATGGCTACACTGCAGACAAATACCTTCAGAAAAGACTTCCTAACAGTCAGATCTATATACGATGTTAACAGATTTTTCTTCTTCAGAAACGTTTCTTGCCATTGCCGGTTTACATTTTATATACTCTCTACTTCGGCTATCACCAGTTATTTTACTGGCCGAATAGCAAAACTCATCTGCTGTTTTTAACAGTCTCGTTTCCTAATCTGATTCCCTTAGCATCACCATTATGCTGGCTTTGCTTCTGTTGATGTTCGCTTTATATCCTCATTCCGAGACCCTGTCCATTCCGTGAAGTGGTCTTCCACGTCCTTTGCTGTCTCTGACAGAATTACAATGTCATCGCCAAACCTCAAAGTTATTATTTCTTTTCTCCGAAATTAAATTCCTACTCCAAATTTTTCTTTGGCTTCCATTACTGCTTGTTCAAGGTACAGATTAAATAGCATCAGCGATAGGCTACAACCCTGTCTCACTCCCCTCTTGACCACTGCTTCCCTTTCATGCCCCGACACCTCCCCCCCCCCCCTCCCACATTCCGACTCTTATCACTGGTTACAAACAGCCTTTCTTTCCCTGTGTTTTACCCCTGCTACCTTCAGAATTTCAAAGAGAGTATTCCGGTCAACATTGCCAAACGCTTCCTCTAAGTCTACAAATGCTATAAATATATGTTTGCATTTTCTTAACCTATCTTCTAAGATTCTAAGATAAATCGTAAGGTCAGTATTGTCATACGTGTCCGTACATTTCTCCGGAAGCCAAACTCGTCTTCCCCGAGGTCTGCTTCTAACAGTTTTTCCTCTTATCTGTGAAGAATTCGTGTTAGTGTCTTGCAACCATGACTTATTAAACTGATAGTACGGTAATTTTCACACTTGTCAGCAGCTGCTTTCTTTGGAAATGGAATTATGACTTTCTTCTTGAAGTCTGAGGGTTTTCACCTGTCTTATACATCGCACACCAGATGGAAGAATTTTGTTATGTCTAGCTCTCCCAAGGCTCTCAGTAATTCTGACGGAATGTCGTCTAGTCCCCGGGTCTTGTTTCGACTTAGATGTGGCAGAGCTTTGTCGAATGCTTCTCACAGTATCGTATGTCCCATCTCATCTTCATCTACGTCCTCTTCCGTTTCGATAATATTGCTTTCAAGTTCATCACCATTGTAAAAATCTGACTCACCCAAGAGCTGCGCCCGGCGGGTGCGACCGAGCTCCGCGGGCGCAAGGCAGTGTAGTTCAGCGCCCCGTACGCGACCGTGTGTCGCTAGAGTCGGCATAGGAGCGAGAGAGAGAGAGAGAGAGAGCGAGAGAGAGAGAGCTGCGGAGCGAGTGACAGCGCACAGCACTGCTCTGCGCTGGACTGTCCCGCGGTCAGATCCAACGTAAATAAAATAACAGAGGAAGCACAGCTCTGTAAAAGCGGTCGATGAGCGGTAAAACAAGCAAACCATTTACTGTTCAGCTAACAATTAGCTTTTGTGTTGCAGAATTACTACGCAAAGCTTTAGAAAACAATATCCAAAACAGGAATCTAAGAACAACTTCGTAGTTTTCTGACCCACAGGTTGATTGTATTAGCATTACACATGCACACTTGTCACATGTACGGTAAGCGTCTTCTGATAGATATATCAACTTCTTAAATGAACTAGTTTCATAAATCGCCCATTCTAGAAATAATTTTACGTAAGGGATATAGAGTCTCTTCCTTACTGTTAGTAGTTACAAGTAAATATTTTTTGTTGTACTTCGTCCTACAGGTTTTTGTACCCCTTTTCAGAGTTTAGACATCGGATTCTTAGTTCGCTGTTTTGTACGCAATAATTTTAATTGATCAATTTTGAAAAGATATTTAAAAATTAGAATTAAGGTTATAAAGACCTCTAATCCTTACAGTCAACACTGTTAAAGAAGACAATCAACATTTTACACGATTTTCTTTTTCGAGGAAATGTTTGGGTTTGGTACAATTTTCCGGGAGACTGATAACCTCAAAGAATTAGTCAAAATTTTATCGGTAAGTTCAAAATGGTTCAAATGGCTCTAAGCACCATGGCACTTAATATCTGAGGTCATCAGTCCCCTAGACTTAGAAATACTTAAAGCTAACTACCGTAAGGACATCACACACATCCATGCCCGAGGCAGAATTCGAACCTGCGACCGTAGCAGCAGCGCGGTTCCGAACTGAAGGGCCTAGAACCGCTCGGCCACAGCGGCCGGCTGTCGCTAAGTAGTGAACGGTTCTTAGTTTCAGCAAGCTTTAAAACGGAGAAAAAGCGCTTACACACATACGTGGAACCAAATATTGAGAGAACTTTGGCCGCGTGCTTGTACAAAAGAGGATACTTCTCTCGTGGAAAACAGCTGTGAAAGTCATTCAAAGTTTTACACATAAGAAAGCTGTCCTTCAGGTGGATATCACACTGCAGGTCAATTAGTCCTAGTTGAAACACTTGTGAGACGTCCTCAGCCGAAGGGGAAACGGGTGAACAAATATATCTAAGGCCGGTTGAAGATCACTTAGATCCAAAAATGTGTTTTCAAACTCTTCTTGTAATTCGTAAATGATTTGAACATAGTCTGAAACATCCATATCTTCTTTAACGCCCTATAATACAGGGAAGTGTCCACAATTCTCCTCGTGTTTTTCCCACAAAATAAGTTTATTCTTTTAATGCTTGAATCGTCTGCACTAAATCAACAACAGAGATATTTTCGCCTTGGAATGAAATGTACAAGTATTTGAATGACCATTTAGGTCACTCGAAAATTCCAAATTCACAACCCACTTAGGATCACGAAGAAATTCTTCTGGCCGTCCTTTCATTTCCAAAAAGGTGTTAATTTCGTCCCTCAAGGAGAGAAACCGATGAAGCACCTTCCCTCTGTTCAACCATCTTACGTCGGCGTGGTAGGGAATGTCTGGGTATTGCGCTTTGATATCGGCCAGAAATTCTTTAAATTGGCGATGTGTGAGTCCATGCGATCGAAGATAATTATCCGTTCGAATAACTGTGTCAATAACATTTTTTATGGTGACAATCTTCGCACGAAGTGCCTCTTGGTGTATCGGTCAATGGACTGCCTCGAATAAGGAACTTCAGTCATCTTTGACATGACGTAACCCAGGAATACAGTGCGTATCCCTTGTAGTTCAGGGTCCCCATCCGTTGTTACACTGGTCAGGCGTTCCCATTTTAAACCCATTGTCTCGAATACGATATTTACGGCTAGAAAAATATCCAAACCCGTGGTTGTGTCCTTTAATGGTATAAGGTCGAGAAATTCTTCGGGGACACGCAGGTTGTCGTCGGCACCCCGAATGATCATGACGAGCTGAGATATGTCCGCAACGTCCATGGATCCGTCAAGAGCGATAGAAAATGAAACGAAGTTTGCCGCTCTCTCCAGTAATTGCTGCTTTATATCTGAAGCCGTATCTTAGACCTGGCCAGCAACAGTTTGAGGCGAAAGAGCTATTTTTTTCAAATTTTTTTCCGTGAGGTCTTCTGGATAAATACAAGCCGCCGAGTCGACCAGGCAATCCTTGATATGAGATTCCCTGCTTTCGCAATTCTTAGCGAGCATTTGTAACTTGCGCGCAAACTTTGCCCACCTGTTTCCTGCTCCTACCACGGAAAAAAACAAACCTTACAATTAATTTTGTAAATCCTTTTATCATTTTAACAATTAATTGCTTCATTCATTGAAACCCAAATCAAAAACTAACAAAAAACGATTGGTGTTAGGTGCGTTTTCCCCCAGTTTCTCTGAAAAGCGGTCAAGGACAACGAAGTGTGGCGCGAAATAAATTTTTATCTATTTCAATATTTGCGTTTTAGTTAATTGAAAACATAGATCAAACTACATCACATATTTTCCCATCCATGCCGGCCGGAGTGGCCGAGCTGTTCTAGGCGCTTCAGTCTGGAACTGCGCGATCGCTACGGTCGCAGTTTCGAATCCTGCCTCGGACATGGATGTGTGTGATGTCCTTAGGTTAGTTAGGTTTAAGTAGTTCTAAGTTCTAGGGGACTGATGACCTCCGATGTTAAGTCCCATAGTGCTCAGAGCCGTTTGAACCATTTTCCCATCCATCAAAACACAAACACACAAAAACAAATTGCTGTCCGAGAGAGCGTTTGTGACGGCTTTTCAGCAATTGGCAAGAAATAACGCAGCTGAAACTTCTTCTTGTGTCTGTGCGACGCGATTTAATGCAACTCAAATATAAAAATTATGGTTCAGATGGCTTTGAGCACTATGGGACTTAACTTGTGAGGTCATCAGTCCCCTAGAACTTAGAACTACTTAAACCTAACTAACTTAAGGACATCACACACATCCATGCCAGAGGCAGGATTAGAACCTGCGTCCGTAGCGGTCACGCGGTTCCAGACTGAAGCGCCTAGAACCGCTCGGCCACACCAGCCGACCGAAATATGCTTCTAAATCCTTCCATTTGTCCTCTAGTCATTCCTGCTTAGCAGTTTTGCTTTTCCTGACAGTTTAATTTTTTAGACGCTTGTATTCCCTTTCGCCTGCTTCATTTGCAGAGATTTTAAATTTTCTCCTTTCATCAGCTAAATTCAATACCGTTTGTGATATCCATGGATTTATGCCACGCCTTGTCGTTTTACCTATTTGATCCTCTGCCTTCACCATTTCATTTCCTGAAGCTACCTATTCGTCTTCTACTGTATTCGTTTCCCCTGTTCCGGTCAACCGTTGCTCAATGCTCCCTCAGAAGCTCTCGGAAACCGCTGCTTCTTTCAGCTTATCCAGGTCCCATATCCTTAATATCTTACCTTTTACCAGTTTCATGAGTTTCAATCTGCAGTTCATAACCAATAAACTGTGGTCACAGTCATCATCTGCTCCTGGAAACGTCTTACAGTTTAAAATTTGGTTCCTAAATCTCTGTCTATTATATAATCAGTCTGAAACCTTCCTATGTCTACAGGTCGCTTCCACGTATACAGCCTTCTTTTATGGTTCTTAAACGAAGTGATAGCGGTGATTAAGTTATGCTCGGAGCAAAACTATCAGGCGGATTCCTCTTTCATTTCTTCCCCCCGGTCCCCGCTCTCCTGCTAATTTCTCTTCTTTTCCTTTTCCTGCTATCGAATACAATCCAGAATTCAATTTTCGTCTCTTAACTGTTGTTGTTGTTGTGGTCTTCAGTCCTGAGACTGGTTTGATGCAGCTCTCCATGCTACCCTATCCTCTGCAAGCTTCTTCATCTCCCAGTACTTACTGCAACCTACATCCTTCTGAATCTGCTTAGTGTATTCATCTCTTGATCTCCCTCTACGATTTTTATCCTCCACGCTGCCCTCTCTTGTGATCCCTTGATGCCTCAGAACATGTCCTACTAACCGGTCCCTTCTTTTTGTCAAGTTGTGCCAAAAACTCCTCTTCATCCCAATTCTATTCAATACTTCATCATTACTTATGTGATCTACCCGTCTAATCTTCAGCATTCTTCTGTATCACCACATTTCGAAAGCTTCTATTCTCTTCTTGTCCAAACTATTTATCGTCCATGTTTCACTTCCATACATGGCTACACTCCATACAAATACTTTCAGAAACAACTTCCTGACACTTAAATCTATACTCGATGTTATCAAATTTATCTTCTTCAGAAATGCTTTCCTTGCCATTGCCAGTCTACATTTTATATCTTCTCTACTTCGACCATCATCAGTTATTTTGCTCCCCAAATAGGTAACTCCTTTACTACTTTAAGTGTCTCAGTTCCTAATCTAATTCCCTCAGCACCACCCGACTTAATTCGACTACATTCCATTATCCTCGTTTTGCTTTTGTTGATGTTCATCTTATATCCTCCTTTCAAGACACTGTCCATTCTGTTCAACTGCTCTTCCAAGTCCTTTGCTGTCTCTGACAGAATTACAATGCCATCGGCGCAGTTTTTATTTATTCTCCATGGATTTTAATACCTACTCCGCATTTTTCTTTTGTTTCCTTTACTGCTTGCTCAATATACAGATTGAACAACATCGGGGAGAGGCTATACCCCTGTCTCACTCCCTTCCCAACCACAGCTTCCCTTTCATGCCCCTCGACTTTTCTAACTGCTATCTGGTTTCTGTACATATTGTAAATAGCCTTTCGCTCCCTGTATTTTACCCCTGCCACCTTTAGAATTTGAAACAGAGTATTCCAGTCAACATTGTCAAAAGCTTTCTCTAAGTCTACAAATGCTAGAAACGTAGGTTTGCCTTTCTTAATCTTTCTTCCAAAATAATTCGTAACGTCAGTAATGCCTCACGTGATCCAACTTTTCTACGGAATCCAAACTGATCTTCCCCGAGGTCGGCTTCTACCAGTTTTTCCGTTTTTCCATTCGTCTGTAAAGAACTCGTGTGAGTATTTTGCAGCTGTGACTTCTTAAACTGATAGTTCGGTAATTTTCACATCTGTCAACACCTGCTGTCTTTGGGATTGGAATAATTAAATTCTTCTTGAAGTCTGAGGGCATTTCGCCTGTCTCATACATCTTGCTCACCAGACGCTAGAGTTTTGTCAGGACTGGCTCTCCCAAGGCCGTCAGTAGTTCTAATGGAATGTTGTCTACTCCTGCGGCCTTGTTTCGACTCAGGTCTTTCAGTGCTCTGTCAAACTCTTCACGCAGTATCGTATCTCCCATTTCATTTTAATCTACATCCTCCATAATATTGTCCTCAAGTAAATCGCCCTTGTATAGACCCTCTATATACTCCTTCCACCTTTCTGCTTTCCCTTCTTTGCTTAGAACTGGGTTTCCATCTGAGCTCTTGATATTGATACAAGTGGTTCTCTTTTCTCCAAAGGTCTCTTTAATTTTCCTGTAGCCGGTATCTATCTTACCCCTATTGAGATAAGCCTCTACATCCTTACATTTGTCCTCTAGCCATCCCTGCTTAGCCATTTTGCAGTTCCTGTCGATATCATTTTTGAGTCATTTGTATTCCTTTTTGCCTGCTTCATTTACTGCAGTTTTATATTTTCTCCTTTCATCAATTAAATTCAATATTTCTTCTGTTACCCAAGGATTTCTACTAGCCCTCGTCTTTTTACCTACTTGAGTCTCTGCTGCCTTCACTACTTCATCCCTCAGAGCTACCCATTCTTCTTCTACTGTACTTCTTTCCCCCATTTGTGACAATCGTTCCCTTATGCTCTCCCTGAAACTCTGTACAACCTCTGGTTTAGTCTCTTTATCCAGGTGCCATCTCCTTAAATTCCTATCTTTTTGCAGTTTCTTCAGTTTTAATCTACAGTTCATAACCAATAGATTGCGGTCAGAGTCCACATCTGGCCTGGAAATGTCTTACAATTTAAAACCTGGTTCCTAAATCTCTGTCTTACGATTATATAATCTATCTGATACCTTCTAGTATCTCCAGGATTCTTCCATGTATACAATCTTCTTTCTTGATTCTTGAACCAAGTGTTAGCTATGATTAAGTTACGCTGTGTGGCAAAACTCTACCACCCGGTTTCCTTTTTCTTTTCTTAGCCCCAATCCATATTCACCTACTATGTTTTGTTCTCTCCCTTTTCCTACTCTCGAATTGCAGTCACCCATGACTGTTAAAATTTCGTCTCCCTTCACTACCTGATTAATTTCTTTTATCTCATCATACATTTCATCAATTTATTCATCTGCAGAGCTAGTTGGCATATAAACTTGTACTACTGTAGTAGGCATAGCTCTTTTAACTATCTGAATAATTTCTTTTACTTCATCATACATTTCTTCAATCTCTTCATCTTCGGCGGTAAAAAACGTATATATCGTGTGACTAGGACCTCCCGTCGGGTAGACCGTTCGCCAGGTGCAAGTCTTTCGATTTGGCGCCACTTCGGCGACTTGCGCGTCAATGGGAATGAAATGTTGATAAGGACAACACAACACCCAGTCCCTGAGCGGAGAAAATCTCCGACCCAGCCGGAAATCGAGCCCGCCTGTCGCGCACCAGTTTTTATTTTATTTTTTTCTTCCTAGTATTTGGTCATAGCGGACGTCACGTGACATCCCCTGAAGTTCGTTTGCGACCCTTGATTCAGTTTTTTTTTTTTTTCATTACAGAGATCAACCAGATCTCTGACCGAACACGCTGAGCTACCGTGTCGGCATCACTCAGCTACCGGGGGCGGGCATCTTCGACGGTGCTAGTTGGCGAGTAAACTGTACTACAGTGGTAGGCTTGAGCTCCGTGTCTATCTTGGCTGCCATATAGCGATAAAGCGTTCACTATGCTCTCAGTTGTAGCTTACCCGCATTCCTATTTCCTTATTATTAAACGAGCTCCTGCATTACTCCTATCTCATTTTGTTTTTATAACACTGTGTTCACCCGACCAGAAGTCCTGTTCCTTCTGCCACCGAACTTCACTAATTCCCACTATATTTAACTTCAATAAATCCGTTTCCTTTTTTAAATGTTGTAACCTAACTGACTGATTAAGCGATCTAACATTCCCCACTCCGATTTGTAGAACGCCAGATTTGTTTCTCCTGATGACGACGTCCTTCTGAGTAATCCCCTCCCGGAGATCCGAATGGGGAACTATCTTACCTCCGGAATATTTTACCCAAGAGGATGCCATCATCATTTAACTATACAGTAGAGCTTCATGCCCTCAGGAAAAATTACGGCTGTTGTTTCCCCTTGCTTTCAGCAACCATTTTGTTCCAAAAGTGTCCCACATAAGAATAACAAGGACCCATTAGATCGGAATAATTAATCAACCCCGAAAAATCTAAAGTGTAACAGTACTAGTGATTATCGCTAGTCAACTGTCGTAATTTACATTTTACTCAAAGTTGCACGCATTGTACACGCAGCAGGACGTTGAAGGCAGATTAAGATGAGGTGACAGTGCTCAGAGGAGCTGAGGAGCCAAGCAGGCAAACAGACCAGCCAGCCTCGGAGCGGTTCTCAGAAGGATCAGTCTCATGCAGTCCACCGGTCTCTCTTCTGCAGTGCTGCACATGGGTGGCGGATGCACAGCAGGCAACACAGGTACGATCCGCTGTGGCGTAAAGCCCGCAGTAATGACCGTTTGTGGGCCAGAAGTAGAAAAGAGAAGGAACTCTGGTTTTAGCAAGGTATAGTCAGTCACTACTGCGCACAAAACGTAGAAAGTTGTGGTTCTTTGGAACACACCGGATGCTGTGAATGACGTCTTGGAAATGTAGTGAGAGCTCACAGTTTGAGGAACCTCTGAAAGCGTTAGATCCTGCCGATTGTTGACTTCACAAAATCTAAGTGTTTAGGCAACATAAGAATTGCCAGGACCTGCTAAATCAAATAAACTGGAGGTCAGAGAGAGAAACTTGACCATTTCATTGATCACACACACACACACACACACACACACACACACACACACACACACACACACACACACAGAGAGAGAGAGAGAGAGAGAGAGAGAGAGAGAGAGAGAGAAAGAGTGAAACGCTTTTTTTCCTCATTAAATGGTAGGAGGCGAGTTACTGGTTAACCACCTGAAGAAAAACTCAGGTAACGGGACCAGCATTTTCTAAAGAATATTTTCACAAGTGGCACTCGGAAGATCTGTAGCCCAGCTAACCCGATTAGACTAAAAAACTCAAAACACAGAAATACAAGTTTTTTTCTTTTAGTAAGCATGCAGTACAAAGTTACTTCCTTGCTGGCAGCCTCCACTGTCGGACTTCTTCACTGCCGCCAGCTCGCGACGCATTCAGAACAGATGAGCTGATCTGACTTAGCCAGTGACGAGGATTTGATGTGCCACGATGGACTGATTCTGCAACTGATTCAGCTTCCATCTGCAGTTTCCTATCGTGAGATCGAACCGTGACTGCAAGATGATGGGTGGGACAGTAAAGTAATTTATGTAGGATTTCAATAACTTCAAGCTTCACTGTGAAGACGTACTTTCAAATTCAAATGACCAGTTTGCTTTCAACCGTGCGCACAGACGCAATGCATTCCCTTCTGCATTCCAATCTGTCTTTTTTACTAACATCACGACCATCATGGTACAACTTCGTGAGTGAAGTTGCTTTATTTACGCGGTTGTTAGAATATTTCACCCCATATCTTGTTATCAAGTTTTACTCCAACATATTATTGCTTGTCAAATATTTTATGAGTCAGTTTAACAGAATCAACCGAATTAATTTTAATTGTTGTTTCATTTAATAGCTATTGAATATCTAATTCATTATTTTGGAGAATGTTTGATTAATTTATGTCAGATCACAGGACTAATTTTCCTCCGCTTTAAAAGTTGACCTGAGCCTCCCCCCCCCCCCCCCCCCCCTCTCCCGGCAAATTCTTAAATGAACTGGCTGCTTCCACGTCGAAATACATAGCGCAACGACACTGCATGAACATTTTTGCAGTGATTGTGTTTCGAATTAACAGATGAATCATCACTTACACAAGCATGGTAGTTAAGGGTAACAGCACATATAGTCTCGAAGTTTAAAAAAATTTCTTTTTTAGTTCTTACTAAGCTATCACATCCTTAAAATTAGCAGACTGCACCCCAGTTAAATTTTTCTTTTTTTGTGTGATTGAACAATGGTGCGTTTTCGAGTCTGTAGCTGAGTCGATGATTCAGCGTTTTATCACAAAAATAGCTTCATTATACACTCTGGTTACCTCTCTCAGGTACAAAACGTTTAATAGCAGGGAGAAGAAAAGGTTACGTCTTTCTAGTGAAACAGTTGCTTGATTTGAAAGAAGTCCATTTAGCTTGATTTCCAGTCTCCTCCGGTTTGATTTAACATGCCTTCTCTTTGCCAATGTAATCGAATCTGTGGTTGAGCAGGGCTGCAGATGATTCAATATGCCCACCTCAGATTCAGATAATATAGAAAACATGCCTTGGAGATAGACAGTCTTGCTACACTTTGCTAACCGGGAACCCATGCCAAGTCGTTTCATCTCTACGCAGTGGAAAACTGTATTGTCATATACGAGGTATAAAGACTCCGACAGGCAACCGGAAAGTGGTAGGCGAGAATATCTAAGAGCCTTAATTACTTCCGAACTGAAAAGAAAGAACAGCGACACAGATATCTTGAGACCAGTTCCTCAAGTGACGTCACGCAGACTTATCTGGAGGGCACTTCATCTTCGTGATAGGATATATTGATATCACTAGCAGATAAGAAGGAAAAAAGCAAAAAAAAAAGGAAATATCGAAAACACGAAATCCTGAGAAGCTGAATAACGCCGATATAGAACAACTATTTTAGAAATCTTCAAGTATGAAAACTGGAAGGTGCAATTCACTTTACCTATGAGCAATCACTTGGACAAGAATCTGTCGATGTTCTGAATACAGTGAGCAAATCAAATTAGTTTTCTTGCTTCTGTCACAACTGGAGAACACTTCCACAGAAAACATATGAACACGTTTGAAAAGCAAAAATATATGCAGTTTGAATTTTCATTAAAATTTTTAATTTAAAATTGAGCAAGAAAAGCAAAAAACCACAAAAATCCTATTTTTGGTTAAGCATATCAGCACACTAAGAGTCATTCAGCATTTACTACGAAGTAGTTACTTTTTTATTACGCTTGCTGTATTTACTGTTTCTTGAGTGACTGTTTATATGGAAATACTTTCATTTACAAATAAGCCCATACTGGCAAGTACTTCCTACTTAGAGGGAGAAACGAACATGGATTCTGCTAACAGAGATTTTGCGAAACTTTGCTCTGTTTGTGCATCATATCCAGAGCTCCTTAAACAACGGCACCTAGGTTAATACCGTGTTTCTAGACTTTCGGAAGGCATTAGATACTGTTCATTTAATGAAAAAAATGAGATCTTATCGCGTCTCGAACGAGATTTGTGATTGGATTCAGGACTTCCTTGCAGATAGAATGTCGTTCTTAACGTAAGTCGACAGGGGGAAAGTTAATTTCGTAAGTACTCCAAGGGAGGGTTATATGGGACATATTGTATCTATATTTATAAATCATGTAGTGAATCATTTCAGAAGAATCGTGAGGCTCACTGTGAACGATGCCGTTGTCTATCGGAAGGTTGCAACACCAGCGAAATACAGGAGGACCTGCAGAGCAACGACGAATCGAGCGAAACTGGCAGTCGACCACGAACGTAAACAAATCTATTGCATTGTGTGTAACTAGGCGAGGAAAACTATTAATGTTAGATTAAGCTGTTGTTGACAAATCGTTGGAAACAGTGACCGCAAATTGTTTATGAGTATCTGCCGCTGCCATCTGAAGTGGAATGACAATATAAAATTGGGAAAACAGGTGGAAGACTGAGATTAATTCTAAGAATCTAAAGGAAATGTAATTCTTCCAAGAAAGAAGTGGCTCAGACAACATCCTTTCAACTTATTCTTGAATATTGGTCATCAGTCTGAGATGCTCACCAACTTGACCTAAGAGGGTAATATTTGAATATCTAAAAAATTAGATTTTATGGTTTGAAATGTCGTCTGGGATGTCTACTTTACTGTAGTGTTCATCCCAAGTTCGCCTGGGACTCTTTTTCAGAATTACAATGTGATATGTGAGACGTGTCTCCGAAAACCATTCACAGCGGGGAAAAGTAGTCGAAATCGTGGCCAGTGTGGTGGACGTAATTTTGACGACGGCCTAACAGGCATTATGGAAATTATGAATGTGCTCGACCTTCAGGTGGGGCCAGTCTGTTACAACTTCTGCACAAAAGCGGACGACAAGCGTATCGAGCGAGCAGAGCAGCGGATAACAGAAGCTGCCATAGAGGACCGCAAGGCCACCGTGGCCACAAAGAAGATGGAGGACGACCTCCTTTTGGATCTGGAAGGATTGCTGTACGATCCAGGGGTCGCCGATTAGAGGTATGTTATCGTAACTACGAGGGCGTGCTGAAAAGTAATGTCTCAGAATTTTTTATGTGAACACTCTTAAATCTTTTTAAATAAAACAAACTTTACCAACATTCTGAATTTTTATTCTTCGTGTTTACATATTTTCAGCCCTCTGCCGCCAGAGGTCTCCGAACTGTAGCGTGTAACATGGCGGTGTGTAGAAACAGCGTGCTCTTATCGAGCTTCGAATTGCAAGAATTCGTCCACACATGGAGTACCCCCTCCTTTTAGTGTGGCAGTGCCATATTTTCATCTGTTTTCAAAACACCTTCGAAGACTTCACTTTGATACTGACGAAGCGTTGCAAGCAGAGGTGAGTTTGTGACTCCGTCAACAAAGTGACACATTTTGTAGTGACGGTATCAACAAACTGGTCTCCCGTCGGGAGAAATGTGTTCTTCGCCAGAGTGACGTATCTACGTAAATAAGTAGATATGAAAAATAAAGATGTAGAATGTTAATAACGTTTGTTATTTATAAATCTTTAAAACTTTTCACACAAAAACATTCGAAGGCCTTGCTTTTCAGCACGCCCCCGTACAAATAATGTAACCCAAAATTTTACACACGTTTTGCTGAAAATCGTGTATTTCAGATTGGCAGGAAACACAGCTTGAGAACGGTGCGCAAGATTTTGATCGTAATTTCATTCCGGAATTCGAAGTTGAGTTATCTGTCTACGTAGCAGTTCTGCGATATCTTTAAACGTCTATTTTTGGTTCACGCTTTTGTCTCGACTTTGTAGGCGAAGGAAATTACATGCGTCTCAACGCCTCACCATTTTATTAGAACAATATGAGAAGTATTGAAAACGACTTATATAAAAATGTTTCTTCGGAATTGCCGCCTGTGAGCAGTACTCGTGTTGCAAGGAGTCCTTCCACCTAGTGCAGTGGTTACAGGGGCACCTGATGTGGACACAAAAATTATTTCTTAAAGACATAATTGTATGTAATAAAACTATATCATCAGATTTAGAATTACTTTTTATTTTATTTTAAAACAAAATCACGAAAATTACCTATTTCTCATGCTTTCAAGAAGGCTACCTCCCCTAACAGAAGAGACAGAGAAGATCCAGCGGGATCGATTAGTACGCGCCAGAGCGCCACGGAGATGTTCAACAAACCCAGTGCCGACGCTACAGGAGAAGAATTGTGCCTCACGGAGAGGTTTGCTGTTGAAATTCCGAGAGCATTCGTTCCAAGATGAGTCTTGAAATATACTTCAACCTCTCAAGAATTGACGGCGATGAGAAAAATCTCTGAAGTGAGAGGTTAGACGGAGGCTGCCGAAACCAGTTTTTTTTCCCCACGCACCATTCTCGAGTGGTAGGGCCTACACGAAAGGATGGAGATGATACTGACACCAGAAGTGACCACCGCCACACACAGCAAGGTGGCTTGCGGAGTTTAGATGTAAATTTTCCATTCACACAACTCTGAAAGACTTATGAGGCACTGAATACTGTAAAGACTGGAGCATTATCACTTGGTCTTCACTTTATGTTGCAGTGATTGTAGCAATCGCCACGTCAGTGGCGACTCAGGCGAAAAGAATGAAACATGGCCTAATACCTTTTCACTATCAGACTGCGAGAGAGTCACTCACCTGCCGATCTTCTGTCCCTTGACGCCGTAGGCATCCGTCTTTGTCGCCTGCTGGCAAGGGTTAGTTGTCCAGTCATCGATATAGTTCATGACAGAGGACAGGGTGAAGTTACAACAAGTGAAAGGCCGTCGGAGAAGTTCAGTTTGAATATACGAGGGCTGTCCAGATTGCAATGCACCAAATTTTTTTTGTCATCCGAAAACATTGCTACGAATGCGAAACCGTTACGTATGTATTATTTGAAGTCTCCTGCGTGAGCGCGCCAAGTTTCCGTCACTTCCGACAGATAGCGTAGCTGCAGGACAGTTTCAAAATGGCATCCGTAGGTGATGTACGCTACAAGCAACGTGCCGTAATTGAATTTCTCACTGCGGAGAAAGGAACTGTGGCGAATATTCACAAACGATTGTGTAAAGTCTGTGGAGCATCTGCTGTCGACAGTAGTACAGCTAGTCTCTGGTCACGGTAAGGTCATCAGAAGGCGGTCCGGTGGAGCTCCACGATTTGCAGCGATCGGGGAGACCAACCACGGCTGTCACACCTAACATGTTGCAGCGAGCTGATGTTGTAATTCAAAACGACAGACGCATTTGTATAAGACATTTTCAGGACGTTGAGGAGGTGATTCTCACAGTGAAGCACTGGCTCCGCCACCAGGACAAGGGGTGGTACCGACAGAGCATACACACCATTGCTTCGCACTGCAGGTAGGGCATAAGGCGGGATGGAGATTATATTGTAAACTCGAAAGAAACGCAAATCGAAATAGCCCTGTCACACAGTTATACTCTAATCAAATGGAACTATATGGTTCGAGAGACCTTTACAAGTCTCAAACAACTATGATGTATACATGCAGTCTGAAGCGACGAACGTAAATTTGTATTAACCCTGGGGTTCCAATCTTGGTCTCCTACTCACTACACAGATGCGCTTACAGATAATTCACCCTGACGCAGTGGCTTTGCACAACGGCACGTACTATCTTAGCATGCCTCCCTCCTCAGTCCAAATTCCCATTCGTGCCTCAGTTCAACTGGTATTCCCCCAAAATTCGAACAGTATTCCAGAGGCTCTCCACCTGTATTGGAATAGCACCCAGCAACGAATGAAATGGGGGATTCCGACTGAAACCCAGGCATAGGTGCTTTGACCCAATACAGTTGCAGAACCTCTGCAATGCTGTTCGAATTTAGGGGGAATGCCAAGCGGGCTGAGGTATGAATGGGAATTTGGAGTGAGAAGGGAGGCATGCTATGGTAGTCCGCTTAGACGTGCAAAGCCACTGTGACTGGATAGCGTAGTAGATAACGCATGTGCCTAATGACCAGGAGAACCGGGTTCAAATCTTGGCATTGGTACAATTGAACTTGTTTAATAGCATTCACTGTCAATTTGGCGAACTATCTTCCTGCCGTAGGCCAGATAATATACGTGTCCAACACATCAAAAGTTTAATGAAACAATTAAATCGAAAACTAATAGCTATAGAGAGAGCGAGAAATAATGTCAAGAGCTGAACCTCGAAAATGAAAAATTCAAGTAATGGAAATGACATACATAAGCAGAAAGAGGGGCTGCACTTTAGAGCTTACTACATTACTGGTGACGGACTCACGGTGCCGAATGCTTGCGGCGCACTCGATGTGACTGTACTACGTCAGCTACGGTAGTTGTGACAAGCTCCCGATCACCGATCACATTACTCGACTGCTATCTGTTGCTTACATGCTGCTGTTTCTGAGATGGCAGTATCTTTCGTAGATTTCACGTTGCGTCTATACGCCTAGAGACAGTTCCTATATCTTCAAGCGACTGTATACAACTGAGAGCAGGAGTTCGGCTCTCCACCTTTCGTTACGTCGGGCGCTATTCTACAGGATACTTCCGCGGGAGTCGAAGAGCCACCCGAATCCATCATAACTTGACGAATAGAAACATTGCATGTAAGACAAATCGCAAATATATTGTTTCGTTTTCTGGCGATATGTAGATTCGTCTGGTCATACTAAACTACTACGTTTCATTTATTTGTACATTGTCATTCCCTTAATTTCTACTTTAGGTTAAAAACTAAGATATGGGAAGACGCTGTGGTACGATTCCTGGGTGTACTAGCACGTAGAATGTAAGATAGAGTCCTTGGTCGTAGCCTCTACCGTAAATACATGCAAACCACTTTTTCCTTGGGGCAAAAAGCCGTCATCATCCGCCTCGCCTCAGCGAAATACAGACGGCATTCGTACAAAGAGCTTTACTTTTTTCGGAGCTACGGTATTTGGAAGAAGAGGTAAACCACCTCTGGTCTATGTTTCGGAAGGGTGGGTTCACTCGACAACAAATAGTCCCTGAAGTCGATCTCCAAGTATGAAACGGAGAGAATGGAGAGAAAGTATCCAATAGAGAGAGACAGGGGCAGTAGACTGCCCGCCCCATCTCAGAAGCGAATCGTTGGAGACTGGCAGGACTCTATAGACACACGCGATAAATTGTGTTTTTTGCTCTTTGAAGTTTGTTTTTATGGTCTTGGGGGCTATTAAACACCGTCTGGTTTTGGTAAAGGAAGGAATGTATCAGGCCAGTAAATTATTATTAATTAAATGTGCGCATTATTTACGATAAATGCATCATACGCGGTTATGGCAATTGGAAAAACCAGCTCTTTCCTGGCAATATTTGACCACAACAGATGGGATAGATTATCAAAACGCACTTCTTCGTGCCTTTCGAAAAGTAATGTCTAAGAAATTATTGAGATACGCCCAAGATATTGTTGTTGTGATCTGGAGTCCGCAGACTGGTTTTATGGAGCTCTCGATGCTACTCTATCCTGTACAAGCCTCTTCATCTTAGAGTAACTACTGCAACTTACATTGTAACCGTAACACCACCCACCTTAAATGGTAATCGATGCTAACGTTATACCACTGCGAGGAATTTTTAAGAAGTTGTGACCGTGAGATAACCTAATGCAAACAGTACAATCAAACTGGGATTCGTTTCCGAAACACTCCAGAAGAGTACAACTAACAGTAAACAAGTGGGTCAGGAACAGACGTTCTCTCAGCACAAAAGCAAGTTGTAACATTAGGTATTAATATCGATCGCCAGTCTAATTAGGCATTCTTGTGTTAAGCAATATAATAAAGTAGAAAGCAGTGCTAAGGCTAACCTAACGTTACCTCATACACGCACTAAACTCTTTCCTTGTATCTGTTCATAATACAATACAATAACCTAACCTTGCAGATAATTGCACTACTAACTAGTAAGTTAGATAAACAAATGGCCAATTAGATAGCAAACAGTGACATATGCCTCTCAACAACACGTACATTGAATGAACTAGATGCAGCAGTTTATAGAACCAATCACCAACACACATGAAACTAGTAGCAATACTAATCAGAGAAGATTCTGATTTAAATCAGGGGGATCTGTTAATGGCCATACTCTATAACTTCATTGCTTAGTACAGGCTCACTATGTCTGTGCATTAACAAACTTGCATTAGAATAGCTAACACAGATAATATTTCTTCCCTGAACTCGATTTGAAGCAATTAAACAGGATGCAAATCAAACTACACCTGTTCTGAAAGAGCCTTTGCATTGCTTCGTTAACTAACTAGCCTAGCACACGAGGGCTCTTAAGCTTTCGTGGTTTGAAGAACTATGCTCATTAACAATACTTCACCAGTATGTATCAATAATTATTAATTAAGTAAAGCACAACAAACTATAACTCTTTAAATAACAAATGTGCATTGATAAGCAGTCTTTTAGCTTACTCAAAATAAGAGTTATACAGGGTGTTACAAAAAGGTACGGCCAAATTTTCAGGAAACATTCCTCACATACAAGGAAAGAAAATATGTTATGTGGACATGTGTCCGGAAACGCTTACTTTCCATGTTAGAGCTCATTTTATTACTTCTCTTCAAATCACATTAATCATGGAATGGAAACACACAGCAACAGAACGTACCACTTGGTTACAGAAATGTTCAAAATGTCCTCCGTTAGCGAGGATACATGCATCCACCCTCCGTCGCACGGAATCCCTGATGCGCTGATGCAGCCCTGGAGAATGGCGTATTATCACAGCCGTCCACAATACGAGCACGAAGAGTCTCTACATTTGGTACCGGGGTTGCGTAGACAAGAGCTTTCAAATTCCCCCATAAATGAAAGTCAAGAGGGTTCAGGTCAGGAGAGCGTGGAGGTCATGGAATTGGTCCGCCTCTACCAATCCGTCGGTCACCGAATCTGTTGTTGAGAAGCGTACGAACACTTCGACTGAAATGTGCAGGAGCTCCATCGTGCATGAACCACATGTTGTGTCGTACTTGTAAAGGCACATGTTCTAGCAGTACAGGTAGAGTATCCCGTATGAAATCATGATAACGTGCTCCATTGAGCGTAGGTGGAAGAACAAACTAATATGAGCTCTAACATGGAAATTAAGCGTTTCCGGACACATGTCCACATAACATCTTTTCTTTATTTGTGTGTGAGGAACGTTTCCTGAAAGTTTGGGCGTACCTTTTTGTAACAACCTGTATATGTGGCTGTGCAGATGCCAACACAACATTAAATTTAAGTTCAAACACTTCCTCATGAAACGAACAGTAATAAAACTTTGTACTTGTGATCAAAGTGCATAAATGCAACAATTAATAATCTTTTTCATTTCAAATTAAATTTACTATTATCAGGCAGCTTTTCAAGTGAGACAAATTATTTAAGGAAATGGCTGCAGGTTGATTTAAAAATGTACTAGAAGTGGAGTGTTTCTCAAACTATAAAAATGAACATTAAACACCATAACTCCACACATTAGAAAGCAGTCACAACTTTTTTTACAGCTGCAGAATAAGTCTTTCGATAATAAATTAGGACACTTAGAATTAAATTCACTAGGACAGGATTCCTGTCCAGGTTTGTGGTTTGGGATAATCACGGGTGTAAGATAGAGTTTTTAGCAACACCATGATTATTGTTGAAAATCAATCTAATTTCACAATTACCTGGTACATATACAGAGTGCCAAATATAAACAATTTAGTGGAAGGCTGGTGGTGCTGGCGGGGTAATTTGCAGTGGCTGTTGCCGTGGCGGTGATGCAGTCACGGCAGTACTGTTGGCCTCGCCCTACTACTGATCTTCTTGGCGTCGGAATTATACTTTTATAGGGCCAAAAACCATACCATGATAATATTATCACCAAATGCAGCAGCCGAGGCCAATAAATACTGCTCTTAAGCTGTTCTGGCCTCAAAGTTCCAAAAATATGAGCCACAATGATCCGCCACTGCTAGCAAGCTGGTCAGCCCGCCGCGTCACGAAGGACGAGCTGCCGCTTGCGCGCCAACCACGCCTTTTCCACTGCGCCAGGCTACTTCCGTAACTGCGGGTTTTCCTCACATCTTTTACATTCAACGTTACGTTCCCTTGCTATGGACCAAGTCATTTACAATGTATTATATTACAATCAAAACAGTTATTTAAATTCACAAGCATCATTTACACAATATCGTCCAAAAATTCACATAACTGAAATATGTATACAAAGTCAAAGAATTTCCATGATAGATACAACACCCTACGTAAGCAAACCTGCAAATTAACATAGAAATATCGATACAGATTTTAAAAAAAGGTCTAAAATAGGTGTTATAACATTTGATGCAGCTCCATGCTAATCTATACTGTGCAAGCACCTTCATCTGCCAGTACCTACTGCAACCTACATCCTTCTGAATCTGTTTATTGTATTCATCTCTTGGTCTCCCTCTACGATTTTTACCCATCACGCTTCCCTCCCGGACTAAATTGGTGATCCCTTGATGCCTCAGAATGTGTCCTACCAACCGATTCCTTCTTCTAGTCAGGTTGTACCACAAATTTAAAGTTCTATTCAGTACCACCTCAGCCGGCCGAAGTGGCCGTGCGGTTAAAGGCGCTGCAGTCTGGAACCGCAAGACCCCTACGGTCGCAGGTTCGAAACCTGCCTCGGGCATGGATGTTTGTGATGTCCTTAGGTTAGTTAGGTTTAACTAGTTCTAAGTTCTAGGGGACTAATGACCTCAGCAGTTGAGTCCCATAGTGCTCAGAGCCATTTGAACCATTTTCAGTACCACCTCAATAGTTACGTGATCTACCCATCTAATCTTCAGCATTCTTCTGTTGCACTACATCTCAAAATCTTCTATTCTCCTCTTGTCCAAACTGTTTATCGTCCATGCTTCATTTCCATACATAGCTTCACTCGATACAAATACTTTCAGAAGGGGCTTCCTGATACTTAAATCTATCGTCCGTGATTAAATTCCATACATGACTACACTCCAAACAAATACTTTCAAAAAGGAGTTCTTGACGCTTAAATTTATACACGACGTTAACAAAATTCTCTTTTTCAGAAACGCTTTTATTGCTATTGCGAGTATACATTTTATATTCTCCCTACCTCTACCATCGGCAGTTATTTTGCTTCCTAAATAGCAGAACTCATTTACTACTTTAAAGTCTCATTTCCTAATCTAATTCACTGAGCGTCACCTGGTTTAATTCAACAACGTTCCATTATAATAATTTTGCTTTTGTTGATGTTCATCTTACATCTCCTTTCGAAACACTGTCCAGTCCTTTCAACTGCTCTTCCAAGTCCTTTGCTGCCTCTGACGGAATTACAATGTCATCGGGGAATCTCAAAGCTTTTATTTCTTCTCCGTAGACTTTAATTCCCACTCGAAATTTTTCTTTTGTTTCCTTTACTGCTTACTCAATATACAGATTGAATAACATCGGGGCTAGCCTACAACCCTGCCTCACTCCCTTCTCAACCACTGCTTCCCTTTCGTGCCCCTCAACTCTTATACGTGCCATCTGGTTTCTGTTCAAATTTTAAACAGTCTTTCGCTCCTTGTATTTTACCCCTGCCGCCTTTAGAATTTCAAAGAGAGTATTCCAGTGACATTTTCAAAACGTTTCTCTATGTCTACAAATGCTATAAACGTAGATTTATCTTTCCTTAACCTATCATCTGTGAGAAGTCCTGGGGTCAGTACTGTCTCGGGTGTTTCTACATTTCTCCGGAATCCAAACTTATACCCACCTAGTTTCTACCAGTTTTTTGCATTCTTCTCTTAAGGATTTGTGTTAATATTTTGCAACCTTGTCTTATTAAACTGATAGTTCTGTAATTTTCACATCTGTCGGCATCTTCTTTCTTCGGAATTGGAATTACTACATTCTTCCTGAAGTTCGCAGGTATTTCACCTGTGTCACACATCAAGCTCACCAAATGGAAGAGTTTTGTCATGGCTGGCTCTTCCAAGGCCATCAGTAGCTCTAACGGAATGTTGTCTACTGCTGGGGCATTGTTTCGATTAAATTATTTCAGTGCTTTGTCAAATTCTTCACGTAGTATTATATCTCCCTTCCCATCTTCATCTACGTTCTCTTCCACTTCCATAATGTGCCCTGAGTAACATTTCCCTTGTATACGCCCTCTATATACTCCTTCCATTTTTATGTTTTACCTTCTTTGCTCAGGAATGGTTTTTCCATCTCAGCTCTTGATATTCGTGCAGATGGTGCAGTTTCCTTCAAAGATCTCTTTAATTTTCTTGTAGGCAACATTATTTTTCCATTACATTTGTCCTCTAGCCATTCCTGCTTACCAATTTTGCACTTCCTGTCGATCTAATTTTTGTAGGCTAGATCGCGAAAGGCCATGGATAACAGCCGTACGTCTTCAGTGGATCAAATAACACAGACACTGTACAGTAGCTGACTGGAGGCATGTAGTGTGGTCCGACAAGTAGCGATTTGGTTTCTTTTCAACTAACACAAGGCGAGGAGTGCACCAGTGGCACAATGAACTGTCAACATACAGTCTGTGGAGGGTGTGCTTCAAGGGCAAGGAGGTTCTGTGATGTTTCAGAAGTGTTTACACTATCATGACTTGAGTCCTCTTATTCAGGTAACCATGGAAACGAACCAGGTACTTTATTTCAAAATTCTCGATGACGAGGTGTTGTTCTTTCTTCTAGCTCTTCATGATGAGTATTCTGTGGACAGTGCCTTTAGTGTTCTGATGGGGCGATACACTGTACTAACAAATGGAAGTGTCCTGAACACTGAAACTTTGTTAAACTTCTAAACAAATATAATAACAGTTTCTTAGACGGAATGTGTTGCATTCGTTAATATTGGCATAATCACTGTCTGTTCCAACAGGGTATCACTGACTATTGTCTGGTTCTTCGTAATAGAGTATCACTGATATAGCTGGGAATGTTTGTACTTTGATTTAGTATGTTTCCGGTGTTCTCTCTAGGTGGTCTGGAAATGGTTGCGAGGCAACAGGCTTTGACTGCGAATGGAATTGTGATTGATGGACCATGTAACAGTCATCCTTAAGCCCAGAGAACCATCAAGTGTGAACACCAGATGGTGACTGACTGGAGAGTGGCTGGCAGCCTCCTACATAGCCATCCGACAGAAGAACACCGGGAATGCGTGGTGGTGGAATATGAATCACGGAGGCGACATGGTGCCGCTGATTGTAGCGCTGCATATGGCGAGTGTTGCGCCACATTATACCTTGGCAACTCGTGGGGTGTGATCTCCATGGCTGTGTAGCTGGCACATTGGAAGGACAGAAACACATGGTACACTGGTGTCTGGGTGGTGGTTCTGCAATAGGTAACAGCCAATAGTGTAGCATCCATTGTTCTGTAAGGAAGAGATGGTGAAATTGTTATGAAGAAGAAGTGCTTCCCAGCTGCAGGATGTGTCCTGGAATGGAACGTTGGGTCCAAGAATGGATGCTGATGGCGGCAGAGACATGGACCTGGAAGTGGAGGCCGAAAGGTGGCATTGACATATCTGAAGAACGAGAGACACACTTGGTTGCAAATGGGGAGGAGCAAACCTGGAGATAAAAGGCGTGCATGGTCACCTTTAAGGAAAGGTAACTAGGTTGCTTAAAGTCACGCAATGTGGCATCTGCAGGCATTGCATCGAAACTTGGCCAGAAATGACTAGCGATTGGTGACCAGGCTGGGATGGCATGGGGTGGAATCCTGCAGAAGGCACTATGTACACTATGAAGCCACTTGTCGGAGAAGAAAGCAAAAGCATGAGGTGTATGTGACCCCACTCTGGAAGGAAAAGATATAGGAGAGGAAAGAGGGCACCGAGTGTGGGGTCATGCTAACTCGTCTCTTACAGGCTGCCTAAAAGGATGCTGCCATCTCGGACAGCAATACAACAATTCAAGCAAATCACATTAATGGTTTTTATTACAATAAAGCAGGGTAACAATATTTAACTTCGATTACAACGAGTTGTCACAAGCGATGGCCGACATGCAAATAATCAATGTTCTTCGCTACATACAACGTCCATACAAGCTATCACACAAGTGCCTACAGATAACTAATAACATCTGTTGTAGTGCCTCTCTTCTACCGCATGGTTTCAAGTCCTGGTCTGCCAATGCCGGCGTACTATTGTCAGGCCGGGGCTGGCAGGAGTGGCTCTTATATTCACTTCAGGTAGAGGCCGTCCCTGTCGTGGTGACGTCTTAGTCAGCATGCTATTAGCTGACATCGTCTCACAGCCCTCTCTGCTCTTGCGTTCTTCGTCTTTGTGCCGGCACTTGTCGATACGCCGGAATACTGAGGATGTGGGCTGAGCGTTGGTGGCAGGTGGAACGGAACTTTTAACCATGGGTGATCTGTCAGCAGGGGAAAAACCGTTGTCAATGGAGTCGGAAAAGAATGGAATGATGCCCCTAGAAGACACAGAGGGAGAGCCCACGAAGTAGATCTATCTGAAGGAACAGGTGAAAGTTTGATGGAGAGGGCCAGTAAGGTGGCATGGTCTCCTGACCTTCATTTCTTACATATTCCGTCCTCACAATCATATTCTGCACATCAAGACGCTTCATTCGAACCCAGACTCGATAAGGTAGAGTCAGTTTTGTATGAATTCATGTAAGTGATATGCAAATCTAATAACCGAGGTTGAAAAAGTCGAGGCTGGCGTACACAATATGATGGCCACAGGAATTTTCGTTCTAGGGAGGCAGCCGGCCTGCTGGGAGGCCCGTCCCTTCAGAGGGGTGGGTCAGTGCACACCTACTTCGGCCGGAGCGACCGCCCAGAGAGAGGACAGATTTTGCCAGAGCGAAGGGATAACGGCCCCCATGTTCAACTTAAAAGCAGATTCCGCTACATTGTGTGGGAGCACCCAGAAAGCGCATTTTTTGATGGAGAGACTGCATAGTTACGCAGTTCTGACAGGAGGACAGTATATAACTAATGGAGATTCTACAGATTTCTGCATTGGTCGACCTAAAATAAACGTAACTCTCTCGTTTAAAAGAGCAACGCTTATTGGCGGAATATTTCTGACGCAAAGATTCAGAGGAGTGAGGGAAGACAGCGAATTATATACCATTGTAACTTTTCCAGAAAAAGGGGCCATTCCGTTGTCGCTCTTGGAGTGGGAGCACGTAACGAGAGCGAGTGTGCTCGTACATGTATGCAAAGAGCGAGGAACAAAGTTCTCCTCAGTACTTCACTGGGAGAGCACCTCTGTCGTTAGCGAATCGGAGTGATACTCTATATTGAGTTGCTTGTGATTAAGCGTTGTTCACAGTGTTGGCTGCCACACTCTGTCGGTGTGAACAGTTAACAGAATACTAGTTAAACGCCTGCGAGCGAATACTGAGTGGCATCGTGGTGGACTGGTTATCTGACTGGTGTACCACACCAATAGCTAGACTAGGGACGGATAGGAGTTCTTGACTGAATCAAAGCGTAGGGAGAGTTTGATTGGCGACGGTCAATCCAGATAGAAAGAGATAGTTGTGTTATTTGTCAGCAGCAAGCAACACAGGTAGCAGTCGTCGCAGCTCACGGTATTGTCCGCTACAGCATATGCAAGCCCCATCTGTCCTCCATAACAGTACACTCCATTACTTTTCTCACACGACAGCCTTGACCGTACCTAGAAAAGTTATTCAAGTTATGTAGGTGCGGCTCTCAGCCATTCTGCCCAGTAAATAACATTCTTAAAGAAAAGGGAGAAAATAACCTTTCCATACTTTGAAAATGAATAGCATGTCTGTCCATAAGAGGCAATCTACTGTTCCAAAAAGAACCCGGAAATTTATTAATTTATAAGAAAAAGTTTCACTTGATTCCTCAGAATTTTTTTGCAATAAATAATATTTTTCGTTCGTTTAGTGATTTTCTTACACTAACTAGCAATACTCCAGTACCCAAGTAATCCACTAGTTACGTAGGGATATAGAATATTTTTGTGTCTTTTCCTTACAGCAGATGACTCCAGAAGATATTTGTTGCTGAATGTTTTTCAAGCAGTTCTTGTTGGTACATAAGGAGCGTCTGTCTGACTTCTGTAGTAGTGTGAGGTGGAAATTATTTCTTGCAGGAGCCAAAGGGTACTTATTGGATCAATCCATTGCGCAACTTGACAAAATAAAACCCACACACTCAGGGCCATTGGGAAGCCAGACAGTGGTGTGATATCTGACAGTGAGGTGGCAGAAGCTGCTGGCACTGGAGCTGGCAGCATTGGTGTCAGGGGCCCTGCGATCAGTGACACAGGGTGCTGGCGCAGGGGCTGGTGGCGCGAGGGCCTGTGGTGCAGGAACCAGCGGAGCCCGTGGTGTGGCTGCTGTCACAGGGGACATTATGGCTAGAGGGAGAAGCGGAGAACGAGGAGGCACTGGGGCCAGATGAAGCACTGGAGGTGCTGAGGCATCAAAGCCTGAAGGGGCATCAGAGTCTGGCGCATCGCAGTCTGAGGAGGCTCCTCATCACAAACTGTTGCGTTTTGAATCGGTAGTGCAAGCCACTAAGGAATGGATCTATCCTAGTAGCCGAAGACTAATCAACTTTATTACTCTTCTGCACAAATAGAGCAACAGATTCATAAAAGGTATGTGCCATTTCTAGATATGCTAGCATACTCAGTGATATTACCAAGTATGTCTGAACAGGATATCACTGACGACTGGACTGATCTATCTAATAGGGTATCACTGGCATAGCAGGGAAATGTTTGTGCATGCACATGGTCCATGGTTGGTGCACTCACGATGACTTTGCGGTCTGAATGCAGTCACGAGACAGCAGAGTCCCACTGGTAGGACATGAGTGTGGCCAGTGTAAAGCCTGGAGTGTACTGCACGCTTAGCAAATGGATCTTTGATTGACGAACTGCTCAATGGTTACCGTTAATACCAGAGAATCGCGAACTGTGGATTCTTGATGCCGACTGACTGGAGAATGGCTGGACTATAAAGCCATCTGGCAGAAGGGCATGGCTGTGACACTTGACTCGAGATAGTGCTATTGATAAAAGCGCTACATACAGCAGTGTAACGCTACTTGTTACCATGACAGCTGCTGGGGTGTGATTTCAATGGTTGTGTTACTAGCAAGCTGTAACGATGCAGTCCGCAGCTCGTGGTCGTGAGGTAGCGTTCTCGCTTCCCACGCCCGGGTTCCCGGGTTCAATTCCCGGCGGGGTCAGGGATTTCCTCTGTCTCGTGATGACTGGGTGTTGTGTGCTGTCCTTAGGTTAGTTAGGTTTAAGTAGTTCTAAGTTCTAGGGGACTGATGACCATAGATGTTAAGTCCCATAGTGCTCAGAGCCATTTGAAACATTTTTTTTGTAACGATGCAATCCATTGTAGTTTGCTGTGTGGCTGGTGCCTGGGCTGTAAGTCACAGTTAGTGGTGTGTAGCGCTCCCATCTTCCAGAATTAGGACTGCGGTGTTCACTGGGCTTCACAAAAATGTTCCTCGTTTGACAAACACTCAGTCACCGCGGACTGTCCAGTAAATCAACCAGCCACCATCCCACAGAAATCTCTGAATCTATCTGAAACAGCGGTTGAAATGCAGCAGTCAGCATACCCACAGTTTCTAATTCTATGGGATCTAATCAATAACGAGTGTCTTGAACAGGATGTGATGAAACTAAAGAACCACGTGGACCCATTCCTTGCTGCATTGAGGCCGTTATCATAAGTACAGCTGGTGTGACACAATATCTGCGTGATGTGGTATGACCAGGATTTGTCAAGTGTGCTTTTATGTGTATTTAGGACAAGATTTCAGTAATCCCAGGAGACGACAGCCACGTGTAAGATAATGGAACATGTTAAATTCTCTTGTGTTTGAAGTTAATTAGAGTTAGCCTTTTGGGTGGTAATGAGAACAAAATACATCAGTTTAATTTGGAAGCAAAAAACTACCAAACCCTAATCAACAACATACTATAGACCGAACTGCCTTTGTCAGCAAGCCTATCAGGGATGTGTGACAGTGGCAATGCACAGACCTGTGGATTGCTACTCGAACTTTGAAGTCCATCTGCAAATACTCAACCTATTAACCTTACTTGGCCTTAACTGTAGTGCAGTTGTTCATAGGCTGTGCTCCTACATACGAGTGATAATGACAAATTACTCTAACATACCGGAGTGGCCGAGCGGTTCTAGGCGCTTCAGTCTGGCACCGCGCGACCGCTACGGTCGCAGGTTCGAATCCTGCTTCGGGAATGGGTGTGTGTGTTGTCCTTCGGTTAGTTCTAGGGGACTGATGACCTCAGATGTTAAGTCCCATAGTGCTCAGAGCCATTTGAACCATTTTGAACTCTAACATGAAACTCTGAGGCGTGATTCGTACATCAGCAAGTCAAGAGCATACAAATCTGGTAAAATCTTAACATATCAGTGACGCCCAGTGTCCTCCACTTTGGTATCTGTACACTGGTTACAGCAGTTCTGCAAAGTTACGAGAGGATTTATCAGAATACATGGAGCTCACATGACACCAGCTACTTCCAATCAACACGACATTAGCTCCATGAATGAAACACTTACGTCCATATGAATTCGCAACTCTAAGCTGCCTCAATGTGTATACTGTGAGGTACATGTTTTATCCTCTATGGTACGTGAGACTCAAGATCACAACGTCAGAATAGTTTGTAATCTGCTGGCAATAAGTAAGTGAGATTCTCAAAGACACAAAATGATTCAAAATCACCTTTGTAGCGAAGAGGTCATCAGTGGCGATATATTCATAGAACTGAGCCAGTAAACATAGGCCTTATCATCCCGCTTACCGACTTGTGTTAAGGTAGTGGACTATCACATTGTTAACGTGATGTATTGAAAAACAAAGCTTGTTGTACCATAGAGGCAGAGCTGACATCTGACGCGTTTCCATCCTCATCCAAGATCCGGTGCATTCTGCCTGATCAATGGCTCATCACTCCCACTTTTAAACAGAAAATCTGCTTTAGGAATATTATTCCTTGTCCTAATATAATGGCCCAACTCGATTTCTCAGAATAATATTTAAAACTGTTTCACCTATCTCCTAACTATGACAATACCTGATTTTATGACAGCTTATTTTTCCTTTCTGGGCCATAGTGCCTTTGGCTGTTCCCCCAGGTCATAGCTCAGGGGATGTCTGCCCTTGCAACTTATGTCATATTTTTGTGTTTGTCCTGCTGGTATTCTTATGCCATGCATTCTAGCTTCCCATCGCCGCATTCGGAACCCACACCATGATGACTTGCGCATTTTGTGCACCTTCTCCATACTGTGCGGCAATGGCTTCCCATGGCCAATGTCAGATACCGGCAGTTTGATTACTACGCTCAATTAAAGTTCAAATACCTCATGATCCCAGACTCAGATCATGATGCAGTTTTCTCCAACCTCACTTTAATAAAAATTTATTTCCATCTACGTAGGTTTCCCCCTGCTGTCTTAGTCATTATTTTACTCTGTGAATGTAGTAAAACTGAAATTAATGTGCACAGTAAGATGACACCCATTGGCATGCATCAATATGAGTATCAATATGAGTAACAATATGTTGTACTCTCCCACACTAATTTTGTCTTGCCTTCTGCTGACAACAAACAGCGATTCTTTGAGATGAATTTGGTTTAAAATCACTACTGAATTACTTGTACATCTACAATGATGGGACAAAATACCTGCTTAATGGCTTGTTGGTCCACTTGGAACGAAATACAGCAGAGCATCTGTGTGGTATGCATTTGACAAGTCCTTGGAATGTTTCCTGAGGTATGTGGCATCAGATTCTATGCACAGATCAAGCAATTCCTATAATTTTCTGGCTGCTGGCTTTGGTCACAGTGTTGGCCCTTCGATAGCTTCCCAGATAACTGCTCGACTGATGAAGTACATGTTTCAAGTATCCCATCGCCTGGATGATGGCACACTCGGACACTTTAATCAACCTGATGTGTAACATGAAACTTGATTCATCCGACGTGTAGATATTTTTATATTATTTCACGGTCCAATATTTATAATCCTGGACCCACAGCAATCGCAACTGGTCAGTCACTGGATCAACATGGAAGCAGGTGTAAGTAGGCTGTTTAGGTTTTTATGTTGGTAACGCCACGTAGCGCTCTGTATGAAAATCACTGACTGTGCTGTGTGCAGTCTGTGGCTGGTTGGCATTGTTGGAATATTCGCTAGTGTAGTGTTGGGCAGTTGTATGTGAACAGCGCGTAGCTCTGTGCATTCGGAGGTGAGCCGCCAGCAGTGGTGTATGTGGAGAGAGAGATGCCAGAGTTTTAAGCGGACGACGTGGACGTGTGTCCGCAAGAAAATGAAAATTTGTAAAGATGGATGTCATGACCTGATGGATATATATGATGACTTTTGAACATTATTAAGGTAAATACATTGTTTGTCCTAATCAAAATCTTTCGTTTGCTAACTATGCCTATCATAGTTAGTGCCTTCAGTAGTTAGAATCTTTTATTTAGCTGGCAGTATTGTCGCTCGCTGTATTGCAGTAATTCGAGGAACGAAGATTTTTTGTGAGGTAAGTCATTCATGAAAGATATAGGTTATTGTTAGTCAGGGCCATTCTTTTGTAGCGATTATTAAAAGTCAGATTGCGTTGCGCTAAAAATATTGTGTGTCGGTTTAGCGTTGATCAGAATAAGTAAAGAGAAAACTCTTTGACTATGGTGAGTTTTGCTCAGCTGTTTGAAAATCAAGTAACGTAGAAGTTTACCAGCACAGTAATTTATAATTTTTCTAAGGGGACGTTTCACAGGTAGTGGTCGTCTGCTGCACAGTCCCGTGTTCAACAACATGTGCTGCACATTGTGCTCTGGAACACTTGTGCCCTCACCAGTATGTACTCTGTAGTCAGATCTGCAACAGATCGCTGTCTGTCCTGCTTTACACAGCCGGCTAACCTCCCACTACGATGTGCATTATCGTAGTGATACAAGCGATCATCGCCTGCGGATCGTTCCTCTGCTGTATGCAGTGCTCAGTGGTCTCAAATGTATTCATATCCCTCTAGATTTAGCGTTCTCTTAATTGCAACATTGGAAATACACCCTAAGATGAAAAACAGCCTCCATACTGTCTCATCACCTCCTCTGTACTTCACTGTTGACACTACACATAATGGCATTTGCCGAACCCACTCTCTTCTAGCGATTGGCATATGGTACAGTGCAATATGGAGGCAGACTGCATCCAAGTGCAGTGTGCATTGTTGCCAGGTCTCCTTGTGTAAACGAATACTGCTCTCCCTTTCGCCTCCTCTTTCCCTCTCCCACTTATTTAGGCTAGAAGCGTCCGTAAACCGTAATGTATCTCACCAAGGTGCATGCACAAACAAGGACTCGTGTGAAAAGACGATGCAAGGCCAGTCTTGTGCACAGAGTTGACGCTGGGTGCATCACTCTTCGGGTGACTGTCTGTTACCCTGTTAAGGGGACCACACCCTGCCTATCCAATCCATGCTCATTTAGGCAATTATTTGACCCATTTCTGAAAAATCTGTTTGATGCAGGACCTAAATATTTTTACTGTATGTTACATGATGCTAATAGAGTCGACTGTACTAAAATCTACTTTATTCATTTTATAGTTTTTAAGAAATACTTTTTTAAATTTATTAACAAAAACTACTAATTTTTTTCTGCAGAAAATATTTTTTGTGAACTTCCTAATTGGGGAATATTAATGAATGTAGTACTAGTGGTGGCTTTTTAGGATATGCAGTGTCTCTGAAAATTTCATTCATTTATCTATGGTAGTTTCTGATATAATGGGGCAAATGTACTGAAAATTTTAGTTTGCGGGAAATTGACTTTAAAGAAAAAAGTTTTGAAATTTGTTACTTACAGTTAACTAAAACTGTACTGCTGCATATGATGGCCCATCTTTGGCCCCTAGCAGGTCTTCCAGCTTCTTTTTCACCTTCCTGGATGTTTGTCTTACTTTCTTGGCCATTTTAGATGCAGACCTGTCTGCATCGGCTATCCTCATTTTATAGCCATGTTGGAGCCCAGTGATCATATTTTCACCAGGATTAATTCCAGCTTTTTCAGTACCCAACACTCTCCAATATTACAACAATTGAATATAATAACAGCATAATGAACTCCTAGTTTCATTGCATGCATGCCTCCAAATACAGTTTCAGGAAGGCGGGTCCAAATTATTCCGTTGAGACATTCATTTGGGTTCTGTGCTTGCCCCAGCAGACATTTCCTTAGAGGGTCAGGATGAGCCAAGTCTCTGAAAACAGGTTTAATTGCTGTAATAACAGCAGCAGTAAGATAATGCTGGTGAGAATAAGATTCTCCAGTTGCCTGAGCCCTATTGTATTTGCACCACGAATTTTCTCCTGATGGACACAATCTATGACATGGCTTATCATCAGTAGAGGACTTACGGAAGAATATGGCCCAAACATCTCTCTTCATTGCCTCCAGATTTTCTTAATTTCTCCTAATTGCCTTCCCATAGTACACCTGCAACTTTTCTATAACAACTACTCGCAATCACACTTGAACAAAACTAACCGCGTGTTTGAAAGCGTGTTGTTTACAAACAGCAGAAACAAAAGAATACCGACTGTTGCATTCCAAGGATAGCCAACACACTTGGGAGTGAAAAAAAATCCGAAACGTGCAATATAGGGGATGTAAAGATCTAAAGTATATGCAGAAAAGTGGGTGACAGAGAAGTGGTCATGGCACATAAACACACGTGGTAGGAAATTGCTCTGTAAACGCTCGAAAAAAAATTTTTTTCTGCAAAATCCTTTTCAGAGTACTTAAATAAGACCTTAATCTATCGAAATGTGATGAAAACCGAAATCGATTTTTTTCGGCGCGAACCACGGTCTGGTCCCTTTAAGAGATACCGCAACAATGGCCACCGTACGGACAATCCATGATTCTCGAGACGTCTTAATGCAAAAAACCCATTTTGAGACTCAAGGAGTGCAACGGGGCTCTACTGTCCCGTATGGTCGAGAGAACGATATGTCCGTCCACTCGGGCGCTAGTCTCGTGGGGTATCGAGATCCCACATGGAGTATGGCTATGTTGTTCACTCTGATTACACACTGCCATGCTTACCGTAGGCTCTTGACCAAAGTGAGGCCACTGTGAAATTATGTCATGTTCTGGAAGACATTTCTTCTTCTTACACGAAGTTTAAGACGATCATTCATAAACAAACCATATTCAAGCATGATTTCTGAATTAGGAAACCTACTATATAACGTTTCTTGGCATGCAGTTGCAGTTCTACATCTACATTTATACTCGGCAAGCTACCCAACGGTGTGTGGCGGAGGGAACTTTACGTGCCACTGTCATTACCTCCCTTTCGTGTTCCAGTCGCGTATGGTTCGCAGGAAGAACGACTGCCGGAAAGCCTCTGTGCGCGCTCGAATCTCTCTAATTTTACATTCGTGATCTCCTCGGGAGGTATAAGTAGGGGGAAGCAATATATTCGATATCTCATCCAGAAACGGACCCTCTCGAAACCTGGACAGCAAGCTACACCGCGATGCAGAGCGCCTCTCTTGCAGAGTCTGCCACTTGAGTTTGCTAAACATCTCCGTAACGCTATCACGCTTACCAAATAACCCTGTGACGAAACGCGCCGCTCTTCTTTGGATCTTCTCTATCTCCTCCGTCAACCCGATCTGGTACGGATCCCACACTGATGAGCAATACTCAAGTATAGGTCGAACGAGTGTTTTGTAAGCCACCTCCTTTGTTGATGGACTACATTTTCTAAGGACTCTCCCAATGAATCTCAACCTGGTACCCGCCTTACCAACAATTAATTTTATATGATCATTCCACTTCAAATCGTTCCGCACGCATACTCCCAGATATTTTACAGAAGTAACTGCTACCAGTGTTTGTGCCGCTATCATATAATCGTACAATAAAGTATCCTTCTTTCTGTGTATTCGCAACACATTACATTTGTCTATGTTAAGGGTCAGTTGCTACTGCCTGCACCAAGTGCCTATCCGCTGCAGACTTCCTGCATTTCGCTGCAATTTTCTAATGCCGCATGGAACTTCCGACACTATCTACAAGGTCATTTATATACACTCCTGGAAATGGAAAAAAGAACACATTGACACCGGTGTGTCAGACCCACCATACTTGCTCCGGACACTGCGAGAGGGCTGTACAAGCAATGATCACACGCACGGCACAGCGGACACACCAGGAACCGCGGTGTTGGCCGTCGAATGGCGCTAGCTGCGCAGCATTTGTGCACCGCCGCCGTCAGTGTCAGCCAGTTTGCCGTGGCATACGGAGCTCCATCGCAGTCTTTAACACTGGTAGCATGCCGCGACAGCGTGGACGTGAACCGTATGTGCAGTTGACGGACTTTGAACGAGGGCGTATAGTGGGCATGCGGGAGGCCGGGTGGACGTACCGCCGAATTGCTCAACACGTGGGGCGTGAGGTCTCCACAGTACATCGATGTTGTCGCCAGTGGTCGGCAGAAGGTGCACGTGCCCGTCGACCTGGGACCGGACCGCAGCGACGCACGGATGCACGCCAAGACCGTAGGATCCTACGCAGTGCCGTAGGGGACCGCACCGCCACTTCCCAGCAAATTAGGGACACTGTTGCTCCTGGGGTATCGGCGAGGGCCATTCGCAACCGTCTCCATGAAGCTGGGCTACGGTCCCGCACACCGTTAGGCCGTCTTCCGCTCACGCCCCAACATCGTGCAGCCCGCCTCCAGTGGTGTCGCGACAGGCGTGAATGGAGGGACGAATGGAGACGTGTCGTCTTCAGCGATGAGAGTCGCTTCTGCCTTGGTGCCAATGATGGTCGTATGCGTGTTTGGCGCCGTGCAGGTGAGCGCCACAATCAGGGCTGCATACGACCGAGGCACACAGGGCCAACACCCGGCATCATGGTGTGGGGAGCGATCTCCTACACTGGCCGTACACCACTGGTGATCGTCGAGGGGACACTGAATAGTGCACGGTACATCCAAACCGTCATCGAACCCATCGTTCTACCATTCCTAGACCGGCAAGGGAACTTGCTGTTCCAACAGGACAATGCACGTCCGCATGTATCCCGTGCCACCCAACGTGCTCTAGAAGGTGTAAGTCAACTGCCCTGGCCAGCAAGATCTCCGGATCTGTCCCCCATTGAGCATGTTTGGGACTGGATGAAGCGTCGTCTCACGCGGTCTGCACGTCCAGCACGAACGCTGGTCCAACTGAGGCGCCAGGTGGAAATGGCATGGCAAGCCGTTCCACAGGACTACATCCAGCATCTCTACGATCGTCTCCATGGGAGAATAGCAGCCTGCATTGCTGCGAAAGGTGGATATACACTGTACTAGTGCCGACATTGTGCATGCTCTGTTGCCTGTGTCTATGTGCCTGTGGTTCTGTCAGTGTGATCATGTGATGTATCTGACCCCAGGAATGTGTCAATAAAGTTTCCCCTTCCTGGGACAATGAATTCACGGTGTTCTTATTTCAATTTCCAGGAGTGTATATTGTGAAAAGCAATGGTCCCACAACACTCCCCTGAGGCACGCCAGAGGTTACTTTAACGTCTGTAGATGCCTCTCCATTGTGAACAACACGCTGTGTTCTGTTTGCTAAAAACTCTTCAATCCAGCCACACAGCCCGTCTGATATTCCGTAAGCTCTTATTTTGTTTATCAGGCGACAGTGAGGAACTGTATCGAAAGCCTTCCGGAAGTCAAGGAAAATGGCATCTACCTGGGAGCCCGTATCTAATATTTTCTGGGTCTCGTGAACAAATAAAGCTAGTTGGGTCTCACACGATCGCTGTTTCCGGAATTCATGTTGATTCCTACAGAGTAGATTCTGGGTTTCCAGAAACGACATGATAGGCGAGCAAAAACCATGTTCTAAAATTCTACAACAGATCGATGTTGTTACATAATGGTAATCATTAGCATGTCCACGCACGTCACACGTACGTTTCATTCCTATCTGAAGCTTGTTGCCGGTCATAGTGGCCGTGCGGTTCTAGGCGCTACGGTCTGGAGCAGAGCGACCGCTACGGTCGCAGGTTCGAATCCTGCCTCGGGCATGGATGTATGTGATGTCCTTAGGTTAGTTAGGTTTAATTAGTTCTAAGTTCTAGGCGACTGATGACCACAGAAGTTAAGTCGCATAGTGCTCAGAGCCATTTGAGCCATTTGAAGATCGTTGTATGGCCATTAGCGTAAAGATTCGGGAGGGCCTTTACCGTTACAATCAGCAACAAATTAGCGATGTTCCAGTAACGGAAAACGTTCAGTAACCGAAGCAGAAGGCGGAGCAACGTGTCATCTTACACGTCGCGAGCACATTTGTCGACCAAATTATGAATGTGCGGTCGGTGGACGCTTTGATATGATTTGGCTCGCGGTCATCCGTAGAGAGATTATAATAACTCTGGGCAGTGATTCAATTTCCGGGAGGCCGGATTAAAGCGCCGGAGTGACGTTAACGAGCGCGGCGGCGGGCGCTGAGTTATGCGCTGCTCGGCTCGTTCCGGCTCGGCTCGGCGCGGCCTTGCTGGCCGGTGGTTGGAAGCGGCGGCGGCACCGTTAATAGCGCAGCCTGAGCTGCTGCTCCGGCTGCCGCCTGTAATTAGGTGAGCGCAGGCGGCGGGAGCGGCCGAGCGGTCGCGTGGCTCGGCGCGTGGACGGCGGCATGCGGGCGCCGGCGGCGGCGGGCAGCGCCTAGTAGGCAGAGCGTCTGCGAGCCGGCGTAATGGCCGGCCTGCCGCAGACGCCGCGCCGTAAAGACGCCGGCGGCGACGTGAGGCACGAGACGTTTACGGGGACGCTCACTGTCAGACGCGAGCGGAGTCACCCTTGTCACTGCGGCCGCCTAGCTCCGCGATCGACGTAGCCGATTCCAGCACGCCTCCTACTTCTCCCATCCAATAGCCAAGAGCCAAAGAAACTGGTACATTTGCCTCACATCGTGTAGGGCCCCCGCGAGCTCGCAGAAGTGCCGCAACACGGCGTGGCATGGACTAATGCTTCAAGTAGTGCTGGAGGGAATTGACAGCATCAATCCTGTAGAGCCGTCAATAAATCCTTAAGAGTACGAGAGGGTGGAGATCTCATTTGAACAGCACGCTGCAAGGCATCCGAGATATGCTCAATAATGTTCATGTCTGGGGAGTTTGGTGGCACAATTAAATGGACTAAGATTGAGAACGGAATACGGCAAGGCTGCACATTATCATCATACTTAATCAATTTGTATGCAGAGCACGTTATGAGGAATGCTATGGTAGACAAAGAAACCGGAATTAAAGCAGCTGGGATACGCAGAAAATGAAGAAGAGTTAAACACTGTCCAACTCAAGGTGAAAGAAAGAAGTGAAAAACCTGGTCTTCGGCTGAATGTTAAGAAAACGACAATTATGGCAACTACACCTATCATTTCAAGGCATATAGGGGGTAGAACCAATGGAGGTTCACAGATTTCACAGCCACGAAATCAGGAGACGCTTGCTGCTTGGTAGAAAGTCAGTCTCAAATCTTGACAAGGTTTTTAAGGAGTAGACATATAACCTAAGCAACAAAGATCCGTATTATAAGGGCTATGGTTTTTCCACTTGTGATTTATGGATGTGAGACCTGGACCATTAGAAAGCCGGAACGGCGAAGGATAGACACCTCTGAGTTGTGGTATTGAAGGAACTTTTTGGAGTCCCATGGACTGCAAAGAGAACGAATAGGTCAATATTAGAGCAAAAAAACCTGTGTGCTGTGAGCAATGACTCTTTGCGAGATACTCGACTCCAAATGTCAGTTGCATGTAGTTTACATCCCAATGTTCGCTCAGATACTTGTAGAAGTACATTCGATCTGCAGACAGTGCCAGTTGTGGTCGAATTTGAAACCGACTGTCACTGACAAGGCGTGATACTCGTTCCGGTCGCTGTTGGTACACGGCTCCTAATGGTTCAACATTTTTTGTAGAAAGGTTCTACAGTATTTTTTCATATACCAATAGATTGAACAACTTCAATGACGGTGTGGTCATGGGCAGGTGTAAACACGGTAGCTATTATCTGACATGTTGTCACGTTGCCACGTCGCCCCACCTGCTACGCCGATTCCGTCCAACCGACGGGCACACACACACTTCACCTCTGACCTGGCTGCAGTGCTCCACAGCAATCAGTTTGTTGTTTAAAGGCGTTCAGCATCACTGTCGATGAGAGAAGGAAAACAAGTTCTTTCTGAATTGTAAAGTAAAGTAAACTCGTGTGGCATGAACCACTCGGACCATGAAGGACAGGTCCAGCTGTCTAATGGGAAAGGTTATCCACATCCTTCGCGCCTGCAGGCACCTTTCCATCGCTAAGTATGAGAGGCGCGTACGCTAATCTATGTATCAAGTGTAGCTGTGATGGGTGTGTGCGTCGTGTAGTGTCACGTTCGTGTTGGAGATGATGACAGAATGGATGCAACCCGGTGCTGGCACATGGCCTCTCGAAGGGCACCGACGGAGCCGCCGGGCGCAGCATACCCATCCAGTGGACAGGTCACCGTCAACAATGTCACATTCCCGCACTTCATGATACTGCGGACAGGTTTGAAACTGAATCCAGGACATCTGGAGCGAAGATTGGCGATCAGGGACTCCACGCCACCGCCTCTTGTGTCCCATCTACCATAAAGGCAGAGGACAAAATGCCAACAGCGCGCGGCATACCTGTACGGTCACCCATCCAACTACTGGCCATACCCGACTGTGCCTAACTTCATACTGAATTGTGGTATCACAGCTTCTTCCTAATTATGTCGAATTCCTGAACTTCCGCACTTTTTACGCTGGTGCGTGGATTGAACGCTAACTATAACGAGCGATCGAAAAGTTTCCGTTCGGTGGCCGTGCAGTCCAGAATCCGTATGCCAATCAGGTAAAATCGCCTTGAACACTGAGGCAATCGTCCCACCGACGCACCAGGTTCAAGATACCCGTTAGGTAAGACACCGTGTCCTGCTGTGTGAAGAAGTTCGTAACTGCCTGCTACACGTCTTGATCCGACGACAGTCGTCTACCCTCCAACACCTTTTTTAGGGCAGCGTTGGCGTGGAAATCGCACGGGGAGAGATCAGGACTATAGGACGGGTGTTCGAGTGTCTCCAGCTTGAGTTGACGTAACTTTTGCATTACAACATTTGCGATATGGGAACGTGCGTCAACATGAGGCAGCAGCACCTTGTACCATTCCACAATGGCGCTTTTAGACAGACATGTTTCCTGATAAAGATTCTTCCTTCTCCGATGGATGTATACCGGTGTTTGTCATTTGGCAGCAAGAAAAGAATAACAGCACACTGGTCCCGTTTGGAAACATTTCGTAATAATGTCACCATGGTTCACGTTTGTGCATTTACCGCACGCATGTCGGAAAGACGCGAATGCCATTGAGCCATGTGCAGCTCACGTTGATGACGTTCATAGATTGGCATTTTGTAATAGCGATAGTGGTCTCTCGTTTTCTTACTGTGTTCACTGGCGCCATTACGTTTGCTCGCCTTGTCTGTCCGTGAGTGGCAGCAGCAGCGCTTACCGATAGCGCATGCTGTGGTACCATCTTTGGAGCAGCCTCTAGTATTTCCGGGGCGTCGTTTGTTGAGTTCGAGCGTTGGGACGGAGTAGCAGTAAGGTCCGGACAGCCAGTACTCGACCGACCGCTGGCGACTCACATGTACGGTCCGACGGAAGGATGTGGTCGCGAGAGTGCACGACCACATCGAAGACCGGATTCAGCGAGTTTCAGTTGAATGGATCGTGATATTCGAGTAGCGCAACTTTCACTTGTGTGTATGTGTGTGTGTGTGTGTGTGTGTGTGTGTGTGTGCGTGTGTGTGTGTGCGTGTGTGTGTGTCCGCCCGTCGAAGTGACGTCATGGCAACAAGTTGTCAAATTGCTCTGAGCACTATGGGACTTAACATCTGAGGTCATCAGTCCCCTAGAACTTAGAACTACTTAAACCTAACTAAACTAAGGACAGCACACAACACCCAGTCATCACGAGGCAGAGAAAATCCCTGACCCAACAAGTTGTCAGTCGACGATTTATACTGGTATCTTTCCCGTGCCTGACTTGAGTGGGGGCGGCCGTTGATTGGTCGTTCGGTCGGTCGTCGCAGCGGACGATGTGCGTTTGGTCTTCCGACCGCTTCTGGCTTCTCTATGTTTCTGCCGACTTATCATTCGTCCGTGTTATTTCACAGTGACTGGTTTTAGTATTGTGAGTTGTTGGTGTAATTGTTTTGGAATTGTTTTCCCGAATCCGTGTGCATCTTGTGGTTTTGAATGAGCAGTTATTTTAATGCTGTCTGCATACTGGATTTGGGGAGAGTTGCGAACGGACTTCAAGTCGGTTGGGGGCGCAGCAGCGGGCACGTCCGTGCAGCGCTAGAGCAAGTCGAGGTTGCTGGCGCCGTGCTGCCACTGCCGGAGCGTGGAGGGGCGGCTGCGAGAGCGGCGACTTCGCAGCACACCGAACGCTGGACGTTAGAGCTGAGTGAAGAGTTAACTGCTAATGCGACCTCGACTCTTCTGAGATCTCGCCTTTGGTCGGCGGGTTGTTACTCCCAGGGCCGCTGAGCCTGGCGGCAACGAGTGAAGTGTTTCGAGGCGCTGAAATATTGCAGCCGTCTTTCTCTATTTGTTATTCATCATTGAATTTAGTATTATTCGTATTAGTGATGTGCAACCATCGGTATTTTCTGCCTTGTGGCCGCTAACGCCCCAGTTACCTGCCCTGGAGGTTAGCGTACTTTTCCGGCAGTGTACCTTTCCTCATTGTGTTGATGCTGTCCGACACGGCGTGTAGTCGACAGCCTCTTGTAGTGTGGATATTTCTTGGGAGGTCTGCCTTGGTTCTAGTGTTTCCTTCCGCCTTGGGTGTTTTCTGAAGACGTAGAGCTGTCTGTCTCTTCGCCATTGTCTAAAAATATTCCATCGTTGTACCGGTGATCGGACGTTAGGCGGATTGGTTAGTCGGTCGGTCGGCGCTTAAGCTACCCCTAGCGTGAGTTGCCATCCTGTTACATGAGTACAATTCTTGGCCGCCTGTCTCACCGCTTACACAGCCATAGTCACCTTCCTCAGGTCGGTTCAGGGAGCACTGTCTGTGCATCACTCCGTCTTATTTGGACAAGTTGTCATAATTGTATAATGCTGTATGTAATGCTGTATAATTGTATATTGTATAATGTCATAATTTATGCTAATGTTTTAACATGTTATTGTCTTCCCTACTTGTAATTCCGGCCTTCAGCCGTTGATTGTTTGTAACACTGCTTGTGGCCTTCAGCCGACAAATTTTTCCGATTTTCTCTTAATAAGGCCTGCAGCCCTCACTATAGCCTGTTGCCCGCATCTCGTGGTCGTGCGGTAGCGTTCTCACTTCCCACGCCCGGGTTCCCGGGTTCGATTCCCGGCGGGGTCAGGGATTTTCTCTGCCTCGTGATGGCTGGGTGTTGTGTGCTGTCCTTAGGTTAGTTAGGTTTAAGTAGTTCTAAGTTCTAGGGGACTGATGACCGTAGCAGTTAAGTCCCATAGTGCTCAGAGCCATTTGAACCATTTTTTCACTATAGCCTGTTACAGTTCGTTAAGATTGTTTTAAAAAGGTTTTAGTATTTTAACATGCAACTGCCTTCCTTACTTTTAATTCAGGCCTTCAGCCGTTGAGTATTCTGAAATTGCTTGTGGTCTTCAGCCCACAAATAATTTTCAACCTTCTTAATCAGGCCTTCAGCCGTTGATTGAACATTATTTGTGGCCTTCAGCCGACCAATAATCTGCAATTTGTTTCTAATAAAGTCTTCAGCTGTTACTATAGCTTGTTACCGTTTTGATTGTTAAGAAGAAAATATCTTAGTATTTGTTAATTTGTAACTGCCTTTCTCACTTGTAATTCAGACAAATAGTTTCAGTCCTGTCTTGATAAGGCCTTCAGCCATCGGCGGCCGGAATGGCCGAGCGGTTCTAGGCGCTACAGTCTGGAACTGCGCGACCGCTACGGTCGCAGGTTCGAATCTTGCCTCGGGCATGGATGTGTGTGATGTCCTTAGGTTAGTTAGGTTTAAGTAGTTCTAAGTTCTAGGGGACTGATGACCACAGCAGTTGAGTCCCATAGTGCTCAGAGTCATTTGAACCATTTTTGCGACCGTAGCGGTCGCGCGGTTCCGGACTGAAGCGCCTAGAACTGCTCGGCCACACCGGCTAAGTCCAATAGTGCTCAGAGCCATTTTGAACCTTCAGCCGTCCCAAAAATTTCTTAGTTATTAAGATTGTTAAAAGGGTTTTTGGTATTTTTAACGTGTAACTGTCCACCTTATTGGTAATCCAGGCCTTCAGCCGTTTTGTATATTTGAAATTGCTTCTGGCCCTCAGCCGATGAATAATTTAGAACCTTCTTAATCAGGCCTTCAGTCGCTGATTGCGTGTAACATTGCTTGTGGCCTTCAGTCGACAATAACTTGCAATTCTTCTAATAAGGCTTTCAGCCGCTGGTCTAGCAAAATCTTTTAAAAATGATTGTTGAGTTTTTTTTTTAATAAAGTGTGTATGTTTTCTGTGCAACAAACGGTAACTGATTAGGCACCGTCCACACCTTTTCTGCTTTCCCTAAGTCCCACATCTCAGCCATATTAATCTTTTCCCTACATGTCGGCGCTTATACAGGTTGGTCAGAAATAGCCTGCAAAAGCTTGTGTGTTTCAGTGACGTTGTGCTGAGTAATAATCGTTAAGAAAACTGCTCATTGTCAGTTAAAATGGGCCTTCTTCGGAACTGATAAATTACAGCTAGGTGAGCAAAAGGTATGTTTGTTCAGTTTGAAGAAAACAAAACGCAAAACTCGTTTGGCGACACTGACTTTGGCAGTCTGCTTAAATTTGGACGGGTGGTGACCTTATTGGCGAAGGTCAATACCAAATAACTCAGATACAATATTAAGGAGCGACAAAACCATGTTTAAGAAAAACCAACAGCAAGAGAACACTCTTAGTCATATCAAGAGTAAGTGCCTGAAGGACGTAAATCAATTCGCAAAGGCCGTCAAAGCTAACATCGGTGCTCCAGTTTATGAGAGTAAATGGTGTCTCCCGTAAGGAACTGTCCACCCACACACTTGGGGGACCACCGTCCGCAGGAGGTAGAGCCTTTGTCATCGCACAAATAAATAAATAAAAAGCACGGCATAACACATCGAATTTATTTCTTAACAATTATTTCTCAGCACACCGTACAAACTTTTAAGGAGACCTTGTATATTCACATGTTTGTAGCGCTACGTTGCATACCCGCTCCAGCAACGCCCTCGAATTGAAACTTTTTGATCGTCCGTATAATTAGTTTATGACAGTGAACTGCTGTAATGTGGTTATCTTAGTGACAATTGCTAATTTGCTATCTTCCACCAAAAATTCTATGGATTACGAAAGCATTTTGATTTTATTGCAACAACATATAGTGTTGAATTTCCGTTTCAGAATAGCAGAATTCCGAAAAGATTATACAATCATTAGCTGTTTCTATAACACAATGCGCCTGCAGCCTGTGCACAGTCTACATGTCAGTCCGTATCTGTCTCAGGCTAGAAGAGCTCCAGGTTCCAGAGTAACTTCAGCTGGAGAAGTATGAATGTCATTTCGCTGGGCGGCACTTTCTGTATAGGTAAGCGTTACTACCTTCTGACGTGCTAGTTCATAATCTTAGGACGGAAATTGTATAGACTGTGACAGTCTGCTCATTATTTTTTTATCAAACCCGTTCTCGTAATCGGTAACACAGTTGACGTTTTCGTGTTTACGAGAATAGTCTCTTTTGTACAGAAGAATAATATGTGCAGTGAGTTTCACAGTTACCTCCGCAACTTTGAAATGACATTGTTTGGGAACGGTTGTCGCGTTTCTTCTCGTTTATGGCCCAAAATATAAATTGTTCCACCTCCTGTTCCCGAGAGTTCACTTAATCTGACTCAGGTTATGCGTCCATAGAAGGGGGCCTACCGCAAAAATTGTAGCAACGGATCCAATACTTGTACATGAAGTCCTACTGGGGCCCTACATTAGTATCTGGCTGCATATTCTGACCAACTTTGTACAATAACAGAAGTTCTGCCGCTTCCGGCGTGTAACAATGCAAAGAGAATCCATCACAGTAGAGGAATAATTATCTCCCCTTACACACGAGCCGGACGATGTGGCTGAGCGGTTCTAGGCGCTTCAGTCCGGAACCGCGCTGCTGCTACAGTCGCAGGTTCGAATCCTGCCTCGGGCATGGATGTGTGTGATGTCCTTAGGTCGGTTAGATTTAAGTAGTTCTAAGTCTAGGGGACTGATGACCTCAGATATTAAGTCCCATAGTGCTTAGAGCCATTTGAACCTTACACACGAAATATTCATTAAATAAAAATGGATATTTTACCGCCCACAAGTGGGATAAAAGTTCACACAGTGACTCAGATGCTGACTGTTCGCCAAAAACTGTGAGTTGCTGAACAAATAAATGTTGTTTATATTCCGAAAGCGGAGCTACACTCACTGTGCCACGTAATAGCTGATTCTTCAATGAAAGTTAAACACTGTTCATATTAGCCATTAGGCCTAGAACAAAAGGAAATGAACACCAATCCACAATCATGGAATTGTTTTGTTCGGTAACATCATATATTTTCCGTTCTGTCCGGGATATTGTTAAGTTGCAGTCAACGCTCACGCCTCGCTGCTCAACATGTAACAGATTTGCGAAACAACTAATAAAATCATCTTTCTTTCACTTGCAGTCCACATTCCACAGCTGAACAAAAGTGCTTACCACGCAATTCTAGCGTTCCTAATTACAGGGGGAAGTGAAAAAAGCGGTTGTATGCCGAATATAGTGAGACCGTTAGCTGACGTTCGTACGGTATCTAAGGAAGAGAGTACAAGTAATGGTGTGCCTGTCCTGCGCTTTATGCCGTTTGGCGTTCGCACTAACAGCGGACTCCTCGTACCGCACTGACGAAGAGAACACGGCAAGTGCCATAATCCGATTTCCCAGGAAATTCGCTCTGTGGGAGAGCGGCCGAAATAAGCGAAAACGAGTCTCGGCTTATCCGTAGATACTCGAGTGTTTCCTAAAAAACGACGCTCAAAGTTGTTGAGGTACTTCGTGTGCCTTTATGCGAGTATGCAATTCAACATGGCTACCGTCACGGCTTCGAAATTTTTCGCCCCATGTTTGAAACCCGACTATAATTTTTTTTCAATTTTTGTTTTTCATTAACTAAAAAGATAATAAATGAAAAAAATATTTGAAATTGTTTTCGGTGAAATTCCTAGGGTGTATCTTGAATCATAATCAGTTGCAAGTGCTAGTTTTCTAAGAAGGGATCTGTTATGCGTGGTTTGCCGCGAAAGTATTTCCAGAGCGTGAAATCTTCAGTAATGGTAACAACGTTTCAGTGCCGAGTGAGAATCATACGAAGATACGTCGCTGTGGCAACCTCTCTTTCCACGCTTCTGGTATTGCTCACAATTTGTATGTTTCGAGTGTTCTGTAACACGAGAGTAAGATGTAAGAATTAAGAACTGGTATATGAATGAAATCTGCGAATATGAGAGTTTAAAAAGATTGAAACCTATGAAAATACCGTAACACATATAAATAAATGTGTGGCACTTTTCGTGAAGCCCAGTTGTAATTTTACAATTAATATAACGAACTTCTACCCTCTAACTTGATAAGAAACATTCGCGGAGTAACCGTCTATGGACATCTATAGACAAATGAAAAATAAATAAATAGATAAATAAAATAGAAACAATAACCAGGTATCGAACAAGAGACGAAAATGTGATATGCCGCGATGCTAGTAGTATCTACAGGTAAACCGAGGCACGTGTTCGCTTATTTGGGCTCCTCTTCCATTGAGCAAAGTTACTGGGAAGTCGGATTATGGCCGTCGCCGTGTTCTTCTCGTGACTTCCGCTGAAGTAAGGTGTAGCAACGAAAACCGACGCAGGTGTCTGGCTGATAACCTCGCCAAGTTCGTCTAATTTTGCGGAATTGTTACGGAAACAGTTGGTTTAATAGTATGAAAAGTATTTTAGAAATGTATGAAAAAATAGTGAGGGAGGTTGAACTAAAGACAAAGAATATGATAGAAAGTCAAAACCGTAGCAAAAGTGAAGCAAACCGAACAGTCCTTCGCCGTGTTTTACGTTGTCAAAACAATTGTGTGTTGTACAGGATAGTGGTAGAACACGTATCATGTACCTTCGAAATAATGTCCAACGATTAATGTTCAGAAAATCTACCATAAGCGCAAGTACCACTGATTATTACCGACGAACACTTGATATACATCGTCTTTCAGCAATGACTGTAACACATGCACATAGACACTCTAGTTCCAGACGATCAATTGCGAGACGTTCAGAATAAGAGGGCACGGTCTAGAACATTGAGTTTAGGATCAGCCTTCGTGTGGTTTAATACTCCCTGAACAATACAGAAAAATTCCAAAATCAGTTGGAGATACGTATAGCTCACAAGTTTCGAAGAACAGAGGTAAGAGAGGAATTATCTAGAAAAAGTTTTCTGTTATGTAAATTTTATGTCGCTTATGGTGAAATTTCTATTTGAATTTGAAGTAAATGAAATAAACAGTGTATTACGTCGTTCAAATACGGAAACTCCAATTCACATATTAGGTAGATTACACCTAACCTGCTCAGCCAGTCGAATACACAACGAACTTGTAGGATGATTGTAATTTTATGAAATTAGTATTTAAGACACTACATAACAAAACTTTCTCGTAAATTAATTCATCTGCTCATAACATGGATCCAAACTTTCCAGAATGAATACCTGTGAAGGAAAGGATACCAAAATTTTTTTCTTAGAGTGATTTGCACTTTTTACTTTGGACGCAAAGGGCTGCTATTATAGCTCGAACTTATAGCTTAAAATAAGTAACTACCTGCTCATAGAAAATTACAGGTATATCTGTCTGCAATGCATATTTTCTAATTCGAAAGAATATTTCATTTAAAATTTCCGGAAAGCAACAAAACCAGTTACTGGATTAGTGCCTATTGCCGTTGTCAGTAACGGAATGAATTACTTAATAACAGTCACACAAAAAAGCTTATCTTACTATATCTTCCACCCAGTAATTAATTTTTGAATCACAACAAAAACGTTCTATCTTGCAATCCTGACGTTTTCGAATGTTACAGAGTATAATGTAAGCCTATGTGAAGATTCTCTACAGTCACAAAATTCTCTGAATATCGTATGGTTTGAGCAATATGGCAAGGAGAACTTGGAACTTGAATGAAACATGACACAGCATAGTCACCTGTCACTGTAAATATACGTACACCCATCTTCAATGCTTTTGCCAGATATATAGGTGCATTTATATCCTGACGACATTACAGCCACGATTCCGAAAAGAAATTCAGCAACTGTGTAGTTAACTAAACCACACAGCAATTCTCCCGGTTTCAGAACAACCGCAGAATGTCCACATAAAATATGACGCCGTAGGGAGCGCTGATTAATGTGCCACAGCGTCTCTGTGTATTCACTATCTCTTTGAGTTGAACGATGAAGCCGTCTGTAAATTACTTCTCACAGGCAGGTACCAGTAGTTGACATGTACCTCATACTTAAGCATCAAATTACCTTCTCATCTAACTTTTCGTGAGGCTTCAGAGGAGTGTAGAACTACCCGCGGACCGTCCATGATCTTTTCCACTTGCCTTTTAAATAATGTAATTTTGTTTTCCGTTAAAAGTTATAAAAGAAACGTATTTCCTTCACAGGAAACCTACCGTTCCGGACTGGTCGCCAAAAAACTGAACCAAGTGGACACGGACATACGTTAGAATATATGTGACAGTTGTTAAATCTGCAATATCGTGTACTAATTGAATGCCTTGTTGATAACATTTTCGTTCGGATGCAAATATGAGCGGACCAACCGGTTCGGAAATTTCAGAACCTGAATTGAGGAGGGCAAAGGCCATGGACATCTTTTACAGGCTATTTCCGCTATTTCCCAAGGACTCCTCCTTCTAATTCCAACTTGCTTCCGCGATAACATTCAGCAACAAAGTACACACCTGGTGCGACATGACCGCCCAACTAGCAGGAACACCAGTCTGCAAAGGTGTGGAGTGTGGGTACCGTATACCTTCAAACCTAAATTTGAGCTCTTTTACTCTACGAAGGACGCAAAAGAATCTCTGGATTTCTTGTGCAGTTGTACATTTGTAAGTGCTGTCTAAAGCAAAGAGTTATTTTTTCCTTCATAATCGAAATAAACATTTATTGAAGAAGCCGGTCTTCTGTCATCCTATAGAACTTCTATCCTATGTTGTTTATGACAAACGAATGTACATTCCTCAACTGTCCTGCAGATTTTTCTTGTGTGAGCTCGGAGAGATCAGATGTAAGTGCATTCCTGTTTGCTGGCAATAATCCTATTTGTTATAGTTAGTCGTGATTAATTATTTCTTAATTACCTTCCTCAATTACTTGGTCGTGAATACAATTTTCATTGTATTTTTATGAACTGCAATAGCCTACGACGAGAAGTTGGAAGTGGATTGTTCGTTGATGAAACGAGTGAACAGTATTTGTGTTCTGTGTTAAGTCTTCTTTAATCGAAGGCAGAAACCTAGTGAGATTAATATGTCGAATTTTTTTCCTTACCCTACATATTTTTCTGCGTAAGCGCTGTTCTCAGCTCATCGGTCAAGCATCACTGAAAACCGGCGTCGATCAGTATACTCACTGACCGGATGCAGCCCCACTTTCATTTTTCTGACTATGGTACATGTTAATGTTAATTATCAGTTTACTAGTACTTCATGTTTGCTAGTAATTCATGAGAAGAATTTTGTCCATCTTCATTGGAACGTGCTTTCTTGTTGTGATAATTAACTTATGCGAACTCTTTTATCATTAGCAATATCTTTTATCGTCGATTGTTGATAAACTTTTCGTTGACATATCTCAATAAACAAGAATGGCACGTTTCAACAACATCGTGTCTCCAGTCCTCGCTGGCCCAGGAGTGATGTTCAAAATGTTTCTTACTTCCAGTGTTGCTAAGATCTGAGCCGGCAGCTTCTGGATTGGACGCCAACACACTAACTTCTGTTCATTGCTTCGTCCACAGACACTGGCGAAGCGGGTATGTAGAGCTTAAAAAATTAGTATAAGGTGTAAGGAGACGGAGGGTTACACCAATGCAGCCGAATCACTAATGACTGCAGAAGCGGCTATCTTTGAGAGACAGTGTTACTCGATAAATATTGTAGTACTACTCTGTCTAATGTTGACAAAATATCAGTTTAAAGCAAAGACTAGTAACTAGTTTTTGGTGTAGCAAGTCTGTTACTGAGTATTACAAAAAGCTTAAAAGGCCGCGCGGGATAGCCGCGCGGTCTCAAACGCCTTGTCACGGTCCATGCCGCTCTCCCCGTCGGAGGTTCGAGTCCTCCTTCGGGCATGGGTGTGTGTGTTGTTCTTAGCGTAAATCAGTTTAAGTTAGATTAAATAGTGTGTAGGCTTAGGGACCGATGACCTCAGCAGTTTGGTCCCATAACCTTACCACAAGTTTCCATTTTTCCAAAGCTTAGAAATGTAGTAGTCTCTGATTACCAGTTTCATATTTGGAAATAATTTTCTTGTACGAGTACCTCGATTCAACCATGTTTGTGATATGGATTGGCTCAAATACACAAGTTGTAGATAACCTTACACTCCATTTGTTTTATAGCTGCTACCTTCAAAATTTTAAAGTTTGTTGCTGAGTATTGCAGAAAGCTTAAAAAGCCAATCAGTATTGTCAAAGTCTTTCTAGACATCTGAAAATGCTATAAACGGACGAATGCCTTCCTTCAGTCTATATTGTACGATAAATCGTAGGTCCACGTATTGCCGGCCGGCCGAAGTGGCCGTGCGGTTAAAGGCGCTGCAGTCTGGAACCGCAAGACCCCTACGGTCGCAGGTTCGAATCCTGCCTCGGGCATGGATGTTTGTGATGTCCTTAGGTTAGTTCGGTTTAACTAGTTCTAAGTTCTAGGTGACTAATGACCTCAGCAGTTGAGTCCCATAGTGCTCAGAGCCATTTGAACCACGTATTGCCCAGGGTGTTCCTACATTTATCACCCAAGTCGGCTTCTACCAGACTTGATAAATTTCAAATCACATTTTATGCAGAAGTTTGTCAATGAATTTTTTTAAATGAGTAAGGTATAATGGGTTTAATCGTCAGTCAGAGATCACTCTGATTCCTGAAGACACTAAAATGGTGCCCCTCCACGACCTCCGAGACGTCACGGAGAAATCTCAGCTCTCTTAATGACTACGGCGTGTGAGCCAAATTATACTTAGTATTTCACGGCCAATTACTTAAGGAAACATTTATTAACTGATCAAAATCAATATCTGCGGTTATACACTTGTGAAACAGTCTTGCTAAAGGGCTGAAGCCTCGCTTTGACCCACAAAACAAGGTTGAATTAGCTACCATCCTTGTACCAATTGTACACATCTTCTTGCACTACAATTGCATCTAAGAAACCTGCAAGAGCTTACTCGTGGGAAATGTTATACACTGAAAGTAACGTCGCCACCTGTAGCTCGTCCCACAAAACTTCTGCAGAAGTCTCCACAATGACAACGTCGGATAAAACTTTAGAACTTTATGATGGACAACAGTTACACCACTATTAAAACATTAAAGCTTCTACACAACTACAAACTATTTACTTTAATTATATAGTATCATATCCGTCTCTTTCATCAACACGCCTCCATATAGCTTATGCAACAAGGGCAGGGCCTCTACTGGCTAATCAGGTGACCACGCTTTATTCAGCAACACGGCTCCTACAAAAAACAAATACTATCAGAATTCGACACCTGCGCTCCAAAAAGTTCATCTACATAAATAAAATGTGCTCCATTACTGGCTATAGCTAACTTACGACTGCATCGACATGTGAAACCTTCGAATATCACCTCCGCTCCAGATCGCCCGTGATTCGCTCTTCGCCTCCTACATCCAAGATGACTGTCGAATGGCCCTCCCCTCTGGTTCCGCGAGTTGTAAGTAACTTTGTAATTGTTTAAAAGCTGAAGTCTTCCTACCAATGAGTTCAATGTGTAAAATGATTGTCCTTAGTCTCAAATTTTGACATTTTCATTGATATATCCTTTCTCACTTCTCTGGTAAGAGTTTCCTCCAGACAAGACTTCTTGCAATATTATGTTTAAGTTTATGGTGCTTTGATAATATCTAACGTCATCAGAACGTCTCTAGCCCTTACACCAGATTACCAGATTCGGCCACAGCATACGGCAAGCATTTTGAGTTGTTTTGGCAATTCGTCTTAGACCCATTAATCACCATTCAGTAATCCGCACAGTTAAATAATAGAACTCCGATGCAAAAGAGCACTTCAGATGTGTAATTCTTTTACGAATGAGTTACTGTGTTAAACACTTGACGTTAAGAGCTACACTGTCCACTGAAGGTAAATTATTATTACGTATATTCTTAAAGTTCAACATGAAATTGTACAAGATTACATAGGGTTGGTCCATTAATGAAGGAAAACACCATAATTAATCCAGTATCCTTACGGGATTACTGCCACAACACGTCAAGATGGTTGTGGGGCAGCAAGGGGGAACAACCATGGAAAAAGAATTTAATGGCATCACTTCTAATAACTGGAATCACGAGGCTTATATAGATCTGCAGGACCAAACGCCTTTGCATCGACCAGCATATTAATATTGAGAAATGGATAATCATCCATGTAAAAGGAGCCAATATCATCCAGTCGGATTGCGTGAATATTTCATTCAAAATAAGCATGAGGGCAAGATCAGTGACCCTTGGTACGTTCACGAACTCAGAGCACGGAGTTTAATGAATTTAGTTGAAGTAAAACTAAATAAAACTCGTATCTCGTGGCTGTTGTTTCAATAAGATAAAAAACCTAACGGAACGTGTCACCTCACCTTGCAAGGCAGCGCTTACCCCTGAAGAGTTGGAGCCACATCTCAAACCAATATCGTCTCCCCGTCAGATAGTGATTTCCTCCAAGTCCAACGCTGGAAGTTTGGTGATTTATAACATCAGAATACTCAGGCCTACTTGCTTCCCAGTCTAGTACTGAAACCCATGTCTGCTTCCCTCCGATGCTGCTCCTTGAATCCCAATGAACTTGGCTTCTGAGTGACACTTGCCTCTACGTACAAGAACACGCAGACTTGCTTTTAGCCAATCACGATGTAGCAACGATTTATCCACCAATCAGGTGGGCCACAGTTTGCAGGACGTATCCCCTCTATGTGGAATTACGGGGACCGGTCAATGGAAAAGCCTACTTTCGGTAATACGCTCCTGGTAATCTCGAGTGGAAAATTTCCACGTAAGACTAGAGAGAGCAAAAGACATGGTACGAGAGTGACAGGGCGTGTTTGCACAACCAGCTACCTGGCGCCAGCTTGGCTGAGAATTTTAGAACCTTTCAGAACATATCCATTTGTTAGGCTTGCGTCCGAACTTACAAAGAACTGTTCCCCTATTTCTTTTTGGCGCCAGACAATTCCGAGCGTGCTCTAAGAAGAGTCATTCGTTCTGCAACCGTTCCACAGATGCTACCGGACCAGGCCGTGCGAGAAGAACGCATTGCTAGAGAATAGCGCGGTGCTTAGCAGCAGTCTGGAGTCTCGATGCAGTGACACAAGCTGCCCAGTCACCCAGTCAACCACTAGAGGATTTCTCCTTTCAACTCGCTTTAGATCAGCCACACAAGACGTGCAAGTATCGACTGCTCCTTGGAGCGCCGCAGCTGGAACGGCTTGACAGAGCGTGCGTGTGGGGCTGAGGAGTTCGCCACACATTTCTTAACTCAAGGCGAGGCTAGGGACGGAAATTACTTTACTGGTTAAGGACTTAAGCGGTTATAACTGGTGATCAGAACTGCTCCTACTCTGCAGTACTATAAGATGTTTTTGTTGTTTGGCTCATACGCTAGAAAAGCTGTAGTTTCCACCCTTTTCTCACTGAAATTCACGTGGAGGTGGTTAATCAACAATAGATAAAAAAAAGTTCCTCTCTGATTGTGCTACAAGCCGATGTGCAATGGCTTGTACATGCATGTAATTACTGTAATAAAGCCTTGTGATTGCACATATTCAAGGCTAGGCTCCTCATCTGTTTGACATCGATTCGTTTTGAAACTGCGTATACGAGCGATTACAAATCCACGATCTGTGTGGAAATGATTCTATTCCGGAAATACTATGAAAACCCAAATAGTTTCTGGCAGAAAAACCAAGGAGCTTCTGGTCATACATAAAGAACACAAGTGTCAAGGAGCAATGATACGTTCACTGCACGATAACAACGGTGAAGTCACTGATGACAGTGCCACTAAAGCAGAGTTATTAATCACGGTTCTCCGAAACTTCTTCACCAAAGAAGACAAAGTAAATATTCCTGAATTCCTATCAAGAACAACTGCCAAGGCGAGAAACAAAGAAGTAGATTTCCTCGGTGTAGCAAAACAGCTTAAATCTCTTAATAAAGGCACGGCCTTCGGTCCTGATTGTATACCAGTCAGGTTCCTTTCAGAGTATGCTCATAGAATAGCTCCATATTTAGTTATTATATACAACCGCTCGCTCACAGAATGATTCGTACCTAAAGACTGGAAAACTGCTCGCGTCACACCAAAATCCAAAAGGGGAAATAGGAGTAATCCTCTGAATTACAGGCCCATATCACCAACGTCGATTTGCAATAGGGTTTTGGAACATATACTATGTTCTAACACTATGAGTTACCTCGAAGAAAACGATTTATTGAGACGTAGTCAGCACGGATTCAGAAACCATCGTCCTTGTGAAACACAACTAGCTCTTTATACTCATGAAGTAATGAGTGCTATCGAGAAGGGATGTCAAATTGATTGCATATTTTTAGATATCCAGAAGGTTTTCGACACCGTTCCTCACAAGCGTCTACTAACCAAACTGCGTGCCTGTGGAATATCGCCTCAGTTGTGCTACTGGATTCGTGATTTCCTGTCAGAAAGGTCACCGTTCATAGTAACAGACGGAAAGTCATCGAGTAAAACAGAAGTAATATCCGGCGTTCCCCAAGGAAGTATTATAGGCCCTCTGTTGTTCCTGATCTACATTAACGACATGGGAGACAATCTGAGTAGCAGTCTTAGATTGTTTGCAGATGATGTTGTCATTTACCGTCTTTTAAAACCATCAGATGACGAAAACTAATTGCAAAATGATTTAGATACGATATCTGTGGGATGCGAAAAGTGGCAATTGACCCTGAATAAAGAAAAGTGTGGAGTTATTCACGTGAGTACTAAAAGAAATCCGCTAAATTTCGATTACGTGACAAGTCACACAAATCTTAAGGCTGTAAATTCAACTAAATACTTAGGGATTACAATTACAAATAACCTAAATTGGAATGATCACATAGATAATGTTGTGGGTAGAGCAAACCAAAGACTGCGATTCATTGGCAGAACACTTAGAAGGTGCAACAGGTCTACTAAAGAGTTACACCAGGCTTGTCCGCCCTATTCTGGAGTATTACTGTGCGATGTGGGATCCGCATCGGATGGGACTGACGGATCACATCGTAGAAGTACAAAGAAGGGCAGCTCGTTTTGTATTGTCGCGAAGTAGGGGAGATTGTGGTGTCACCGCCAGACACCACACTTGCTAGGTGGTAGCTTTTAAATCGGCCGCGGTCCGCTAGTATACGACGGACCCGCGTGTCGCCACTGTCAGTAATTGCAGACCGAGCGCCGCCACACGGCAGGTCTAGAGAGACTTACTAGCACTCGCCCCAGTTGTACAGCCGACGTTCATAGCAATGGTTCACTGACAAATACGCTCTCATTTGCCGAGACGATAGTTAGCATAGTCTTCAGCTACATTTGCTACGACCTAGCAAGGCGCCGTATTCAATTGATATTGAGATTCTATTAATGTATCATCAAGAGCGATGTTTTACAAATGTGGATTAAAGTTAAGTATTCCAGAAGCTACGTACTTTTCTTTATAGCATTCATTACGTATCCTGTTTCAGACCTCACGCCAGCCTGCGTGAGTTTAAGCGCGTGCCTTTCGGCTTCCTCTCATTGTGTCTAGGCTGTCTTGCCTAGACACAACAGAGACAGTGCCACAGACATGATGCGTGAAGTAGAGTGGCAGTCATTAAAACAAAGGCGTTTTTAGTTGCGACTGGATCTTCTCATGAAATTTCAATCACCAGTTTTCTCCTCCGATTGCGAAAACATTCTGTTGGTACCCACCTACATAGGGAGAAATGAACATCACCATAAAATAAGAGAAATCAGGGCTCCCACATAAAAATGTAAGTGCTCGTTTTTCCCGCTCGCCGTTCGAGAGTGGAACGGTTGAGAGACAGCTTGAAGGTGGTTCATTGAAACCTCTGTCAGGTACTTTATTGTGAATAGCAAAGTAATAATGTATATGTAGATGTTGAAAATGAAAATTGAACAAAATAGCGCTCAGCAACGACTTCGTCAAAATTACGAATCGAAACTGTTCATGGAAGATGGCCACACATAATTTTATTCGGAAAATCATTGTACTGACGAGGAGGGTAACTTTAAATCAGTAACGCGACACATTTAAAATAAATCGATTATTATTTCAATAATATTAATAACTTATACAAAAGATGACACCAAAGACAAAACAGGAGTCTAATCAGCTTCACAGTCAGAGTCAGAGAGAGCTCAACATTGATAACGTTGTCAGTTTTATACACCAAAAACAAAGATCATTTTTGATGGTTTAGTTACAAGTACTTTACTTTTCGGTTATTTCTTTGGGATTACTAATTGATTACTGTCGTACGGTATTTATATTACAATATATATATATATATATATATATATATATATATATATATATATATATATATATGTTATTGACGAAAAACGTTCGCTACAGTGTATCTACTTTAAACTCGTAAGTTGGGATAAATGAGTTCTTATTTGTTAATCTTCTGCTATCGTTTTAGCGATGGCTTAATGCCTTGCTTACTCCCATCCTACTACTGGTGGGGGGCGGAAATCAAACAATAAGCAGGGTGATGCATTGATTCCAATGAAACGATCCAGCCAACAGATGGCAGGGAACATTTCAGCCTTTAACGCAAGATTGTTCCTCTTGACGGGCAGATTACAATATTTCAGATTAGCCAATAATTGTATGAAACACTGAAAATTGGCTTTCTGTTGCCCTTAGAAGCTGTAATATAAGGTACCCGCTACTGGCTCTGGATGAGCAGTTAACTAGTTGGCAGTTTTAGCGCTTTGAATAATACAGATAATCTCTGGTCCTTGCTATAGATTGCCTCTTGTATGTATGACAGCTAAGGCAGTACTGCGCACTGCCATTCTGGAGGCCACTGGGAGGGCTGTGTCGACCTAGACAGGACGCAACCTGTTCCACACGATCATTTTATCCTCTAGGCGTCCATCACAAACAACGGTATACCGACTTTGCACCACTCATTGAAAATTGATGCTATGTTTTCGTCACCGGCGAGTGCAGGATTTGCCTATCGTCAGATGAGCGCCGTAAAAGACTATCGAGGCACCCAGGTGTCAAGCCACTTCTCGGGAGTGCAGTCGCATAGATTCGCCACGGAGGTGGGTCATTCATGTTTTGGGCCTGTTTTATGTACGGATCGCACGCCTCACACCACTATCGAGGGTAAGTCGAGGACTGCGCAATATCGCAACAGGGTGCTCCCACCTACTGTCCAGTCTAAAAATCAACATGTCGATGACAAGTTCGTCTCTGAAAACGACAATGTACAAGCACAACGTGCCCACCTCGTCAAACGTTTCCTCCAGAGGGCATTGTGTCTTCAAGAATGTCGAGATGACTTTGCAGGGTGTTTGCTTTCAGGCGTTTCACGCCGTATGCGGCACCGGCCATATGTCCGACGGAGCACGAAACGAGATCCTCTGAAAAGGCCACCTGTCGCCACTCAGTGGACATCCAGCTGCGGTACTGGCCTGCAGATTCCAGCCTTCGTCGTCCATGAACAGCAGCTAGCATGGGTCCATGAACCAGGAATCTGCTATGGCGGCCTATACATCTATATCCACATCTACATCCATACTCCGCAACCCACCTGACGGTGTGTGGCGGAGGGTACCCTGAGCACCTCTATCGGTTCTCCCTTCTAATCCAGTCTCATATTGTTCGTGGAAAGAAGGATTGTCGGTATGCTTCTGTGTGGGCTCTTATCTCTCTGATTTTATCGTCATGGTCTCTTAGCGAGATATACGTAGGAGGGAGCAATATACTGCTTGACTCTTCGGTGAAGGTATGTTCTCGAAACTTTAACAAAAGCCCATACCGAGCTACTGAGCGTCTCTCCTGCAGAGTCTTTCACTGGAGTTTATCTATCATCTCCGTAACGCTTTCGCGATTACTAAATGATCTTGTAACGAAGCGCGCTGCTCTCCGTTGGATCTTCTCTATCTCTTCTATCAACCCTATCTGGTACCGATCCCACACTGCTGAGCAGTATTCAAGCAGTGGGCGAACAAGCGTACTGTAACCTACTACCTTTGTTTTTGGATTGCATTTCCTTAGGATTCTTCCAATGAATCTCAGTCTGGCATCTGCTTTACTGAAGATCAACTTTATATGATAATTCCATTTTAAATCACTCCCAATGCGTACTCCCAGATAATTTATGGAATTAACTGCTTCCAGTTGCTGACCTGCTATTTTGTAGCTAAATGATAAGGGAACTATCTTTCTATGTACTCACAGCACATTACACTTGTCTACATTGAGATTCAATTGCCATTCCCTGCACCATGCGTCAATTAGCTGCAGATCCTCCTGCATTTCAGTACAATTTTCCATTGTTACAACCTCTCGATATACCACAGCATCAACCGCAAAAAGCTTCAGTGAACTTCCGATGTCATCCACAAGGTCATTTATGTATATTGTGAATAGCAACGGTCCTACACCTGAAATCACTCTTACTTCTGAAGACTTCTCTCCATTGAGAATGACATGCTGCGTTCTGTTATCTAGGAACTCTTCAATCCAATCACACAATTGGTCTGATAGTCCATATGCTCTTACTTTGTTCATTACACGACTGTGGGGAACTGTATCGAACGCCTTGCGAAAGTCAAGAAACACGGCATCTACCTGGGAACCCGTGTCTATGGCCATCTGAGTCTCGCGGACGAATAGCGCGAGCTGGGTTTTACGCGACCGTCTTTTTCAAAACCCATTCTGATTCCTACAGAGTAGATTTCTGTTCTCCAGAAAAGTCATTATACTCGAACATAATACGTGTTCCAAAATTCTACAACTGATCGACGTTAGAGATGTAGGTCTATAGTTCTGCACATCTGTTTGACGTCCCTTCTTGAAAACGGGGATGACCTGTGCCCTTTTCCAATCCTTTGGAACGCTACACTCTTCTAGAGACCTACGGTACACCGCTGCAAGAATGGGGGCAGGTTCCTTCGTGTACTCTGTGTAAAATCGAACTGGTATCCCATCAAGTCCAGCGACCTTTCCTCTTTTGAGCGATTTTAATTGTTTCTCTATCTCTGTGTCATCTATTTCGATATCTACCATTTTGTCATCTGTGCGACAGTCGCGGAACAGTGGTCAAGGAAGCACGGAAATCTCATACTGATTGACCTGGAACCACACGCGCACATTGCGTACTGTGTGGCACGCTGCACTGTGCTGTTCGTAGATGCCATCGTGCCTAGAAAACAAAATGCACACAGGAGTGGATGCTGCCGTAGCGTCTTGGTTCACCTGGGCGGTGAGTTGCGCAGTAGTTGCACGTCTATTCACCCGGGCACATCTCTGTAGCCATGGTTGACCCCTGTCATATGTGATCCATGATGCACCAGAGTTACCTCGGCACTGGTTCTGGACAGCGCCATTTTGCCATGCATGGTATATTTTTACCACGGCGGAATGCGAACAGGGTAGCACCCTTGGCCCGAAAGCCAATGATCGTGCCCTTTTGGACATGAGATAAACCGCTCCGTTTCCGCTTTACGACAATGAATGCTCTCTTTGTCCGCGTTCCCCCCGCCCCTCCGCCCCCCCCTCTATACTCTCTATACACTGTACACTGCTAGTGATGCCGCCCGTCATCTGTGAATGGTCATTGCACGTTGACGCCGAACATACGCAGCGGCCGCTTGAATGTGACTGGACCACGTAGTTTCGGTGATTTCAGTTGAACTTTTATCAACAAATTGTGAACCCCTGAACTCCAAACATTTGACGAGAGACTGCGAGTCTACATTTAAGCTTGCTACGAGAGCATCCTGAACAGTAATGCCTCAGATTTTTTAAAATTTTGTTACTCACGAAAACTTGAAACAGTGCAAACTTTATTAACATTCTACATTTTTATTCTTCATGCGTACCTATTTATTCCCAACGTAGTCACCGTAGCAACGATAAAACTTTTCCAAACGAGACACAAGTTTCACTGATACCGTCGCTGCAGAATGTTGTCTGCCTGCTTAGCTGAGTGGTAACGTGTTTGCCTAGCATGCAGCGGACCCGGGTCCGATTCTCGGCGGGTTTGGAGAATTTCTCGGCTGGGGGACTGGGTGTTGTGCTGTCATCATCACCATCATCCTCACCGGCACGCAAGTCGCCCAATGTGGCGTCACCTGCAGTAAGACTTGCAGCTCGGCGGCCGAACTCCCCTGGATGGGGCCTCCCGGCTGTCAGTGCCATACGATCATTTCATTTTTTGCAGAATGTTTGACTTTGTTGACGGAGCCATAACGTCAGCTCTGTGTGCACCGCTTTATCACTGTCAAAGTGAAGTCCTGGAAGGTGTTCTGTAAGTTGTGGAACAAATGAAAATAGGATGGTGCCAAGTTGGGGCGGTATGGAGGATGACCTATGATGGCGAAGCTAAGGGGTCGGATTGTAGCAGATGTGGCAGCGCTGTGTGGTCCGCCTTGGTCATGCTGATGGAGAGGCTGTTCCATGTATAGATGATTTTTTTTCAAATTTCTGCTTTCCGTTTTCTGAGGGTCTTGTGTTACGCCGACAGTTACGTTACACGCCGCCATGTTACACTTTAAAATTCGGAGCCCTCTAACGGAAGAGGGTTCCAACTTGCGTCAGCGAAGCACGAAAGTCAGGAACATATAATACCTGAACCAATATTGAGAAAAAAAAAGAAAAATTCGAAGTCATTACTTTTCAGCACGCCGCCGTATTTGCCAAAAAGTTTAAATGACCAGAGGAGAGAACACGCAGATTTACTGCTTTTTTAAAAATTATTTAGGCCCATGCTATTTTCTTTCTATATATTATCTTTCGAATGAATAGCAACAAGCAGTAAGAAAATCGACGTATAAGCAAAGTCGTAAAAGTAGTTAGTGATGAGCAAAACTGGAAGGGAAAGAACACACTTACCAGAAAAGACAGAAAATATTTGTTAAATGTTGGAGTAGTATTCTAAATGTTCTTCAGTCGACCAACGATTGAACTTTAGATTTTCCATGTCTTGTACCGTGACTTTTAACGTTCGCAGTACTTTACGTAAGTGGAAACAGTGGCACCATTGTTCAACATTCTGCATTGTCCAATGTAGGCGACCTGGTTCTCATGGCAGAGAAAATCAAAGTCGTAAAGCCTCTCATGGAAGCTTAAGTAAGCGATTCTGGTGTTTAAATCTAGTTATGGTTTAAGTGAAGGTCAGAGTTCGTTTTGTGGACGAATGCCTTTTTTATATAAAAACGCACAAATTTTTACCCTATTCCAACATTGCTACACTTTGATTACAAATTATTTAATTCGAAACAAAGAAACATTCATTTGTATTAATTATTTAAATTGGTTGTAGGTAAGAGTGGTAATCAACCTTAAAAAGTGGCTAAAATAACGTATAAGGAATGACTGTGTCGCTGCAAGCAGTGTTTTGGAACTCAAGGCAACACATAAATTGCTTTTTCTTTCATTTTTTAGGTGCCCCAATTCTCGAACGACCTCGTTATACTGTACAACATATGCAGAAGATCGAATTATTGAGGATATAGTGGCCGTCTAATGAACTGTTAGCCACAAGGTGGTTTTTTGCTGAGGCGTGTACACGCGAACGTTAAAAAACGTGGCCAATTATGCTGTAAGTAGATGGAGGACGATAAAAAAATAACGCCAAGGTCTTCAGCAACAAAGAATTATGCATCGATCTGACAAATTTCCGCATAAGAACCGACCGTGGCATTTCGGAATGTTGTTTAGCTGCTGCTTACGAAACTTGTGACCAGCCCATTGCTCGACCAGTAACGCCAGATAGTGAGTCTTAAAATGATTGTAAAATCTTGAATGTTGGACAGACGACTCATTTTAATACTGCTAACAACCCAAGGTATGACCTGTTGTGTTAGCTGTGTTGTTGTTGACTGGGATCAAAGTCTTACGCATAGCTGTTTAGAATAATCGCCTAATAAAGTCAATGGTCCCGGCGGAGGTTCGAGTCCTCCCTCGGGCATGGGTGTGTGTGTCTCTCCTTAGGATAATTTAGGTTAAGTAGTGTGTAAGCTAAGGGACTGATGACCTTAGCAGTTAAGTCCCATAAGGTTTCACAGACATTTGAACATTTTTTGAATAAAGTCAAAACGAAAAAGTATGCGCCTAAGTATTCGTTGTCGGTAAAGTGTGCAAAATGAGTTTCTAAGTTAGTTCTAAGCGAGCAGGTGGAGCAGGAGATTCTTGTTTAACGTCCCGTCGACAACGACGTCCTTAGAGACAGAGAACATGTTCGGGCGAGGGAAGGATGCCGAAGGAAGTCGGCCGTGCCCTTTCAAAACAACCACTCCGTAATTTGCGCTAAGTGATTTAGAGAAATCACGAAAAACCTAAATCTAAATGGCCGGAACCGGGTTTGAACCGTCGTCCTCCCGAATGAGAGTTCAGTGTGCTAACCGGTGCGCTACCTCAGCTGCAAAGGAGCAAATTAAGCTGTTTTCGGGTAGTTTGTAACACTGCGACGTCATTTTTGAAAGATAAAACTATGATTTAGCATTTTTGTGCGATTTGTGTAGTGACATTTGTATTGCTTGCAGAAAAGGGCGTTTGCTGGAGTTTGAGGACATCTCCCAAGCAAATGGAAAGACTTTTGTGCTACAGTTCCTCCATTAGGAGTACGTATTTTTAGAGATGTTCCGGTGCATCATATCAGCACGTTCGATAAGGGGGATGGACACCTAATGTATTAAAAACGTGAGTGAAGTTTTCATCGATAGTCTTTGAGAGACGTCCACGCAGCACCGATCTCCCTAAAGAAGAAAGAAGACGAGGAAACAGATTGGGTTCAAATGGTTCAAATGGCTCTGAGCACTATGGGACTTAACATCTGAGGTCATCAGTCCCCTAGAACTCAGAACTACTTAAACCTAACTAACGTAAGGACATCACACACATCCATGCCCGAGGCAGGATTCGAACCTGCGACCGTAGCAGTCGCGCGGTTTCAGACTGGCGCGCCTAGAACCACTCCGCCACTCCGGTCGGCAACAGATTGGCGATTGAGGTGGGGAATGGGGAAGAGAGGTAGCCGAGGTCGCTAACGCACGCCTGTGGGACAACGCTTAACTCGGAGGTACGCCGGTTCATATCTTGGTGGTGGCGGTGGTTAGTGTTTAACGTCCCGTCGACAACGAGGTCATTAGAGACGGAGCGCAAGCTCGGGTTAGGGAAGGACTGGGAAGGAAATCGGCCGTGCCCTTTCAAAGTAACCATCCCGGCATTTGCCTGAAACGATTTAGGGAAATCACGGAAAACCTAAATCAGGATTGCCGGAGACGGGATTGAACCGTCGTCCTCCCGAATGCGATCATATCTTGGTGGTGGATGAAGTTTTAGATATCGGTATTTGGCCTGTAAGGAGAAGAAAGGTGGCGGCCGAAAGTTCCCGATCACCAGTCTTTGCGCCAGTGTCTTGTATTAAACTTGAAAACTCACCGCAGCGTCTCATGAAGTGAGGCCATATTGACACTGTTGTAAAACTGACCCGTGCGTGTTTTCGATATGTAATCGAAAGCGCGATGTAACCTTTTTTCCTGCACCTACGCAACCGCTCGCTTCGCGCCTCGCCATGGGGCAGACGTGCGTTCTACCGCGCTGACTTAAAGGCGCCCACTTTGGTTTTTGTGGAAAACAAAAACCGAAACGGCGGCAAAGAAGAACAGTGCCAAAAACGGAGCTAAAACACGGAACCTGCCACTGAAGACGCCTTGCAGAGAATAAAGGCGAAACTCGTATGATACGAAAATTGTGTTTCGTTCAGTTGTAGTTAGACGGTCAACAAGTAAAAATTAACAATATACGTAATGTTACACGCAACTGAGGAAGACAGGACTACAAAAGTTAAAGTCGGTCCTGGAACTTAATCTACTATTTATTGCGACAATATGCACACCAAAAGCAGAATTGCTGAACGATGGTGATTCGCATCCGGTGGACTGGCTTTGTTAGGGCGGCAGGATGTAGACCAGTGATTCGTAGACCAGTGGTTCCCAAGCTGGTGTAATTACCCCCTGAGGAGTAAAACATAAAAGTATTCAATTGTTTTTTGGTCACGAAACTAAATTATTTTTAAAAGCTCAGTTCTATTGTCAACATTTCGTAAGACTACAGTCCTGATTACGTAGTTACCATTAATGCATTTTTCTTTCAAATACTAGCATTGAAACGTCTCTGTTAGACTCGTGTCATACTGTTTAACTTGTATTTAGCGCTGCCACGCTCAATTATTTGTATCTTAGTTTTGTAGTCCTGTTTGTTCCCATTCAATGGTACCCAGATACATTAAAGTATAAATTTTCCGGTAAGCATCTAATCTTAGTATATTACCTACATTTTGTGCACCCAAATTTCCTTTTTCTCTTTGTCCTCTGTATGAATGACTCAGTGTGTATGTTCAATTTGTGGTATATTTGGTAACAATAAGGCATCTGGCTGCCTGCTGTGGTATAGTGACAGTGTAGCCAACGTAGCTTTCTCAGTCGAGGCAGAGAGATTTGCACCCTTTCTCTCTTCCGGCTACCTGGGGGACGTTCGCTGCAGGAAGAGCGTGCCCTCGGTACTCTGGTCTGGACCTTGGCTGAGCGAAGATGGTAGTCTTAAGAGCGACTTTGCGTTGATGAGTGTGTTAATGCGTGATCGTGTGTAGCTATTCTGATGTACACGTTTGATTTGCTAGTCAGTTGTAAAGTTCGGTAGTCGAATCCTTATATTTTTCAGAGTGCAGTCAAGAGTGTATTTTCTGTATTTAGTTTGTCTGGTCCTTGCTTTGTGTAACCAGAACACCTGGTTACCCCAGAACAGGTTTAAAATTCAGTTGCCAGACTTCTCTTTTAAATGGAAGGTATATGTAATCTTTTCTCGTGTCTATGTGTTTTATTTCTTCTACTTCTCATTTCGTTTCAATTTTAAGATCGTGATACTATTTTCGTAGCACGTCGTGGTGTCTTCGCCTTGTTAATTTCAATACCGTCTTGAATAAGTTTTATTCTTAACTCCACGTGATATTTCATCGCTATTTGTGTCTATACGATTTACATGTGAGTTCTTGAAGCTTTCACGAGTCTTAGTAATTTTGCTTTGTGCGTGAATATTCACGTCAATTGCGAGTGTTTCACGGCAGGATACCTAACTTCTATTTGTAAGGTGATGCAGATAAATTTCTTTGTCGGAAAGCGTTCAGATGGTTCAGATGGCTCTGAGAACAATGGGACTTAACATCTGAAGTCATCAGTCCCCTAGACTTAGAACTACTTAAACCTAACTAACCTAAGGACATCACACACGCCCATGCCCGAGGCAGGATTCGAAACTGCGACCGTTGCAGCAGCGTGATTCCGGACTGAAGTGTCTAGAACCGCTCGGCCGCAGCAGCCGACTCGGAAAGCATTCCACAGTATTATTATGCACAGTAATCCAATCATAGCGACAGGGCTGAACCACTGAGTCTTTGACTTACTGTGATGGGCAAAATTCTTTGTATCTCTATTCTTGGTTGAATGAATTGTGATTGTTTGTGTGAACTTTTCCCATAAGCACCCAAAATTTGCTTTTAATTCATTAGCACAATGTATCACAGCAATCAGTATCATAATATAAGTGAATTAATTAGTTAAAGAACAGGCAACGACAGATCATAGTGTAGGACAACTTTTTGAATTTTCGATATGGTGTTTTATTTTAATAAACTACGTTAAGCGGTCATAATTGTTTCTCAGAAAAACCCCTCCGTTTTGTAAAATTATTATTAATACATCTCACCTGGCGTTTCTGAAGCACAAAAGACAGGCCTTATATCTGTAGACTTTTGTCTGATTATCTTATTTCGTTGTTGAGGGTTACCTTCTGCTTGCTCTGAATTATCTGATTAATCATTTGTGTTTAAATTGTTCCCATATGATTCTTACACGTATTCAGTCGAATCTTTTTATTAATATTAACACGTTAGTTGTGGTTAAGAATTCAGTGACTAATTCAGTTCATATATTAAATGTTTACAATTTTAATTAAATTGATTGGCGACCCAGAAAAATTTTGTAGTACTGGAAACTTACAGTAGGCTGCAGAGTTTCGCGTTGGCCCACTTCCCCCCAGTTCCTGTTTGCAAATCACTCTCCAGACAACCATTCAACCATTAATAGCCATTTAGCATAAATGTGAGTGACTATGTGGTGAAGACTACAGGTTGTAAAACGAATAGATGAACAACAGCTTCCTACCATAATCTATTAACTACACACATACTTTCTATGATGCATCTGTAAGAATAGAATTGAAACATATATGTCACACTTGCTTAAATATCTCATGAAAATACCTTCTCCGAATTTTAAGCAAATCGCACGATGGGTAAGAAATTGCTTCATTACTCACTATGTCACATATAAACCGCGCGGGGTAGCCGTGAGGTCAGAGGCGTCTTGTCGCGCCTCCCCTCCTCCCCCCCGCCCTCCCACCCTTCTCCCCGCTGTCGGGGGTTCGAGTCCTCCCTCGGGCATGGGTGTGTCCTTAGCATAAGTTAGTTTAAGTTAAATTAAGTAGTGCGTAAGCCTAGGGACCGATGTCCTCAACACTTTGGTCCCATAGTCCTTACCACAAATTTCCAAATTGCCTGCGCAACAGTAACTATGTAATGGATCCTTTATTTCTGTGGGACCTACGTATTACGAGGGGAGTTCATGTCTTTCCTGAAAGCAGGTTAGTTTTATTTGGGATTGCAAGACAGCATGTCATTCTCCAATATTTTGGCTACAAAACCCTATTTTTCTACATAATCTCAGTTCAATGCGACGGCTTTACGCACCTTACTGTGAGGGCCTGTACGCCTACATGGTACCACGCTAATGGTCGGCTTCCGCGCCATCCTCTTGCTGCATCCATAACACCCCCAATATCCACGTACTGCTTCCTGCTGAGCGCATCCTTTTTTTCGGCTCAGAAGATGGAAGTTGGAAGGTGCGAAGTCCATGTTGCATGGTGGATGAGGAAGAACAGTCGAATGAAGTTCTGTGAGCTCTTCTTCTGTGCACAGACTTCTATGAGACCCAGCGTAGTCATAGAGAAGGAGATATCAGATTGGATTCTTTTGGCGATGATTATGCTGAAGTCGTTTTTCCAGTTCTTGATGGTAGCACAGTAAACCTCAGAGATGATCGTTCCACTATGATAGAGGAACAGAGTAACGCCTTCAGAGTCCCACAAGAAGGTCGCCATGACTTCACGTGCTGAGGATGCGGCTTTCAACTTATTCTTCGGGGTAGGGATGGTGTGGCGCCGCTCCACGGATTGCCGTTCTGTTTCCCGTTCGAAGTGATGAACCCATGTTTCATCAGCTGTGACGATGTTCGACAAAAAATTGTTAGGATCACCCTTCTAACGCTAAGCAGTTCTGTACTGATGGACCTTCGATGCTCTTTATCGTCTTCTGTTAGTCAGTGAGCAACCCAATGGTTACTCACCTTTGAGTACCTGAACTGGTGGACGAGTGAGTCATCTGTACCAAAAGAGACATCCAGTTGTGCAGCGAGGTGTTTGATGGTAATCCGTCGATCATGTCGAATTAGAATGTCTGCACATTCCAAGACTGCAGCAGTCACAGCTGTGTGCGGCTGGCCGGCACGCGGGAGATCGGAAATGTTCGCCCGACCTTGTTGCGATGATGACAGACGCCTAGCCCAATTACTCAGCGTGCTTTTATTCACTGACAGGTTTCCGTAGAAAAAAAATGGTTCAAATGGCTCTGAGCACTATGGGACTGAACTTCTGAGGTCATCCCCTAGAACTTAGAACTAGTTAAACCTAACTAGCCTAAGGACATCACACACATCCATGCCCGAGGCAGGATTCGAACCTGCGACCGTTAAATGTCTATCCTTCCGGCTACTTATGGAACAAGCGTCAAAAAAATTCCTTTTTCGGACTAAAATGCACTTTAAAGCTTTCTTAACATCTTTAACTCCAAACTGGTAGGTTTCTACAGGCATAGAATCGGTAAACTATTTGAGAGTTAAAACTTCCTGGCAGATTAAAACTGTGTGATGGACAGAGACTCGAACTCTGGACCTTTGCCTGTCGTGGCCAATCGCTCTACCAATTATTATTATTACTTTTTGTTGGTCTGATTTTGTTGTACATTGTTAGTTGAATTTGTTCGGGGCGGACGTCCGATGACAGTCGTTTGGGTTTTTCGTTGATACATTCACTCAGTTTTTTGTTACAGAGGATAGCTAACCTTCCGACCGGACACACTGAGCTACAGCGCCGGCAACCAGCTGAGCTCCCCAAGCACGACTCACGCCCCGTCTTCACAGCTTTACTTCCTTCAGTACTTCGTCTCTGAGCCGTGGTAAAAATTGCTGTTTTGAAGAGCGCGCCGCAGCGCGTAGTGTGAAGCAGTCGCCCTCCGTTTCTGGCGGTGGCGCAGCTGTGGCAATCGCAGCTTTGGTGTCTCCCTCTGGTGGGAAAGAGGCGCTATGAGCTCGCCAGTCGGTCAGTCTGGGTCAGTCTCTCGTCCCCAGCTTGCTAGTCTGTCTCTCGTCCGCACTTGTTAGGCAGTTAGTGTCTGTCTGTCGTTCGGAGTGCTAGTACGTCTGTCGTTCGGATCAACCTTTAAAGCCGGCGAAATGAGAGTCTTTCCACTCCGCCAGTAAGAGCTCAGCAAGTGGTCGCCCGGTCGGGGCTGAGTTTCTGCATCTGAGTCTGCGCTTTAGGCTGCCAATTTGCTCAGGCAATGGTCATTGGCGGTTGGATCGATCGGTTGGTCGGTCGCGCACTGAGACACAAGATGACTTGTCCGTCTTGAGCGTCGGCGCATGAGAGGTCGCCACGTGAGTCCAGTAGGCCGCGGCATATAGCGAGGGTTAGTGACTTCGCGGTCGACACGAGAGCAACAGGAGTCAACCCACGACATCGGTCTGGCCGGTGCGAGCTGCGACATCGTGAGATGGGAGATCGGAGCGCCTTCCTGCGTCCGTTGAAGCGGCTGGCAGCGGACGGTTCGGGAGAGCGATTTGGGGGTGCTGCGCCAGGTCTTCTCGCGAAATCGCTGTTTATTAGAAGTTATGTGATTGGAGATATGTTGTTTCATTTACTCTTGTTAAATTCTACTTGTTTTCTTGGTCAGGTCACCAGACGTTTTGCTTTGGGGTCGTCCCACCATTCTTCTCCGTTTGCCCACCTGCGGGAAGGAGGTTGTTTATAAATTGGGTGGTCCGTTTTTCCCTTGTTGAGTAGGGGCGGGTTAGAGCAACCTACGGTTCGGTTGTTCGGTAATCTCCCTATCAATCTACCGTACGTTAGAAGCTGCCTCTGTCATGTTTGTCAGATTTGGTGTGTTCACGAATTTATTGCTTTGAGTGTAACGGCCTAGTACCTGAAATATGTTTTGATGTTTGGAAACTTTGATATTATTGCCTATGATCTTGAGAGGCGGTATCTGTGTACTGCAGAGCATCTTAACTATTGTTTGGCCAACCTTGTAGAATTTTATATAAGAATACATTTCATGGGCTATTATTTAAATGATCATTTTAGTATATAAAGTTGGCACCCTTTCACCATAAGACTTTCTTAGAAGTTAAAATCAAGTAGCACCTTTGGTGGCAAGGTTAATATTTTAATTGTTAGTGTTTTGTACCATTTCCATCCCTCCTACGGGGGGTGCATAGTTTGTGTGCTTGTGTAAATTGTTAAAACTCTTAGTTTAAAGTTATCTGGTGTGTTGCAGATTTGCACCAGTGTACTCTTTGAGAGGCTGTTGTGAGCGGTCGTAACTACGGCCGTGTCAAAAGGGAGCGGCAAGGTTCTCTGCCCGAAAGCTCATACAGACAAAACTTGTTTCTTTCTGCCTCTGAATAAATTGTAACTTTGATATTTAGTTGGTGTTTTCTGATTATAATTTTAAATCTGTTGCTTTTAAAAAATGGTTTTAGGCATTATTAAAGTGAATAAAATTCCCATTTGTTAAAAGGAATTTGGTTATGATTTCATCAGTTACTCCCTGGCAACTACTTCCATGCTTATATAGTGTGGTAAAAGTGTTCATGTACTTGATGAATCGCTAGTAAATAAAATAAATTCTTAAGAATATTCTTTGAAAATAAATCACGGTTCAGTCTCCTACTTTGCAAACGCCGAGGTACTGGCGGAAGTTTAGCTGTGAGGACGGGGCGTGAATCGTGCTTGGGTAGCTCAGTTTGTCGCCGGCACGGTAGCTCAGTGTGTTCGGTCAGAGAAATGGTTAATTTCTGTAATAAAAGAACTGAGTGAAGGGACCAACAACGAACTTCAACGGATGTCATTTGACGTCAGCTACGACCAAATACATCGAACAATAACGAACAAAATGGAAAAAGGAAGTTGGTAGAGCACTTGTCCGCGAAAGACAAAGGCCCGGGTTCGAACCTCGGTCCGGCACACATTTTTAATCCTCCAGCAAGTTTCATATGAGCGCACACTCTGCTGCAGAGTGAAAGTCTCATTCTGGATACCTGAGCATTGTCATACAGTTTTACATAATGTTACAGGATATACTGATGATGATTAATTTATGTTAATGGTGACGAAGCCATAAAACCTGGAGTGTAGAGCAGTGGAAGAGAGTCATTTGGCGGGATGAGTCCTGTTTCACGCTGTTCCCAACTTCTGGCCGAGTTTACGTCCGTAGAGTGAAACATGGTGCGGGTTCCGTGATGATTTGGGCAACCATATCATGGTATTCCATGGGCCCCATGGTTGTTCTGCAAGCTCACATTACTACCAAAGATTATGTGACTACTGTGCCTGATCAGGTCCATCCCATGTTACAGTGTTTGTTTCCCAATGGTGACGCTGTGTTCCAATACTACAGTTCCCCTGTCTACACCGCCCGCATCGTCCGGACTGGTTTTGTGAGCACGAAGATGAATTTTCACATCTGCCCCGGCTGCCACGGTCAGCATCTCAATATTACTGAGTTCTTGTGGTCTACTTCGGAGACGCGGTTGAGTATCCGCTATCGTCGGTAGCTGAACTTGTCAGTAATTTACAGGGTAAATGGTATAAGGTTCCCTCGAAAACCATACACGACCTATATTTATCCATTCCGAGACGACTGGAAACTAACAGTTTTCCTACGCGGTATTAGGCATGGAAATGTGTTCTTGATTCTTCCATACTTTTCGCCAACTTCTGTATGTTGGGTTTAGGAGGGGAAAAAGAGCATGAAGCGCTAGTTCGGTCTCGTAGAATGGCTAGCACAAGTGGGAAACTAGTGCCAGTGATAGAGAACACATTCTCGTCAGGGATAGGTCTTAACCGTCATGGACGATTCTCAAAGAATTTGATGCTTCTTTCTACACGTCTTTCTTATTCAATGAATAGAAATTCATTGGTGTTTCGTGTAATGTAACTGCAGAACAGTAGAACTGAAATATTACTCGTATAGGCTTGACGTAAATAAGAGTGGTACGATTCGTAAGAATTACCTATAAAGCTCTTTTTTGAAATCATTCGTCTGTTCGACGACCTTTCTTGTGCATATCATTCGGGAGAATTATGGAATGAACATGCAAAAACCACAAGAAGTCAATTTAGCTTTCACTGCAACACAACAAGAAGAAATTATTTTGCACGATGTGTCATACAACAGGTTTGCAGGTTTATAGGCTCCCACATAATAAAACAAGATAAATGGCACACTCAAGAAAACTATTAAATCTTCGTGAAATATACGTGCGATACTGCACACCGCTAGGTTGGTAGCTTGTTTTACGTAAATTTATAATTGGGAGTTTTCGAAGGTCTAATCTGAGCTTGCTTACCTTTTATATGTGGTGGACTATTTACGTAATACAGGCTTGTTTGAATATTCCTCGTTTATGGAGCCCATTAGACGCAAGTGAAAGGAGGCGTCTCGCGTTGGCACCGTAATGTGATTACTTTAGCCTGAAGGACGGTGTAGCACGACACACACACACACACACACACAGCCCCAGCGAGGCAAGATTACATCTGGGACGGCTTCAGCAAGAATCGGGAACTGCACGGCATGATATGGTAATACGTAGAACGTCATAACGGCTTTCTTGAAAAGGCCATTTCTGATCCTTCAATTAAACGGCGCATGAGATGCAAAGCCACTTCACAGAGTAGAGAAAGACAAAACGCTTTAGTCTACAATAGCGGCATTTGCGAAGTGATGTGAGTTCTTCATGTAAGCAGATATTGCTGAAGAATACGTTTTCCTACCAAATTACACTGAAGTATTTTACAGTGGCGGAAAAAACAGCAACACCAAGAAGGACTTGTGCTAAAAGGAAGCTGGTAGGCGTGTTTCTACATCTGAAGGTTATGCCTATTCATATTTCAAATGGGTCAAATAGCTCTGAGCACTATGGCACTCAACTTCTGAGGTCATCAGTCCCCTAGAACTTAGAACTACTTAAACCTAACTAACCTAAGGACATCAGACACATCCATGGCCGACGCAGGATTCGAACCTGCGACCGTAGCGGTCACGCGGTTCCAGACTGTAGCGCCTAGAGACGGTCGGCCACTCCTGCTGGCTATTCATATTTCGTGTCAAATGGCTCTGAGCACTATGAGACTTAACATCTATGGTCATCAGTCCCCTAGAACTTTGAACTACTTAAACCTAGCTAACCTAAGGACATCACACAACACGCAGTCATCACGAGGCAGAGAAAATCCCTGACCCCGCCGGGAATCGAACCCGCGAACCCGGACGTGGGAAGCGAGAACGCTACCGCACGACCACGGGCTGCGGACTATTTCGTGTCAGTCGCGTAAGAGTGGCACTGTTAGCGCCACTATGAGGAAGCAAATCCGTTTTCTTTAAATGCACGCTGTAACGGGCGTGAGTGTTAATTAAGTTTGAGATTTTTAAGGCGACAAATATGCCATTATCAACAACTCACTGAATTTGAATGAGGTCGTGTAATAGGGCTGCAAGAAGCAAGATGTTCCTTCTGCGATACTGCAGAAAGACTGATTGCTGGCAGCTGTGGGCACGAGAATGTGCGATCGCAAGAAGACCGGGCACGTGGCACTGGCGAGAGAGGAGCGTATGGCTCTGGCGCATCGTACTGCATCTGCAGCAGCAATCTGAGCAGCAATTGGAACCACAGTGACACAACCAAGTGTTACAAATCAGTTACTTCGAGGACAGCTCGCAATCAGACGCCCTGTAGCGTGGATTCCCCTGACCCCAGACCACCGCAATTTGCGACTTCAGCGGTGTCAAGCGGGAGCTCATTGGAGAACAGGGTGGAGGTCTGTTGTGTTTTCTGAGCAAAGCTGGTTCTGTCTCGGTGCCAGCGATGACCGCGTGCTGGTTAGAAGGAGGCCAGTTGAGGACCTTCACCCAACCTGTCTCCGAGCTGGAGGCACTGGACCTGCACCTGGAGTTGTTGTGTGACGCACGATTTCGTATGATAATAGGAGCACTTTCGTTTTTTATTACACCCACCCTGTCTGCAAATTTGTACCTCAATCTGATATTCGACCTGCTGTGCTGATATTCAGGAACAGCGTTCGAGTGAGCTGAGCCGTGGTAAAAGTTGCTGTGTTGATGAGCGCGCCGCAGCGCGTAGTGTAAAGCAGTCGCCCTCCCGTTTCTGGCGGTGGCGCCGCTGTGGCAGTCGCAGCTTTGGTGTCTCCCTCTGCTGTGAAAGGGGAAAGGTAGCCTGCTCACGTGCGTTTAAGAGGTGCGATAAGCTCGCCAGTGGTCAGTCTGGGCGAGTCGGTTAGTCTGTCAGTCTGGGAGTCGGTGCAGCGAGGTGGCAGAGTCAGTCAGAAGGCAGACACTCTCATGTTAGTCGGTCGGCTCTAAGTCTCAGTCGCCGTTGGGTTGTGGACTGAGTCGGGTTCGTCATTACTCCGAGGTTGGACGAGTTGGCAGTCAGCAGCAGGCAGGTCCGCACGGTGCAGGTACGCGCCGGGGCCGCGGTCGACGCAGACGGAAGGCCGTTGGTCGATCGGTCGGCTGGTCGTCGGATGGCGACATGTGGTCTGACACCAGGATCAGCCGGGAGGAGTTGGTAGCCAGCAGCAGTCGGGTCCGTATCGTGTTAGTAGTCGTCGGGACCGCTGTCGGCGAAAGCGGGCTGCCGTTGGTCGTTTGCTCGGCCGGTCGTCACAGTCTGGGATCCTCAGGATGAACACTATTTCTCCGAGTCGGGATGTGGTTGGACCTTGTTGGTTCGTTGGTACTGGGGAACAACGTAGTCTCCACAGCGCGAAGCCAGGCCGGGGCTTCTGGCGGCGGGCACGCGCGGTTGCATTTGGAGACGCTAGCTGCGAGAGCGACATTTCGCTTTCCTCCGGAGCAGCATCCTCAAGTTGAGTGATTAGTGACTTCTTTTAAAATCTCGACTGTTACGATTGGTTCGTTATTTGTGGATTGCTGTTTCCTCAGCCGTTCACGCGTGTGATAAGAAGTGGTGTGTATTGTTGTCTAGCACCCGCAGCCTTCTTCCGTAGTGATTTGACAGTTGTGACTTGTGTTTTCTGTATTCTTTAAACCTGTCTTGAGTGGTGTTTGATGCCTTGATCTTGCTTAGACCGAGTTAGAAAGTGTGGGTATCTTGGTTTACTCGTCGTCGGCCGATATTCTCTGTTGTTTGTCCAGTTGGATCTGACGGTTGGAAATCGGTCGGATTGTCGGTCGGAGTGCTAATGTCTGTCTGTCTGTCGGTCTGCCGCAAGTTAATAGCTGCCTTTGTCATGTTTGTCGGATTCGGTGTTGACGAATTTATTGCTTAAAGGCCGAATTATTGAAATATGTTTCTATCTTGCTTATCATCTTGCGAGGTTATGTATGTGAAATGTAGAGCATGTTGTACATTTTATGTAAGTCTGCATTTTATGGGTTTTATTTAAATAGTTATTTTAGCTTATAAACTTGCCACCCTTCCACCGTAAGAGTCCTTTAATAATAATTAAAAAAATAAAAAAAAATTGCACTTTCGGTGGCAAATAATTTGAGGTTGTACCATTTCCATCCCTCTTACGGGGTGCATAGTTTACGTGGTTGTGTGAGTTGTTAAAAATTTTTCAGTTTAAAGTAATCTGGTGTGTTGCAGATTTGCACCAGTGTACTCTTTCAGAGGTTGTTGTGAGCGGTCATGTTGAGAGGGAGCAGGCAAGCCTCTCAGCTCGAAGGCCCCTCTGTTAATATTGTTATTTGCCTCCAAATAAAACTGTAACCTGATATTTCGAGTGTGCTTTTCTGCTTATAAATTTAAATGTTTCGAAAAAGCTTTTAGGAATAAAGTAATTTTCCATCAGATACTTCCTGGCAACTACTTCCACGCTCACCTAGTGTGATTAAGTGTGTCAATGTTCTTGATGAATCGCCAGTAAATAAATTATTAAAAAAATATTTTTTGAAAGTAAATTCACGGTTCAGGAGTGTTTCCCAACAGGACAACACTCGCCCACATGCCGATGTTGTAACCCAACATGCTCTGCAGAGCGTCGATCACCAGATGTATCTCCAATGGAGCACATATGGGACATCATTGGACGGCAGTTCCAGCGTCATCCACAAACAGCATTAATCATCCCTGTATTGACTGACCAATTGCAACAGGCATGGAAGGCCATCCCATAAACGGACATCCGGCACCTGTACAACGCAATGCATTCACGTTTGCGTGCTTGCATTCAACATTCTGGCGGTTACACCGATTGTTAAAGTACCAGCATTCCACATTTGCAGTGGCTTATCTCGCGCTTGCACTAACGTGTGATCTTGGAACATTAATCACGTAAATATGTTACCTAGAAAAACCTATTCCCTACATTACATTACTCTACATTAATTTTTTTTGGTGTTGTGATTTTTTTCCGTCATTGTGTTTAAGCAATTTAACTCCTGTCCACGCACTTGTAACGGTAACTAACCAAATTGTGCGGAGCAAAGGAACATGTGTCCATGAATATTCAGCGGTGTGTTAGATGACCTATATCAGAATAAAATTCCGAACTGTAACCGAGTATTAAAAATCGTTATTTGTCCTAAAGAGTTGTGATGAATGTCCCCATGGGTTTCCGGCCCTTCACGTTCCCCTCTCCATTCAGAGTACTAATTTTTCATTCACTGTAGCCACGCCGGCCGGAGTGGCCGAGCGGTTCTAGGCGCTACAGTCTGGAACCGAGCGACCGCTACGGTAGCAGGTTCGAATCCTGCGTCGGCCATGGATGTGTGTGATGTCCTTAGGTTAGATAGGTTTAAGTAGTTCTAAGTTCTAGGGGACTGATGACCTCAGAAGTTAAGTCGCGTAGTGCTCAGAGCCATTTGAACCATTTGAGCTGTAGTCACTCTAGCAGGGTGTTAAAATGCACTGTAAATTAAGCAATGTAGAAAACATGAGCTTCCGTAAAGTCAGATGTATGTTGTAGCAGTACATGAGAAAACACTGGTACAATAAAATTGATAGATGTTAGCGTCCAGACTGGAACTGTGCCATACATGGCAGAATTCCGGCTAGTTTTGTTTAGAGGGGAAATTTGTACTTGTAGGTAGCATGGGCATAAAAGACGAAAGCCGTTCAAAAATGGCTCTGAGCACTATGGAACTTAACATCTATGGTCATCAGTCCCCTACAACTTAGAACTACTTAAACCTAACTAACCTAAGGACATCACACAACACCCAGTCATCACGAGGCAGAGAAAATCCCTGACCCCGCCGGGAATCGAACCCGGGAACCCGGGCGCGGGAAGCGAGAACGCTACCACACGACCACGAGCTGCGGACACGAAAGCCATGTTCGACATCTTTTTGAAGTAGACAAATCTATCATCCTGAAGAATTTGATCCACATTTACCCAGTGCTAACTAGTTTTGCATCCTCTTCTAATGTTCCACAGTCGAGAAGCAAACTGCACAAATAAATATCATATTGACCGTATGGATGAATGTTTCATTAGGTACTAGCTTCTGCGATGTTGTGAACAGCGTAAGGAAATGCAAACTTTGCGAAAACTACACAGGTTTTTTCGCAGAAATGGATTTCGAGGCTGGGAAAGATGCTCTGAAAATGTTGTTCTGTCTATGAGATTTGGTTTTAAGAGGTACCAGATTAAACGAGTAATCATGTGAGAACGAAACCACATAATTTCAAAGATGGCAAACTACATTAGATTTTCAGGAAGAAATGAAGCATCTGAATTTAAGCGTCCAATGGCTTAATACATATTACTGTGAGAATCTGAGTTCACGAAGTGGTAGGGACCGAGGAGCATTGTCAAACTAAAGAGCAGACCAGTGTCTAATTATTGTTTTCTGTAGGGCAGTGGTGTGCAAAGATGTAGAGAGAGAGACAGCGGTCCTCTTGTGTAAGTGCTGGAGTCCAGTGTACCGTTGCCTCCCCTCCCTGCTCTTCAGGGAGCTGCCGCCGTGGGCACATATTTAGCTCGTTCTGCTGGGTAAAAAATGTAGCGCAATCAAAAACAGTTTCTTCGAGATCAATGATGTGGCTTCGAATTTGCCAGCTTAATCATACTTAATTTTGCTAAGTGAAGATTATTGAAGTTTAAATATGATATCCTTGTAATTTCATTGCTTTTACTTTATTGTGTGTTGTCTGGATGTAGTCATTTTTGTTGTTGTTTACACCATCAACGTCGGTCTTACAGCTATGGTGTTATTGTACACTCTATCACTGTCCTCATCTGCATCGACATCCGTACTCTACAAGCCACCATACGGACCATGGCAGAGGGTGTCTTGTACGACTACTAGTCTTTCCCTTTCCCGTTCCACTTAAAAATGGAGCGGTGGAGAAACGACTGTGTACATGGTTCCGTACAACCCTTAATTTCTCTTATTTTCGCTTCGCGATCTTTACTCGCTATGTATATTGGGGCCCGAGAATCGTTCTGCAGCCAGCAATAAATATCGGTTCTCTAAATTTTATCAGTCATGTTTCCCCACAGGAACGTCACCTTCCCTCCAGGAATTCCTATTTGATTTCACGAAGCATCTTGATCGAACCTACCGGTAAGAAATTTAGCAGCATACCTCTCAAAAGCTTCGATGTCTTCCTTTAATCGTATGTGCTGGGGATCTCACAGACGTGAACAGTACACAAAAATGCGTCGCGCTGGTGTTCTATACACGGACGTCTTTATAGATAAGCTAAACTTTTCTAGAGCTCTACCAATAAACCGAAGACGACTATTCGTTTTCCTTACTACCGACCTTAGGTGCTCGTCCGTTTCATACCGCTTCCAGTGTGACGGTTACATATTTAATCAGCACACCACTAACATTTCATTCAAAAATTAAAGTGTTGTTTTTCCTATAAATCCGAATTAACTTACATTTTTCTACATTTGGAGCTAGCTGTCATTCATCACAACAACTAGAAGTGTTGTCTAAGTTATCTTGTATCCTCCTACACTCAGTCAATGACGACACCTACCCGTAAACCGCAGCATCATCATCGAACAGTCGCAGATTGCTGCGCACCCTGTCCGCTGTATATTTTATGTATATAGAGATCAACGGCGGTCCTATCACACTTCCCTTGGGCAGTCCTGACGATATCCTTGTCTCTGATAGAACACTTGCCGTACAGGACAATGTACTGGGTTTTATTACTTAAGGATTCTTCGAGCCACTCACATATATGGGAACCTATTCCGTATGCTCTGACCTTCGTTAATAATCTGCAGTGGAGCATGGCGTCAAACGCTTTCCGAAAATCGAGGAATGTGGAATCTCCCTGAAAGAGCAAGCTAGGTTTCGCACGAGCGACGTCTTTCAAAACGGTGCTGATTTGGGGAGGTACACTTTTCAGCCTAAAGATTTTTTTTTTCGAACGCAGAATGTGCTAAAAAATTCTCCGGCAATCTATGTTAAGGATTTTGGTCTGTAATTTTCTGTCCGTTATTTTTCTCTTCTTACATACAGGGGTTAGATTTTATAGTCGTTTGAGACATTCCGCTGGGCGAGAAATTCGCAATAAATACAAGCTAAGTAAAAAGCCAAATAGGATTCCATCCGAACGTGACATTATTTGAATTCAAATCTTTCAGTCGCCTCTCATCGATTTCTGTTTCTCCACTGCCTGACAATGAAGGTGGTGGACTCAGAAGTGGAGGATGAAACGACTCAAATTTACGAATAACTGGCAGCATGAGCCGCTTAGGAGTATGACGCTGCGTCTCCTCGGCCCATGTGCATGCCCTGATTTGGTTGGAAAGTTTTTCATAAGGCAGCTGCACCCTCTGCTGAGGCAAGCTGGCCCGCAGTAGTTGTAACTGGTCCCTGATATCCTCGATGCTGTCACTGGGATGGAGATGACGTCCAAGCTGGTCCCCCGCGTGTGATATCGGGGACATATCTGGGGATCTTGTCGGTCAAAGGAGTACATCAACATCACGCAGATGGTTCATGGAGACACGTTCCGTGTGTGGACGAACATTATTCTGCTGAAAAATGGCATCATTATAATGTTACGTGAGACATAACACGGGACGACGCAGGAAGTCCGAGACACACAGTTGTGCTGCAGAGTTCCTTCAGTCATACTAGCCATGACCCGCTGGCTGCTCACACCAGGACGTCAGGAGTAATGCTGCTGTGTCTCTCCAAAACACTGGAGCAATGGGATCTCTTCTCAGGTCCCCACCATAATCGCCGACGATGGTCATGCGGGGTAGTGCAGAACCGCGATTCACCCCTGAACACAGTGCGACACGGTTCATCAGCATGCCATGCTTCTCGGTAATGTCACCCTCCACAGCGCAGTCGTTTGTTTTGTGGTGCTAACGACATCCTACACATTGGACGATAATTACCTACTCCGGCAGCTTCCAGTGTCCGACAAATGGTGCCGGATGAAACAGTATGTTGTGGGGAATTCATTACTGGTTCTCTGTTCGCACGCGCAGATGTGGAGGGGATACGATGTGCTTGGTGCAGAATACAGCATTCCGCCGTTACGGTGTTCAGTCATGGTCGACCAGGGCATTGAACACTAGTATGCCTGCCCTCGGTTTCCACCCAGGCCACTGTAATATCCAAATATGGATATAGAACGACTGGACCAGCTGGCCAAATGAAGACCCTTTCAAAGCCTGTCAGGTGTTGACAGTACCTGAAGCTGCTCTCGCCCCTTATATGCTCCGCCAGGCCTGGCAACAACAGTAAACACCGACAACATTATTCCACTCTGGTGGTCGTTCTACCTGTCGCAGAGAACGGCGACTCTAATCATTTACATACCTAGCGTCGGTGTGTGCCTGTATAAAGTCAGACTGACATCCGACAACCAATTACACTGTTCCGTCGAGAAAACGCAATCTTTGGTTCACCTTCCCCACAACATTTTCTACATGATGGACCCATCTGAAGTTTTTTGCAATTAATTTTTTTCTTTGGCGATTTTAATAGACGGGAAACGACTGCATCATTTACAAACAGCCTAAGACAGCTGCTTAAGTTGTTTTCTAAATTGTTATATAGATTAAGAACAGCAGAGGGCCTATAACACTTTCTTGGGGAACCCCAAGTATCACTTCAGTTCCACTCGATGATTTCGCGTCAATTAATTCCAACTGTGATCTTTTGATAGGATATCACGAAGCCTAACTTGGACGATAGAAGCACGCAGTTCGACTAGAAACCACTTGCGATCAACGCTGTGAAACAACCTGAGACGCCCTGCTGATAGCAGTTATAATATCTCATACTGGTCTCCACTGATTTCTAAGTAAGAATTATCTGCAAGTTGTATTTCACCCGAGCGAATTCGTGCTGGTTATGTGTCAACAAGTAGTTTTCTTCACGATGTTTCTCAATCGAAAAGTGTATACGTTCTAAATTCCTACTGCTTGGAAAGAGTGCTTATATCTTTGTGTACGTATTGTAATCGTTGTGCGGTAAAGTACACAGATCTAGGCTGGGGTTAACACGAATGTTCATAGATAGCATTGTAGTAATTATACGAAATTTTGCAAAGGCATTTGACATGGCCTCCAACGTTTCTAGAAGCCAGCTATGCTTCAGCTTAGACAATTTAGTAACGCAGTAGCCCTATTTCCTCTTTCACTGAGTTATGAATTGCGCAGTGCTGTAACTATGCATTTATTTATTTATTTAACCTTGCAATGGTTAGGACCATCAGACCGTGTCTTACATCTAACCAGGCATTCTATATATTTGGCACTGTATTAATTAGGATAGGCATAAGTTACAGCCGCGCGAAGTGGCCGGGAGGTTTGAGGCGTCACGTCACGGACTGCGCGGCCCCTCTCGCCGGAGGTTCGAGTCCTCCCTCAGGCATTGGTGTGTGTGTTGTTCTTAGCATAAGTTAGTTTAAGCAGTGTGTAAGTCTAGGGACCGCTAACCTAAGCAGTTTGGTCGCTCAGTAATTCACACACATTCGAACATTTGAACATAAGTTGTAATATACAGCATTACAAAACGTTTAGTAATTACTATAGCGCAGAAAGGAGAAAAACGTAGTTAACATCCGTTCATGACGACAGAAATGCGAGTTACAAGGGGGTATTTTTAATTTATGAGAGCTAGCAGCGATGGACGTAAGAGAAAGAGTGGAAGAGATGGACAAAGAGGAACGTGATGAAACGTTTCATGAAGATGGGGAAAAGAAGATGACGTGACTGAAAAATGAAAAGAGCAAGAAGTATGAATGAGATTGAAGGAAAACTGAGTATTAGGTTGGTTTTTGGAAAACCGTTACGAGATTGATAGGAAGAAATATTTCAGCTTCTTGTTAAAAGCAACAGGGCGTTAGCTGTGCGAAGAGCGCAGAGTAGATAGTTCCAGAGGCGGACGGCACCAGCAGAGAACGATTTCAGAAGTGGTTTTAATTTATGGATGGGCACAGCGAGGGTGCTAGGTAAGTGGGACCTTGTGTTTCTGTCACCATGACATGACAGGCACTTAATCTGTGATGCGAGGTACTGGCTGCATGTGCACTGAGGAGCCGATAAAGTAAACATAGCGTTTGCTAGTTACGTAACTTGTCTGGCCACAACACACCTAATTAGGAATATGAAGCACTGACGTGGTCGTACAGACGGATGGAGAAGATGTAACACATTCAGGCATTCATGGTTAGTTTTAACCACCTACTGTTGTCATTACTCGAGTCATGTTGGATCAAATCGCAATAGTGAACTTTCGGTACAGGGAGTCACTATACAAGTTTACGTTTCACATACTGTGGAAATACACTACTGGCCATTAAAATTGATACACCAAAAAGAAATGCAGATGATAAACGGGTATTCATTGGACAAATATATTATGCTAGAACTGCGATGTGATTACATTTTCACGCAATTTGGGTGCATAGATCCTGAGAAATCTGTACCCAGAACAACCACCTCTGGCCGTAATAACGGCCTTGATACGCCTGGGCCTTGAGTCAAACAGAGCTTGGCCGCGGTGGTCTAGCGGTTCAGGCGCTCAGTCCGGGCATGAATGTGTGTGATGTCCTTAGGTTAGTTAGGTTTAAGTAGTTCTAAGTTCTAGGGGACTGATGACCACAGATGTTAAGTCCCATAGTGCTCAGAGCCATTTGAAACAGAGCTTGGATGGCGTGTACAGGTACAGCTGCCCATGCAGCTTCAACACGATACCACAGTTCATCAAGAGTAGTGACGAGCCAGTTGCTCGGCCACCATTGACCAGACGTTTTCAATTGGTGAGAGATATGGAGAATGTGCTGACCAGGGAAGCAGTGGAACATTTTCTGTATCCAGAAAGGCCCGTAGACGACCTGCAATGTGCGGTCGTGCATTATCATGCTGAAATGTAGGGTTTCGCAGGGATCGAATGAATGGTAGAGCCACGGCTCGTAACACATCTGAAATGTAACGTCCACTGTTCAAAGTGCCATCAATGCGAACAAGAGGTGGCCGAGACGTGTAACCAGTGTCACCCCATACCATCATGCCGGGTGATACGCCAGTATGGCGATGACGAATACACGCTTCGAATGTGCGTTCACCGCGATTTCGCCAAACACGGATGCGACCATCATGATGCTGTAAACAGAACCTGGATTCATCCGAAAAAATGACGTTTTGCCATTCGTGCACGCAGGTTCGTCGTTGAGTACACCATCGCAGGCGCTCCTGTCTGTGATGCAGCGTCAAGGGTAACCGCAGCCGCGGTCTCCGAGCTGATAGTCCATGCTGCTGCAAACGTCGTCGAACTGTTCGTGCAGATGGTTGTTGTCTTGAAAACTTCCCCATCTGTTGACTCAGGTGTCGAGACGTGGCTGCACGATCCGTTACAGCCATGCAGAAAAGATGCCTGTCATCTCGACTGATAGTGATACGAGGCCGTTGGGATCCAGCGCGGCGTTCCGTATTGCCCTCCTGAACCTACCGATTCCATATTCTGCTAACAGTCATCGGATCTCGACCAACGCGAGCAGCAATGTCGCTATACGATAAACTGCAATCGCAATAGGCTACAATCCGACCTTTATCAAAGTCGGAAACGTGATGGTACGCATTTCTCCTCCTTACACGAGGCATCATAACAACGTTTCACAAGGCAACGCCGGTCAACTGCTGCTTGTGTATGAGAAATCGGTTGGAAACTTTGCTCATGTCAGCACGTTGTTATGTGTCGCCACCGGCGCCAACCTTGTGTGAATGCTCTGAAAAGCTAATCATTTGCATATCACAGCATTTTCTTCCTGTCGGTTAAATTTCGCTTGTGTAGCACGTCATCTTCGTGGTGTAGCAATTTTAATGGCCAGTAGTGTATATTCCGTCAGTATAGGGCAGACAGTGAAGCGGAAGTCTTTCTGTCCACATGAGATGCACCTCCGAAGTTACAAGTGGCATCCTACCGACTTTAGGGAGCTTCCTGCTAATACGTGTAGGTAGCACGTCGTTCCTTACGTAAGAGCGGCAGCAATGGAGGCGGGGACTCCCCGTCCACGTTGGCCCACAGCCGCAGGCGGTGCCTGGTTGCGGAACCTGCGTCAGCTCTGCTGGCAGGGCCAGAGGCCACTGTGCGTCTCGCACCTGCCCGGCGCCTCGTGTGGTCTTACCTGGAACGGCCTTGGGCTGGAGCAACTTCCTTGTCGCGGCCTATCTTCCAAACACTGACTGTGTGCATGAAACCGCGCGCTGTCACTCTGTCGCCAGGACATTTAGCTCTTCGAATCGGAATATTTGTAGCAACCTTTGAAAAGGGGCGAGCGATTTCACGTGGGTCATCCAGAAAGTAAGGAATGTTTTGCACAACAAAAGGTAAACGAAACATATCACACTTAATTTATAAACTTTATTTTTAAAGTTACAGTACCTTACGCTATATTTCAGTGTAATCGCCCCATCTGTCTACGCATTTATTGAAACTTGAGAGAAATTGTTCAATTCCAATGTTGTACTACTCTGCCTAAAGTCACTGCTTGTTTGAGTTCTTCATCTTTTGCGTACAGTTTGCCGCACAAAAATGCCATTGAATTCGGGAATAAGTGAAAATCGCTTGGTGCCAAGTCAGGGATATAAGTATGGTGTTGAAAAGACTTTGAATTTCTTGCTTTGCTCAGGCTGACGCTCGAGGCTACGTGTTATTGTGAATCTAAAACATCTTTGCCAACAACATTCCACATCTCTTGTTTTGGAAGGCTCGCCGAGCTCATTGAAGAGTTTCTCAATAGGCGTCTGAATTGACTGTCTCTCCTCTTGGCACAAACTCCACCTGGGTCAAACCCTTTATATCCCAAAGCACGTAACGCACCAGCTGTCTCGTGTAGAGATTTGCTTTTTCTTTTCTGAGTTTTGTAGGGGAGTTTGAGTGATGTCACTCAATAGACTGACGCTTGTTCTCCGTAGTCTTGTACCAAACACAAGTTTCATCTCCCGTTACAGTGTGGCCGAGAAATTCGTCACTAGCGTTGTTGTATTCGGAAAAAAACTCAAGGCCTGCCTCCATCCGTTTCGTCTCATGGACATCTTTCAAATTCTTAGGCACCCAACGAGCACATATTTTTTTGTAGCTAAGGTGCTCTATTAATATTTCACGTAGGAGCGATCGTGAAATTTATGGAAACGATTAATGTAATGTGCTTCAAGTGAAACACCGGTATTCCTGCATTTTGTGTTCAACTTTTGTCTTCAAGTCATACTTAGCGACAGTTGGCCTCCCATTCCATTTCCGTCGTGCATACTGTTTCTTCGTTCATTCAACATTATGAACAATTTCCTCACTGAAAACTCGTTCATATCGACAGAAACATTTTTCATTTGACTGTAAATTTCGGTAGGCCGAAGGTTTTGTGCATTCGGAAGACGAACGACACTATGCGCATCGCATTTGGCTGGATTTTCTATGGGCGCCGCCATTTCGAAAGGTTACAGAATAAGGAAGGGGGTGGGGGAGGGGGGTGACACCGCTTGGCAGTAAACAAACCCGCGGCTCTCTCTGACACGGGGAAGCAGCTAGCTGGCACGCTTGCGATCGCCGTGGTGGGGGATTTGCGCCGGGCGTGGTACCCAGTCGCTTTTTACTTTCTGGATGACCCTTGCATGCGGAGTCTTAAATGCTGTCTAGACGGTAAGGCATAAGAATCGCACTGAGGTGTTCTACATCTAAATCTACATCTACATCCATACTCCGCAAGCCACCTGACGGTGTGTGGCGGAGGGTACCTTGAGTACCTCTATCGGTTCTCCCTTCTATTCCAGTCTCGTATTGTTCGTGGAAAGAAGGATTGTTGGTATGCCTGTGTGTGGGCTCTAATCCCTCTGATTTTATCCTCATGGTCTCTTCGCGAGATAAACGTAGGAGAAAGCAATATACTGCTTGACTCCTCGGTGAAGGTATGTTCTCGAAACTTCAACAAAAGCCCGTACCGAGCTACTGAGCGTCTCTCCTGCAGAGTCTTCCACTCGAGTTTATCTATCATCTGCCTAACGCTTTCGCGATTACTAAATGATCCTGTAACGAAGCGCGCTGCTCTCCGTTGGATCTTACCCTATCTGGTACGGATCCCACACCGGTGACCAGTATTCAAGCAGTGGGCAAACAAGTGTACTGTACCCTACTTCGTTTGTTATCGGACTGCATTTCCTTAGGATTCTTCCAGTGAATCTAAGTCTGGCATCTGCTTTACCGACCATCAACTTTATATTGTCATTCCATTTTAGATCACTCCTAATGCCTACTCCCAGATAATTTATGGAATTAACTGCTTCCAGTTGCTGACCTGCTATATTGCAGCTAAATGATAAGGGATCTTTCTTTCTCTGTATTCGCAGCACATTACACTTGTCTACATTGAGATTCAATTGCCATTCCCTGCACCATGCGTCAATTCGCTGCAGATCCTCATGCATTTCAGTACAATTGTCCATTGTTACAACCCCTCGATATACCACAGCATCATCCGCAAAAAGCTTCAGCGAACTTCCGTTGTCATCCACAAGGTCATTTATGTATAATGTGAATAGCAACGGTCCTACGACACTCCCCTGCGGCACACCTGAAATCACTCTTACTTCGGAATACTTCTCACGATTGAGAATGACATGCTGCGTCCTGTTATCTAGGAACTCTTCAATCCAATCACACAATTGGTCTGATAGTCCATATGCTCTTACTTTGTTCATTAAACGACTGTGGGGAACTGTATCGAACGCCTTGCGAAAGTCAAGAAACACGGCATCTACCTGTGAACCCGTGTCTATGGCCCTCTGAGCCTCGTGGACGAATAGCGCGAGCTGGGCTTCACACGATCGTCTTTTTCGAAACCCATGCTGATTCGTACAGAGTAGATTTCTAGTTTCCAGAAAAGTCATTATACTCGAACATAATACGTGTTCAAAATTCTACAACTGATCGACGTTAGAGATATAGGTCTATAGTTCTGCACATCTGTTCGACGTCCCTTCTTGAAAACGGGGATGACCTGTGCCCTTTTCCAATCCTTTGGAACGCTACGCTCTTCTAGAGACCTACGGTACACCGCTGCAAGAAGGGGGGCAAGTTCCTTCGCGTACTCTGTGTAAAATCGAACCGGTATCCCATCAGGTCCAACGGCCTTTCCTCTTTTGAGCGATTTTAATTGTTTCTCTATCCCTCTGTTGTCTATTTCGATACCTACCATTTTGTCATCAGTGCGACAATCTAGAGAAGGAACTACAGTGCAGTCTTCCTCTGTGAAACAGCTTTGGAAAAAGACATTTAGTATTTCGGCCTTTAGTCTGTCATCCTCTGTTTCAGTACCATTTTGGTCACAGAGTGTCTGGACATTTTGTCTTGATCCACCTACCGCTTTGACATCAGACCAAAATTTCTTAGGATTTTCTGCCAAGTCAGTACATAGAACTTTACTTTCGAATTCATTGAACACCTCTCGCATAACCCTCCTCACCCTACATTTCGCTTCGCGTAATTTTTGTTTGTCTGCAAGGCTTTGTCTATGTTTATGTTTGCTGTGAAGTTCCCTTTGCTTCCGCAGCAGTTTTCTAACTCGTTGTTGTACCACGGTAGCTCTTTTCCATCTCTTACGATATTGCTTGGCACATACTCATCTAACACATATTGTACGATGGTTTTGAACTTTGTCCACTGATCCTCAACACTATCCGTACTTGAGACAAAACTAATGTGTTTAGCCATCAGGTACTCTGAAATCTGCTTTTTGTCACTATTGCTAAAAAGAAAAATCTTCCTACCTTTTTTAATATTTCTATTTACGGCTGAAATAATCGATGCAGTAACCGCTTTATGACTGCTGATTCCCTGTTTTGCGTTAACTGTTTCAAATAGTTCGGGTCTGTTTGTCACCAGAAGGTCTAATATGTTATCGCCACGAGTCGGTTCTCTGTTTAACTGCTCAAGGTAGTTTTCAGATAAAGCACTTTAAAAAATTTCACTGGATTCTTTGTCCCTGCCACCCGTTATGAACGTTTGAGTCTCCCAGTCTATATCCGGCAAATTAAAATCTTCACTCGGAACTATAACATGGTGGGGAAATCTATTCGAACTATTTTCCAAATTATCCTTCAGGTGCTCAGCCACAACAGCTGCTGATCCAGGGGGCCTATAGAGGCATCCAATTACCATATCTGAGCCTGCTTTAACCGTGACCTTCACCCAAATTATTTCACATTTCGGATCTCCGTCAATTTCCTTCGATACTATTGCACTTCTTATCGCTATAAACAGGCCTCCCCCTTCACTGTCCAGCCTGTCTCTGCGGTATACATTAGAATCTCAGTTTAGGATTTCATTACCGTTTACGTCTGGTTTGAGCCAACTTTCTGTCCCTAGTACTATATGGGCATTGTGACCGTTTATTAGTGAGAGCAGTTCTGGGACCTTTCTATAGACGCTCCTGCAGTTTACTATTAGCACATTAATATTGTTATTCCCTGTCGCATTTTGCCTACTCCTACCTTGCCGCGTCTCAGGAGGCGTCTTGTCGGGCCTAGGGAGGGAATTCTCTAACCTAAAAAACCCACATGTGCACTCCACACGTACTCCGCTACCCTTGTAGCCGCTTCCTGCGTGTAGTGCACCCCTGACCTATTCAGGGGGACCCTACATTTCTCCACCCGATAGCGGAGGTCGAGAAATTTGCAGCCCAGATCTCCACAGAATCGTCTGAGCCTCTGGTTTAAGCCTTCCACTCGGCTCCAAACCAGAGGACCGCGATCGGTTCTGGGAACGATACTACAAATAGTTAGCTCAGACTCCACCCCGCGAGCGAGGCTTTCCGCCTTCACCAACTCCGCCAACCGCCTGTATGAACTGAGGATGACCTCTGAACCCAGGCGGCAGGAGTCATTGGCGCCGACGTGAGCAACAGAGTCCCATCGGACATCCTCACTTAAGAGGAGAGGTCCCCCGTAGAGGGATCGACGTCTTGAAAATATTTGTGCGGTGATGTAGGTTAAGAGCTCAGGTATGACAACCTGCCACCATTCGCCCTGGTGGGTCCTCATTTGCGAGTAACTGACGAAAAGTTTTCTTAATTTTGCTTGTTGCTCAATAGCATTAAAAAAGGAGTATCACATAGGCTGGTTGTGTGATGGGATAGGTAGGCTGAGGCCTTCATATGCAGAAGATCATGGTTTACAATATTGGCAGGTGCTTTAAATTTTTTTATTTATAACATTTTATCGAAATGGCTTTGATCATTTTTTTCATTCAATGAATCGGTTTAAACGAAATTTTTTATTTCTATGCCTTTGTCACATCATTTTAATCATCGTATGACATTTTTCATTTGTTATCTTATTTTCTTTATAACATTCTTTCCCACGCCCACGTGGAATTGTTTATATTTATCTATTGTAATATTTAAATATTTAGAAACAAAATACGAAATAATATATTTATACTGACTGTGCAGTGGTGTCAAAATCCTATTTTTCGTTACAAAATGTGCATTTTTTTTGGATGGTAACCGTCATAAAAACGTTTAAAACATAGCCTAAATTCCTATTGTCCTATGCATAAAATAATGCAGATGGAGATTTAAACGAAAGAAGGGATTATAAATAAAACGAAATTCAAGCAAAATGAGGAATAGAAATAATGAATGCAGTAACATGGACAAGAAATAGGGTGATTAAAGGAAATAAATTAAACAGAAATTAATACATACAATCAGTTGAATTCCCATTCACAAAAATTCCGAATTGAAAAGAACGATATAAAGACAAAATGAGAACACATGAAAAAGTTCATATGATGATTAAAATGATATGACAAGGGACAGAACTAAAAAAAATCATTTCAACCAGTTAACTGAATAAAAATAATGTTCGAAGCCATTTCGGTAAAAGTTTTCAAAATAAAAAAATCTGAGCACCAAAGATCTTCTGCATATGAAGACCTCAGCCTATCTGCTGTACCACACAATCAATCTATGTGATACTCCTATTGAACAACACGGAACATTAAGAAAATTTCTTGTCAATTGCTGGCAAATGGTTGCAGAGTGTGATACCAGGGATCTTAACCTACACCACCGTACAGATGGTTTCCATAAGTCGACCCCACTTCTTCTTATTAATTTATTCCGTGGTGCCACTACATCCTTACAGGCGATTGATGAGTGTTACTGTGAACAAGACCGCAGGCTGTACAGCATCTCCACTATTTGCAGATAGAGATTTTCTTAGTACACTTTTGCATTTTATGTCCTGAGTGATTTCCGTCATTATAGTAGGTCTACCTGTGTCTTATTATTAAATTAACAATGCAGTCGGATATCGTTCATAGAGAATCAGTTGGGTTTCATTGTGTAGTGAATAATGTGTATAAATAATTCTTCACCTAAATCTACATCTATACTCTGCAAATCACCGTGAAGTGCATGGCAGAGGTTACTTCTCACTTTACTACTTATATGTGTTTCTTCAAGTTTCATTTGTGTATGGAGCGCGGGAACAATGACTGCTGAATAGCCTCTGTATGTGACGAAAGTAGTCTAATACTGTCTTCGCAGTCCGTACGGGAGCGATACATAGTTGGCTGTAGTACAGTGGAAAGCGTTGAATACGAAACTGAGAGGCCCGAAGTATTTTTTTGTTTTAAGCGATGCATGCAAAAAACTCCGCTATTTTCGATTTAATTAAATTTTACTGTAGTACAGTAATCAGATTTACTGCTGAAGTTTACTATCGCAAATACGCACTATACATTGAAAGTCTATGTACTGTACGTTATTGTATTTACGTTGCTACTACTTACCCAAATTTATAGAGTCCAATGGGCGAACAAAGCGGCCACAATCCACCCTTCTTTGCACGTCTGATATTCGATTGGTAATGTTCTTAGATTTTTAAAATGCTACTGTTTTAAACTTTTTCCCATGACATATTAAGGTTGTTTTTCAGAGACATAAGAACTGCATTCTACCAATGCCGTTATTCTCTCCTTAGAGATTTTCTCTGGAGATATATTTGTCCCTTAAACAATAAAGATCTGTTGGATAAGTACTGGTAAAATAAGCCAGTTTTATCGACGCTGAAGAAATCTTCACGTGATATTACTCAGGTACTGCAGGCACAGTAAACTGCAGCCAAACTGGATTCATAAACGGCAATGCTTCGTTAGCTTTACCGCAAACGTTTTTCAGCATTATGTCGTTTGTTTCCTTGAAACGTCCGAACAAGCCGGTATTTGCAAAAAAATCAGTACACGTTTGTTTTCGAACTTTATCAGCCCTATCCAGCTATAACGTCAAAAATGGTGCTCCATTGTCAGACCCATCTGATTTGAATCAAGTAAGCAAAGCAATCTCTCAGTTTCGCCGTTCGCAAAGGTTTTCTCGCTGGTTTAAACACGTTGCGGTCAAACATCGACGTAATTTGGCATTTTGTTTTAATTATTACAACAACTATTTACGATTTTCCGTTCCAATCTTAAATATTTCATCAACTGCCCTAAGCAACTCCGTGTCCATTTAAGCAAAGCAGCAGTTTCCGTACCGATTTATTTACGACTGCATATAAAAAATGGATTCCGTGTGCAAGTACTTTAAAAAATCAAGAAAAAATTTGACATAAAATTCATCGATTTCGACAGACTATTCGCTGACTTTGAGACACCCATCACTGAATTCTAAAATGGGTTGATGTTGTGGTGTCACCGCCAGACACCACACTTGCTAGGTGGTAGCCTTTAAATCGGCAGCGGTCCGTAGTATACGTCGGACCCGCGTGTCGCCACTATCAGTGATTGCAGACCGAGCGCCGCCACACGGCAGGTCTAGAGAGACTTCCTAGCACTCGCCCCAGTTGTACAGCCGACTTTGCTAGCGATGGTTCACTGACAAAATACGCTCTCATTTGCCGAGACGATAGTTAGCATAGCCTTCAGCTACGTCATTTGCTACAACCTAGCAAGGCGCCATTACCAGTTACTATTGATGGTGTAAAACATGTACCATCAAGAGCGATGTTCACCAATTATGGATTAAAGTTAAGTATTCCAGCAGCTACGTACGTTTTTTGTTAGTCTCATTTCCTTAACCTGTTCCAGACATCACGCCAGCCTGCGTGAGCTAAAACGCGTGCCTTTCGGCTTCCTCTCATAGTGGGTTGGCTGTCTTGCCAATCCACAACAGATGTGTTTAGGCACTGGCTAAAAATAAACCATGACAACAAGAGAAGCAACCTTCGTTTATTTTGTCTTGTCAAACGAACAAAATAAATCCGATAAACCTGAGTGACAACGCAACTGTAGAAAGCGGGTAATTTTTGTAACCTATGGTTTAAACGAATTTTGTTTCATGTCAAAAGTAAGAAAGTCTGAAATTACATAGCGTTTTATCAAGATTGCAGTATTATTTTGCGTTAAGCAATTATTAGTGTTAAGCGTGTTCACCTTTAAAGTTTTTCACTGTATGTTCCTAAATTCTCTATTTAGTGAAAGTACCTGTCACTTTATAGGTAGGTTGCCGCTCATTCAAGACATACCCAGGGTATGAGATAGGATGCAGGGAGAGGGGTGCAGAAACAAAGGATAACTAGTTATAAAATAAACCCACAACTAGGTAGGAGTACAGGAATAGCTATTACAGGCGCTATGCTTATAGTAAAATATCCACAGTTACTTTTATGACCACTCTTTTCAACGACGCGTTTCGAAAATATCATCATCAGATTTGGAAAAGAGATTTCTACGCAGCCAATTACAAGTTGCGAACACATCGTACGAATGTTGGACAGCCAATATTATACACACACTATGTGATCAAAAGTATCCGGACACCTGGCTGAAAATGATTTACAAGTTCGTGGTGCCCTCCATCGGTAATGCTGGAATTCAAAATGGTGATGGCCCATCCTTAGCCTTGATGACAGCTTCCACACTCGCAGGAATACGTTCAGTCAGGTGCTGAAGGGTTTCTTGGGGAATGGCAGTCCAGTCTTCACCGAGTGCTGCACTGAGGAGAGGTATTGATGTCGGTCGGTGAGGCCTGGCACGAAGTCGGCGTTCCAAAACATCCCAAAGGTGTTATATAGGATTCAGGTCAGGCCTCTGTGCAGGCCAGTCCATTACAGGGATGTTATTGTCGTGTAACCACTCCGCGACAGACCTTGGATTATGAACAGATGCTCGATCGTGTTGAAAGATGCAGTCGCCGTCACCGAATTCCTCTTCAACAGTGGGAAGCAATAAGGTGCTTAGAACATCAGTGAAGGCCTGTGCTGTGATAGTGCCACACAAAACAACAAGGGGTGCAAACCCCCTCCATGAAAAATACGACCTCACCATAACACCACAGCCTCCGAATTTTACTGTTGGCACTAAAAACGCTGGCAGATGATGTTCACCAGGCATTCTCCAAGCTAACACTATGCCGTCGTATCGCTACATTGTGTACCGTGATTCGTCACTCCAGACAACGTTTTTCCACTGTTCAGCTGTCCAATGTTTACGCTCCTTACACCAAGTGAGGCGTCGTTTGGCATTTACCGGCGTGATGTGTGGCTTATGAGCAGCCGCTCGACCATGAAATCCAAGTTTTCTCATCTCCCACCTGGCTGTCATAATACTTGCAGTGGATCTTGATGCAGTTTGGAATTCGTGTGTGATGGCCTGGATAGATTACGATGCTCTTCAACTGTCGGCGGTCTCTGTCAGTCAACAGAGAGGTCGGCCTGTACGCTTTGCGCTGTACGTGTCCCTTCACGTTTCCATTTCACTGTCACATCGGAAACAGTGGATTTAGGGATGATTAGGAGTGTGGAAATCTCGTGTACAGACGTGTGACTCAAGTGACACCCTATAGTCTGTCCACGTTCGAAGTCCGTGAGTTCCGCGGAGCGCTCCATTCTGCTCTGTTACAATGTCGAATGACTGCTGAGGTCGCTGATATGGAGTACCTGGCAGTAGATGGCAGCACAATGCACGTAATATGAAAAGCGTATGTTTTTTGGGGGTATCCGGACACTTTTGATCACATTGTGTACCATCTAAGGGAACAGACAGCATGCAATGTGCTGAGTCAACTTAAATGTACCATAGTGAATAGAAACTGCACATCCGAGGATGGAGAGCCACGCAAGAAACTAAAGTGGCCGCAAGGTGGCAGCATATCATACACAAGTGAAGGCAACAAATGCCAAAAAATGCACACAGAAAGGCAGTAACGAGAAGTATAACAGTACAATAGTCAGGCCCATATTGTTTTATGTCTTGAAGTAAAAATTACAGTTAACGTAATAAAAAGACCTTGTACGCAAACTAAAAAAAAGTTTCTGATTGGCCCTACCACTACCCAGCCTCTTTCTGAAGTTTTATTGCGTTAACTGTAATTTTTACTTCAATATATAAAACTATATGTACATGACGTTTTTTACTGTTATACGTATGATTAGTGCCTTTGTGTATGCGTTTTTTGGCATTGGTTGCCTTCACTTGTGTATGACATGCTGCCAACTTGCGGAAACTTTAGTTTTCTTCCATGGCTCTCCATCAATATGGCATCTTATGTTCACTCAATACTTTGTATGGCGTCTGTTCCCTTAATTGGTATGTATAATATCGGGCTATACCACATTTGTACAATGTGTTCTCAACTTTTAATTGGCTTCGTAAAAATTTCTTTTCAGAATATGATGATGATTTTTCGAAACGCGTCATTAAAAAGAGTGATCACAGAAACACATATCCCTATTTTACTATAATCACAGTGTCCATAATAGCTATTGCCATTGTATTGTATGTTAACTGGGGACCTAGAAACGACGGAGAGGCTCCGTCCCCGCCGCAGCCGCAGTGGCCCACAACCCCACGACGACTACCGCAGTCCACTTCGCCCCTCCGACGCCCCACACCGAACCCAGGGTTATTGTGCGGCTCGGCCCTCGGTGGACCCTCCCAGGGAACGTCTCACACCAGACGAGTGTAACCCCTATGTTTGCGTGGTAGAGTAATGGTGGTGTATGCGTACGTGGAGAGCTTGTATGCGCAGCAATCGCCGACATGGTGTAACTGAGGCGGAGTGAGGGGAACCAGCCCATATTCGCCGTGGCAGATGGAAAACCGCCTAAAAACCATCCACAGACTGGCCGGCTCATCGGACCTCGACACAAGTCCGCCGGGCGGATTCGTACCGGGGACTAGGTGCTCCTTCCCGCCCGGAAAGCTATTCCCATACTCCTATGTTGTATCAACATGGGCGCACACCTACCTCATTCGCGATTTTACATCGGAAATGTAAACCGAGGACAATTAAATAACTGCATCTATGAGTCGCAAAATACTAATTCTGTTACTTTATAGTAAATAGGTTCTAATTATGATGTACTTAACACAGAGTACGATTTGTAGAAGATTTGTAGACAATATTTTTTTGTATATTTGGCATTATTTTTCGTATTTTTTGGTCAAATGTTAGAGCGCAGTGAAAGCAAAGACTCCTTACAAATTACAGAATGGGTTTTTTCCGAATTTTCTTAGCCAAACAAAGTGAGAAAGGGACAAATGCGGTATCGGTTTAACCAGCGTGAGGTCTAGTTTTGTCAGAAAGGCTTTATTTACTTAACAGTGATCAAGATAATTAAGAGAAATGTAATCAGTAATAGGAGTTTAAATATTTGTGACTATTTTCATAGGGAAACGAAGAGATTCAAGGAGGACTCACACTCCCATCTTAGCTTTGCTTCTGCCACTACTTCATGTCCTACCTTCCAAACTTCACAGAAGTCGGCCTGTTTACCTTGCGGGACTAGCACTGCTGGAAGAAACGACATAAGCGCGGAAATTAGGAGATTAGGAGGTGGGTGTGAGTTGTGATTGGATAACTCGGTCGGCGTTCCGCCTCGAGCGGCGAGCGGGAAGGTTGTTGGTTTATCGCCTCACCACACCGTCGCGAGCGCCTGGACAGTTCTCCTAAGTATTGTTTGTGTCTTCGTGAGGGTAGCATCGTTGTTTGGTCCGTAGCGTTAGTAGTTATGTGTGTCCCTTAGCAGCGGTGTAGTCCGCTCGTAATGTGCGTCATGGATTCCAAGCGTGTTGCAAGAGAAGGTACAGTAAACTTTAGTTTCGAAAAAACCTACTCGTTTCGTGCAGGCTCACACTGCCTACATTGATTCTGATAAATGTCTTTTTCGTTAAGTTTTTGGATACGCTACAAGTAGACTGATTGCTTTTGCGTCATGATTCAAGTTCCCTTTCAGCGTCGTGATGGTTCCATAAGTACGGTGCTTCCTGCTAATGCGGAACTGGATTATATCAATGTCCGAGTGTTCAGTCTTCCGTCTAAAGTTGACAACAGTTTACTTCAGTAGGTGCTGCTCCCTCATGGTGATTTAAGGGGTGTACGACGCGGTAGTTGGTCCACTAAACGCCGGCTGAAATGTTGTAGCGGAATCCGTTCAGTAGAGATGGTAGTAACGTAACATTCCTTCCCATCTACAGCTCGGCGGTTATCGCATTCATATCACTTATAGTGGGCAAATAGAGACATGCTTTCTTTGCAATGAAAGTGGCCACCTTGGATCTAATTACGCGGTGGGGTATTTGCACTGAAGTCCACATTTCAGTCACGTAGAAAATCGAAGTTAGCTGATTTTGTTTCTAACGCCCACGAGGTGGTGCCACGTTTTTCTAGGAGTACAGTAGAGGGATTCCCAGTTTACTGCTCCCGACTTTCCGCCTTTGTCTTTGCAGCATTAAATTTGGTTATAATACTGTAGCTGGCAGTGTCCGTGTGCAACATAAGAGACATCGTACGCAAGATGGTGAGGAGTCGGATCCGTCTACTCCTCAAACACCCCTCCCTGAAGTAACTTTGTTGGTCGATGTATCTTGTGGTGCTTAGCCGTGTACTCCTGATGGGGTCGATAGTGCGAAAACAGCTGCTGACGTCTCTGTTTCTCCTAGTATTCCTCCCGCAGCTGAGGTAACTCCTCCGGAAATACCCAAGGGTGGGGAAGTTGTTGAGCCTTCTGATGTTCCAATGATTCAACAGCAGCAAACAGAGGCGTTTATAAAATTACCTCTGCTCTTGATGTCACCCAGTCAGGTGACGTTGAACGACCAACTGTTGTTACTCTAGTGAAGGCGATTGGTGGCCATGAAATACTACCCTTGTACACAGGTGTTGTGGTGCCTGGCGCCACTCTTGTGTGGCGATCTGAACTCTAAGGATCTCATCCTACGGACTGGGCCTTTGCGGCTCCTTGTTTGTCGCCTACTGTGGTTAATGTTCAACGGGCACCTATGTCATCGGCTGCTGGTGTTGTATTGCCGCGTTCAAGCTGAGCGGGCGGTGGCTCGTCAGAAGGGGAAGAAAGAAAGATTCCAAAGGCAGGGGGGGGGGGGGGGGGGGAGACTTCCACCTTCTGATTCGTCACTGGACTCGGAAATAGATCATGAAACTCATTGATAACTTAATTCAGTTGGTCAGAACCTCGAATTTAGTTTCTTGTTGTTAAAGTATGCAGGCTTATACGTATCTTTCCTTGCCTGCTAATACGGTAGAATCGGATCTGCGGCTCGCTTCGTTGCATCAGTTTGTCTACGGTTCCTGTAGGATGCAGTATTCCTACAAGAAGTACAATTTTCTCGATTTTCTCTCCATGGTTTTTAGACTGTGTTTAATGTGGCTCCCGAATGTCTCACGGGGTCGGCCTTGTTTTATAGTGAGGGCATCCCCATTGAAGAGATTAAAAGCCTTGAGAATGATAGAGGAATAGGATGTACTGTTTTGAGCTGACCGTGATTTCCCTTATGCACCGCTCGGTACTGGACACACTCTGGACCGTTCCCGACTTTCTAAGGAAATGGTGGTTTATTCGATACGGAAAACTCCGCAGAATATTTCGATAGGCGGTAATTTTAACTGTGTACTCTTCGTGCCTATCAATCTCTCAATTTTATTTTCTGTTGGAAAACGCAAGAATTAGATCGTTCCTTGAAACTGCAAGATCTTGGGGACTTTAAATATCCGGCTCTTGTGAAATACAGCTACTTCATTCCTATTTCTAGGAGAGGGCCTGACAGATTTTGCTTATCTGATAGGATGTGTGATAAGATTTTTGGCAGTCGATGTATGAATATCAAGAGTTCAGATGGAAACCCAGTTCTAAGCAAAGAAGGGAAAGCAGAAAGGTGGAAAGAGTATATAGAGGGTCTATACAAGGGCGATGTACTTGAAGACTATATTATGGAAATGGAAGAGGATGTAGATGAAGATGAAATGGGAGATATGATACTGCGTGAAGAGTTTGACAGAGCACTGAAAGACCTGAGTCGAAACAAGGCCCAGGGAGTAGACAACATTCCATTAGATATACTGATGGCCTTGGGAGAGCCAGTCATGACAAAACTCTTCCATCTGGTGACCAAGATCTATGATACAGGCGTAATACCCTCAGACTTCAAGAAGAATATAATAATTCCAATCCCAAAGAAAGCAGGTGTTGACAGATGTGAAAATTACCGAACTATCGGTTTAATAAGTCACAGCTGCAAAATACTAACACGAATTCTTTACAGACGAATGGAAAAACTGGTAGAAGCCGACCTCGGGGAAGATCAGTTTGGATTCCGTAGAAATGTTGGAACACGTGAGGCAATACTGACCTTACGACTTATCTTAGAAGAAAGATTAAGGAAAGGCAAATCTACGTTTCTAGAATTTGTAGACTTAGAGAAAGCTTTTGACAATGTTGACTGGAATACTCTCTTTCAAATTCTAAAGGTGGCAGGGGTAAAATACAAGAGCGAAAGGCTATTTACAATTTGTACAGAAACCAGATGGCAGTTATAAGGGTCGAGGGGCATGAAAGGGAAGCAGTGGTTGGGAAGGGACTGAGACAGGGTTGTAGCCTCTCCCCGATGTTATTCAATCTGTATATTGAGCAAGCAGTAAAGGAAACAAAAGAAAAATTCGGAGTAGGCATTAAAATCCCTGGAGAAGAAATAAAAACTTTGTGGTTCGCCGATGACATTGTAATTCTATCAGAGACAGCAAAGGACTTGGAAGAGCAGTTGAACGGAATGGACTGTGTCTTGAAAGGAGGATATAAGATGAACATCAACAAAAGCAAAACGAGGATAATGGAATGTAGTCGAATTATGTCGGGTGATTCTGAGGGAATTAAATTAGGAAATGAGACACTTAAAGTAATAAAGGAGTTTTGCTATTTGGGGAGCAAAATAACTGATGATGGTCGAAGTAGAGAAGATATAAAATGTAGACTGGCAATGGCAAGGAAAGCGTTTCTGAAGAAGAGAAATTTGTTAACATCTATAGATTTAAGTGTCAGGAAGTCGTTTCTGAAAGTATTTGTATGGAGTCTAGCCATGTATGGAAGTGAAACATGGACGATAAATAGTTTGGACAAGAATAGAATAGAAGCTTTCGAAATGAGGTGCTACAGAGGAATGCTGAAAATTAGATGGGTACATCACATAACTAATGATGATGTATTGAATACAATTGGGGAGAAGAGGAGTTTGTGGCACAACTTGACAAAAAGAAGGGACTGGTTGGTAGGACATGTTCTGAGGCATCAAGGGATCACAAATTTAGCATTGGAGGGTAAAAATCGTAGAGGGAGACCAAGAGATGAATACACTAACTAGATTCAGAAGGATGTAGTTTGCAGTAAGTACTGGGAGATGAAGAAGATTGCACAGGATAGGGTAGCATGGAGAGCTGCATTAAACCAGTCTCTGGACTGAAGACCACAACAACAACAACATGTCATCCCCACCAGCTTCACTGACCACTGTGGAATGACTGTTACTTTAAGTCACACGCGACAGTAGGTGAAATTGTTTGTCACGCTGTATGCTGAATGTGACGCACTTGGAGGATCCCTCTCTCGATGAGGTGAACCTATGAGTGTGGATCACAGTCTCTTTCAAACTGCGCGATACGCCTCTATTTTGGAATGTGGGTTCAAGTAGCAAAGCACAGGCTCAGACAAATGTTGATACGATTATGCGCTGATAGAGCGCGGGAATTTCGGAGGACGCAATAATCTTACTACTCTCTCTCGCGTGACCTTTATGAAAGTGTGCGTCAGGCTCCGATACGGACTGCAGATGTCAGGCGTATAAAGGCGCAGCTGTCCCGGTGAAGCAGCGTCAAATGGAAGAATTAAGGACGCGATCCAAACCATGTTCCGTGGTAGCGGATGAAGTGATTTCATCATGTCATTCGACATGAGACTCGTGATCAATGTGTTCGTACCAAGTCTCTCAAGCAGAGGACGCAAACTTTGCGACGGCACAAAAGGACGTATTGTGTGTTCTACAGCACTTGTATGTCAGCCCCTGGTAGCTGAGCGGTCAGCGCGACCGAATGTCATACCTAACGGCCCGGGTTCTATTCCCGACTGGGTCGGAGATTTTCTCCACTCAGGGACCTAGTGTTGTCCTTATCATCATCATTTCATCCCCATCGACACGCAAGTCGCCGAAGTGGCGTCAATTCGAAAGACTTGCACCAGGCGAACGGTGTACCCGACGGGAGGCCCTAGCCACACAACATTTACCATTTTATGACTTCTATGTACGTTGGGCTGTATGAGGTACCTGTTCTTGTCGTTACGTCATTCAATTGCTTTGTGGAGGCTCTGGATCACATGCTTGCAGCTGCTCATAATGCTGAAGTTTTTAGAAGCTTTTCAATGTGACGATGTCTATGACCTTATTGTTAGATCGCCTTCTTTCAAGTAGTCGGAGTTGAATGGTCTGTTTAAGGAGTTTTATGTGTGTTTATGGCCTTTGTTGGGTACTACTTATACATACATTCTTTATGAACAAACTGTTGAGAGGAGCGTTTGTGCGGACTCGTTTGAAGATGGAAAATCTTTGTTAATTACTAAAAAACTTGATCAGCAGCAACAGATAAATTTCGCCCCATTACCTGACTAAATTTTGATTGTAAGACTGTAGCGAGGGCTGTGAATAGCCAGCTGTCGGCGTTGCTGGAGAAAGTTGTTGCTGACTATTAAAGTTATATTCCTGATCGTGCATTCTGACCCCGGTAGTTGAATGTCGTGATGTCGTATCAGTGGCCGCTGTTACCTCTTTTCCTGCTGCTCTGGCATTTTTGGAGTTTGAAAATACTTTCGACCGGGTAAGCCATGGATTCTTATAGCACTACTGGAAGACATTGGGTTCACAACTGATGCCCGCAGGGTCTTGTACAATTTGTTAATGGGTATCCAAGCTGTTAATGGCCAACTGTCACGCCCTATTAACATCCGTAGGGGTTTTCATCAGGGAAGTGTGCTTTGAGTATCATTGTTTGCTCTATCACTCAAGCCCCTTCTTCGAAGAATTGTCAGTCTCAAGGATGATGTGATGGTGTTTTACCGTTCTCCCCTTGATTCCATAGCTCAAGGCTACGTTGGATGTCTTTTGCCTTGTCTCGTGCCCACATTAATGAAGGAAAATGTCGATTAACGAAACTACGGGGTTTTGATAATACTGTCATTCCGTGGGCGACAGACATAAATCTTTGGGAGTCATAATTGACCGTTCTCCACTTCAAATGGCTACACTTAATTGGAAGTCGGCTACTGAGAAGATACAAGCAGCAATCCCGTAACTACATCGGTCAGATCTTTCCTCTTTCCACGATGGCTACGAAACTGAAACAGCTGTATAGCCGCTTTTTATCGAAGTATCACATTTTTCGATTAAGATGCGACGTGGTTACACGTGAACGTTCTCTCGGGGGTTTGGGTCTTCCCACTATTTAAAGGAAAACGTCGGTGTTATTCGTTCGATACACCGATGTGACTGTCTCTCACGCAATTCACACTTCCACGTCTCGGTTATTTTACTGTCTGCGGTCGGGCTGTCTACAACAGCCAGTCGATGTTAGTCGAGTGAATTTGCAGTTAAAATGGCTCTGAGCACTATGGGACTTAACATCTATGGTCATCAGTCCCCTAGAACTGAGAACTACTCAAACCTAACTAACCTAAGGACATCACACAACACCCAGCCATCACGAGGCAGAGAAAATCCCTGACCCCGCCGGGAATCGAACCCGGGAACCCGGGCGTGGGAAGCGAGGACGCTACCGCACGACCACGAGCTGCGGGCTGCAGTTAAAACATGTCCATCAATTTTATATTGCTGTCAGTTATTTAGAGGCTGATTTCTACCGAGGCAGCATCTCTTAATTTTTGTTGATGCGCGGGAAAGGGATTGACTGTACGGTGATCCGATGGGTATCACCTCATATGAGCCGGCCGTTGTGGCGGAGCGGTTCTAGGCGCTTTAGTATGGAACCGCGAGACAGCTACGGTCACAGGTTCGAATCCTGCCTCGGGCATGGATGTGTGTGATGTCCTTAGGTTAGTTAGATTTAGGTAGTTCTAAGTTCTAGGGGACTGATGACCTCAGATGTTAGGTTCCATTGTGCTCAGAGCCATTTGAACCATTTTGCACCTCAGATTTCTTGGAAGACGGTGTGGTTTCAACTGAGCCTTTCTGTTTTACCAATGGCGGTGGCATCCTCGCGGTATTACGTGGTATACAATCTGTTATCCGCTAACTAGCGCCTAATTCATATTGAACTTAGTGTCGCGGATCAGTGTTGCCGCTGTCTCGCCATAGACATGCTACGACATAGATTTACCAGTCATGGTCTTGAAACGAACTGAACAACATCACACACACCCATGCCCGAGGCAGGATTCGAAACTGCGACCGTAGCGGCCGCGCGGTTCCAGACTGTAGCTCCTAGAACCGCTCGGCCACCTCGTCCGGCGAAACGAACTGGCACTGGCTTAAAAAATAATTAGAGTTTCTAACTCGATCCATTGAGACTGCCTTTTCAGCTGATATCCTATTGCCTCCAGACTCCTACTTTTTGAGAGAAAAGTCAAATACATTGCATGGTTGTTAGGCCGCTATGTTCATTACATCCGCATGTACAATGGAGGGGACGATAGGGACCCACTTCGCTTCCACCAATATATGGCCACTGCATATTGGAAGTGTTTGCGCCGGCCACGGTATCGCGATTTGTTCGTCAATATGTTGAACATTTTATTTCGTCGTCAAGGTATCAGTTGAGTGAACCGGTCCTTGTAGTATTCTTGTCATGGTCACTTTCAGGAGTACTGTTACGCAGTTTATTTCATTTTAGTGGCCCTGTTTGTCTTGTTTTCCTTCTTTAAATAATAAAAAGAAACTAAACAAAATTGTTGAGGCAACTACAGGAAAAGAATTTTTCTCTTTTCTTTTAAGTGGCAGGAGCCATGTAAGAACGAACTCCTATTCTCTTTAATTATTTTTTTCTTTTTTATATAGCAAGTTTGTAAGGATTCAAAAAACGAAAAAAATAAACAAAATTAAAAATAAAAATTAAAAAGAGACCAGTATGATGTAAGAAAAGTCAGTAGACCACTCGCCTACGAAAGGCTAAGGACGCAGGTTTGGTTCCCGGTCGGGCAAAGAGTTTTATTCTGTCAGGAAGTTTAAAATTAATACACACTCCGCTGCAGAGTGAAAAGTCATTCGGGAACCAATGAGCCAGGTTGTGGCTAAGCTACGACAACACAAAATCCTTTTTTGCACGAGTGCTGGTCGTACAAGGTATGCAGGAGAACTTCTGTGAAGTTTTGAACGTAGGAGATGAGGTGCTAGAGAAAGTAAGACTCACGAGGAACATCCAACCAAACTACGTGACAGCTGAGTGTGGTCTCAGTTGCGCGGGTGGATTCGTGATTTATAGTCAGAAAGGTTACAGTTCGTACCAACTGACTGTAAATCATCGAGAAAATCGTAAGTGATGTTTAGTGTTTACCACGGATGTGACGCTGTCATTTACCGTCTAGCAAAGCCATCAGAAGGTCAAAATCAATTGCAAAATGATTTAGACAAGGTAGCTGTGTGGTGCAAAAACTGACAATTGCTGTAAATAAGGAAAAATGTGAGGTCATCCACATGAGTACTTAAAAGTAACCTGTTAAATTTCACTTACACAATAAATCACACAAATGTAAAGGCCGTCAATTCAACTAAATACCTAGGAGTTACAATTACTTAAATTGGGGAGGGCAAACGAAAGACTGTGTTTTATCGGCAGAACACTTGTAAGAAGCAGCAGAGCTACTGAAGAGAATGTTTACGTTAAGCTTGTCTGTCCTCTTCTGGAGTCTTACGCATGTTATAGGATCCCTACGAGATAGGACTGACGGAGGATATCGAAACAGTTCATAGAAGAGCAAGCTGTTTTGTATTATGGCGAAACAGTGGGGAGAGTGTCACGGAGATGATACGACAGTTGGGGTGGCAGTCATTAAAATTAAGGCATTTTTCGTTGCGGCAAGATCCATTTACGAAATTTCAGTCACCAGCTTCCTCCCAACAGTTTGTGAACACCAACCTGTATGGGAGAAATGATACCGGCATAAAATAAGACAAATCAGAGCTCGCATGGAAAGATTTAAGTGATCGTTTTCTCGCAAGCTGTTAGAGAGTGAACCGCTAGAGAAATTATCTGAAGGTTGTTCGATGAACCCTCTGTCAGGCATTTAAGAGCGAATTGAAGAGGATTCATGTTGTTGTAGATGTGAGGGCAAGTAGTGAGTCGTGCTTCTACAGCGGAGTCGATAGAACATTCGTCCGCTAAAGGAAAAGGTCTGTGTTTCAAGTCCTGGTTAGAAACACTGTTTTCATCTGCGAGGAAGTTTCAAATCAGTGCACCGTCTGCTGCAGACCGAAAATTTATCTTGGAAAACATTCAAATGCTTGAAAGTAATCGTAGCAATTAAGAAAAAAATACATGACAAATATCGTCGACTATTCTTCAAAATTCTAAATTAAACATTGAACATGGAATTCTCAGTTAGCATCTGTTTTGATTTCTCTTAATTTATAAACTCTTAATGATGATAGACTCGGATCTATATTTAAATATATTCCATATTTTCTGTAAAAATTAACATTGCCCTCTCCGGCTGTCGTCTCACTGTCAGTATCTCTCCCTTCCTCGCTGCCTTTTCATACACTGGCTCTATCACTGTCTCTGACCCACTTCCACCTTCTCCGCCTCTTTATTCCTCTCGCACTGGATTTGTCTCCATCTCTATTTTCCTAGCAGTCTGTCACTGTCAACTACGTTCCGTTGTCAATCTATCCCTCACTTCCTCTCACACTGCCATTGCTCTTTCTATAACACAATCATGGTCTACTGTCTTCCAATATTTATTACTTCTCCGTCTCTTTCCTATTCCCACTATGTCGTTCTCTATAAGCATAAGGCAAGCGTGAATATGTTTAGATGCCAAAATTTTAGGGAAAACTTTTAAAGCTGCTGAGGATCGTAGACTGAGGCAGCAGGTGCCCCACTTTTTAGTCGCAGTCTTTTAAACAGAACATACTAGTCTTTTTAATGCAACGATAGGAGCATTTTCCCGCCGCTTCCCTTCTTTTTCCCGACAACAGCTGGTCATGTCAGTCATATGAGAAGAACTTTATTGATATATAAAATCTTGATGGTTTACTTATGTGAAATTAAAATAAGCCAAAAGTAATTTTACACCTCAGACCGGATTTCCCCTGCTCAAAAATTTTGCTTCTGCTTCAGTACTACAACACGGGGTTCCCAGAATCTTTGATGGTAACGCAGAGACATTACAGCATATTTCTCCATGCTACATCACTTTATAAACTGAGTTTTCGCCTCGCATTGAATTTTACGCGTGTATTTTACAATGATGATTTCGGTTTTTGGGACGCTCAACGGCGCAGTTATCACCATCCTTACAAATTCCCAATCTTTCGACTGTCCAGTCTCACCATTTTCCTGACTGATGATGAAATGATGAGGAAGACACAAACACCCAGTATCTGGGCGTAGAAAATCCCCGACCCGGCGGGGATGCGAACCCGGGACCCAGCTAAGCATTAGACCACGAGCTGCAGACTGTATTTTACAAGTTGAGAAATTTCGATGATCTGTATTGCGGAAACGGATAAAGATATCAAGAAACGTTTCAGGTTTTTAGAGTTCGGCATCTTAGGAATATAACGTACAAATCACACCCATTTGCTATGTATGGCTATCTTGAAATCTGCGGCTCGGTTTTGGTACCCAAAAAGATAAATGACTAGAGAATATAGCGTAAAAATTTAATCAGTTTGCTGCGACAACTCATTTAGATATCCGCCACTGACGCCGAAAAATGGTGAGAAACGCTTTTACTTTTTTTTTTTTCTTTTGGGAACCACCCATGAAGTAAATGGTGCCTCCAAAATTACCTCAAGGCATACGGTAGACTACATCTACATGTAATGCAAAAAGAACCTACCGATTTGCTTCATTTGCCTAAGCTGGAGGACGTGTGCAATATTCAAAAATAGACCCTGTATAGTAGGATAGTTACAGTAAGACGACCCTTCTGTTGGGTATGCAAATCGTCCCTACAATGAAATGACCACCCTAAGCTGCTTACAGGCGTTGACATACGTCAACGGGGACAGATGAAAATGTGTGCCCCGACCGGGACTCGAACCCGGGATCTCCTGCTTACATGGTAGACGCTCTATCCATCTGAGCAACCGAGGACACAGAGGATAGCGCGACTGCAGGGATTTGTCTCTGGCACGCCTCCCGCGAAACCCACATTCTCAACGTATTGTCCCGCACTACATTCGTAGTGCCCCCGCCCATTATACTCCTTGTGTGATCGCTCTAAGCTTGTGGTTATAGCTTGATACCAGTGCCTACCAATTTTAATTGTATATTACAGCACTGAGGATGGTCACTAAGTGACAGAAAATCGATTTTGCTGGCAATAAAAAAAACAATATACGGCCAATGCTGATTTTCCTTCCAATTCCGCTTATAACCTGCCCACTCTTGCCTGTCAGCCAAGTAGGCAAGCTGTCGCACATTACCAGCAGAGCGGGAAGGCTACTTAACTCCCCATCCATGTCAAGCTACGCCCAACACAAGCAGGCTACAGTAGTCATGCTTGTCTGCCCGTCTTCTCGCTATGCTACGCTACGTAGCAGTTTATTCTGTACGCGTTCACTGTATTGTTACGAGTGGGGTTAGGAAGTTGATGAAAAGTCTTTGTTACCAGAGTATCACAAGACGAGATTCAATGAAATTCATTTTGTGTCCTTGTAGGCTAGGAAATAATAGATTTTATTTACCCTTTTTTCCATTTCGGCGTATTTCATATTCATTTATTTGGATAGGATCTGGTCTATTTGCAACTTCTGTTTTTCGACTAGTACTGGCTATTCTCAATTCGAACCACCATCAGGTCAACTCTAATATACGTTTTCTGTAGTAACAGAACCGTCTCCGGAAATCCAGATACCTTGGACTTACGAACATGAAGATGTCTATTATACTGCAGCTCCAATTAAAGTAAGGTTTGGAAGTCTAGTTTCTATAACCACAGTTATACCAATTTAATGACATTTCGAGATGTGTATTGTGGCTTCGTAGAATTCCTCTAAATGACCAAAATAGTTCATTATAAATTCCACACATATTATGTTAATCTAAAATGTACTTGTGTGAAAGAAAAAGCTTTTCTGTCACACTAAACTTTCTTCGCATTACGTTGCATATGACTAGAATGTGGTTTTCAACATCCAATGAACCATACTTTTTGCCGGTTTCAATCAGCGTTTGCCCTAAATCTAGAAAGCATTGATGCTGCTGAATTGCCTGAAGTCCTTCGCACACATTTCCACACACTTGTCAGCCACTAAGTCTTTTTCCTCTTTCAAATTATTTATGGAATGAGGAAACAGCAGGTCAGATTTACAAACATGTTGTAACACGCTCGAAGTTCCCGAATGAGTGTTCTATGACATGATACTCAATTTTCATTGCGAGCCACCTACCGATTTATTTGAAGCTGCCTCATAAACACACGAAACCTTCTGCCATGCTGGACTGGTGTACGTTCCCAAACTTTTAATTTGTCCTCAGTCTTTCTTTTGTTGGTTTCTTCATCTTGGTGCTCCATCCATCATGATAAACGAGCTGCAGTGAAACTACCTACGCAAACGTATGCCTGGCTAGTCACGTTGTATTGACAGCGCCACCTGTTGTGAGGTGCAGCCGGCTGAAAGGGTCCCGTGAAGCTTGCCAGGCTTTCGAAAAACCGTGTTGGTCCGCTTTTACCACAGTAATTCAGCACACATGTACTCTTGTCTGCGTTGCGGCGGGTTGAGCTGCTGTAATGGTTGCGGCAGAGATAGGGGCAGGCAGGCTGGAAGGAGAATTTGTACACCTCTTTGCGCAACTCGCACCAGTCTGCTGCTATAGTGTAAATTTTGTCACGGAGGAAACATGGACTCGGGATGCGTATTAAAATTAAGGTCACCGTCAAAAGCGGTTAATGTTTTTAGCAAGGAATATTAAATTAATGAAGGTTATTGTAATATAACGCAACAAGTAGAAGAAAAATAACATTCAAAACATTAGTAGACATTTGTATCGTGTCTATATTGCCTAATGCATTTAAATGTAAGTACAATTACTATTATTCATCAAATAATCAGGCGCTCATGTTGTGACTTGGCAAGACAGCCAAGTCACTATGAGATATCCGAAAGGCACGCGTTTAAGCTCACGCAGGCTGGCGTGAGGTCTGGAACAGTTAAGGGAATTTATAGTAGCAAAGAACGTAAGTAACTACTGGAATACTTAACTTTAATTCATAATTGGTGAACATCGGTCTGACGGTACATGCATCACAAGATAAATAGCAAATGATAATGGCGCCTTGCTGGGTCGTAGCAAATGACGTAGCTGAAGGCTATGCTAACTATCGTCTCGGCAAATGAGAGCATAATTTGTCCGTGAAACATCGCTAGCAAAGTCGTCTGTACAACTGGGGCGAGTGCTAGGAAGTCTCTCTAGGCCTGCCGTGTGGCGGCGCTCGGTCTGCAATCACTGACAGTGGCGACACGCGGGTCCGACGTATACTAAAGGACCGCGGCCGATTTAAAGGCTACCACCTAGCAAGTGTGGTGTCTGGCGGTGACACCACAGCTCACACAGCCAACACAACACTACCTCAAGTAACTACAGCGTCACAACTTTCGAGTATCTGAGGGTGGCAAGAGTCTGAAACAGAGGACAGTCCACACGAAGCGTTCCGAATAGTACCGACTTTTAACGATCAGTACTACGAGCTGGCGGCCATCTTATCGCGCGTTTACTGTAGCTAATCCAGTGGGGGCTCGTAACATAATTCTGTAAGCTACCAATTAATAATGAAATCTCTATACATGCTGCCCGAGGTACTGCCCCACAATGTCCGTATTAGCTCGAGAGCTAAAAAGTTTGACGGCCGCTGCATTACACCAATGAGCAGTTAGTGTCCATCGCAACTTATACCCACGCCGACCAAACTAAATTCATAATGCTTGTAAAAGTGCTCATGTAGTATTGTCGGTTTGAAAAGTCACTGATAATATGTTGCAAACAGGTAAGAGGAGATATTCAACTGTCTAAACTGCATGTGTATGAAACCCATTAACAATGACTTTTCAAACAGAAAATACTACACCAGCACTTCTCAGAGCCGGTTTAGGGCCCAAGGGACATAAGCCGTCACTTTGGGAACGAAGCCCAGCGCGGCACCAGCGGCACCACAACTATAAGGTTCCTATACAGGACGTATCACAATTACACTGAGGGGACAAAAGTCATGGAACAGCGATATGCAAATTTTCAGGCATGACTTCTCACCAGGAACAATGCAGTGGCCGTCGTCCTTCACTTAACGACCGACAGCAGCTGCGTTTGCGTTGAGTTGTCAGTGGTAACAGATAAGTAACACTGCTTGAAATAACCGCAGAAATCAACGTCAGATGTAGGACGAACATATCCTTTACGACCGTGTGGCGAAATTGGTCATTAATGGGCTAAGGCAGTACACGACCGACGCAAGTGCCTTTGCCAGCAGCACGACATAGCCACCAGCGCCTGACTTGGACTCGTGGTCATATCAGTTGGACACTAGACGACTGTAAAACCGTGGCTTGGTCAGATGAGTCCCGATTTAAGTTGGTAACAGCTGATGGTAAGGTTTGCGTGTGGCACATAACTCACGAAGACGTGGACCCAAGTTGTCAACAACGCACTGCGCAAGCTGGTGGTGGCTTCATAGTGGTGTGGGCTGGGTTTACATGGAATAGATTGGGTGCTCTGGTCGAACTGAACCAATCTGACTGGAAGCGGTTATGTTCCTCCACTTGCAGACCGTTTTCAACCATTCAAGAACTTTATGTTTCCAAACAACGCTGCTGCATGTCTCTGGCCCACAATTGTTCGCGATTGACTTGAAGAACATTCTGGACAGTTCGAGCGAATGATCTGACCAATCACATCACCCGACACTAGCCCCATCGAACATTTATGGGACATACTCGAGACGTCAGTTTGTGCACAAAATCCTGCACCGGCAACGCTCTCGCATTTGTAGACGGCTATAGAGGCAGCATGGGTCAGTATATCTGCAGGGGACTTCCAACTACTTGTTGAGCCCACGGCACGCCGAGCTGCTGCACTACGCCGGACAAAAAGAGGTCCGACGGGGTATTAGGAGGTACCCCATGATTTTTGTCTCCTCAGCGTGGTAGCGGCCGCGTGGGGCGCCAAGCTGAGAGAGGTGCCAGAGGCGTTCAGTTCTGAGATCTGTGTACACTGCGTATTACAGTTAACAGCGAAAACTGACACGAGTGAATGTGAATGGGGGAAATGGGAGAAGAGGACGGGGCGCTAAATGATAAGTCAGTTGTGTGGGAAAACGTTCTCAACCGGATCTGCCATTTCTTCTGGTATTATAAATTCAGTTTTCAGTCTTACTGTAGTTCAGATTTATAAGATTAATATTAACAGTTTATCTTCCTCAATTAATCACTTAATTACAAAGTATGATCTAATTCACCAGAAAATAGAAAGTATCATCTATGAGAAGATGAAAACACTACGCTAATTACAAGATTAAGAAGAAAATTATTTATTTTGACCCTCACAGTTTTGGCATTTGAGCAGGAAAGGGCTCTACAGTGGCAGCGATTGGTAATGGAATCAAGGTATAAGAAAAGTCAAGAAAGTTCATAGGATTTTTGGATATTGTAAAATGGCACAAAATGTTAGAAATTGTGAGAAAAATAGGAGTAACCTATAGGGAAAGACGGATAATATACAATATTGTAAGGATCAAGAAGGAACTATATGAGTGGAGGACGAAGAGCAAAGTGCTCGGATTGAAAAGAATGTGAGGCAGGAATGTAATCTTTCATCCAGTCTATACATCGAAGGAACAGTGACGGAAATGAAACATAGATTCAGGAGTCGAACTGATAGCGTGATAGGATATTAATGATAAGATTAGGGGACAAACTGAATGCAACAATGAGTGCAGAATACGAATTGGGAGTAAACCAAAAAAAGACGAAAACAACGACGAATAGGAGAAATACGATTAGTATCACAATTAATATCAAAACTTTTGACCTTGAAGTAGACGAAATAAAAGAATTCTGCTACCTTAGAAGCAACATAACGCATGAAAAAAGAGTAAGGACATAAAAAAGCGCACTAGCACAGTCAAGGAGGGATTCACAGCCAAAGGACGTCTACTAGTATCAAAGGCAAGCCTGGGTTTGAGGAATAAATATCTGAGAATGTGCGTTCGGGGCACTGCATTGTAAGGAAGTGTATTACGGACTGTGGAGATTCGTTGCAGTAGAAGGATGTTGAATTAGGAGACATTGACAAGGAAGGAGGACAAGATGGTAGGACATGTGCTAAGACATCGGCGAATAAGGAAAAGGGAGCTGAAAAAAGTAAAAAAAAATTATGGAAGAGAGGTATTGGAATACAGAAAACAAATAATTGAGACGTACGGTTAAAGTGTTACTCTGAGATGAACAGGTTGGTACAAAAGAGGAGCTCGTGGCGGACACATCGAGCTAATCTGAAGATTGATGACCCGAAGAGATAGATAGATAGATAAATGAGAGAGAAATTGAGAGAGAGAGAGAGAGAGAGAATGTGTGAGCTGGACAGATCAGTCAATGAATGTAAGTAAAATACATGTGCTACAGAAATTCTGCCAATTCATATGTGGCATACAGGAAACCAGTGCTTCACAGTATTGGTTAAAACAGTCTTGGTTGCAATTTTAGTTTTTTATTTTTCAACGACGCGTTTCGCCTTATTTAGGCATCTTCAGGTTATCTACGTAGAAAACAGAGAACAAATGCATCTATTTAAGAATCGCGATCGCGTTTTACAGGCTTGGATAACCTAAAAGCATGTATAAACAGATCAAATACTGAAAGAGCAAATACCTTAATTTGGTATTTCTTAGAAGAATCCTTTAGTCAGTGTAGCCAAAGGGCATCGTCGAATATATCAGGCCAACATCGCCTTCGATATACTCACTAAAAACTAGAAATATAAAATAGTAAAATCTCTGTTTTCTATGTAGATAACCTGAAGACGCCTAAATAAGGCGAAACGCGTCGTTGAAAAATAAAAAACTAAAATTGCAACCAAGACTGTTTTTAACCAATACATGTGCTACAGCCATTGCGCCGAATCTGCGCTGCCTTACCCGTCTTAGTACCCCAGTGACGTCCCGTTAACTGTTGGCCATCCTTGATTCGTCCAGTGCTGCCGCGTGCAGTGCGCTAGTATTAGTAGTTAAAGTCAACATCCCGTGGTGTTACGGGACAACGAGAAAGGATGAAACCCCTTGTAAGCAATTACTATGTTCGCATGACTACCCGACGAAGGGAGTTCTCTCAACCCAAGACAGATAGTTTAGCTGCCGATGGCTCCTTAGTATCCACAAGTGGACACTGTTTTACGAAGGTGCCTATTACACTAGGCCGCTGCTGTGGAAGTCTACATCTTCACTCCCCAAGGCATCTCTAGAAATGTGACAAATAGTACATCGTGTAGCAGTAACATTTTCCTCCACTCCTAATTCCACTCGCTGACGATACACAAGAAGAAATATTCTTGGTGTGTCTTTGTGTGGGCAGGACGACTTTCTCTAACTCTACTGTCGTAAAAGATATAGTGGAGAAAGTAACACGTTTCTTGACTTGTGTTGGAACGCAACGCACACAGTGTTTGAGAGTAAGGTCCTACACGATACACAACGCCTTTCTGGTATCTCTCTCAATGGAGTTAGATTTTTCGCACTTACCATTCAAACCCTTCACGAATCTTGCACCTCTATTTTGTATCTTCTGCGTCTCTTCTGTTATTATGACCAGCTGAGGGTCCAGATCAACTTAGATTACTGCAGAAATTGTCGAACGAATGTTTTATAGGGACACCTCTCGCGCTTCAGCAGCTCTCCCGTAGGAGTGTTCCAATAAATCGGACTCTGGCACCGAGCTTCCCCATTGACATATAAGGGAAACAGTTCCAGCTTGTATCGCCCTGGGCATACAGTGCCATACACTTGAGGAGAGTGACTCAATCTAATAACAGATCCCAAATGTGTAGGAACACGATAACGGATGTTTCCTGATATTTACGGTCTTTAGATTACATTTACGTATAGTGAGCGGCAACTGCCAGTCATTTCACAAAGCGCTGATCATCTACAGGCCTTCCTAAAGTTCGTAATAATGCTATAACGACTTAACATTCTTTTCCAACAACCTCAGAATGATACAAAAATTACATAATAGGCCATTTATTTATATCTTAAATAGTGATGGACCTACGGCACTTCTTGCAGAGCTCTGAAATCTTTCTCTTCCGTCGATGTCTACACACTAAGTACGATGCAATGAGTTCTATCTGCTAAGAAGAGTTCAATAGCGAATGCTTGACGGGACTTCTTTTCAGATTTCGTTTTCGATTTCTGTAAAGTGTGTGGTTCACGGTTTCCATTTTCTTACGTTGTTGAACAGCAGTAGGCCTATGCTATGCTATGTCCCAGTCTCTGTGCATTACTAGTATAGTTATTTCATGTGTTCTCTATTATGTGGCATGTATTATTGAGTGATTGTGACGGTTTCCACACGATTAACAAGTTTAATTTTATAATATCTTTCATTAAATGATTTCAACTCTGTCATTGTCCTTCTTGAAGCCCGGAATGGGAAAGGAAGAATGTTTAATTTTTGTGTCTGCGTCGCCATTGATCTGTAAGACGCCTAGCACTGTACGCCGGTAAAGAACCCCGTTAGCTAAGGGAACTAACGGCTTCGGGTGGATGAACCCGATAAGGAGTTTGATGTAACCTCAGTGAAGGAAATATTCTTGTTAAACATCCGGTAGCGTCTGTTATGCGTGTTAGGGGGGAAAGCCGGGGGGCACCAAACGGCTTGTTCCCGATGCGAGGGCGGCCGCAAGGAAATATCATATACAAAGTCTTAGAAAAACTGCATCAGTACCATGGTGAGTGCATCCAGGGCAAAAATCAGTTTCAGAAGTGGAAGAAGTCGAGGGAAGTCGTCACACTGAGAGAAGGAAGAAAATAAGATCACACTGAGGTGACAAAAGTCATGGGATAGCTCCTAACATAGTGTCGGACCTCCATTGCTCGGCGTAGCGCAGTAACCCACGTACCGTCTGCAGAAATATCGAGCTAGGCTGCCTCTATAGCCGTCCATAATTGTGGAAGTGTTGCCGGTGCAGGATTTTGTGCACATCCCATAAATGTTCGACGGGATTCAAGCCGGGTGATGTGGTTGGCGAAACCACTCATTCGATTTATGAAAAGTGTTCTTCAAACCAATCGCTATCAATTGCGACCCGGTGTCGTAGGGCATTGCATCGATAAACACTCCGTCGTTGTTTGGGAACATGAAGTCCATGAGTGGCTGCAAAAAAGATGGTTCAAATGGCTCTGAGCACTATGGGACTTAACATCTATGGTCATCAGTCCCCTAGAACTTAGAACTACTTAAACCTAACTAACCTAAGGACATCACACAGCACCCAGTCATCACGAGGGAGAGAAAATGCCTGACCCCGCCGGGAATCGAACCCCGGAACCCGGGCGCGGGAAGCGAGTGAGTGGCTGCAGATGGTCTCCAAGTATCTGGTATCCACAGGACCAGTCCATCCCATGTAAACACAGACCACACCGTTATGGAGCCACCCCCAGCTTGCACAGTGCCTTACTGGCAAATTGCGTCCATGGCTTCGTGGCGTCTGCGCCACACTTGAACTCTACCCTCATCTCTTATGAGAGACTTAGCTGACCAAGCGAGTTTACCAGTCGTCTACAGTCCAATCGATGTGGTCACTCCTCCAGGAGAGCAGCTGCAGGCGATGCCGTGCTGTTGGCAAGGGCGCTCGTGTGAGTTGGCTGGTTCCATAGCCCATTAACGCCAGATTCCGTCGCACTGTCCTAACGGATACGTTCGTCGCACGTCCCACATGGATTTCTGCTGTTACTTCACGCATTGTTGCTTGTCTGTTAGCACTGACAACTCTACACAAATGCCACTGGACTGTCTACTTTGGGAGCTAATGTCTGAAATATGGTACTATCAGCACACTCTTGACACTGTGGATCTCGGAATATTGAATTCCCTAACGATTTCCGAAATGGAATGTTCCATGCTTCTAGCTCCAATTTCGCGTTCAAAGTGTGATAATTCCCGTCGTGCGGCCATACTCACGTCGGAAACCTTTTCCTATGATTCACCTGTTACGAACGACAGCTCCGCCAATGCGCTACTCTTTTGTACCTTGTGTATACGGTACTACCCCCATCTGAAAATGTGCATAGAGCTATCCCACGACTTTTGTATTATCGTTAACATGGCACGTTAAGATCTTCTTACAAATGGGAAGCTGGAAAATCCTGAAGACGAAATGAGAAGAAACGGAATGAATATAATGGGAATCTCTAAAGCGATATGGGAACAGAATGGACAAATTGTAAGTGACGAATTAAGAGTGTATTATTCTGGAGAACACTTAATGAAATTCGTAGTTTTGGTATAATATTAGGATCAAACGTCTAGGATAAAGTTCTGTCAGTGAAATATGTAGATCAAAGGTTGGTAGCAATGAAAACTGGAAGAAAGAAGAAAAAACTTGTCATATCACAAATACATGTGCGCGAACTGAGAAATAACTAATGGGAAGAATGAGTGTATAATATAGAAAGTGATAATATAGAAAGTAATGGTAATGTGTGAATGGAATGCGGCAGTGGGTGAAGGCCAAGAGGACGAACTGTCAAAAAATACGGATTAGGAAAAACGAATGAGTGAAGAGAGCCGTTATTGGACATCTACAAAAAATAATTCGTTACTTATTCGAATTACATTACATGGACAACAGAGCAGATGCTCTCGGACTCGTCCAGTTAATTCAAACAGATACCATATTGATTATGTTTAGACACAAGAAATATTTAGAAAAATTTTAGGCGCTAAGACGTTGTCAGGAGCGGATAACTAAGATAATGTCCTGCTGACAGGGAATATAAATATGCCGATGACAAAGTTAGAAAAAACGAAGAGAAAACTGAATGTGGAAACAATAATGAAATAGGGAAGCATTTAAGGGAAACTTCCAGAAATAAATAAATCCAAAAAAAGGGTAACAGCGTTAATTTAGTGTGTTATGGACAGAAAGCAGAAAAAAATGGTCATAAAGAGAAAAACAGCGTCAAAAAATCTTGGGAATAGAAAATATAATGGTGGGGAAATTGCAAGAAAGCAGAAAAATTTAAAAATTCCGCCACAGAAAGTGGAAAAATATGAGGTTATAAATAATCACTGCGAAAAGTAACTGATAAAGCAAGAACATAATGATTAAAACAGCAGTGTGTAGGAACTTATTAACTGCAAGAGAAAGGGGGGTTGTATGGCATACGTTTTTTGTATGATAATGATAATGGTAATGAGACTGCAGAAAAGGAAGCTTAATGAATGCGTGGAAGAGGTATTGGAAGAATTACGCAAATAAAAGTGGTCCGTACTAGTGTACACGACTGGACGTGGATGAATGAATTAACGGAGGGGGAAGAGAAATACATTTACTTGCAACAGAATGGAACCACTGCTCACACAGCCGGCCGAACCTTGGAGCACATGTCCAGTCTTCACGGCTGACAGGGTTGTTAGCAGAGCTCAGTCTGGTTACGGCCTTAGATGGTCACCCAGCTCACCTGAGCTGGCAGTGTGCGAGTACTTTGTATGAGGCACCCTCAAGTTTAAAGTGTAATGCAACAACCCTCGTAGTCTTCAAGAACTGCAGCACAACATTTCGGATGAGGCTACAGTAATTCCAGCACTCCAGCTTTACTCCACCTTCAGGAACTAGCTGACCAGGGCCCAGAAATGCAAACAGATGAATGCTGGTCACTTTCAACATCTGCTATGGTCAGGTTAGTACTGTTTCTCCTTTCCCATTTTGTGTTTCTTTGGATCCTGGAACTCTATTGTCCGGGCCACTTTTATTTGCCCCACCCTGTATGAGGCACAAGGTCCTCCAGATACTTTGGATATGAAGGATGAAAAATAATAACTTGAAGAGGACACAGGAGTTCCAATCATTTTGGCAGAGGTTGAGATGTCACTTAAGGAAACGAAATGTGAAAAAAAAAAAAACAGCGCGTGGAGTTGGGATTTCAACTGAAGTCATCAACAGTTTAAGCCAAAGATAGGTGTTTGACCAGATGATTTCACGAAAACGGTGATGATGCCAATATCGAATAAAACTGATGGCGTGAACTGTACGGAATATAATAGAATAAGTTTCATTTTTCACTCGACTAAAATTCTACTAAGAATAATGAAAGACGGTTGCAAACTAAAACTGAGAGAGAATTGGATGAAAAACATTTAGAGTTCAGAAGAAGGAAAAGATTCAAGAGATGCAATTGGACGGTTATGGATAACTGAGGAAACATAACTTGAAAAAGATAGAGAAGTTTGTATAGTATTTTTTTTACATATGAAAAGTCGTTGATAGATTTAGCTAGATTAAATTTTTGCATGTACTAAAAGAGATTGAAATTACCTAGAAAAAAAAAAGACACTAACAAGCAGTTTACATTATGACACCAACGATGAAATTATGAATTGCAAATGAAATGACGGAAGGAATTAAAATTGGGAGAGAGAGGTTGGCCACTGTTGTTGTCTTTCAACTACTCTGATTAATAGCTGTTAACACGATTTATACATAAACTGCTTGTAACGGAGTGGTGGTGTTACATTAGGAGGAACGTCAATCAGATGTGTATGATTTGCTGATGACATAGTATTATTAAATGAAAACGAAAGCGCAGTAAACAACATGTTAAAATTCATGAACAACAGCTGTCAAGAAAATGGATTGATGATAAATGCGAAGGAAACTAAGGCAATGATTTTTACCAGGCAGACAAGGAACATAAAATCTGTGGAATAAGTTGATAACACCAAGACACAGTATGAAAAATAATCAGTAACAGTACCATGACGTACTCAAGAAATAAAAACAAGGATAGCTGTTGCAAAAGATTTGTTGCACAGCAGAAGAAGCATTTTCTGTTGTCATTAACTAAAAAATTAAAGAAAAGATTAGCGAAGGGTTTTGTATGGAATGTTATCTTATATTGTGCCTAAACAGGGGCACTGCAGCGGAGAGAGGATACATGCTTAGTTTTTGAGATGTGGATCTGGAGAAGAATGGAAGGTGTATCATGGATAGATGGACCAATAAAATAAGGGATGATGTTGTGCTACACGGGGTGAATGAGAACACTCCAGTAAACTGGCAACAAGAAAAGGGAAATCAGTTGGCTTGGTCTCTGAATGAGGAGAGGCTGCATAACAGAAGATGCAGAAGAAGGAAGAGTCCCACAACAACAAGAAGATGACAGCTAATTGACGACATCAAGATGAAAATGCATCGTAGCAGCTATGAAAAGGACTGCGTAAAACCAGGAAGTTACGAGAATGCTGAACTTGCAATAATGAATGTGCGTAATGGGGAACACTTCACCGTCATCATCATCATCATCCGTCTTTCTGCCACGGACTTGCGTGGCATGCTGTGCATGCTACCTATTTTTCCGTTGCTTTTTCTTGACAAGATCGCCTTTGAGTCTACCAGGTACTTGCATTATAATCTCCGGTTTGCCCCTCATTGTGCAAGTCAAGTTTCCGCGTCGATTTCTGTCTGGGAGTTGCTTTACTGCTCCGGGCGACATTTAACTGGAATAGTGGGCGATCAGGTTTGTAATTGAAGTATTGGACGGCGATCGACAAGTTTCCCCAGGAGCAGGCTAACAGCAGCAAATGCCGAATATTTTAAACTCGCAATAACTTACTCCCGATATTTTAATGGACATGTAGTCCATCGTATAGGGCTTAATTATCCGCTTCTGAGAGATAGCTGTCGGCTAGGTGGTTACGTCGCCTTCAGGAAAAACCAACACTGACCACAGACAACCCGCCCAGAAAGTCGCACACTTGACCTTCCTCACGGGCGGTGCAGCCTTGATGCAAATGCAGCCCCAGACTGTTTTGTCAACTGCCGAGGATATTAATCAGAGGGAACCTGTCTGCCTTCCAAGAAACCCTACTTTAGCTAAATATAATCCGGTCATCCAAGGACGGGCCGCCGTCTAGTCGAGAATCGCGTGATTCGTAAAAGGTGGCAGTATATCATCACGTGACTGTGCTTCACTTCATATGCAGATGGGGCATCCGAGTCACGCAGTTCATGTGCTTTTGCTGTATTCTAAGTGGAATGACGTCTTTCCTATTTTTCATCTCCCTCCCCCTTTTTTTATCTTCCTATTCGCCAATTAGAATCACGTAACAACTTCAATTCCTCTTTTTTCTTTGTTGCTGTTTGTTATTTTTCTTATGCTACTCCACGCTCTCTCCATGTCGCCTTTTGCCTTGTTCACGTTGTTCCCGACTTATTATTTCTTCCGCCATTCAGCCTCCTATACTTACTATTCCGAAAAAGGTTTCTTTCAGTTATTTTCGGATATTGTAGTGTAACGACGTAAGTTTTTTATAACCGATTTTCGTTTGATGTATGACCATGTGCAGACTTCGTCACCTACGTCAGTTACAACCCACTTCAAAATGATTTATATGTTTTTTAAATTGTCATAGAATGGTTCTTGAACGAAACTGTAAAACATCAGTTGAGTCGTATGCAAAGACTTACATCACTTGGGCCAATTGGTTTTCGTAAACTTTTTCGATTTAAATTTCGTTTGTTTCTCCTCAGAAATCATATTGACACACGTTATCTTGATCTAATCGATATCAGAATCACACATTAAATAAACTTTTGAGATTCAAAGTTTCGATGAACGCTGTCAGAATCACTAATCTTGTCAAATATATTATTAATCCGTTCACATAATTCTTCATAAATAAATCCTCAGAACACGTGTTTCAACTTTAGTAGCATACACTATTTTATTAGCTTCCTACACATACAGATGTGAACTTGACCGTTGACAAACAATGACTGACTTTTCAATAAGATTAAGCTCTATATGATGTCATTGTTGTACAAAAAGAGTATAAAAAATTCATTTTTAATTTTTAGAAGCACGACGCAACAACTCGGTTCCAGGATCTTCTGTTGCTCCTTGGCTGTCTACCCGCGACGTATAGCGGCCAGCAATTTCCTCTCTGGTCGCGGCAACGAAGATGCTGTCTCCGTTCGTTGCGCCGCCCTCTCAGTACATGAAACACATACAAAAATACAAAACTTTTAGATAATTCACAGCTATTACAAATATTAAGAAAAATACATAAACAAAACTAAATTAAACTTATAGTCACCTGCAAACTGGGCTGACATTGGTGGATGGGTGACGCTTAATTTCGTCCCACTACAATATTTGATAATGTTTCTTTCTGGTTCTTTAATTACTTCGGTAATCCAGCTACAGCCGATTTCTTTTTCGATAAATATAGGAAAATTTGCTTCGTTAGGCTGTGCTAATTCATTCGGTAGAGATGTCCAAAGAAGATTAATTTTCGCTTTATCATTACTTCTGGGATTGTCTCTATATCCTCGTAGATCTCGTAACTTCTCGTGTTCTAAACCTTTGTAATTTGTATTGTACCCATTACTTTTCTAATAATCCGTCATACAAGTATCTCTACTTTGTCCAGCTTACAGTTCATTGCTAAGCATTTGCCTGCATACAAACATTCTTATTTGGCCACTGTGGCACAGTGATTTAGTTTTGTTATCATAGACATGCATTTTGTAATTTTTTTCTTTTTGCTATTAACACTCTGAAACTGAACAGAATTACTTTCCGACGAGAGTGTCAACGAAACTTCTCCTGGACTTCAGACGATAACATTCGTAAGGGAAAATGAAATAAAACTGTTGCTGACGAGCTACTCTAGAAAGTGGAAAATGTCACTACACATAATACTACGTATAATTTCGTATAGCTTTACGATGCTGCATACAACAGAAAACCCAATGTCTACATCAGTGAGGCTTAACGAAGTACTTCTAACTGAAGTATTGCTCACAGGCTGCTAATATTTTTCAGCTGATAATGGAGGGTAGGCCTTAAGTCAATCGTCAGAAATGCGTTTGGTACAATAATACTAAACAGCTGAAAATACATTTTTTTTATCATCAGAGAAATGCATGTAGAGTTCACTAAACCTAGGAAAGATGGTTTCCATGCTGTTCTAAGCTTACATTGCGTCTCTTTAAAACTGATCTAAATTTGGTATCAAATCTTCCAGAAATGTAAGTTTTCAAATTCTGCTTGGATTTGGTCCTTCAAATACTCAGTATCATGAATCTTGACGGAACAAACCTCATTTGTATTATACAACGGACCGAGGAGTCCATGGATGTGATATCTATAGAGCGTGGAAGTCATAAAATAATACACCGTCTGCCAGTCCATTCATCAAAGTTTTCATTTCGAATGTTTCTCACAACGCGTGGATGTGCCATATTTTTGCCAAATCGACTCTTCTTTAACCGGTTGCAGATGTTCAAGAAGTGGACTATTTTCCAATTCTAACGACACTTCTTGAAGCATATTTAGGTAATTTACACAACTGACAATACCGTTAAAGAATAAGAACTTATTAGCCTACCGGAGTTTAACTGTGTCTTCATTGTCACATGGGACTTCGTAGAATCCCAGTAGACAAAGCTGTGTCTGTTCACTGTGTCATTCACTTTAAAATTTGCCTCGAAACTTCAGAGAATGCTTTCATAAAACTTGGGATGGGCTTCTTGTTGGACTGTGCACAACCCACAGAAGTCCATACGCCTGTCCGGATCATCTATATTTAGGCCTTGAAGTAAAGTAGGACCATGTGGTTTGAATGTTATCTTTTTCAGAATCTTTAGTAGGCTTTTTCTTGATTTCCATAGTCTTTGTTCGCTTTTCTTTGAGAAATAGTCGTTAACTGCAGAAACATTGGGCGATAGCTTTAATATTCTCTTCTGTAGTAAGAGAGTTTGGTCTACCTTAACGAGCAGGCTGTATCACCGACCCAGTTTCTTTAAATGTTAAATTTATTTTGCGAAAACCTTGTCGAGATAGAGGTTGGATCCTTAGAAAAGTTCTACAAACAAATGACAAGTATCACTGTGATTATAGTCATGCTCCCACCATATTTACAAAACAGATACACACTGTTCTATAATTAACTCTCTATTCATTGACTCTCAGATAACAAATAACATGACCCTATGACTTACGGGTTCCACCCACTAGTCAAGTTCACAGCTGCACTAGGAAAAACGAAATCTAAGGACTGCTAGTGACAACTGACTTATGTCACACCCTGTATATTCAAAAAAGCTTCTTACATAAAAATAACATTTTTCCAGTACTTACGTGTGTTGCTTATGTGTAGAAGACCTGGATATGATTGTCCATGGTTATTACAAATTCATTTGTTGGCAAACGAAATATATACGAGGGCTGTTCGGAAAGTAAGGTCCGATCGGTCGCGAAATAGAAACCACAGTGAAAATCAAAAATTTTTTAGTTGGAACAGGTTGCTACACATACCAGCCTCTTCTCTACATAGTCACCGCTCCGGCGTACTCATTTGCCGTAGCGTTCTACCAACTTTCGAATACTCTCGTCATAGAAGGTAGCCGCCTATGCCTTCCGCCACTGGTCTACGCTGCCCTGCAGTTCCTTGTCTGTGCCAAAATGTTGTCTGCATAACCAGCAGTTCATGTAAGTGGATATTAACATCGGAGAGAGCCAAATCCGGGCTGCACTGTGGGTGATCAAGCACGTCCCATCGAAAACGCAGGAGGAGCGTCCTTATTTCCCCTGCAGTGTGGTGAGACCGAGAACTGTCATGGGGAAGGAAATGCGTGACAGGTACGTTATGTTGGGCTGCATGAAATCACGCAAAACCTCCCAGCGGTCACCCGTATTTGGCGGAAGACACTATTGTCCTAGTCATTTGACGTGCTCACTGTATGCTCAGAACTGAAAAGGAACGACGGGGCGCAAGCGGCAGGCATACTAGAGGCACTGCCCAACACATCAGTGCAAAGCTTCGTGGGATTTTCACTGGAGTTTCCATTTAGAGACCTGTCGGACCTTACTTTCCGAAAAGCCCTCGTAGAAAGCGCTTTATGTAAACTGACCATCAACTTTCCACTCATAAAACTTCAGCTACCCGAAAAAGTCAAGTTTAGGGAAGACACAAACTGCGCTTATTGTTCAGCGAATGCGTTAGTTCTGTCCTTGCCTAGAGTCACATCATGCTTCCTTCATTTTTATTTTAACCCTCCAATGTTGGGTGGGAGACTGGCAGCAGACTATGACTGACCTTCAGCCGTACCAAATTTTTAAATTGAACTGCTGAAAGACAAACACTGACAGATGAAAAGTATACGAACCTTTTTTCTAAATCTGATTATTTTCGTGTCACGATGTAGATTTCCGACGTCTTTTCTTCTGTCCTCAGACTTCCAGTTCCACGTGCGAGGTCGCACTTGGGCTACGGCAAGAATCGAAGGAAATCTCGCCCAAGACGAAAAGGCGACGTACTGCACCGCGGATGTAATCGGAAACCTTTATCGCTGAACCCAGGTTAACATGCTGGACTTCGATTAACGTGAACAATATTCACAACGTAAACTTGTCTTATGTTCTGTCCCATCAGTGTGATGATTTTGATACGGTCTGCCTGTTCCGAGGCATTGTGCTGCACTACGAGGACAGCTGTCAATTCTCAAGAACTCAGCTCTGGTGTGCTGCGTTTGTTTACAAGTCGTGATTGCACGGCCCCTGATGAGGCAGAGCGGCAGTGACAAAGAAGTTAGCATTATGTACACAACCACCCTCATACATAAACATAGAACGATCGTCCATAGCGACTAATGGTGGGTAACTTCGAAACATGTGTAATCTTTTAGGACGAGCATAGTTACCTCCACCACTAAACAGCTAAAACGGTTACCTAGTCATGCGGCCTTAGTTGTAGGTTACCTATCTAACGGCTTTCAGGGAAAACAAATGTTTGACTTTCAGTAATTCATGTAATTATTGACCGAATATAAAAACGTAAAACCTAGTTATTAAGAGATACGATATTACGTTAAATATTTAACACAATAAGACACCTATTACAGTTAGATAATGTATATGCGTCTTCAGGCAGCGCAAATCATGGTGCGCATATTACAAGGGCCAGCTCTAGGGACGAGCAACCCGGACATTTGTCAGGGCCACAAAAATTTAGGGGCGTAATTTTTGGCTGTAAGTGTGAGAAAAATATCGATGTGTTAAATATTCGGCAATAGAGAAATGTTACTGCGTGGAAACATAAAATGTAAGTTGCTATACGCGCGGGGAAGCTGCGCGGTCTGAGGCGTCTCGTCACGGTCCGCGCCACTCCCCCCCCGTCGGAGGCTCGAGTCCTCCCTCGGGCGTGGGTGTGTGTGTGTCGTCCTTACCGTAAGATAGTTTAAAGTAGTGCGTAAGCCTAGGGACCGATGACCTCAGCAGTTTGGTCCCATAAGACCTTACCATAAATTTCCAAATGAGTTGCAGTCATGCGAGTGGTTTCCTTTGCGTCGGTTACCTAAATTTTAATTATTTCGATGACGTCTCTTGCTGCGCGACATGGTGCTGTTCCATCGACATCGTCTGTTTGATTTTCGTCGCTCTCTGCGGTGGCGAATACGCTCGCTTCGAGACACCATTGTCGCGGCTGTGTGACCTAGGATAGTGCTGCGTGGCTCGCGATAAGGTGAACGGCACCCGGTGGCCTTTCGAATAAAATTTCCCCATCAGAATGAAAAGGAAGGTCTCATACGGAGCTCGAGATGAACCCATATAGACCCGAAAGAACAGTAGAAATTATTTTTTTTTAAATTGTAGAACCGATCAAGCACTAGATGATCTATTCGAACAAGTTAGTAATCATGCCAACGGCCTTACCACAGGCCGGCCGCGGTGGTCTAGCGGTTCTAGGCGCGCAGTCCGTAACCGCGCGACTGCTACGGTCGCAGTTTCGAATCCTGCCTCGGGCATGGATGTGTGTGATGTCCTTAGGTTAGTTAGGTTTAAGTAGTTCTAAGTTCTAGGGGACTGATGACCACAGTAGTTAAGTCCTATAGTGCTCAGAGCCATTTGAACCATTTTTTTGCTCTACCGACTGAGCTACCCAAGCACGACTCACGCCCCGTCCTCACAGGCAGAAGTACAGTTGTGAGGACGGGGCGTGAGTCGTGCTTGGGTAGCTCAGTCGGTAGAGCACTTGCCCGCGAAAGGCAAAGGTCCCGAGTTCGAGTCTCGGTCCGGCACACAGTTTTAATCTACCAGGAAGTTTCATTTAGAATGTAACTGATGATTATTCTGTTGACATTAATGCGGAAGAACATGCAGAGAAAGTTTCAGCAGTATCTTCATTTTTGGGCAAAAAAGAAAGCCAAAGCAATGTACTGAGTTCAATTACAACATTAAAATTTGCCCAAATATTACGTCTCCTTCAAAAATATTGCTAACACCACCAATAACTGTAGCAAGTGGCGAAAGGAGTTTCTCTGTGTTAGAACTAATTAATAATTTCTTACGATCGGCAGCAGTTAATTGTCTTCATGCTTTGGCCATTCCTGCATTTGAACATGAAACTGCTGATCAAGTGAATTTAAAAGATTTAGTATGAAAGTTCACAGAACTCAAAGAAAGGAAGAGAAACATTTTTTGTGATTTTAACGTATTGATGCTACCTTGCTTTATTTTCAAAGTGGAAAATTTGTATGGTTCAAATGGTTCAAATGGCTCTGAGCACTATGGGACTTAACAGCTGTGGTCATCAGTCCCCTAGAACTTAGAACTACTTAAACCTAACTAACCTAAGGACATCACACACATCCATTCCCGAGGCAGGATTCGAACCTGCGACCGTAGCGGTCACGCAGTTCCGGACTGCGCGCGTAGAACCGCGAGACCACCGCGGCCGGCAAATTTGTATGGTTAACAATTTGTAGCTAAGTACAGATATTTCTGAATTAATTTCTGCTGTTTTGTACTGCTGGATTACAATGTTATATTACGTTGCATGTTTCTTTCTGAAAATATGCTTTTATTAAAATTTAAGTAAAATGATTTGGGGGCGGCAATTTGTCTTTTTGTCCGGGACGACGTAACCGCTAGATCGGGCTCTGAGATTATACAGAGTAAATTCAGCCAGTATTTGAGGCTGAGAACACTTAGCGACTACCAACAAATTTAAAGATAGTTTGTAGCCCATCTGAAGCTACTTGTCGTCGACACGCGCAACAAAATGGCGAAAGGAAGAGAGATTATAACTTACTGCATTTTCGTTGTCCATGCAAATTTTGGGGCAGTATCTGTATTGCTCGTAGACATGCATTCGTCATCTTTTTAGCTGCAAACGCTGCATTGCAGCACTCGAATCCAAAAACAGATCCGTCGTGGTATCCATCCCACCCTTGGGGTTAAAATCTAACCTAATTCATACTGAGAATAGATTCTAACCTAACCTAACCTTGTGTTGTGGACCCTTGCCAGAAACTGACGAAGGAGATCGAACCCCCTAAGCTGTCGGCCGATGTTGTAGGGTGACAACGTATGACAACCACTGTCTGTACAACCCAGCCTAGGTTACAAGGAGGACGAAATTCCAGTTTGAGTGATAGAGACATACAGTCTTAGCAGAGGATTGTGAAGAAGAATAGGGGGTAGCTCAGCTGTGAAAGCCACTCCAGAACCGAATGTCGCACTCGCAAGCACTGTCAGCACCAAAACAACACGAAGGGATCTCCATAAGCTGGGAATTGCAATGCGAGTTGGAATTTCAAAAGTCATCAGTGATGCAAATTCCATGACAGGAAAAAGTGGTGCTGAAGCCATAAAACCTGGAGTACAGAGCAAAGGTATGAAATCTTATTGTCAAATGAGTCATGTTTTGACCGAATTTACGTCCCAAGCGTGTAACATGACGGAGGCTCGGTGGTGATTTGCGTAGCCATATCGTGGTATTCCATGGACTCCGTGGTTCCTCGGTGTGGTAGTATTCGTGCCAAGGATTATGTGACCATTTTGGCTAATCAGGTCCATGCCACGGTACAATGGTTGTTCCCCAGTGGTGATGCCGTGTCCCACAACTCACATCGTTGAGAACTGGTTTTGTGAGCACGAGGATATATTGTCGCATCTCTCTGGCCACCACAGCCATATTAATGGGCCTCTGTGCTCCACTTAGGAGAGAAGGGTGCTCGATCGCTGTCCACCTTCATCAGCGTTCCCTTAACTTGGCACTAATTCACAGGAAGAATGACATACAGTTCTCTTGAAAAAACAAAAATCTGCAGAGAAACTGTGTTTACTCATTCCGAGACGACTCGAAGCTGTTTTGAATGCCCTCGGTCTTCCTACATTACATTAGACGTCGTAATGTGTTTTTGGTGTTTCCGTATTTTTGTCCACACCGGTACGGTGGCGGTCGAGAATTAAATGACCACCTGGCAGCAGTTCCATGCCGTATACACTCCAAAGCGACCAGTGTGCTCTCTAAAAACGAGTGATAAATACACGCTCCAAAAGTGGTTCAAATGGCTCTGAGCACTTTAACTTTTGAGGTCATGAGTGTCCTAGAACTTAGAACTACTTAAACCTAACTAACCTAAGGACATCACACACAGCCAAGCCCGATGCAGGATTCGAACCTGCGACCGTAGCGGTCGCGCGGTTCCAGACTGTAGCGCCTAGAACCGCTCGGCCACACCGGCCGGCAATACACGCTCCAGTCACAATAATATGACCACCGCGTAAATCGACGTCAGCGTGTAATAACCTGTCACAGACGGCAATGACAGCAGTAGGAATGGTGTGTACGTAAAGCGTGTCGGGAGGACGTAGACAACAGTCGTTGTCGTAATGCCGAAATAGGGCGATTCATTTGCCGTCCAAAAGGGCACGATCATTGGTTTTCGGACCAATGGTGGATCAATTTCCAAAACAGCTAAGTGTAAACTGTTCGCATGCCACCGTGGTTAAAGTATACAAAATCTTAAACATGGCTGCGAAACAGAGACTGTGTAAATCGAAAGAGGTTGAAAAATCAGCCAACCAGTTCCAAAAAGATGTTTATTAGCCCTTGACCTAGGTTGCGATATTTATAAAAATATCTTCTTCTGAAGTGGTGGGCCTTACATTAATCTAACGTACCATCATGTGATGTAACAAGGCGCACTACTTCTGATGAATATATTTTTACAAATATCGAAACCTTGGTCAAGGGCTATTAAACCTTTGTTTGCAGCTGGTTTTTCGACCTCTTCAGTTAAAGTATACCGTCCATGGGAAAATCGGTATCCGTAATCAGCGCCGAGGCACCTGTGGTGTGCCACGGGCCATAAATGACAGAGGTGAACGGCGGCTGCGGAGATATGTACGGACTAATAGACGTCCAATTGTTGAGGCAATGACCGCCCAGATGAACCAGGGGCTACCAGCAGTATCTCGCCAGTGTCTTCAGTGAATGTTGGGGCTCACGGGTCTCAGCAGCTGGTGCCTGGTTGATGCACCCATGCTGACTGCTGTTCATCGGCGACGAAGGCTGGAATTTGCACTTCAGTACTGCAGCTGGAGGTCCACTGAGTGACGACAGGTGGTCTTTTAAGATGACTAACTTTTTCTGTTGCATCGAAGAGATGGCTGTCGGCATGTAGGGTGCGGAACGTCTGAAAGCAAACCCCCTACAACAATCGTCGGAAGTGTCCAGGTCAGAGGGCGTTCCCTGGGTCATCTAGTCGTTCTGGAAGGCAAAAGGGATAAACACAAATATGCCTCTATCCTAGGGGAACATGTCCACAACTACATGCAGTTTGTTTTTCCTCAGTACGATAGCATCTACCAGCAGGACAACGAAGCTTGTCACACAAATCGCAGTGTACGTGCGTGGTTTGAGGCCATCAAACTCTCCTGATTTAAACCCAATCCAACACATGAAGGAACAAAAAGATGGTTCAAATGGCTCTGAGCACTATGCGACTTAACTTCTGAGGTCATCAGTCGCCTAGAACTTAGAACTAATTAAACCTAACTAACCTAAGGACATCACACACATACATGCCCGAGGCAGGATTCGAACCTGCGACCGGAGCGGTCACTCGGCTCCAGACTGTAGCACCTAGAACCGCACGGCCACTCCGGCCGGCTCCTGTGGGAACATCTCGCTGAAATGTGAACACCATGAATCCTCAACCGAGAAACCTAGCGGGCCACAGCGCTGGAGTCGGCATAGCCCCACACCCCTGTCGGTACCTTCCAGAACATCACTGACTCTATTCCTGTACATCTGGCAGTAGTCCACGCTGCGAAAGGTCGTTGTACCGGATTTTCACATGTGGTCACATTAAGGTGACTTGAGAGTGTGTGTCGTCCTCCGTCATTTATCCTCATTTAGAGGGTGGCGATTGTTCAATTATATAAAAAATAAACGTAAATTAGTTACAAACTACAGCGTACACACACTTTATTCGGCATGTAAATGTCACTACAGATATTCGGATTTAGGTTATGACATGTTCGATATGCCTGTAACCGCCAGGTTAGCTGAGAGCGCTAACGCGCTGCTTCCTGGGCTCGGGTAGGCGCGCCGGCCCCGGATCGAATACGCTCGGCGGATTAACAACGTGGGCCGGTGTGTCGGCCAGCCTGGATGTGGTTTTTAGGGGTTTTTCCACATCCCGCTAGGTGAATACCGGGCTGGTCCCCACATACCGCCTCAGTTACACGACACGGAGACATTTGTCACACTTCCGCACTATTTCATGGTTTACACTAGACGCAGGCAGTTGGGGTACACTGATTCCGTCCTGGGGGGTGTGGGGTGGCGGCAGGAAGGGCACCCGGCCACCCCTTTACATTACGCTTGCCAAATCCGTTGAAACCACGCCGACCCTGCGCACATTGCGGGACACAGGCGCAAGTGAAAGGAAGAAAGTAAGAATATACGAAATGGCAGGTGAATAGCGAAATTCTCCATGACCCACCGAAGTGTCGGGACATCGATGTTGTTGATGATCTCCTGAATGCCTGTTTTCAGCTCAGCAATGGTTTTGGGGTTATTGCTGTATACCTTGTCCTTAATATAGCCCCACAAAAAGGAGTCGAATGTGTTGATATCAGGAGAATATGGCGGCCAATCGAGGCCCATGTCATGAACTCCTCCAGGATATCAAACACTCATCTGCTTCGACGGGGTCTAGCACCGTCTTGCATGAACCACATCTTGTCGAAATCAGGTCACTTTGGATAATGGGGATGAAATCGTCTTCCAAAACCTTCACGTACCGTTCGGTAGCCAGCGTGCCATCGAGGAATATTGCACCGATTATTCCGTGACTGTACATTACACACCAGACATTCAGCCGTTGAGGGCGAAGAGACTTCTCGATCGCGAAATGCGGATTCTCAGTCCTCCAAACGCGCCAATTTTGCTTATTGACGAACTCATCCAAACGAAAGTGGGCTTCGTCGCTAAACCACCCGTGCATGCGCATACTAATTCCCATCATGCCCAGCGGCTAACCGTCCAGTTCGAACATCCTAACGCAAACCGTTTAGAAGTTATGACGATTTTGTTTGATACAGTTCAATGAAAGCTGCAATTTACAGAAACGTATGTACAGTTGGCAACTGAGTGAGCGATAGAGTAAATGAGGAAGAGAGAACGTGTCGCAGCGTCGGTTGCCAGCGCGTGCGTGTGTGTGTGAGCGGTATCAGCGGCTGCGCCGGCTAATGAGTGATGGAGCAAGGTGCGCGCCGCGCGGCAGCCCGCATGGGCAGGGCGCGTGCGCAGCCGGCTGCTGCTTATCGTGCGGCCGCCCGCATCTCGCGCCAGACACGCGCCACGTACCGGCCGTTACCGGGCAACACAGGTAAGCCGGCCCGGCGAACACCTCGCCGCAGCCACGCGCGCGCAAGGCCGACCTCCGCGAGCTGCTGCCGCCTCCACCTGCTGCCGGGCACTGGACGGCGCCGGCGCTTCCGAGGTGTCGGTTCGCTGACATCCTTTCCACTTGCCACATAGACCTCAGACGTCTTCGTCAGTGTACGCACTGGTGACCATTACAATTGCGAAAGTAGGAGGCACTCACAAGGGAACCTCCCCATCGCACCCCCCTCAGATTTAGTCATAAATTGACGCAGTGGATAGGTCTTGAAAAACTGAACACAGGTCACTCGAGAAAACAGGAAGAAGTTGTGTGAAACTATGAAAAAATAAGCAAAATATACAAACTGAGTAGTCCATGAGCAAGATAGGCAACATCAAGGACAATGCGAGCGAAGCAGCGCCGTGGTCCCGTGGTTAGAGTGAACGGTTGCGGAGCGAGAGGTCCTTGGTTCGCGTCCTTCCTCAAGTGAAAATTTTGTTTTCTTTATTTTCGCAAAGTTACGATCTGTCCGTTCATTCATTGACGTCTCTGTTCACTGTAATAAGTTTAGTGTCTGTGTTTTGCGATCGCACCGCAAAACCGTGCGATTAGTAGACGAAAGGACGTGCCCCTCCAATAGGAACCGAAAACATTTGATAGCAAGGTCATAGGTCAAACGATTCCTCCACAGGAAAATACGTCTGATATATTCTATACGACACTGGTGACGGCATGTGCGTCACATGACAGGAATATGTTGTCGACCCACCTAAGTTGCACACTTGGCGAATGGGTAAAAAGATTCTTCTACCTTGCCCGATTTAGGTTTTCTTGTGGATGTGATAATCACTCCCAAAAAAGCGATGAAAACATAATAGTTGTCACATAAACTGAACAAATGAGTTTGACAGTCGCACAGTTTTCCCTGTGCTCTGTCAAAACATATGTTTTTTACGTTTTCAAATGTTTCCGTGTGTAGACCGTCAAATCCTGCATATGTCCAAGCAAATCTAAACATGTCCTGGAATTTTGGAGAGCGAAGTTGATTATGTGTGAGTGCCTGAACTTTAATAATTGTCTGAAAATAAAAAATTAAAGTTTTCACTGGAGAGAAGATTTGAACGAAAGACCTCACGTTCGGCACTTGCTGACGCTAACCACGGGACCATGGCGCTCGCAAGCTGACAGTCTCCTAGATGTTGCCAACCTTGCGCATGGCCTACTCAGTTTGTATATTTTGCTTATTTTTTTCATAGTTCCACACAACTTCTTCCTGTTTTCTCGATTGATCTGTGTTCAGTTTTTCAAGGCCTATCCCTGTGCCAACTTCTAAGTAAATCTGAGGGGGGTGCGATGGGGAGGTTCCCTTGTCAGCAAACCTCAAAGTATACTACGAGGTGCCTTCAATAAGTAATACAACACATTTTTTTCCCGGCCAGTTTCGACTAAAAAGCGCGGACTGTGTTGTGGGACATCGTGGAATATCACGCTTCAGCCACTATGGTTTCATGAAGTCCCTATAGGGGGGAATGCTGTACGTAGGCTTCAAAATACAGTTTGTAGCGGAGGTGTCTTCCAAACAGAGAGCTGTCGTCGAGTTTCTTTGGCCCAAGACTAGAGCATCAAAAAATTCGTTCAAATGGCTCTGAACACTATGGGACTTAACATCTGAGGTCATCAGTCCCCTGGAACTTAGAACTACTTAAACCTAAGGACATCACACACATCCATGCCCGAGGCAGGATTCGAACCTGCGTACGTAGCGGTCGCGCGGTTCCAGACTGTAGCGCCTAGAACCGCTCGGCCACACCGGCCGGCACTAGAGCATTGTTAATATTCGTAGGTGCTCGGAGAATATCTATGTAGACCTGGCGGTGAAGAAAAGCGCAATGAATCGTTGGGACAGGCGTCTGCCATCATCGCAACGAGGGAGCGCAAAGCTGTCCGGTCTCACAAATGCCGCCCAGCCACACACAACTGCGACGCCTGCCTTGTTGAAACGTGCGGACACTCTCATTCGGGGTGACTGACGGCCCATACAATCAGACAGTAGCCGGCCGATGTGGCCAAGCGGTTCTAGGCACTTCAGTCCGTAACCGCGCGACTGCTACGGTCGCAGGTTCGAATCCTGCCTCGGGCATGGATGAGTGTGATGTCCTTACCTTAGTCAGGCTTAAGTAGTTCTAAGTTATAGGGGACTGATGACCTCAGAGGTTAAGTCCCATAGTGCTCAGAGCTACAATTAGACATCTTGCTTCTCAACTGGACATATACCGGGTGATCAAAAAGTCAGTATAAATTTGAAAACATAATAAACCATGGAATAATGTAGATAGAGAGGTAAAAATTGACACACATGCTTGGAATGACATGGGGTTTTATTAGAACAGAAAAAAAACAAAGTTCACAAAATGTCCGACAGATGGCGATGGACAGCAAAATGTCAGTCACTGCGCTTGACAATCGTGTTACAGAATCCCATCATCCCCAGCCTCGCTGATAAACACCTGCTGGAACGTACGATGTTTATGCAGGATGGCGCTCCACCCCATATTGCTATACGCGTGAAAGATCTCTTGCGGGCCTCGTTTGGTGATGATCGTGTGTGTGCTCAGCCGCCACTTTCGTCATGCTTGGTCTCCCAGGTCCCCAGACCTCAGTCTGTGCGATTATTGGCTTTGGGGTTACCTGAAGTCGCAAGTGCATCGTGATCGACCGACATTTCTAGGGATGCTGAAAGACAGCATCCGACGCCAATGTCTCACCATTACTCCGGACATGCTTTACAGTGCTGTTCACAACATTATTCCTCGACTACAGCTATGTTGAGGAATAATGGTGGACATATTGAGCATTTCCTGTAAGGAACATCATCTTTGCTTTGTCTCACTTTGTTATGCTAATTATTGCTGTTCTGATCAGATGAAGCGCCATCTGTCGGACATTTTGAACGTTTGTATTTTTTTGGTTCTAATTGTTGTGGATTGGCAAGACAGCCAACCCACTATGAGAGGAAGCCGAAAGGCACGCGTTTTAGCTCACGCCTTCCGATGTGGCCGTGCGGTTAAAGGCGCTGCAGTCTGGAACCGCAAGACCGCTACGGTCGCAGGTTCGAATCCTGCCTCGGGCATGGATGTTTGTGATGTCCTTAGGTTGGTTAGGTTTAACTAGTTCTAAGTTCTAGGGGACTTATGACCTCAGCAGTTGAGTCCCATAGTGCTCAGAGCCATTTTTTTTTTAGCTCACGCAGGCTGGCGTGAGGTCTGGAACAGGTCAAGGAAATGAGACTAGCAAAAAAAGGACGTAGCTGTGGAATACTTAACTTTAATCCATAACTGGTGAACGTCGCTCTTGACGGTACATGTTTTACAGCATCAATAGTAACTGGTAATGGCACCTTGATAGGTCGTAGCAAATGACGTAGCTGAAGGCTATGCTAACTATGGTTTCGGCAAATGAGAGCGTAATTTGTCAGTGAACCATCGCTAGCAAAGTCGGCTGTACAACTGGGGCGAGTGCTAGGAAGTCTCTCTAGACCTGCCGTGTGGCGGCGCTCGGTCTGCAATCACTGATAGTGGCGACACGCGGGTCCGACGTATACTAACGGACCGCGGCCGATTTAAAGGCTACCACCTAGCAAGTGTGGTGTCTGGCGGTGACACCACACTAATGAAACCCCATGTCATTCCAAGCATGTGTGTCAATTAGTACCTCTCTATCTACATTATTCCGTGATTTATTCAGTTTTCAAATTTATACTGACTTTTTGATCACCTGCTATGTTCGTAGTGCTAACACACTCGTACACCATTTGGCGTACTCAAAGGTGTGTGACTGCTGAGTCACTCCCCACTTAATAGAAGACCATAAAGAGCAACTAAGGACCATCTCCGTGCTCAGTTGCTTCCGCGCTAGAACCATAAAAAAAACGGCAATCCATGGAGTAACTCGAGACAACCTCTGCTTTGCAGTAAAAGTTCAAAGCTGCACTCTCAGCCGACAGAGTCATGGCAATTGTGTCCTGGGACTCTGCAGGCGTTGTTCTGTTTGATGTTCTCTCTCATGGTGCAACGATCAACTCTGAATTCAATTGCGTCACCCTCAGAAATTTGAAAAAAAAAAAAGACTTCAGATTTCAGTGTGTACGGCACCACAGAAATGCAAACCAGCTTCTCCTCCTCCGTGGCGATACATGGCCTCACAGAAGTCTCGCACGCAAGAGGAGCTCACATAACTTCATTGGACTGTTTTTCATCATCCACCCTACAGCCTGGATCTCGCACCTTCCGAATTCGATCTGTTTGGCCCAATGAATGATACACTCCGCAGGAAGCAGTATGTGATGACGGAGAGGCTAGTGACGAAGCAAGACGTTTGCTCCAAAGTTGACCAATAGAGTGGTACCTTGTGATCATACCAGCCCTACCTGTAAGGTGCCGTAAGGGCCCTACATTGAACGGAGATTACGTTGGAAATAGGTTTTTGTAGTCAAAAGAGTGGGCAATAATATGGTGTATTCAGGAATAAAGTCAACCTGCTATCAGAAAAAAGGGTTGCATTATTTATCGAATACCCTTTTACATGTTTACATATGCCAAACAAATTAACATTACACGGCAACCGTGCGTATTTGATGCGTCCTGCATCGCAGGACCGGAATATTAAACTCATTTTTGACTCATGACCGAGTGCTAGGAGCTTGCTTCATCTCTGTCGCGTGCGCGAGCCATGTGAATGGATGGTGGCTCGGCCGATGAAGTTCTTTGCAGAATTCCAAGATGTAAGAGAGGATGGTGAAAGAAGAACCCACAGAAGTTCGATTGCTGTAGCATAGAGCACGTTCGTCGTGGTTGTTTGACATGTACCAGCGCACATCACCCTCAGGTTATGATTTGGTTCTATATTACTAAGCAGGTAGGAATATAGCCCTGTACATTGCACAGATTCTCATTCAGAAATCACATTCGGTTGTTCACTGCTTGCTAGAAGTTCGTATTATGCCTCTTGTAAGAAGCTTACCGGCTCGTGAATCCAAGCTGCTGACAAGAATAACGTAGAGAAGACTGAAAAAGAAAAGAGAGGGTTTGGTAAATAAGTTTCACATAGCTGCTAATTATGACAACAGACGTTACACTTTGTTACACGAACATTTTTCTGGAAGCAGTCATGTAACGTTTATAAATTCATAACGAAAGACTCATTCCATCGCAACATTTAATCAACATCGAGGAACATGATAAATCACAGTACTAGTGACTGTCAGCAACTAACTAATGTAACGTTGCTCTTCAGTTATTATTGCTTCCGATTTTCATGCCTAATGTAAATGAGAAGTTGTTGAAATTGTTGGAAGCATCCTGGAGGGTGGTGAAGTACACGTCCTGCCAGAGGAGTAAAAACAGACCACCTCACTCTCAGCCATAATGCATAAGGAACCCTGAGGGAGCCAGAGGCCAACTGCCCACTGCCCGGGCATCCAAGCATCATGGATGAACACAGATGGGATCTCATGTGGTGCCGGTGCTCCCTTCCACAAAACGATGGGAGGCGGAGAAATATTTTAGCAGGAGGCACTATTTTGAACAAATATATCTCCATAAAGCCCCAGATGCCACAGACAGAAATCGTGAAAATGGAACGGAGACTCACAGTCTTGGGCCTTCGAAAGCATGTGAGAACGCTAAGCGTGTTGAATTAACAAAAATTATACGCTTACTCAGTTAAGAATCACGAAGACTCGCTAACGTAAATAAACAGGGCGTTAGAGAAGGGCGTTTGGCTGTACCGACGAGGACTAACTTATCGGTCAAAGACAGAGGCAGAGAGAGTGAGACTGCTTTATTCTGAGTAATGTTTTAAAACACATGTTACTGGTTAACATAACAGGGGACAGCCATTGGCAGGAGCTAGCATGTTCTAAGGAGCCTCTGGTTCGATTGGAACTCGGAAGATTTGAAGACCAGCCAAACTAAATGCGGTAAGAGACGAAAAATATGGCAGTGTGAGGTTTCCTAATAGAAAACATTAGAACAGAACTCATTTAGTCTTCAACTTCCTCACTGGAGTCTTCTCCAGCGACTAAATATGGCAGGAGACGCCATCAGTTTGCCACCAGTAGAGCAAATGTAGGGACTCAGAGAAAATTCAGGCTGCTTTGCACGCCATTGGCGGGAGTTGTTGCTGCTGCCAATGACTCATCCTGCAGCCACTTCAGCCTATGGCGCCATCGAACTACAACTGCGATACGATCCGTAGAGAAATTAAAGTCCTTTTATGGCAGTTTGATCACTTCAAGCTTCAATTGGGAGACAGATTTTTAATCCAATGAACGGTCTGCTTGCAACTCTGACGATAGGTACGGCATGTCTCCTTCTGCAGTACTATTTGCCTTTCAGTTAACACTGGGCATTTTGTAATTGTAATAAATTCACTTTCACGATTATTACAACCTTTTTCCAAACCCTTTTGTCAGACACGCCAATATGTTCAACCTGTTCCCGTGAGTAGCGCCGTCACAGCACGTCTTCAAGATGGCTGCTACACTTGACGTTTGTCAGAAGCAACGTGCTGTCATAGAATTCCTGTGCTGTGAAAACGAGACAGTGGGAAAAATCCACAAGAGTTTGAGAAATGTGTATGGAGATGCTGCTGTCGATCGCAATACAGTTAGTCGGTGGGCAAGCAGGTTACGTGATGAAAGCGGGCACGGCAGTATTGAGGATTGTCCTCGCAGCGGCAGGCCCCGTGCTGCACACACTCCAGACAATGTGCAGAGAGTTAACGAATTGGTGACTGCTGACAGACGCATCACAGTGAATAAATTGTCACGCTACGTTGGGATAGGGAAAGGGCGTGTTTTCAGAATACCGAAAGTGTTGGCGTTAAAAAAAGGTTCGTGCCAGGTGGGTTCCCAGGATGTTGACAGTGGCTCAAAAAGAAACAAGAAAAATGGTATGCAGTGAACTTTTGGAACAGTTCGAGAATGGTTGAGGTGAATTTCTTGGAAGAATTGTGACAGGTGATGAAACATGGCTCCATCATTTTTCAACAGACACGAAGAGGCAATCAGTGGAGTGGCATCATGCAAATTCACCGAAGAAAAAAAAATTCAAAACCACACCTGCTGCAAAAGTTATGGCTACGGTGTTTTTCGATTCCGAAGGACTCTTGCTTGTGGACATCATGCCAAGTGGAACCACCATAAATTCTGATGCGTATGTGACGACACTGAAGAAACTTCAAGCTCGACTGCGTCGTGTTCGACCACATCGGCAAAAGCAGGATGTTTTGCTGTTGCACGACAATGCATGGCCTCATGTCAGTCAAAAAACCATTGAAGCGATCACAAAACTCGAATGGACAACACTGTAACACCCGCCTTGAAGTCCTGACCTTGCTCCATGTGGCTGCCATCTCTTTGGGCAACTGAAAAACCCTCTTCGTGGAACAAGGTTTGAAGACGATGCCTCCCTTGTGCACGCTGCCAAACAATGGCTCCAACAGGTTGGTCCAGAATGTTACCGTACTGGTATACAGGCGCTGGTTCCAAGATGGCGTAAGGCAGTTGAGAGGTGGAAATTATGTGGAGAAATGAAAATACTGTTCCTAAAGGATGTATCTACACACTGTAAAACTTTCAAACATGTAGAATAAAAGATGGCTTAAAAAAATAGTGTGCATTCCTTTTGGAGTGACCGTCGTATATTGGTATTGCCATTGTTTGTCAATTGTTTATGCACGCCTTTATAAGGGCAAATCAAAGTAATTGAAATTTATTTTTTGTTTAGTATTTGCATGATTCCTAAATCATTATTCTGGAATGTGATTAACGTTTGTCAGAGACAGAACCCATTTTGACATTTTACCTAAAAAGTAACAACCATACTTGAGCAAACTCTAGCAGTTTCTTAAGCGTCAAGGACCATGATTGCCATTTGTCTTCCAGGTCTGCGTGACATGAGAGCAAGATAACACAAGATAACACAAGATGACATGTTGCCCGTGCTTTACTCTCCTACCTCCAAACACAGTGTGTTCCACTATCACCGGGCCTGCTCATTCATCTTATATCCCACCCAATGAAATCATATGGCCTAGACTGCCGAAAAAGTGATTCGCCAAGATTGTATTAGTGCTCTGGGGTAAGTGATGTTAGATGGGTTACCTGACTTAAGGCACGAGAAACATTTTCGGCGTCAGCATTATTTTGCCTACCTTAGGGCGTATCCAGGTGAACTGGTTTTCGTTTGCAGCCATTTGCAAGGAGATCAATGAAGCATTCACTTAGCAGAGAGTATTTGATTTGATGTGCTGATCGATAAGTCACGCATGGATAGCGCAGGTGGTAAGAACACTGCACGCGAAATGAGAGATTCTCGGCTCGATATCCTGTCCGGCGGGGAAGTTCGTCAGGACCATCACATAGATCGAGAACTGGGATACGTCGAAATAAGTTCGCTATGTTTATGCTGCTTGGCATGGATAGGGAAGTCGAAAGCACTGTTTCGGCGATACGTGGCGTTGCATTTATTTGGCTGGTCAATAAGACGGTAAATCAAGTGTGGACTCACACCAGATTGGAGTTCAGTTCCATTGGCGGTAGTTCTCCGGACATCAGATGGAATCTTGAAGATCAGTTCTGCCTAGTACTACACGTCTTAGCGTGCAAACCATCACACGGTTGCCAAGTCACGCTTTCAACATTTCGTGACACAAACAAACTTGTGGCCATTCGTGCTGGCCTCCTGTTTATACGTCCGTTATCTCTTGTTCGTCCTAGTTGGTATGTGTTCCAAACAGTTAACCACAAATAACTTTAAAGCAGCCTCCCTTTTAGACTGACTGCATCTTTCCACTATGAACCGAAGTTCGTCACCTGTATCATCTAGAACTGAACCTATGTGATCATTCCATGTCATTTCCATTTAAATTGTTACACCTAGGTAACTGTACCCGCCTGATTCCACCTGTGATTCACTGATACCATAGTGAAAAGATTCCAAGTTTTATCGTTTTGTAAAGTGCACACTTTTCTATTTTTGAATATTTGAAGCAAGTTGCCATTGTTTGCGACACTTTGAACTCTTATCAAGTTGTGGCTGAATATTTGTGCATTTTCTTCATTTTCCAGTCAGGACAGTACTGATATGCAAAGTCACAAGTTTTTGTTGATCCTCACCACATCCCATATGTTTTCTCATATCTGTTGAAAGTCGTCCAATGTCTTCGTAGAACGTCTTGAGTACTACGATAAAATGACGAAAGAAATATACAGATGTTAGCTGCATGAGGACAGGGAAATAATTCGGCGACAAGTGGATTTCCGCATGTACGTGAGTAGTCGCCTTAGCCACTTCTGCTATCTGAGCACGCTTGCCATCCGACCCAAACCCCCTACCTGTCGCTCACTACTTCTGTGACGCACCCTGTCCAGCACTCACCTTTGCTGACTGCAGCACGTAGCACGATCCCCGTAAGAGGTCAGATCCAGAGTGCGTCCACGCTGAAGATATCACGAATTGCCGTCAAGATGTATATATTACTTATACGAATGCATGGTGTCTGTTCTTTAAGACATGTTTGAAAGACCAGATACCGCGCTGATTCCGGTGCAATGACACATTATATGTAAATCGAAGGCGGAGGGAGGACGGAGGAAGGAAAGAAAAGGGACTACTGATGTCAGCTGCATCGCGGTTTTAACGCAGAATCAGCGGCGACGACTGCAAATGTGTGCCAGACCGGGATTCGAACCCGAGATCTTCTGTTTACTAGGCAGTTGCGTTCACCACTGTGCCATCCGAACTACGTGCTCTATTTCGGCACGCCGCTCGGCCGACCCACACTCTCACCCAGCGCCACCTATCAGCAGTCCCTGTCCACGTCCTCCATTCTCGCCACTGTGAGTTTCCCACAGGAGGTCAGACGAAATTGTGCATTCGCAGTAAAGAAGGTGGATTCTTTGCCCATGAGGCGAATCAGTTATATGACTGGCGTATGTTCTTTTGGACAGTTTCGTATTTTTTATTTATAACCAAGAAGCCAAATCCATATTTTCGTAGATTACGCTTTAAAATGCTTTCATAGCGAAATGCTTCATAAACCACCACTGAAACATGAATTGTTTATTTCGAACCTAAAAGTCAAATACCATCTTAAAAATAGTTTGGTAGTACTTCTATAATGTTTTATTTTCCAAAAAGCTTTCATTACCTACATAAAGGTTAAATCTCAAAAAATCCTGAAACACGATTTTCTTTATTTCTGACGGAGAAACCAAATACCAGTTTTCATTGTTCTAACTTCAAAATTGCCTTGATAGTGACATGTTTTCAAAACATCTTTCATCCCCTATTTCTCCTCTTTAGTGATGGAATTTCGAAAAACCCTTCTTAAGCGACACTTACAGTAGTGAAATCAACAGCTCCTTCAAATTTGCGGCATCTATCCGTAGAGGTTTGGGGTGGACGATGATGTGTCAGTGACACACTGAACAGCCAAGGAAACTGGTACACCTGCCTAATATCGTGTAGGGCCCCCGCAAGCTCAAAGAAGTGCCGCAACACGGCGTGGAATGGACTAAACTAATGTCTTACGTAGTGCTGGAGGGAACTGACACCATTAATCATGAAGGGCCGTCCGTAAATCCATAAGAGCAAGAGGGGTTAGAAACCTCTTTTGAACAACACCTTGCAAAGCATCCCAGATGTGCTCAATAACTTTTATGTCTGCCGAGTTTGGTGGCCAGCAGAAGTGTTTAAACTCAGAAGAGTGTTCCTGGAGCCACTCTGTAGCAATTCAGGACGTGCTGGGTGTCTCACTGTCCTGCTGGAATTGCGCAAGTCAGTCGGAATGCACAATGAACATGAATGGATGTAGGTGATCAGACAGGATGCTTACGTACGTGTCACCTGTCAGAGTCGTATCTAGACGTACCAGGGGTCCCATATCATTCCAACTGCGTACACCCCACGCCATTACAAAGCCTCCACCAGCTTGAATAGTCCCCTGCTGACATGCAGGGTCCATGGATTCCTGTGGTTGTCTCCACACCCGTACACGTCCGTCCGCTCCATACAATATGATACGAGATTCGTCCGACCAGGCAACATGTTTCCAGTCATCAACAGTCCAATGCCGGTACTGACAGCTCCAGGCGAGGCGTAAAGCCTTGTGTCATGTAGTCATCAAGGGTTCATGAGTGGGCCTTCGGCTCCGAAGGCCCATATCGTTGAATGGTTCGCACGTTGACACTTGTTTGATGGCCCTCATTGAAATCTGCAGCAATTTGCGGAAGGGTTGGACTTCTGTGACGTTGAACGATTCTTTTCAGTCGTCGTTGGTCCGGTTCTTGCAGAATCTTTTTCCGGTCGCAACAATTTGATGTTTTACCGGATTCCTGTTATTCACGGTACATTCCTGAATCCGTTGTAGAGGAAAATCCCCACTTCATTGCTATCTTGGACATGCTGTGTCCCATCGCTCGTGCGCCGGCTGTAACACCACGTTCAAACTCACATAAATCTCGGTAACCCGCCATTGTAGCAGCAGTAACGAATCTAACGAGTGCACCAGATACTTAATGCCTTATACCGGCGTTGCCGACCGTTGCCCCGTATTCTGCCTGTTTATGTGTGTCTGTTTTTGAATACGCATGCCTATACCAGTTTCTTTGGCGTTTCAGTGTAATTTGTCTTCTGTCTTGACACGGATTAAATGTGTTCTTTAATTTTTTTTACATGCAGTAGTGGAAATCAGCATAAAGGCAGGATTTCATGAATGTTATAGAACAGTGCCTGAAGCACTCATTATCGAATTTATTTTGAATGTTGTAGACACATGTAAGACGTATACAATCATGACAGAATTACACACTTTCTTTCGTTGCACGAGTGACAAAATAAGGCATCTGCATTTCCTGGATGGAAATTGTTGTAAAGGTACTCACTGTTCTGTTGGGTTATTACATTGTTGGAATTTTGTCCAACGTTAGGGTGTTCTTCCTAATTACCTCAAAAATCCTCTTCAGCGTTGATTTTGTTGGGGTTTGGAGTTCTTACAGTGAAATTGTTGTCCATTCTTCTCGCATCGCTCTTTTCAACCTATACACAGTCACGAATTTTCTTACATTGCCATAAACACGTCTTACAAGTGTACCTCAAAGATTTTCCAAGGGGTTCAAATCCGGGCTACGTGCAGACCAAGACAAGAGATCCAGATCTCTATCCTCAAACATTTTTTCGTTGTAGCAGAAACAAGCAGAGATACTTTAGCTAGTTGATATATTAGACTTTCGTCCCCTAGTTCGTTATACATTCTGATAAGTTCTGTCTTTAGCATCTCAGCATATATGTTAGAGTTCATTTTAGTGTCCAGCCAAGTAGTGTGTGACTTGCCATTAGCGCAGAAGGCTACACTTCCACCATCAAAATTTCATTCTTCGCTGCTGCTCTGTTGTCAGATTGTGCTAGTGACGCTGAAATCCATCCTGGCCACCTAAATTAAACTTCTTATCATCACTGAAGATCACTTTGTCCCATTCTGAAGTCCAGAACACTTGTTTCTCAGCAAAGATCGATCAAGTCCTTTTATGTTTGGGTGCTAGACCTCGTTTCTGCAGCTGGTTCTTAATGCAAGAAGTTTGTCATTTGAAAAAATTAGCAACAAGTTGTGAAGAATAACGGTTTGTGGCTCTTGCTTTGCGCAGCAGTAACCCTTTCCACAGATAAGACGTGTTATATTAAAAATTGATTTTTATTTAAAAAAATGGTTCAAATGGCTCTGAGCACTATGGGACTTAACATCTATGGTCATCAGTCCCCTAGAACTTAGAACTACTTAAACCTAACTAAGCTAAGGACATCACAAAACACCCAGTCATCACGAGGCAGAGAAAATCCCTGACCCAGCCGGGAATCGAACCCGGAAACCCGGGCGCGGGAAGCGAGAACGCCACCGCACGACCAAGAGCTGCGGACTTTTATTTACAGAGTGACAATTATTGAACTATACCATGAATCATGGACCTTGCCGTTGGTGGGGAGGCTTGCGTGCCTCAACGATACAGATAGGCGTACCGTAGGTGCAACTACAACGGAGGGGTATCTGTTGAGAGGCCAGACAAACGTGTGGTTCCTGATGAGGGGCAGCAGCCTTTTCAGTAGTTGCAGGGGCAACAGTCTGGATGATTGACTGATCTGGCCTTGTAACATTAACCAAAATGGCCTTGCTGTTGTGGTACTGCGAACGGCTGAAAGCAAGGGGAAACTACAGCCGTAATTTTTCCCGAGGGCATGCAGCTTTACTGTGTGGTTAAATGATGATGGCGTCCTCTTGGGTAAAATATTCCGGAGGTAAAATAGTCCGCCATTCGGATCTCCGGGCGGGGACTACTCAAGAGGACGTCGTTATCAGGAGAAAGAAAACTGGCATTCTATGGATCGGAGCGTGGAATGTCAGATCGCTTAATCGGACAGGTAGGTTAGAAAATTTAAAAAGGGAAATGGATAGGTTAAAGTTAGATATAGTGGGAATTAGTGAAGTTCGATGGCAGGAGGAACAAGACTTCTGGTCAGGTGAATACAGGGTTATAAATACAAATTCAAATAGGGGTAATGCAGGAGTAGGTTTAATAATGAATAAAAAAATAGGAGTGCGGGTTAGCTAATACAAACAGCATAGTGAACGCATTATTGTGGCCAAGATAGACACAAAGCCCATGCCTACTACAGTAGTACAAGTTCATATGCCAACTGTCTCTGCAGATGACGAAGAAATTGAAGAAATGTACGATGAGATAAAAGAAATTATTCAGGTAGTGAAGGGAGACAAAAATTTAATAGTAATGGGTGACTGGAATTCGAGAGTAGGAAAAGGGAGAGAAGGAAACATAGTAGGTGAAATGAAAGAGGAAGCCGTCTGGTAGAATTTTGCACAGAGCATATCATAGCTAACACTTGGTTCACGAATCATAAAAGAAGGTTGTATACGTGGAAGAATCCTGGAGATACTAAAAGGTATCAGATATATTATGTAATGGTAAGACAGAGATTTAGGAGCCAGGTTTTAAATTGTAGGACATTTCCAGGGGCAGATGTGGACTCTGACCACAATCTATTGGTTATTAACTGTAGATTAAAACTGAAGAAATTGCAAAAAGGTGGGAATTTAAGGAGATGGGACCTGGATAAACTGACTAAAACAGAGGTTGTACAGAGTTTCAGGGAGAGCATAAGGGAACAATTGACAGGAATGGGGGAAAGAAATACAGTAGAAGAAGAATGGGTAGCTCTGAGGGATGAAGTAGTGAAGGCAGCAGAGGATCAAGTAGGTAAGAAGACTAGAGCAAGTAGGAATCCTTGGGTAACAGAAGAAATATTGAATTTGATTGATGAAAGGAGAAAATATAAAAATGCAGTAAATGAAGCAGGCAAAAAGGAATACAAACGTCTCAAAAATGAGATCGACAGGAAGTGCAAAATGGCTAAGCAGGGATGGCTAGAGGACAAATATAAGGATGTAGAGGCTTATCTCACTAGGGGTAAGATAGATACAGCCTACAGGAGAATTAAAGGGACCTTTGGAGAAAAGAGAGCCACTTGTACGAATATCAAGAGCTCAGATGGAAACCCAGTTCTAAGCAAAGAGAGGAAAGCAGAAAGGTGGAAGTAGTATATAGAGGGTCTATACAAGGGCGGTGTACTTGAGGACAATATTATGGAAATGGAAGTGGATGTAGATGAAGATGAAATGGGAGATACGATACTGCGTGAAGAGTTTGACAGAGCACTGAAAGACCTGAGCCGAAACAAGGCCCCGGGAGTAGACAACATTCCATTAGAACTACTGACGGCCTTGGGAGAGCCAGTCCTGACAAAACTCTACCATCTGGTGAGCAAGATGTATGAGACAGGCGAAATACCCTCAGACTTCAAGAAGAATATAATAATTCCAATCCCAAAGAAAGCAGGTGTTGACAGATGTGAAAATTACCGAACTATCAGTTTAATAAGTCACACTGCAAAATACTAACGCGAATTATTTACAGACGAATGGAAAAAATGGTAGAAGCCAACCTCGGGGAAGATCAGTTTGTATTCCGTAGAAATGTTGGAACTCGTGAGGCAATACTGACCTTACTACTTATCTTAGAAGAAAGATTAAGGAAAGGCAAACCTACGTTTCTAGCATTTGTAGACTTAGAGAAAGCTTTTGACAATGTTGACTGGCATACTCTGTTTCAAATTCTAAAGGTGGCAGGGGTAAAATACAGGGAGCGAAAGGCTATTTACAATTTGTACTGAATCCAGATGGCAGTTATAAGAGTCGAGGGGCATGAAAGGGAAACACTGGTTGGGAAGGGAGTGAGACAGGGTTGTAGCCTCTCCCCGATGTTATTCAATTTGTATATTGAGCAAGCAGTAAATGAAACTAAAAGAAAAATTCGGAGTAGATATTAGAATCCAGGGAGAAGAAATAAAAACTTTGAAGTTCGCCGATGACATTATAATTCTGTCAGAGACAGCAAAGGACTTGGAAGAGCAGTTGAACGGAATGGACAGTGTCTTGAAAGGAGTGTATAAGATGAACACAACAAAAGCAAAACGAGGATAATGGAATGTAGTCGAATTAAGTCGGGTGATGCTGAGGGAATTAGATTAGGAAATGAGACACTTGAAGTAGTAAATGAGTTTTGCTATTTGGGGCGCAAAATAACTGATGATGATCGAAGTAGAGAGGATATAAAATGTAGACTGGCAATGGCAAGGAAAGCTTTTCTGAAGAAGAGAAATTTGTTGTCATGGAGTATAGATTTAAATGTCAGGAAGTCGTTCCTGAAAGTATTTGTATGGAGTGTAGACATGTGTGGAAGTGAAACATGGACAATAAATAGTTTGGACAAGAAGAGAGTAGAAGCTTTAGAAATGCGGTGCTACAGAAGAATGTTGAAGATTAGGTGGGTAGATCACGTAACTAATAAGGAGGTATTGAATAGGATTGGGGAGAAGAGAAGTTTGTGGCACAACTTGACTAGAAGAAGGGATCGGTTGGTAGGACATGTCCTGAGGCATCAAGGGATCACAAATTTAGCATTGGAGGGCAGCGTGGAAGGTAAAAATCGTAGAGGGAGACCAAGAGATGAATACACTAAGCATGTTCAGAAGGATGTAGGTTGCAGTAGGTACTGGCAGATGAAGGAGCTTGCACAGGATAGATTAGCATGCAGAGCTGCATCAAACCAGTCTCAGGACTGAAGACCACAACCACAACATTAAATAAAATCATAATAACTTCTGAACGGTTTGCGTTAGGACGTTCAAACTGCACGATTGACCGCGGGGAATAATGGGAATTAGTATGCGTATGCCCACGCGCCTTGTTGTTTTCGGTTGTTTGACGTTAAAATGTCACGGTACAGCGTGCCTGAACGTATAGCGCTTGTGAAGTGCTACTATGCGAGCGGTAACAGCCCAACCGCGGCTCAAAGGAAATTTGCGACCAAGTTCAAGGTGAAGGCAACTGGTCAAATACTCTGATTCACGAGTTTAAAGGAATGGATATTGTTCGTGATTACAGTGTTGGCAATGTCGGTCGTCCAAAAAGGTTGAAACGCCCGAAAACATCGAGAAGACACGCGCTGTATTTCAAACTAGTCCCAGGAAATCGATCAGACGAGCTGCACAACAGGTATGAATAAAAAGGGGCACTGCGAAAAAATGGTTGTTGAAGACCTGCATCTCTTCCCATACAAAATTCAAACTTATCAGCTAGTAGGCACCAGGTCCATGGGGCGGTTGTGTTTCGCCGACACTATTGTCCACAGACAAGACTCTGATGTGAATATGCTGTAGTTTAGCAACGAAGCCCACTTTCATTTGGATGGGTTAGTCAGTAAGCAGAAGTGGAGCATTTGAGGGACTGAAAATCCGAATTTCACGATCGGGAGGTTCCTTCACCTTCAACGGTTGACTGAGTGGTGTATAATGTCCAGTCACAGTCACAGAATAATCTGTGCGATTTTCCTTGATGGCATGCTGGATACCGAACGGTACGTGAACGTTTCAGAAGACGATTTCATCCTTATTATCCAAAGTGACCTGATTTCGACAAGATGTGGTTCATGCAAGAGGGAGCTCCACCCCATCGAAGCAGGAGAGTGTTTGATGTCCTGGGGAGCACCACGGGGACAGCATTCTGGCTCTGTGATCCGCAGAGGCCCCTGGCATGGGCCTCGATTGGCCGCCATATTCTCCGGTACCCGTGGTCTAGTGGTAGCGTTTTTGATTCATAATGAAAACGTCTTCGGTCCCGCGTTCGATCCCCGCCACTGCCTAAATTTTGATAAATAATCAGCATTGGCGGCAAAGACTTCCGGCATAAGAAGTCAGCCTCATTCTGCCAACGGCCTTGTCAAAGAGGGGGGAGGAGCGGATAAAGGTTCAGGGCACTCTCTTTTCCTAGGGGTGGGAAATTGCCCCTAAAGGCGGAAGAATCAGCAATGATCAACGACATGAGGATTCAGAAGGCAATGGAAACCATCCATTAAAGACACGTAACGTGTATCCACAGGACATGTGGCCTGTATTTGAAGAAGTGTCGTGATGATCTCTCCATTGGCAAAAGATTCCGAAATAGTCCCTCATTCGGATCTCCGGGAGGGGACTGCCAAAGGGGAGGTTACCATGAGAAAAAGATTGAATAATCAACGAAAGGATAACGTTCTACGAGTCGGGGCGTGGAATGTCAGAAGCTTGAACGTGGTAGGGAAACTAGAAAATCTGAAAAGGGAAATGCAAAGGCTCAATCTAGATATAGTAGGGGTCAGTGAAGTGAAGTGGAAGGAAGACAAGGATTTCTGGTCAGATGAGTATCGGGTAATATCAACAGCAGCAGAAAATGGTATAACAGGTGTAGGATTCGTTATGAATAGGAAGGTAGGGCAGAGGGTGTGTTACTGTGAACAGTTCAGTGACCGGGTTGTTCTAATCAGAATCGACAGCAGACCAACACTGACAACGATAGTTCAGGTATACATGCCGACATCGGAAGCTGAAGATGAACAGATAAAGAAAGTGTATGAGGATATTGAAAGGGTAATGCAGTATGTAAAGGGGGACGAAAATCTAATAGTCATGGGAGACTGGAATGCAGTTGTAGGGGAACGAGTAGAAGAAAAGGTTACAGGAGAATATGGGCTTGGGACAAGGAATGAAAGAGGAGAAAGACTAATTGAGTTCTGTAACAAGTTTCAGCTAGTAATAGCGAATACCCTGTTCAAGAATCACAAGAGGAGGAGGTATACTTGGAAAAGGCCAGGAGATACGGGAAGGTTTCAATTAGATTACATCATGGTGGGACAGAGATTCCGAAATCAGATACTGGATTGTAAGGCGTACCCAAGACCAGATAAAGACTCAGATCACAGTATAGTAGTGATGAAGAGTAGGCTGAAGTTCAAGACATTAGTCAGGAAGAATCAATACGCAAAGAAGTGGGATACCGAAGTACTAAGGAATGGCGAGACACGTTTCAAGTTCTCTAACGCTATAGATACAGCAATAAGGAATAGCGCAGTAGGCAGTACAGTTGAAGAGGGATGGACATCTCTAAAAAGGGCCGTCACAGAAGTTGGGAAGGAAAACATAGGTACAAAGAAGGTAGCTGCGAAGAAACCATGGGTAACAGAAGAAATATTTCAGTTGATTGATGAAAGGAGGAAGTACAAACATGTTCCGGGAAAATCAGGAATACAGAAATACAAGTCGCTGAGGAATGAAATAAATAGGAAGTGCAGGGAAGCTAAGACGAAATGGCTGCAGGAAGAATGTGAAGACATCGAAAAAGATATGACTGTCGGAAGGACAGACTCTGCATACAGGAAAGTCAAAACAACCTTTGGTGACATTAAAAGCAACGGTGGTAACATTAAGAGTGCAACGGGAATTCCACCCTCTATGAGGGTGAAGATTTGTCTGATGTGATAGAAGAAGAAACAGGAGTCGATTTAGAAGAGATAGGGGATCCAGTATTAGAATCGGAATTTAAAAGAGCTTTGGAGGACTTACGGTCAAATAAGGCAGAAGGTATAGATAACATTCCATCAGAATTTCTAGAATCATTGGGGGAAGTGACAACAAAACGACTATTCACGTTGGTGTGTAGAATATATGAGTCTGGCGATATACCATCTGACTTTCGGAAAAGCATCATCCACACAATTCCGAAGACGGCAAGAGCTGACAAGTGCGAGAATTATCGCACAATCAGCTTAACAGCTCATGCATCGAAGCTGCTCACAAGAGTAATATACAGAAGAATGGAAAGGAAAATTAAAAATGCGCTAGGTGACGATCAGTTTGGCTTTAGGAAAAGTAAAGGGACGAGAGAGGCAATTCTGACGTTACGGCAATAATGGAAGCAAGGCTAAAGAAAAATCAAGACACTTTCATAGGATTTGTCGACCTGGAAAAAGCGTTCGACAATATAAAATGGTTCAAGCTGTTCAAGATTCTGAAAAAAGTAGGGGTAAGCTATAGGGAGGGACGGGTCATATACAATATGTACAACAACCAAGAGGGAACAATAAGAGTGGAAGATCAAGAACGAAGTGCTCGTATTGAGAAGGGTGTAAGACAAGGCTGTAGCCTTTCGCCCCTACTCTTCAATCTGTACATCGAGGAAGCAATGATGGAAATAAAAGAAAGGTTCAGGAGTGGAATTAAAATACAAGGTGAAAGGATATCAGCTATACGATTCGCTGATGACATTGCTATCCTGAGTGAAAGTGAAGAAGAATTAAATGATCTGCTGAACGGAATGAACAGTCTAATGAGTACACAGTATGGTTTGAGAGTAAATCGGAGAAAGACGAAGGTAATGAGAAGTAGTAGAAATGAGATCAGCGGGAAACTTAACATCAGGATTGATGGTCACGAAGTCAATGAAGTTAAGGAATTCTGCTACCTAGGCAGTAAAATAACCAATGACGGACGGAGCAAAGAGGACATCGAAAGCAGACTCGCCATGGTAAAAAAGGAATCTCTGGCCAAGAGAAGTCTACTAATACCAAATACCGGCCTTAATTTGAGGAAGAAATTTCTGAGGATGTACGTCTGGAGTACAGCTTTGTATGGTAGTGAAACATAGACTGTGGGAAAACCGGAACAGAAGAGAATCGAAGCATTTGAGATGTGGTGCTATAGACGAATGTTGAAAATTAGGTGGACTGATAAGGTAAGGAATGAAGAGGTTCTCCGCAGAATCGGAGAGGAAAAGAATATGCGGAGAACACTGATAAGGAGAAGGGACAGGATGATAGGACATCTGCTAAGACATGAGGGAATGACTTCCATGGTACTAGAGGGAACTGCAGAGGGCAAAAACTGTAGAGGAAGACAGAGACTGGAATACGTCAAGCAAATAATTGAAGACGTAGGTTGCAAGTGCTACTCTGAGATGAAGAGGTTAGCACAGGAAAAGAATTCGTGGCGGGCCGCATCAAACCAGTCAGTAGACTGACGAAAAAAAAAAAAAAATCTCCGGGTCTCAACACATGGGACTCCTTTTGTGGGGCTTTATTAAAGACAAGGTGTACAGAAATAACCCAAAAATCACTGCTGAGCTGAAAACAGCCATTCAGGAGGTCATCGATAGCATCAATGTCCCGACACTTCGGCGGGTCATGAAGAATTTCGCTATTCGTCTGCGCCACATCATTGCCAATGATGGAAGGCATATCGAACATCTCATAACCTAAATTCGAATATCTGCAGTGACGTTTACGTATTGAATAAAGGGTGTGCACGCCTTAGTTTGTAACTAATTTATGTTTTTTCACGTTGTTGTTGTGGTCTTTAGTCCATAAAGTGGTTTGATGCAGCTCTCCGTGCTACTCTATCCTGTGCAAGTTTCTTCCTCTCCCAGTACCTACTGCAACCTACATCCTTCTGAATCTGCTTAGTGTATTCATCTCTTGGTCTCCCTCTACGATTTTTACTCTCCACGCTGCCCTCCAATGCTACATTCGTGATCCCTTGATGCCTCAGAACATGTCCTAGCAACCGATCCTTTCTTCTAGTCAAGGTGTGCCACAAATTTATCTTCTCCCCAATTCTATTCAGTACCTCATAATTAGTTATGTGATCTAATCTTCAGCATTCTTCTGTAACACCACATTTCGAAAGCTTCTATTCTGTTCTTGTCCAAACTATTTATCGTCCACGTTTCACTTCCATACATGACCACACTCCATACAAATACTTTTAGAAACGACTTCCTGACACTTAAATCTATACTCGATGTTAACAAATTTCTCTTCTTCAGAAACTCTTTCCTTGCCATTGCCAGTCTACATTTTATATCCCCTCTACTTCGACCATCATGAGTTATTTTGCTCCCGAAGTAGCAAAACTCATTTACTACTTTAAGCGTCTCATTTCCTAATCTAATACCCTCAGCATCACTCGATTTAATTCGACTACATTCCATTATCCTCGTTTTGCTTTGTTGATATTCATCTTATATCCTCCTTTCAAGACACTGTCCATTCCGTTCAACTGCTCTTCCAGGTCCTTTGCTGTCTCTGACAGAATTACAATGTCATCGGCGAACCTCAAAGTTTTTATTTCTTCTCCATGGATTTTAATTCCTACTCCGAATTTTTCTTTTAGTTTCCTTTACAGCTTGCTCAATATACAGATTAAATAACATCGGGGAGAGGCTACAACCCTGTCTCACTCCCTTCCCAACCGCTCCTTCCCTTTCTTGTCCCTCGACTCTCATAACTGACATCTGGTTTCTGTACAAATTGTAAATAGCCTTTCGCTCCCCGTATTTTACCCCTGCCACCTTCAGAATTTGAAAGAGAGTATACCAGTCAACATTGTCAAAAGCTTTCTCTAAGTCTACAAATGCTAGAAACGTAAGTTTGCGTTTCCTGAATCTATTTTCTAAGATAAGTCGTAGGGTCAGTATTGCCTCACGTGTTCCAACATTTCTACGGAATCCAAACTGATCTTCCCCGAGGTCGGCTTCTACCAGTTTTTCCATTCGTCTGTAAAGAACCCGTGTTAGTATTTTGCAGCCCTGGCTTATTGTAGTGATAGTTCGGTAATTTTCACACCTGTCAACACCTGCTTTCTTTGGGATTGGAATCATACAGTGAAGCTGCATACCCTCGGGAAAAATTACGGTTGCAGTTTCCCCTCGCTTTCAGCCGTTCGCAGTACCAGCACAGCAAGCCCGTTTTGGTTGGTGTTACAAGGCCAGATCAGTCAATCATCCAGACTGTTGCTCCTGCAACTACTGAAAAGGCTGCTTCCCCTCTTCAGGAACCACAACAGACACCCCTCCGTTGTGGTTGCACCTACGGTACGGCTGCCTGTATCGTGGAGGCTCGCAGGCCTCCACACCAACGGCAAGGTCCATGGTTGACCGGGGAGGGTTTTTTCATATAGTTAATAATTGTCGCACTATAGGTAATGGGATGGGACTCACTTAAACACACTCTCCTCTCGTTTGCTCGCACAGTAGTCAAACACGCTTTGTGAAGCACGGCGATATTTGCCTGTACTTTTGGTCTGGGAGAGCCGCTGGCGGCCCTCACTAGGCAGGTAGCCCGCCAGCCTCGTCTCGACCCGCCCTCTCCTGGACAGCCGCGTCCTGGGAGGTCCTGCCAGCAGCGCTTCGCATCCACAAAATGTATGGCGCCCTGCCGAGTCAGTACTTAGGGCCCAGCTCCTGATCACAGGCTATTAGCAGACAGGCGTCTGGGTGTGTATCACCACTACTGTGGAGGCCACCAACGACTTCTGTAATCGCCCGAAACGTCTCGCCTCAGTAGCGAGGTACCTCCCCTCCACACAGCAGGAAAATGTTTATATAAGTCAGAATAGGCTTACGAGACATCGTTTGAAGTTATACTCGCACGATCCCTTTAACTGGGCAACACCTGTTTTTTCAACTACCTTGGCGCAAACGTGACAGTGTCTGGTCTCTAATGAACTTGTTGCAGACAAAAGTTTGAGCAATAATTTAGGGTTTTTCCATATGTAACAGTGAGAACTATAAAGAAAGGAAAAGAGTTGACTGGGTATGAATATCGAACATTGATAGTTTCGGTAGCTATTCTCAAAGACGATACAGTAGAAAGTGACTTAGTATTTTTTACTCTTTAGTCCAGAATATGCTGCTTTTATTTCTTTATTTCTCATTTAAATTTTTGTTGTCGTTCCAATTTTCTGCCTTGTTTGATTTATTCCCTCACGAATTCCTCTGTTGTACCAACCTCTTCATCTTGTAGTAGCTTCTGCAACCTTTTTCCTCAATTGTTTTTTGGATATTCTTCAATTTCTGCCTTCCCCTACTGTTTTTACCCTCTGCAGCTCTCTCAACTATCATAAAAGTTATTCCTTGATGTCTTAACAAATGTCCTCTCATCCTGTACCTGTCGACGTTTTCCACATGCTCCTTTCCTCTCCGATTCTGCGGTGAGCCTCCTCATTTCTTATCAGTCAACCTAAGTTTTGACATCCTTCTTTAACACTGTATTCAAAGGCTTCGATTGCATTCTGTTACTATACTCTCTTAAACATGATATTGTGCCTAACACACTGAGCCGGCCGCTGTGGCCGAGTGGTTCTAGGCGCTTCAGTCCGGAACCGCGCTACCTCTACAGTCGCAGGTTCGAATCCTGCCTCGGGCATGGATGTGTGTGATGTACTTAGGTTAATTAGGTTTAAGTAGTTCTAAGTTCTATGGGATGATGACCTCAGATGTTAAGTCACATAGTGCTTAGAGCCATTTGAACCATTTTACACACACTGAGGTGAAAAAAGGCATGGGATAGTGATATGCACGTATACAGATGGTGGTAGTATCGTGTACACGAGGTATGAAAGGGCAGTGCACAGGCAGAGCTGTCATTTGACTCAGTTGATTTATACGAAAAGGTTTCCGACGTGATTATGGTTCAAATGGCTCTGAGCACTATGGGACTTAACATCTTAGGTCATCAGTCCCCTAGAACTTAGAACTACTTAAACCTAACTAACCTAAGGACATCACACACATCCATGCCCGAGGCAGGATTCGAACCTGCCATCGTAGCAGTCCCGCGGTTCCGGACTGCAGCGCCTAGAACCGCAAGACCACCGCGGCCGGCTGACATGATTATAGCTGCTAGGCAGGAATTAACAGATTTTGAATGCGAAATGGTAGTTGGAGCTTGACGCATGGGACATTCCATTTCGGAAATCGTTAGGCAACTCAATATTCCGAGATCGACAGTGTCAAAAGTGTGTCAAGAATACAATGTTTCACCACGGACAACGTAGTGGCCGACGACCTTCACTTAACAGCCGAGAGGAGCGACATGTCCATAGAATTATACACGCTGCGTGAAACAATCGCAGAAGTCCATGTGGGACGTACTACAAACGTATCCGTGAGTGCAGTGCCGGAAAATTTGGCGTTAATAAGCTGCGAAAGCAGACGTCCCTCGCGAGTGCCTTTGCTAACAGCATGACGTAACATCCAGCGCCTCTCTTGGGCTCGTTACCACGTCTGTTGAGTCCTGGACGATTGGAAAACCGTGGCTTGGTCAGATGAACCCCGGTTTCAGTTGGTAAGAGCTGATGGTAGGCTTCGAGCGTGGCGCAGATGCCAAGGAGCCGTGAACCCAGGTTATCAACAAGACGCTGTGGAGCTGGTGGTGGCTCCATAATGGTGTGGGCTGCGTTTACATAGAATGGACTGGGTCCTCTGGTCCAACAAAACCGATCATTGGCTGGAAATGGTTATGTTCGCTATAGGGAGACCATCTGCAACCAAGCGGCGATGGAACTTTTATGGGTGACAATGCTCCAAGTTACAGGGCCACAATTGTTTGCGACTGGTTTTAAGAACATTGTAGACAGTTCAAGCGAATGATTTGGTCATCTCCACGCGGAATGACCGCGTGGTTTGAGGCGCCATGTCACGGATTGCACGGCCACTCCCACCGGAAGTTCAAGTCCCCCACGGGCATGGGTGTGTGTGTGTTGTTCTTATCATGTTATTTTAAGTAGTTTGTAAGTATAGGGACCGATGACCTCAGCAGCTTCGTCCATTAAGAATTCACACACATTTTTTTGGATTTGGTCATCCACATCGCTTGGCATGAATCCCATCCAACATTTGTGGGACGTAATGAGAAGATAGAATTTTGCAACGGCCACACTTTCGCGTTTATAGACGGCTACAGAGGCAGCATGGTTCAATATTTCTGCAGGAGACTTGCAACTACTTGTTGATGGTTCAAATGGCTCTGAGCACTATGAGAATTAACATTTGAGGTCATAAGTCCCCTAGAACTTAGAACTACTGAAACCTAACTTACCAAAGGACATCACACACATCCAAGCCCGAGGCAGGATTCGAACCTGCGACCTAGCAGTCGCGCTGTTCCGGACTGAAGCGCCTAGAACCGCTCGGCCACCGTGGCTGGCTCTACTTGTTGAGCCCATGCCACGTCGAGAGGCTGCACTACGAAGGGAAAAACAGGTCCGACACGATATTCGGAAGTACCCCATGACTTTTATCACTTCAGTGCAAGCCTACCGCACTTCACTCTGCAATTATGCAGAAGTTTCAAAGATTTATGACGTATCACTGTTTCCTGACTAGTTGCCAGATGTCAGTCTTAACAGTGGCTGTTGATACCACTTTACTGATTCAACAGTAGGAAGATCCCTTTTCTGGGCAGAGACTGCACTTAGAATCCCGAGAACTGAAGAAAAGGGAAGTGTGTTCTGAACTGTTAATTCAGTAACTAATAACCAAAACAAAGTGTAAGAAATAAGTATCCAAGGAAAATTGCAACAGACGTGTAAATAGCATTAAAGAATTCTCAAGAAAGTATTAATAATGTACGGTCCTCGTAACGCTCCAGCAACGTTGTATCGACATTGAAACTTTCATTTTAATGCTTTTGTGTAAGTACAGTTTCAAGAGACTGAAGAACACGCATTCAACAACATCTGCTATATCTTTTATCAACATATCGTTCAATTTCTGTTCATATTCGTACGAAGGTAATCCCAAAATTAAGGTCTCCTATTTTTTTATAAGTACATAGACCTGTTCATTTCTACCTGTTTGTTTCTACAATGGTTTACATCAGTTTACAGCTTGAACATTTAGCTATTTTTCGCAATAATCACCATTTCTGTCGATGCGTTTTTGTAGACACTGTGGTAGTTTTTGTATGCCCATGTCATACCAGCTCGCCGCCATGCTGTTCAGAAAGTTATGAACCTCTTCTTTCACCTCGTCGTCGGAGCTGAATCGCTTTCCGGTCAAATGTTCTTTTAACCTTGGGAACAGGTGATAGTCACTTGGAGCCAAGTCAGGACTATATGGTGGTTGGGTGATTATGTTCCACTGAAACTGTTGCAGGAGAGCAACGGTTTGACGTGCGATGTGTGGGCGAGCGTTGTCATGGAGAATGTGTGCGCCCTTGCTCAACATTCATCTTCTCCGGTTCTGAATTGCCTGTTTGAGTTTTTTCAGAGTGTGTGCGCCCTTGCTCAACATTCCTCTTCTCCGGTTCTGAATTGCCTGTTTGAGTTTTTTCAGAGCCTGACAGTACCTGTCAGCGTTAATTGTGGTCCCAGAGATTCAGCTCCGACAACGAGGTGAAAGAAGAGGTTCATAGCTTTTTGAACAGCATGGCGGCGAGCTGGTATGACATGGGCATACAGAAACTGCCACAGCGTCTACAAAAATGCATCCATAGAAATGGCGACTATGTCGAAAAATAGCTAAATGTTCAAGCTGTAAACTGACGTAAACCATTGTAGAAATAAACAGGTCTATGTGCCTATAAAAAATAGGAGATATTACTTTTGTGATTACCCTCGTACTTTTGCTCTGCCGTAATGCGTGGCACAGGTTACTGGCGACCGAAACATACGGTACAAACGAATAGAGTTAGATATATAAGGAGAGCGAGTACTATTTTTTTAAATAGCGCTGCAGTGTACAATGTAGTTAGCACATCCTACAAAGGATTATGGCGTTTTCCCGACTTCAGATCAGATGGATAACGTATGGTATCTGTGCTACTATCTTGGTAGTTAAGGGGGGTAGGTCGTCAAACGGGCCGACTTGGAGCAGGAGAGGCACCACAGGACATTTTATTTTCTACTGTCTATACTTTTACAAATAAATTCATAAAACTTTGTTAGCATGACCAGGAAGGATTCAGGATTCACACTCATAGCAATGAAAGTGCAAAAACATAACAAAAAAATTTTTTTAGATATGAAATTTCATCATTTTTTCACTTATTGTTGGCTGCATTCGTTGCTGTAGGTACATTTTTCTTCACAAGTAAGAGACTCTTTGATGAATTTTGCACAGCATACAAACCATACTTACAGGAGTATGAAACTCTAGAATTTTCCAAATCTATTAAAAAATGTGGTAAAAATTGAGATAATTAACTACAAAATTTGATTTTTTTCTAAACATCAAGTTTAAAATGTAACAGCTCATTAATTTTTTTATAAATTAAATAGATTCTAGAGTTTCAGACACTTGTACGTATGGTTTGTATGCTGTGCAAAATTCATAGAACAGTTTCTCTTACTTATGAAGGAAAGTGTACCTATAGCAACAAATGCAGCCAATGGTAAGTGAAAAATTCATGAAATTTCACATGTAAAAAAAAATTATTTTTTTATGTTTTTGAACTTCCGCTGCTACGAGTGTGATCCCTGAATCCTTCCTGGTCATGCCGACAAAATTTTACGAATTTACTTGTAAAAATATAGACAGTGGAAATTAAAATGTCCTGTGGTGCCTCTCCTGCTCCAACTCGGCCCATTTGGCGTCCTACCCCCCCTTAATATGTTTTTAGTAAAACATTAAACCCGCTTAGAGGGGTTACCCGTATGAGCGTATACTGTTCAACTACACACACTCACGCACACAGGTAATGATAAAAAAAAAGAAACATTCTAAGAAATAGGTTGACGAATTGTAAGTGGTGCCAGTATCAACACAGAAATCTCAAATCGAACATAACAGTGTGTGTCGTAGGAAGAGGCCAACTATAACTGCATTTACACTGCTGTTAAACCGTGGCTAAATTATATTAAAGAATGAGATCTCTGTGACGAGATGGTCACTTATAAAGAATGGATAATAAGACTCTGACAGAAAAAAAATGAGATTTTCACTCTGCAGCGGAGTGTGCGCTGATATGAAACTTCCTGGCAGATTAAAACTGTGTTCTCGACAGAGACTCGAACTCGTCGTGCTTCGGTAGCTCAGGTGGTAGAGCACTTGCCCGCGGAAGGCAAAGGTCCCGAGTTCGAGTCTCGGTCGGGCACACAGTTTTAATCTGCCAGGAAGTTTCATATCAGCGCACACTCCGCTGCAGAGTGAAAATCTCATTCTGGAAACATCCCCCAGGCTGTGGCTAAGCCATGTCTCCGCAATATCCTTTCTTTCAGGAGTGCTAGGTCTGCAAGGTTCGCAGGAGAGCTTCTGTAAAGTTTGGAAGGTAGGAGACGAGGTACTGGCAGAAGTAAAGCTGTGAGTACCGGGCGTGAGTCGTGCTTCGGTAGCTCAGTTGGTAGAGCACTTGCCCGCGAAAGGCAAAGGTCCCGAGTTCGAGTCTCGGTCGGGCACATAGTTTTAATCTGCCAGGAAGTTTCAGAAAAAAAGTGTTCAGCTTCTTTGACAAAAAATCCAAAATCCAAAATTTCCAGGTTTATACAAGTTTAAGAAAGATCTGTAAGAGTTGGAAATAAACAAAGTCATATGAAACATAGAAAGGCAAGGATACGAAAAGTCAGGGGTTTCAAGAAGAAAGAATCAACAACAGAGAGGAAGTATTAGGAAGACAAAACAAAAGAAAAATGTCATAAATCAGTTGTTTCCGTGGTCCTAAGTTGCCCAAATTCGATTTTTTTATTTTTTTAAAAAATAAGTTGAGTTGGATGAGCTTTAAAATTGAAAGACAATGACTGCATGAATGACAAAACAAATAAACAGAATAGTAAAAGTGGCCACAGCTACTTTTGGTATGTCAAACTGAGGAACACAGAAGTCACGAGAAGGAACGTCCCATTTGAAGGTGTGGCTTGTGTGACACTCAAATGCCACGTCTAGATGCTGCGTATGGTGTGAGTGTAGACGCTGTGCCCGAGAAATCGCTTGGAGCCAGGAGTGTAAAGAACACGGCAGCGCGAAGCGGAATGACCGACTGTGTTTTGAACGTGGGATGATAATCGGTACAAGATGCATGGGTCCTGTCGAATCGTAGATCGCAAAAGTATGCCAGTTTCCTAGGTCGACAGTGTCTAGGACGGAGCTTCAGTATCGCACGGACAATGTTTCCACACTTTTAGAACTCCGCACAGGCCGACCGCAAGTGTCTTGAACAACTGATATCAGGGCCCTGATGTTTGGTTTGTGTGGCGCTCAGCTACGCAGTCGTCAGTGCCCGTATAAGTCCCAATTTTTTCACAGTCCAATTGAGCCATTGTCACGAATGATGATGATGTATGATGAGGACAACACAAATACCCAGTCCCCGAGCAGAGAAAACCCCCAACCAGACCGGGAATCGAACCCGGGACCCCGTGAGCCAGAGGCAGCAACGCTAGCCTCTAGACCACGATCTGCGAACACTGCGGGTCAAGATAGTCGCCGATTTTAGTGTGGGTCGTCAGGAACCGAATTCTACAAACCAGGTCATAGACTTTTACAACCGATGACAGGTTCGTATCACAGTTCCTTCCCCCAATTTTCAATCACTCAGAATAGAAATGATTTTCAAAGCAATACTTTCTATGTGCATGAAAAGGAATGTTAACAGTTGGTGTTTACTGCTATTTTCGATTTATTGCACTGACACATTAAACATCTATGTGAGAACACTCACAGTGATGGTGTATCTTGGGACATAAAATGAGGGACAGGAAAATAAATGGATCTGGGAATAGTCGGGAGTAGAAGTAATTGTGACTAATGAAATGGAGGTGTGCAGGCTATGTAGCCAGGCGAATATGTGATGTGTGGGCTGAGGAAGTATTCTGCTGCCTTCTCTATGGTGGGAGAGGACGGAGAAAACGAACATTTTAGGTGTGTGGATGACGTTAGAAAACATGCAGAAGGAACATGGCAACTATAGCTGAAGATCTAATGGAAAAGTTTAGTGGAGGCCTTTATTCAACAAAGTATGTCAGATATCTGACGATGGTAGTAATGGTGGCATTAGATCATCGATTGAACAAGACGTCTGCATTAGGATACAGCTCTGAGGCGAGTTACTCGAGCTTCACTACATAAATGACATCGCCCTCCACTCTTCCAAGCGTGAATAGAAAAAAAAATCATTATTATTTGTCATTTTTTTTACGAAGTGTATCGCTGATTAATTCTCCCTTCCGCCTCATAGTGCTGATCAAAGGCGAACTACTAGGAGCATTGAATAAGTAAGGCAATAATTTTTTTCTGAAAGCAGCTTGGTGCTATTCAGGATTTCAATACAGCCTATTCTTCCCCACTCTTTTGGCTAATAGCCCTATTTTGCAACATACTCTCCGTTCAGTGAGATGGTCTTACGCCACCTTGGTTGGAGGGCCTGTTTGCCCGCACGGTACCACTCTACTCGTCGGCGTCCGAGACGACGTCTTGTTGCATCGATAACCTCACTGATATGGCCCTTCGTTGCGCTTTATGGTGTTAAGCTGCGAGGGAACCAGCGGGCACACGCATTTGAGTAACCCAGCTGCTAGGGTAGTATGTCAGCACTATCAACAGAGACGTCCAGTTGAGCAGTGAGATGTCTGATTGTGATCCATCGATCGCCTCGAATGAGGCCAGCACGTTTCCGATCTGACGAGTTTGGGCGACGTTCTTGAGCTAATGACGGATGCCTCGCGCAACGACTCACCCTGCATTTGTTCACTGCCAGGTCTCCGTAGACATCCTGCAAGCGGTATGAATATCTGTGATGCTGTGGCTTTCTCCCGAAAGAAATTCAATGACAGCTCTCTGCTTGGAACTCACCTCCGTTAGGGACGCCATTTTGAAGGCTACATATAGCGCCGCCACCTATCGGCACTCCGTGGAACTAAAGGGATTGAAGCGGGAATATCCCACGAAATCCTACAAAAAATTCCACATTTTTTCAATCGGAACTGGTCGAGGAAAAAATGTGTTGCATTACATATTGAACACCCCACGTAGGTGCAACAAAAGATAACATTTTCTCGTCCTAAGCTACAGAACTCGTGCGATATACAAGCGAATAATCTGAACGGTAAGGCCGACCGACTGTTACCGTCTCGAGACCGTCCCAGACCAATACTGGCTTAACTCGACAGGTCTTCTTCTTCGTTCTCAAGCCCTAGGTAACGCATCGGGAAGACGACAGTGGTTCATTTCTGCCATTACAGCCGCCGTCAGTCAGCGTGTCGCAGGTGAGTCTAGTTTGCGCAGTTCCCTTGGGGCGCCGGTGTCTGCTGCGCGGAGGCGACGATCAGCAGGTGCAGCGGTGACTCGGCGAGTGCAGGTGGTCCGCAGAGCGCGAGGTGGGGCGCATCTCGGCCGCTGGATGCCCGCATCCCGAGCGAACGTTGGCGCGTGAATTCCGGTTACAATGCGCAGATGTGGCCAGTAATAGTCCGTCAGCTATCAGCTGCTCTCCTGTGCCGACGACCACGCGTGCAGATGGCCGACACCGCCTGGAGAACCTGATATTAATTTTTAGCCTCTCAATGTCGTCCTTGGACTGCTGGCAACTGGTCATTTTTTTCTTCTAATTTTCCGCTAACTTATCTATTGAGAGTACTTATTGGCGCCTTGGGGTAGTAAGTGGTGATTACTGCGCCAATGCGTCGTTTATAGATTCAAATCAACCATAACCAATGGAAAATGAGAAACGTACACGGAGAAGCATAAACCGAACTGTACTCTCACAATTATTATTCAAGCTGTTTATTTATGTTTAATTTTATTCTGTGTATGATGTTCCGTGATATCATCCGATCCTTAGCTACTTCTTCACAGACGGAATGAATACACAGTTGTCAGAATGCTGATTAGAAAATTTGTGAACAAAATAAAGAATTATTAAAACACGAAAATGATTGTGAAAGAGTATGAGAAAAAACGACACATTTGTGAGTAAAGTTTTCAGCTGCTATTAGAAATTCCTCTGCAGAATACCAGGATTGTGCCACTAGGAGACGTTTCGACTTAGATTTGAAGATTTGAGGATTATCACACTATTTTTTCAGTTCTTTTGGAAGGCACCTGAGAAATAAACATGCTGGACCGAAGACACCCTTCTGCACGAGGCTTAAGCAAGTCTAATCGGAGAGCAAATAGTTTCTCATTCTGATTTTCGATTGATGAGTGTTGCAGTTTCTTCTGAGTGAGTCCATTTTGTCAACTACAAATTTTTTTCTTTTTTGCAGGAGGAGAATGAAATGTTTTGTGAACATACTTGGAACATTTAGCTATATATAGAACCTACTCAATGTAGCTTCTATCAGCTGTGACGCATTATTGTCCAACGTTCTTTCCATTGTATAAATACACTTTGGTAAAATTCTAGGGACTGACTTTTACACCATCGCTTGACACAGGAAATAAGGTGTTTCTCACTATCAAATGTTTTACCACGCAGGTGGCCCTTCAGACGACCAAAGAGTTAAAAATCAGACGGAGCCAAGTCCGGATTGTAGGGAGGATGAGGAACAATTCTCCAACCCATTTTCCTAATTCTCTCCTGCATCATAAGGTCTGTATGGGGTCTTGCATTGCCATGCTGTAGTCTGATGAGCTGACCCTGAAGCTGTAGTCCGTCAGTTTTGATGCCACGTCACAGCTTGTCCAATGACAAACAGTAACTGTCCCGGTTAACTGTAGAGACAGGTTCCAAAAAGTCTATAAAAATGACACCACACTGATACCAGAAAAAGGAGGCCATCACCTTTCGGCCTGCTGTTCGTGAAAGTCTTCGTTTCTTCTTCCGAGGGGAACCCGGATGAAGCCACGCCATGGATTGGGTTTTGCTCTCAGGTTCGGACAAAGACAACCATGTTTCATCCTGTGTAATGACGCCGTCAAACACTGATTCCACTCTTCAACAAAGGTTTTCGTGAGACCCTTCCGCACATTCCTCCTCATCGTTTTCATTTCTTTTGTCAATAATCTAGGTGCCCAACGTGCAGAGATTTTGTGAGCGTGTGGGTGCTATTGTGTCATTCTGGGCAATGGATTAATCTGAGATTTGCCCTTTACCCTGTGGCTCCTGCAAGATGCAATTTCTACCCCCACACTACAACAGAAGTAGACAGACGCTCCTAACATTCTAAAGAGAAATGCCTGAAAAACTTTCAGCAATAAATATCTTCTGGAGTCGTCGCTGTAAGGAAATGACACAAAAATTCACAAAATTTCTTACGTAACTAGTGGGATACTTGGGTACTGGAGTAGTGCTAGTTAGTGTAAGAAAAACATGGAACTGACGAAAATTATTATTTTGCAAAAATTCTGAGAAATCATAATAGCACTTTTAGTTATGAACTGAACAAGTTGTTTCCAGGTTCTTTTCGGAATGTGAAGTTACCTCTTAAGGACAGGATTCGCTGATGAAATTTCTATACAAAGCTTGTTATTGACGTGGCAGAAGGGCTGAGAGCCGCGCCTCCTCAAGTTGAATAATTGTCCGTAAGAATGTTGCTACTCACGGTCGAGGCTGTCGCGTGTGAAATGCAGTGAAGTGTACTGTTGTGGAGGAAATATGGGGCTCACAAGAGCTGTAGCACACAATACCGTAAGCTGTGATGACTGCTGTCTGCGCCGCTCGCTGCTGACAAATAAGATAACTCTCGTTCTATCTGGATTGACCTTCGCCAATCAACCTCTCCCTACGCCTTGATGAAGTCAAAGACTTCTATTTGCCCCTAGTCTACAGGCATGGTACAGTGGTCAGATAACCAGTCCACGGCGATGCCACTCAAAAATTCGCCCGCAGGCGTTTAACTATAACTCTGTCCGTTCACACCGCACAATAAGTGTGGCCGCCAGCACAGTGAACAACGCTTAATCGCAAGGACTCAATATAGAGTCGCACTTTGATTCGCTCTCGACAGAGGTGCTCTCCCAGTGAAGTACTGAGGAGAGTCTTGTTCCTCGCTCTTTGAGTACGCGTACAAGCACACACGCTCTCATTACGTGTTCTCACTCCAAGAGCGACAATGGAATGGTCCCTCTCCACGCCAGATGCGAAGGGGTATATCTTTCCGTCTCTTCCATTACTCCTTCAGCTCAAGGCATCAGGAATATCATATGCCAATCAGCATTGCTCTTCTAAAACGGGAGAATGACGTTTCGTTTAAGGCGACCAATCCGGAAATCTGTAGCATCGGCGTTTGGCGTTTGCTGTCTCCCTGTGAAAACCTCTGAAACTGCGTGCTATGTTAGTAAAGAATATGTAGGCTGGGCACTCCCACAAAATGTAGCGGAACTTGGTGTTAAGTCGAACACGGGGTTGTTCTTCCTTTCACTCGGGCAAACGCTGTCCGCTCCACGGGCGGCCGAGGTTGACTCATCCTCTGAAGGGACCAGCCCATTGGCGTGCGGTCCGCCTCTCCTGAACTAAAATCTCTTGTGACCATTGTGTCTTGAATGTGTGTGTGTACACCAGCCTCGAGTATATCGGCCCCGGTGCGCACTTATTTGCGTATCGTTTACATGAATTCATACAACACTGACTTCATCTCATCGAGTTTGGGTTCGAATGAAGCGTCTTGGTGTGCGGAATATGATTGTGAGGGCGGAATATGTAAGCAATGAAGGTCAGGAGACCATGATGTCTTGCAATTTTTCTGTACCCTAGTGGCTGTACCAGTGATACCACACTGCCCAATGACAAACGAATTATTTCAGCAAGCTGTCGTGTCATCACACATCCGTCATTTTGGATGATTTGATCAATGGTCTCCTTATTCACATCACTCGCTGCCATCGTTGGTCTACCGAATCGTGGATTGGCCAGTAGAGAGAAATCACCTTCTTTAACCATCTGAAACCACCGCTGGACTCTGCTGCAATCCACTGTGCCCTCATAAAAAACAGGGAGCAACTTCCTGTGAATCGATGTGGCAGAGTCATCGCCGGTCTTGAAGAGGAACTCAATCGTTGTCTCAACCTGACATCTACTTCACGGCCCATTATGGCTCACCTGTAAATAAAAGAAAATACTTTTATATACCAACTTATACCTAAATGTTCCAAGTATGTCAACAAAAAATTACATTTTCCTCCTGCAAAAAATAAAAAAGAGACAACTGTGCAAAACTTTTTGAACGCCCTTTGCATATTGTTTAGACTTGGAGCTACAGTACACTGATACATGAGACGGTCTTGGGGGTGTCAGATATCATACTGCGGAAAGTGTTCACATTACTACCGCCAACTATCGCAATGGGTTAAACGGTGCTGATGCCAACGCGCACAAAATTAGACAGTGTCTTCTCGCGTCTCACACGTACTCAACGGGCGAGCGTCTAATGACTGTACTGTCCTGGGGTGGTGACGATCATCACAGCGCACCCCTCTGAGGTGCTATTAATGGACTGAATTGTGTTTTGTAAGCACCATGCACTGTTCAGTATTTGCTGAACAGCTACTGAACGCCTAAGCTCCTTGAGGCTATAGTTCTTCACGACGTGGTTGTCGGAATGGCGCGGGGGTCCATGCATGACGCAGCACGTTTCCACCGTCTGGTATCTCTACTGGACCACCATCATTGACATAAGGCGGACTTCACGTGTCCAACAATGAGTGGAGCAGTTTCCCGGGTAGACGTATTTATTCCTCCTTATTTCAGCGTTTTTATTTACTAAATAGGATATCTAGAACAACAGTTACAGATACAGGGTGTTTCAAAAATGACCGGTATATCTGAAACGGCAATAAAAACTAAACGAGCAGCGATAGAAATACACCGTTTGTTGCAATATGCTTGGGACAACAGTACATTTTCAGGCGGACAAACTTTCGAAATTACAGTAGTTACAATTTTCAACAACAGATGGCGCTGCAAGTGATGTGAAAGATATAGAAGACAACGCAGTCTGTGGGTGCGCCATTCTGTACGTCGTCTTTCTGCTGTAAGCGTGTGCTGTTCACAACGTGCAAGTGTGCTGTAGACAACATGGTTTATTCCTTAGAACAGAGGATTTTTCTGGTGTTGGAATTCCACCGCCTAGAACACAGTGTTGTTGCAACATGACGAAGTTTTCAACGGAGGTTTAATGTAACCAAAGGACCGAAAAGCGATACAATAAAGGATCTGTTTGAAAAATTTCAAAGGACAGGGAACGTAACGGATGAACGTGCTGGAAAGGTAGGGCGACCGCGTACGGCAACCATAGAGGGCAACGCGCAGCTAGTGCAGCAGGTGATCCAACAGCGGCCTCGGGTTTCCATTCGCCGTGTTGCAGCTGCGGTCCAAATGACGCCAACGTCCACGTATCGTCTCATGCGCCAGAGTTTACACCTCTATCCATACAAAATTCAAACACGGCAACCCCTCAGCGCCGCTACCATTGCTGCACGAGAGACATTCGCTAACGATATAGTGCACAGGATTGATGACGGCGATATGCATGTGGGCAGCATTTGGTTTACTGACGAAGCTTATTTTTACCTGGACGGCTTCGTCAATAAACAGAACTGGCGCATATGGGGAACCGAAAAGCCCCATGTTGCAGTCCCATCGTCCCTGCATCCTCAAAAAGTACTGGTCTGGGCCGCCATTTCTTCCAAAGGAATCATTGGCCCATTTTTCAGATCCAAAACGACTACTGCATCACGCTATCTGGACATTCTTCGTGAATTTGTGGCGGTACAAACTGCCTTAGACGACACTGCGAACACCTCGTGGTTTATGCACGATGGTGCCCGGCCACATCGCACGGCCGACGTCTTTAATTTCCTGAATGAATATTTCGATGATCGTGTGATTGCTTTGGGCTATCCGAAACACACAGGAGGCGGCGTGGATTGGCCTCCCTATTCGCCAGACATGAACCCCTGTGACTTCTTCCTGTGGGGACACTTGAAAGACCAGGTGTACCGCCAAAATACAGAAACAATTGAACAGCTGAAGCAGTACATCTCATCTGCATGTGAAGCCATTCCGCCAGACGCGTTGTCAAAGGTTTCGGGTAATTTCATTCAGAGACTACGCCATATTATTGCTACGCATGGTGGATATGTGGAAAATATCGTACTATAGAGTTTCCCAGACCGTAGCGCCATCTGTTGTTGAAAATTGTAACTACTGTAATTTCGAAAGTTTGTCTGTCTGAAAATGTGCTGTTGTCCCAAGCATATTGCAACAAACGGTGTATTTCTATCGCTGCTCGTTTAGTTTTTATTGCCGTTTCAAATATACCGGTCATTTACAGATGGCTTGGTAGTCTATAGGGTGGTCCATTGATCGTGACCGGGTCAAATATCTCACAAAATAAGCGTCAAACGAAAAACTACAAAGAACGAAACTTGACTTGCTTGAAGGGGGAAACCAAATGGCGCTATGGTTGGCCAGCTAGATGGCGCTGTCATAGGTCAAACGGATATCAAGTGCGTTTTTTTAAATAGGAACTCCCATTTTTTATTACATGTTCGTGTACTACGTAAAGAAATATGAATGTTTTAGTTGGACAACTTTTTTAGCTTTGAGGTAGATGGCACTGTAATAGTCACAAACATATGGCTCACAATTTTAGAAGAACAGTTGGTAACAGGTACGTTTTTTTAAAATTAAAATACAGAACGTAGGTACGTTTGAACATTTTATTTCGGTTGTTCGAATGTGATACATGTACCTTTGTGAACTTATCATTTCTGAGAACGCATGCTGTTACAGCGTGATTACCTGTAACGGCAAGAAAAAAGGAATAAAAGTGCGATAGTGTTAATACTTTCATTCTTCTTTACCTCCTCTGCATTACGACAGATGACGTGTCACTGAACACATTTTTACTGTGGATGCAGTACAGGCCGGCCGGAGTGGCCGACCGTGTCTAGGCGCTACAGTCTGGAACCGCGCGACCGCTACGGTCGCAGGTTCGAATCCTGCCTCGGGCATGGATGTGTGTGACGTCCTTAGGTTAGTTAGGTTTAAGTAGTTCTAAGTTCTAGTGGACTGATGACCGCAGAAGTTGAGTCCCATAGTCCTCAGAGCCATTTGAACCAACCATGCAGTACACGTGAGGTGCCTAGTTGTGTAAGTAGGCTGTTTATGTTTTCTCTATGGAAGCAGGCTGTTTAGGTTTTTTTATTGGTAACGCCACCTCTGTATGAAAATCACTGGCTGTGCTGTGTGCAGTCTGTGGCTGCTTTGCATTGTTGTAATACTCGCCATTGTAGTGTTAGGCAGCTGGCTGTGAACAGCGCCTAGCGTTGCGCAGTTGGAGGTGAGCCGCCAGCAGTGGTGGATGTGGGGAGAGAGATGGCGGAGTTTTGAAATTTGTCATGAACTGCTATATTTATATATGATGATATCAAGGTAAATACATTGTTTGTTCTCTATTAATGTCTTTCATTTGCTAACTATCCCTATCAGTAGTTAGTGCCTTTAGTAGTTTGAATCTTTTATTTAGCTGGCAGTAGTGGCGCTTGCTGTATTGCAGTAGTGGGAGAAACGAAGATTATTGTGAGGTAAGTGATTTAGTGATTTGTGAAAGGTATAGTTTAATGTTAGTCAGGGCCATTCTTTTGTAGGGATTTTTGAAAGTCAGATTGCGTTGCGCTAAAAATATTGTGTGTCAGTTTAAGCACAGTCTTGTATAAATTGTTTAAAGGGGACGTTACAGTTGTTTCCACTGCCCTGAGTGGAATACATAAGTTCTTGTACACTTCACTAACCTGCTGCCTTCATGATGATGATGATGTCCCCAGCGCAGAAAACAGCACGCAGGTCGTGGATTCTTTTTCTTGAGGCTGAAATAACTTCGCAAGGAACTGCTGCTACGAATAAACTATAACTCATTTGGGATGCCACTCGCGTTTTTATTGATATAGACACGAGAAACTATTCTTGATCACAACGTATTGAACATATCTCTCCACAGTAATTTTATCTGGCTAAAATAACATGAAATACATCCTGCCACAAGACACCATGAATGTCTACTGGGGCCGGCCGTAGTGGCCGTGCGGTTCTAGGCGCTACAGTCTGGAGCCGAGCGACCGCTACGGTCGCAGGTACGAATCCTACCTCGGGCATGGATGTGTGTGATGTCCTTAGGTTAGTTAGATTTAATTAGTTCTAAGTTCTAGGCGACTGATGACCTCAGAAGTTAAGTCGCATAGTGCTCAAAGCCATTTTCTGTCTACTGGAACCGTCAGAACTGGAGAATAAAATTACATGAATCAAATACTACTATTACAGACAACATGTCTGTACGAAGCGACATGTAAATAAAATTGCCTGAAACAAATACTGCTATAACAGACAACATGTATGTCTACTGGAACGGCCAGAACTGGAGAGCCGGACTGCCCGGCACACTTCGCGCGCCAAGCCAGCAAGGCGTGATCCGAACGCCACCGAAGTGCATCGGCGGTAATATCGTCAGTCTTTTGTTTTAGTAATACTTTGATTTTAATAATTTTGAAACGACTGACTGATAGCTGGCTGTTGAGAGATGTTTATTTAAAAAAATGAAGTAATTTGGATGACCAGTTTAATTAATAATAGCAACTACAGTTTAACGTTTTGGCGCCCTACCGCGGAACACAGCAGCCAATCACAGAGCAGCAGCATCGTGCAGGCGGTCTTTCTCACGGGAATGGTACCGAATCTAACATCTGTCACCGGTACCTCATCCCACATTGCGTCATCTCTATGCTTCTTGCATCTCCACTGCCCTGGGAATAGCTTTCTGGAGCCTAAGATGATGGCTGAATAAGCCAGAAATATTACGCTGTAAATACCACATTAATGCAATAAATGCTCAAAATGACGTCCGTCTACCTCAATGCATTTGGCAATACGTGTAACGACATTCCTCTCAACAGCGAGTAGTTCTCCTTCCGTAATGCTCGCACATGCATTGACAATGCGCTGACGCATGTTGTCAGGCGTTGTCGGTGGATCACTATAGCAAATATCCTTCAACTTTCCCCACAGATAGAAATCCGGGGTCGTCAGATCCGGTGAACGTGCTGACCATGTTATGGTCCTTTGACGACCAATTCACCTGTCTTATCGCTTCAACCGTACGCGAGCTATGTGCCGGACATCCATCATGTTGGACGTACATCGCCATTCTGTCATGCAGTGAAACATCTTGTAGTAACATCCGTAGATCATTACGTATGAAATCAGCATACACTGCACCATTTAGATTGCCATCGATAAAATGGGGGCCAATTATCCTTCCTCCCATAATGCCGCACCATACATTAACCCGCCAAGGTCGTTGATGTTCCACTTGTCGCAGCCATCGTGGATTTTCCGTTGCCCAATAGTAGATATTATGCCGGTTTACGTTACCGCTGTTGGTGTATGACGCTTCGTCGCTAAATAGAACGCGTGCAGAAAATCTCTCATCGTCCCGTAATTTCTCTTTTGCCCAGTGGTAGAACTGTACCCGACATTCAAAGTCGTCGCCATGCAATTCCTGGTGCATAGAAATATGGTACGGGTGCAATCGATGTTGACGTAGCGTTCTCAACACCGACGTTTTTGAGATTCCCGATTCTCATGCAATTCGTCTGCTACTGATGTGGGCATTAGCCGCGACAGCAGCTAAAACACCTACTTGGGCACCATCATTTGTTGCAGGTCGTGGTTGACGTTTCACGTGTGGCTGAACACTTCCTGTTTCCTTAAATAACGTAACTATCCGCAGAACGGGCCGGACGCTTGGATGATGTCGTCCATGATACCGAGCAACACACATAGCACACACCAGTTGGGCATTTTGATCACAATAGCCAAACATCAACACGATATCGACCTTTTCCGCAATTGGTAATGTATCAAGAAGCAAATACCGTCCAGACTGGCGGAATGTTACGTGATACCACGTACTTATCCGTTTGTGACTATTACAGCGCCATCTATCACAAAGCGAAAAAAGTGGTCCAACTAAAACATTCACTTTACGTACTACACGAATATGTAATAAAAAATGGGGGTTCCTATTTAAAAAAACGCAGTTGATATCCGTTTGACCTATGGCAGCGCCAACTAGCGGGCCAACTATAGCGCCATCTGGTTTCCCCCTTCAAGCTAGACGAGTTTCGTTCTTTGTAGTTTTTTCGTTTGATGCTTATTTCGTGAGATATTTAGCCCGGTCGCTATCAATGGACCACCCTGTATATAAGGAACGCGAACAGCGTCAGATGGTGAGTGTTCGCTGTGAAGGACATGGAAATGCTGCTTGCTGCCGGTTTGAAAAGGATATCCATTTGACCGGAAGTTTGTATCGCGAAATATAGATATTTGCGATGTATGCAGATGTGACAGTGGCCAGATGTTGAAGCTCGTGGGTAATTGAGAGTGAGCATACTCGTCTGGCAGACCGCATCTGACAGACCCAATAGAGAATCTCCTTGTAGAGCACCAAACTCACCCTACTTCCTTCACATCTGCGCCTGCCAGCCAAGAACGGTAATGGATTATATTTATTACAGTTGGTGGTGACTTTAACTTCCCCTCACTATGCTAGCGAAAGTACAAGTTTAACTCCGGAGGCACGCATAAAACATCGTCCGAAATTGTGCTAAACGCATTCTCTGAAAATTGTTTCGAGCAGTTAGTTCACGAGCCCACACGAATAGTAAATGGTTGTGGAAACACGTTTGACCTCTTAGCAACGAATAATCCTCAGTTAATTGCGAGCATCAAAATGGATACAGGTATCAGTGAACACAGTGTTGTCGTAGCGAGATTGAATATTGTAACCCCAAAATCCTCCAAAAATAAACGAAAAATATGCCTACTCGAAAAAGCAGATAAAATTCACTTGACCCCTTATTGAGAGACAATCTCCATCCCTTCCACATTAATATAAGTGTAGACCAGATGCGGCATGAATTCAAAGAAATAGTATCGGCAGCGATTGAGAGATTTGTACCAAATGAATTAACAAACGACGGAGCTGATCCTCGTTGGTACACAAAACGGATCAGAACACTGTTGCAGAAACAACGAAAAATTCGTGCCAAATTTAAACAAATGCAAAATCTCCAAGACTGGCTATCTTTTATAGAAGCTCGAAATTTAGCGTGGACTTCAATGTGAGGTGCTTATAGTAGTTTCCACAACGAAAATTTGTCTCGAAACCTGGCATAAAACCAAAGGGATTCTGATCGTATGTGAAGTATGTTAGCGGCAAGGAACAATCAATGCCTTCTCTGCGCGATAACAATGGAGATACTATCGACGACAGTGCTGCCAAAGCAGAGTTATTAAACACAACTTTCCGAAATGGCCACAGAAAAGAAGACGAAGTAAATATTCCAGAATTCGAATGAGTAACGTAGAAGTAGATACCTTCGAAATATTGAAACAATAACTTAATAAAAGCAAGTCTTCTGGGCCCGACTGTATATCAATTAGGTTCCTTTCAGAGTATGCTGATGCAGTAGCTCCAAGCATAACAACCATGTACAACCGTTCGCTTGACGAAAGATCCGTACCCAAAGCTTGGAAAGCTGCATAGGTCACACCAATATACAAGAAAGGTAATTGGAGTAATCGACTAAATTAAGGGCCATATCATTAACGTCGATATGCAGCAGGATTTTGGAACATGTGTTCGAACATTATGAATTACCTCGAAGAAAACGGTCTATTGACACACAGTCAACGTGGATTTAGAAAACATCGTTCTTATGAAACGCAACTAGCTCTTTACTCGCATGAAGAGTTGAGTGCTATTGAAAAGAGATTTCAAACTACTTCCGTATTCCTGGATTTCCGGAAGGCTTTTGAAACTGTACCACACAAGCGGCTGGTAGTGAAATTGCGCGCTTATGGAATATAGTCTCAGTTATGTGACTGGATATGCGATTTCCTGTCAAAGAGGTCACAGTTCGTACCACGAACTGTGACCTCAATTACTAATTGACAGAAAGTCTTCGAGTAAGACAGAAGTGATTTATGGCGTTCTCCAAGTTAGTATTATAGGCCCTTTGCTGCTTCATATCTTTGTAAACGAATTGGGAGGCATTCTGAGCAGCCGTCTTAGGTTGTTTGCAGATGATGTTGTCGTTCATCGACTAATAAGGCCATCAGGAGATCAAAACACATTGCAAAACTATTAATAAAAGATATCTGCATGGTGCGAAAATTGGAAATTGACCCTAAATAACGAAAAGTGTGAGGTCATCCGCATGAGTGCTAAAAGGAATCCGTTAAACTTCGTCTACACGATAAATCTGTCAAATCTAAAAGCCGTAAATTCAACTAAATATCTAAGAATTACAATTACAAACAACTTAAGTTGGAAGGAACAGATAGAAAAATTGTGGGGAAGGCTAACCAAAGCCTGCGTTTTATTTGCAGGACACTTAGGAAATGTAACAGATCTACTAACGAGACTGCCTAAACTACGCTTGTCCGTCCTCTTTTAGAATACTGCCACACGGTGTGGGATCCTTACCAGATAGGATTGGCGGAGTACATCGAAAGAGTTGAAAAAAGGGCAGCACGTTTTGTATTGTCGCGAAATGGTGGAGAGAGTGTTGCTGAAGTGATACAGGGCTTGGGATGGACATCATTAAAACAAAGGCGTTTTTCTTTACGGAGTAATCTTCCCACGAAATTCCAATGACCAACTTTCTCCTCCAAATGCAAAAATACTTTGTTGACGCCGACCTACATAAGGAAAAACGATCACCATGATACAATAAGCGAAGTCACAGCTCGTACGGAAAAATATAGGTGTTCGTTCTTCTGTGCGCTATACGAGATTGGAATAATAGAGAATTGTGAAGGTGGTTGGATGAACCGTCTGCCAGACACTTAAATGTGATTTGCAGAGTATCCATGTAGATCTAGATGTTGATGGATTCTGTCTCATCCTGCATTATTGTTCGAAGGCTAGCAGCAGTCAGACCACGGATAACCACGTCAGGTGTAGGCCTCCGTTACACCACAATGTAGACGGTTGCACTTGGAGTGGTGTTATGAAATCGAAGCATCTACTGCCGATGAATCGCGACACATTGTGCTTAACGATGAATCATGGTTTGGCACTACTTGAGATGACCATCGCTTGCGAGTGCGGTGGTGAACAGGACAGAGATCTCATTCTTCCAATGTTTCAGAGAGCCAGAATGGAGCTGCATCTGGTGTCATGGTGTGGGTAACTATAATGTATGACTTTAGGTACGGCTGTTAGTGACTGATGGAACTCAATGACCCAAGGGTACATCACGGACATCCTGCGTCCTCATGCGATACCTCTCAGGCGATAGTATCGTTGTGCCATTTTTTGAACAGGACACTGCCCGTTCCCACCTGACCCGTGTGTGTACGAACTGACTGCCTGATACTGAGGTACTTGCGTGGCCGGTGAGATAACCAGACCTGTCCCCGATAGAAAAGGTGTGGGACCAGCTCCAACGTCAACTCCGTCCCATTGCCAGTACCCAATAGATTGAGGTACAACAACTTGGGCTAGATGGCGTCAGCAGATGATACAAGGGTCTCAGGACACCCATCCCAACCGAATCAGTACACGCTTCCACGCCAAAAAGGCGATAACGTCATACTGATAAGCGCCAAGCTTTTACAATTTTGAGTTGGCTTTGAAATATCATCACACTCCCTCTCAGCACGTGAAGTTTCATTTCGTTCCCTTCTACCATTTTGAGTGCTTCTCTTTTTTAAATGGCAGTACAGTATCTGATGATAAATATGCAGACAGTCCTAAATAATGCGGAACTGACTTCTAGATGTCATGAGGGGTGGAACCACCATTACAAAACGATTTGGAGAGTACTGTGCTGTCAATAGAGAGTCAGTAACAACGGAATGGGTTAGTGAGGAGAGGTCAGTGACTTTGAACATGGACGAAGCACTGAACGCCATCTGAATAACAAAGCCATCAGAGACTTTTCAACTTTTCTAAGGCTGCCCGAGTCGGCTGTTGGTGATGTAACTGTGAAGTCGAAAAGCGAAAGAACAACGACAGCTAAACCGAGGCCAGCCAGACCTCATGTGCTGAAGGTGAGGGACCGTCAACCAGTGAGGTCGGTAGCAGGAAAAAAAATAGCATGAAGTCAGTCGAAAGATTCACTCGTGATCTCCAAAGTGCAACAAGCAGTTCAGCTAGCGTTGTGCATAGGTTGTTGAAAAGAATGGCGTATAACGGCCGACCAGCCCCTTATAAATCACGGATCTCTGCTAAGGAAGGTGGTCTAAAATGTGATGACACGGGACAGTGGATGACTGGAAACGAGTAATTGGAGTGATACATTACTTTATACCGTGGGGCAATCCGATGGAAGCGTTAGGATGGCACATTGATGGAGAATGTTACCTGGGATCATGTGTAGCGTGAATAGGATGTTTTTCGTGGTCAGAGTATGGTCTCCGTACTGCGCTTAAGAAAGGGCTAAATTCGGAAGGCTTTGAACAAATTTTATAGAAGTGTGTACAGTGTACAGTAAAGAAACAGTTCAGATACGATAAAAGTTTTTATTAGCATGACAATGCAGCCCCTCATAAAGCACCGTATGTAAGGTCATGGCTCGCGGGCAGTAACGTTCCTGAACTGGACTGTCTGCCCTGAATTCCGACCTGAAACTGTTAGGGATGAGTTAGAACGTCGACTTCACTTCAGACCCCAGCCTCCGATGTGACTAACTCTTCACGTTTCGGCCGTTGAGGCATAATGGGCTGCCATTCCTCCATTCAGATACCTCATTGAAACAGTCTCAAGCCGAGTTAAAGCCATCATAGAGACGAAGGGGGACATACACCACAATAATATCCACTAGTAGTCGTCCGGATTCTTTTGGTCTGGTAATGTGTGCTGTTTGGCCAAAAGTCACGGGAACTTTGTTCCATTCGAAGATATGCCGTGGGTGACGTACGAGTATTGCGGCAACATGCCGCATATGGAGCGTGTGTAGATGCGATATCTGAGCAGGTTGTTACAGACAGGTGTGAAATGAACATGACAGCACGTCGCGAGATAGCCGGCTTCCGAAGTGGGATAATAATCGGTACAAGAAGAACGGGTTGCAGCGTATCGGGGATTACACAAGATTGTAGACAAGGGGGCATGCAATTTTGTTGTACTCGTACTCGCACTGTATCAGTCGAAATGTTGAAGAAATTGTGTCTTTTTCAAATGGGAAAATTTGGTTTATATCGACATTCGAAAGCTTCTGAAAAGACCAATACAGTCCTAGAACGCTTGATAACGTTGATGTTGAAACTTTTCGCAGAAGCATGCGAGAAGTTTTATGAGCATGTAAGGCAGCTGGAATCGGGTTTTGCGGACTGCATTCCTCCGAGAGGTCTTTAACGCCAGGCTCTGTGCCCATATCAAGACTTTCGACTGTATACATTTTTCACAAAGGCTGTTCACTTTAATATGCCGACATACAGACATTTGAAACAATTTTCATAAGTCCCTTCTGATCTGCCTGTAGTTTGCGTATAATTCCATCTACAGCAATCGTTGCTGGCTCCCTATCTACAACTTGTGCCAGGAGGAAAGACTAATATTAAGAATTCGAGAACACCACTCTCGTGAAGTAAAAACCTCGTATTGGTGTACGGCCTTTTCGGAATGGTTTCCGAGATAGAACACATTTGTAAGGACTACGAGTGAACCCAAAATTGAAAGCTATCAGACTCCCTTTGTGGTTTTTCTACAGTGCGGTTAGTTGACCACCAGTACCGTCAGACTTAACGCCGTGAGCTTTTTGTTTATGGGGTAGGATGAAAACTCTGAGGTGTACACACGAAAGGTGGAACGCAAGATGAACTCCTTGGTTGCATCATAGACGCTGCTGCCCTCCTTAGCGAACGAGCAGAGGTACTCAGACAAGCAACACAACATGTTCTCCCAAAAGCGCAAAAATGCAATCAAGTTGGCGGCGGGATATTCTAATATTTACTGTAATGTAACGTGTACGATAATGCTCGTAAGTGAATGTGTTAAAAATAAGTATTTATCAAATGGTACTTTATAAAACGCATGTTTTAATGTATACCAACTGTTACAAATGGATATATTTGTAAACCTGCCCATATTTTGAATAATACAGAACTAAATTGCAAATATTAAAGGAGTTCTTTCTCTGAAACCATTTGGTATAGAGCATATGTCGATATGAAGTGTGCCGCGCGGGGTTAGCGGAGCGGGCTCAGGCGCTGCGGTCGTGGACTGTGCTGCTGGTCCCGGCGGAGGTTCGAATCATCCCTCGGGCATGGGTGTGTGTGTTTGTGTTTAAGATAATTTAGGTTAAGTAGTGTGTAAGCTTAGTGACTGATGACCTTAGCAGTTGAGTCTCATAAGATTTCACTCACATTTGAACATTTGATATGAAGTGTTTTGCATCAAATGATCGTTCCTGGCGTAACCTTGTATATTGACCATTCCTCATGGGACACCCCATATGTGCCGCGTGAAGTAAGACCAAGAGAACATCTTTTAGCATTCTTGCATATAACGATGGAGCCTTGTATGATAGCACCATTTGAGGGTGTTAATACTGCAATCGGCGGACCTGGGTGCCTTGTCTCTCAGTGTTATCGCCAATCGAAAGTGTGTGGGATATGGGGAAACAGTGGGTGTAGCGCTGTGACCCAATGCCAATCACCACAGATGAAACCAGGTGAAAGCATCAAGGGTAGCTATACTGCAGGGCGATATTCGCGCCTTGATGCCATCATGCATGGAACAAATTATCATGGCGGACCTTTTGCCAACTGGGCAACCAGACACTTGCTGAACCAAAGTGACTGAGATGCTAATAATTTCTGCAGAACTTACTAATGTGCATGTCCTGTGAATATGAACGTCCTATCTCTGGTCATCGAAGTTGTTCTGTTTTTCCTGAACTTGATTTTACTTTTCGGGGTATGCAACGGGTGCAGCGTCAGGCGTGTGGCAGGGGCAGAGGGTACACTATCTCGTCAAGTAAGCTTCGTCCCTCTCTGCACACAACGAATCATGGAACCTCCGCCTTAAATGGCCCACAGTCGATCAATATTTATTGCGTAATATTGACCGAGATCGGTTTTGGCGGTTTGCGCAATATGTAGAAGACAACAGAGCTTAACAAATATTGACTGTCGTCCTGTACACTATCAGATGAAAAGCATCCGGACACCTGTTAGTGGACATTACTATAGGATGTGTCCATTCCTCGTCTTTATGACTGCTTCATTTAAATCAGGTGTCTGAATGTCGGTGGAGGAATGGCAGCCGATTCTTCCTCAAGAGCCGGAACCAGAGAAGGAAGTGATGTTGGGCACTGGGATCTGCAACGAAACCGACCTTCCAACTCATCCCAAATGGGTTCCACTATGTTCATGTCGGAACCCAAGCGAGGCCAGTTCATTTCAGGAATGTTGCTGTCCACACGCCATTGCTTCACATATGCTGCTTTATGACAGGGTCCTTTCTTGTGCTAACATAAACAATCATTGTCTCCGAACTGTTCCCCTACTGTATACAGTACATAAGGCTGTAAAATGTGTTTATATCTTTGCACGCTAGGTGTGCTCTTAACCGCAATAAGGGGATCACACCTTCTTTTAGTTTCTTTTTGTTGCTTTTTTTGTTCTTTGTCCCACATTGCCGCAGGGTTATTTAACGTAGTTGGCATGTTTAGTTTTATGGGGTGTCCAGATGCATTTCCTGTTGCCTCCCCGTTGCCCCCAAGACGGAATATGTGTACTCTAACTGGCTGCGTGCATTGTTAGTCATATGGAAGTGAGCCAAAGTATTCTGAATGTTTCCGAATCTTGTAACCGAGGCGGGACTTGAGTAAGAGCCAGTTTTTCACTTTGTGGGATGAGGGAAACCTCCTAAAAAGCACATCCAGGTTTCTCGGCACACCGACCCTCGCCGTTAGTCCACCGTGAAAGGTGGATACTGGGCAGTTCCTGCTGATCTACATCTACATCCACATCCATACTCCGCAAGCCACCTGACGGCGTGTAGCGGAGGCTATCGACAAAAATTCAGTTCCCCCCGAATAAATTTTTGGAAAAAGCAAATGACTGAAGATCAGGAAGTGTGCCGTAAGATGAACACTGAAGCGACAAAGAAACTGGTATAGGCATGCGTATTCAAATACAGAGACATGTAAACACATAGAAGAAGGCGCTGCGGTCGGCAACGCCTATATCAGACAACAAGTGTGTGGCGCAGTTGTTAGATCTGTTACTGCTGCTGCAATGGCAGGTTATCAAGATTTAAGTTAGTTTGAGCGTGGTGTTATAGTCGGCGCACGGACGATGGAACACAACATCTCCGAGGTAGCGATGAAGTGGGGATTTACCCGTACGACTGTTTCATGTGTGTGCCGTGAATGTCAGGAATCCGGCAAAATATACAATCTTCGACATCACTGCGGTCGAAAAAAGGTCCTTCAATAAAGGGACCAACCAAGACTGAAGAGAATCGTTCAACGTGAGAGAAGTTCAGCCCCGCAAATTGCTGCAGTTCTCAATGCTGGGCCATCAACAAATGTCAACGTGCGAGCTACTCAACGAAACATCATCGAGATGAGCATTAGGAGCCGAAGGGCAACTCGTGTACCCTTGATGACTGCACGACATAAAGCTTTACTCCTCACCTGGCCCCGTCAACATCTACATTGGACTGTTGACTGGAAACATGGTGCCTGGTCTTACGAGTCTCGTTTCAAATTGTGTCTAGCGAATGGACGTGTATGGGTATGGAGACAACCTCATGAACCCATGGGCCCTGCATGTCACCAGGGGACTGTTCAAGATGGTGGAGGCACTGTAACAGTGTCGGTTACGTGCAGTTGGGGTGACACGTGACAGGTGACACGTATCTAAGCATTCTGTGTGATTACCTGCAACCATTCATGTCCATTGTGCATTCCGACGGACTTGGGTAATTCCAGCAGGACAATGTTACACCCCAAACGTCCAGAGTTGCTACGGAGTGGCTCCGGCAGCACTCTTCTGAGTTTAAACACTTCCGCTGGCCACCAAACGCCACAGACATGAACATTATTGAACGTATGTGGGATACCTTGCAAAGTGCTACTCAGAAGAGATCTCCATCCCCTCTTACTCTTACGGATTTATGGACAGCCGTGCAGGATTCATGGTGTAAATTCCCTCCAGCACTAATTCAGACATTAGTCGAGGCCATCCCACGTCCTGTTGCGGCACTTCTGCGTGCCCGCGTTGGCCCTACCCGATATTAGGCAGGTGTACCAGTTTCTCTCAGTGTATATGAAAATACTATGTGGTACTTTGAGAAATGAAATTCGTGTTTGATCATGAAGCTCCAGATATCTCCTCGTCCGCAATATGAGGGGAAACTGAAGACCATGGTATCATGGCAGTAAGCAGAAATGTTAAGCTTACGTGTTGCAGTTCTCAGAATTGCCAAATAAGATCAGGTGAGGCGTCCAGTGAGCGCCCATATTAATTTAACGTTCTTGCGGCAATTGTCACAAGATAGACATAAGGTCCTGTAAGATGGTGGTGGTGGTGGTGGTGGTGGTTAGTGTTTAACGCCCCGTCGACAACGAGGTCATTAGAGACGGAGCGCAAGCTCGGGTTAGGGAAGGAAATCGGCCGTGCCCTTTCAAAGGAACCATCCCGGCATTTGCCTGAAACGATTTAGGGAAATCACGGAAAACCTAAATCAGGATGGCCGGAGACGGGATTGAACCGTCGTCCTCCCGAATGCGAGTCCAGTGTGCTAACCACTGCGCCACCTCGCTCGGTGGTCATGTAAGATTTCGATGAGTAATCACTAAATAATTTATTTGAGAGGTGTCTGTTCTTCCGGACATGTCCGAAAGAATAGACACCATTTTTGATTCCTCAGCCTTACATACGCGTAACTATGAAATAAATTCTGACATCGGCCACAATTGGACATTCAGCAAGTGAAAACCTGTGCTGGATCGACACTCGAACCCGAATTTCGTTTGCTCCATTTCGTTTACAACAGTTGTCACAGTAGATAAATCCATAGAAAAAGCACGTGTACACGATAAATTACACAGTTCACTTCTTTAACCCTTTTGCGGACGGCAGCCGTAAGATATTGTGGCGCCAACCTACGACCGTGTGGGTCGTTGCCGCTTTTCTGTGTTGTGTTTCAGCCACCCTGTCAGTATGATTGCTCCCTTCTGTGACTGAATGGTTGCGAACATTTCCATCTACTTGTGTTTCCTGGAGGCCCTGTGTACAGTCGATCTATGGAACTAAATTAGATGCTTGCAGTTGTGTTTTCGTGCTTGGTGAGTATGACGTGTTCGAAAAATTTGGGTGACGATGGAGTTAGTGAAATATTGCTAAATGAGAACTTAGTGGCGGTATCTGGTAGTAATTTCGAAGATCACGGCGACTGCAAGGTATTACTAAGACGAAGTGAAGACTCATCGAGCGACGATGAAATTATTCATGAACCGAGTCCTTCACAGGTGAGAAAGAGGGAAAAAGTCAGAAACAGTGAGTACAGATGGCTGTTAAATGGAGTGCTTGCACCCCAGAATCACGCTTTTTCCATCGATAATTCTGGAGTGAATCCTCATTGTGGACTAAGTCAGGAGCCTAGTGAAACTAAATGTTTTGAGCTTATATTGGACAGGCTATTTATTGATGGGATACATTTGCAGTGCACTAACAGCTTTTACAAAGTAGTGAATGAACGATGTCAAGGATTTTACAGGAGAATACAGTGGACAGATACAAGTGCAGAGGAGATGTATAGGTTTTCAGCAATCGGCATGCTGATGGCTCACGTAAAAAAGACTAGAATAAAGGACTGTTGGTCTACAGACCCATTGACTGAAACATCTTTCTTTTCGAAAGTAATGTCTAGGTACAGATTTCTGACAGTTCTTCGAATGCCCCGTTTTAGTGATGCACGCGTTTCCGGAGGCGCTGAGAGGACGAATAAGTCTCATTAAATAAAGTACATTGTGAATTTTTTGACAGTACAATTCGTGTATTGACGAGTATCGAATTCTGTGGAAAAGTGGACATGTTTACATAAAGTGTAATGTGCTGCGAATACATAGAAAGATAGATCATTTAGCTACAAAATATCGGGTCAGCAACTGGAAGCAGTTAATTCCATAAATTATCTAGGAGTAGGCATTAGGAGTGATTTAAAATGGAATGATCATATAAAGTCGATCGTCGGTAAAGCAGATGCCAGACTGAGATTCATTGGAAGAATCCTAAGGAAATGCAATCCGAAAACAGAGGTAGTAGGTTCGCCCACTGCTTGAATACTGCTCAGCAGTGTGGGATCCCTACCAGATAGGGTTGATAGAAGAGATCATTTAGTTATAGCGAAAGCGTTACGGAGATGATAGATAAACTCCAGTGGAAGACTCTGCAGGAGAAACGCTCAGTAGCTCGGTACGGGCTTTTGTTAAAGTTTCGAGAACATACCTTCACCGACGAGTCAAGCAGTATATTGCTCCCTCCTACGTATATGTCGCGAAGAGACCATGAGGATAAAATCAGAGAGATTAGAGCCCACGCAGAAGCATACCGACAATCCTTCTTTCCACGAACAATACGAGACTGGAATAGAAGGGAGAACCGATAGAGGTACTCAGGGTACCCTCCGCCACACACCGTCAGGTGGCTTGCGGAGTATGGATGTAGATGTAGATGTAGAAGTAAGAAGTAAAAACCAAGCAAAAGACAAAGATCTGGAATAAAGCTGTTTGTCTTGTACGATCTTGAAACCAGATTTATTTTATATAATTGCACAGGAAGAGGAATATAAATTGGAGATACTTTTGGCCTTCGTGTTTCTGGAGCTGTTTAATTACTCAGTTGAAACCTTACCTCAACAAAAATTTTACGCTTCCATGCAACACTTTTCATGAACCTAAATACAATAAAATGAGTTAATGAAAAAATAGGAGGCCAATTATTTCAAAAACCTATGTAATTCAACAATCACAAAGTAGCTCAGTCCAGCAAAGCAGACAAGCGTATAGGAACTTAGTCTTCAAATGGTTAATATGTAATTGTTGTAGTGGATAGCGAATCTGTGTTGTCGTGAAATGTTCACTGGAAGATTTTCTGACTTATTGCGCCTGTTCTGTGTAATTTCTGCTTCTATTTCCCAAGGCGAGCAACTCTGTCGCAACACGTGTTTTACACCGTCGAGCGCCGCAATATTATTGCGTTAATAACACTGACAAGTGAGGGCTGCTTTACTAGTACACCATTATAGTTACTGTAATTCAGCAAAACGATTCTTCACGATGTCTGTTGAGTTACGGTAGGAAAAATATCCCACTCCTCCTCCAGAAATATAATGACTGTAATCGTAAGCTCGTTACCAACAGACTTTCAAATAAAATACGCTATCAAGACACACACTCACAAAAAAATTAATTTTATGCGAGTTAATTACACGGGATTGTGAAGTTGTCAATTACCGCAACTCGCCACTGCAAACATATTTTAAACGCGCGCGGCAGCCAAGCGGTTAATAACAGTTCACAGCAAACAGGCCGACCGTTTCAGAGCACCCCGCTTGTGCGACCTGGAAAAGACTACGCAGTGAGTTTTTTGCTGTCCAGTCACAAATGGAGACACAAAACAAAACAGTTCTCATTTGATACAATCAGCGTTCGAATCGGGACCGGTTTGCAGAATTACTTTAGGATTTTTCTGACACTGGTCTCCACCGGTACATTACCTCCTCCTAAAAAAGGAGTACAAACAGGGTACGGAGCCCTACATCACGTTACCTCATTATAGAGGAATCCTGTAGAATTTAATGAAAAGAAGAAAATAAGGAACACCAGTGCAAGTACTGAAATATTCTCACACAGAATAGTAAGACCTGTATTAGATATAAACAAAAGATTTAAAGTCCTAAAAGCTCACATTCTGACAAGGAGGTGGAAGTCATCTACAAAAAGTCACAGAAACTGAACGACCGACAATATAACACATTATAAGTTTATACTGGTGGCTTCGGTGCAAAAGTAGGGCAAAAAGTAAAGAACTTGGGGAACAGTGGGGAAACTTCGGGTATTATACCGAACATGTGAGAGGTCATTTGTCAGTAGAACAACATATTACGTTGTTTTTCCAGAAGAATCCAGATAGAAAATGGACAAGGCGAGGACCAAATGGAATTAAGAATTAAATTGACTGTATTTTATATGTAGTAAGTGTACAGGGTTTAACGGTCTCAAAACAAGACTGAAATTACTGACGATGGTGGGGTTCGTAATATAGAGAATAAAATAGCTACAAAGCAAGAAAAAATCAGGCTCATAATTATAGAAATAAGAAATAATGGTTATGAGAATTTCTTTAACAACACGCATACATCCTAAATTAAACAAGTACACCATGTTGACAAATTAATATTCTACACACATACACGAGAGGGTTATTTGCTTAGCAAAATTATTTGTGCAAACAATGACATGCATGGGCAAATAAAGAGGAAGAAAATAAACTCTCAAACAGAATAAGGCAACTACGAAAGATACAAAAAGTTTCACGCGTTCGATAATAGGGATTTGATTAAAAAAAACTGTGTATGGAAATTTTCAGAGATAATGTCGAAAGATTCACTGAAAACGTGAAATTTTGACTGAGAACAACAAACAAATGAATAAGGCAGAAAAGAAACGTACATAGAGTACGTAACAAACTTCATCGTTCAATAGGAGACATTAAACACGATTGGAGAAAAACTATGCTAGCATTCGAAAGTTTCTTTAAATGACTGTGTAGATGAAACAGGGAAACGGAAATTTAATTATAGTAAAACAGTATATTGCTACCTCCTACGTTTGTCTCGGGAAAAGACAATTAAGCTGAACCTAGAATTCACACAAAGACTTCCTACCAATCGTTCTGACCGTGAATAGAAAAGGGGGAAGTAACAATGGTACACCAAGTCCCCTCCACCACACACTGTAACTGCGAAGAATAGATGTAGATGCTGATGTAGACAAGAAAGGAAAAGGGCCTGGAGACGATGGCGTTTCAACGGAAATGGTTCAAATGTCTCTGTGCACTACGCGACTTAACTTCTGAGGTCATCAGTCCCCTAGAACTTAGAACTATCCTAAGGACATCACACACATCCATGCCCGAGGCAGGATTCGAACCTGTGACCGTAGCGGTCGCGCGGTTCCAGACTGTAGTGCCTAGAACCGCTCGGCCACTCCGGCCGGCTCAACAGAAATGGTTAAGGAGAAAAGAAAAGCAATTAACACAAAGGGAACCTGCAAAATTATTTACAGAGTGTTAGCGTAGTAAAACAATTCCCCAAGATTAGATAATTTCTGTAATTCTTTTACTTCACAAGAAAGGAAACTACCGACCTACGGCCATCTCTACATAATGCACGAGATGTTCACTAACATTATCAAAGTATCAACTAATACAGGGTGTTTATAAATGAATATCGGGTTTGTAACGCTTTATAATATTTATTACGTTAAACTTACGGTTATGAATGATATATCAAATAAAAGAGCAACTCAAACAGTTTTACCAAGAACCTTATAAATGTTCAATGTGAGCACCATTTGTCACACGGCACACATCAAGTCTATAGCCGAGTTCTCCCCAAACACTTGCTTTGCGTGGCCTCCACGTTCACCCGACCTAACGCCATGCGATTTTTTCGTTTGGGGTTTCATCAAGGATCGTGTGTACGTGCCTCCCTGAATTAAGAAACCGGGTTGAAGCAGCTGTTGCTACAATCACTGAAGACACACTTATCAACGTTGGGATAGAGCTCGGCTATAGACTTGATGTGTGCCCTGTGACAAATGGTGCTCACATTGAACATTCATAGGGTTCTTGGTAAAACTGTTTGAGTTGCTCTTTCATTTGACATATCATTTATAACTGTAAGTTTAATATAATAAATATTATAAAGCGTTAAAACCTCGATATTCATTTATAAATATCCTGTATTATTCGATTGCTCTCCATTACTCTTGTTTTACTTTCCAACTCCTTTACCATCTATGGTAGATTTAGAATGTAATCTGCAAATCTCAAAGTTTTTAAGGGGACTTGTTAAAAAGTAAAGTCTCCGGATTTTTACGTGTGAACTCTTAAAGTTTTTTTAAAATCAAACAAACGTTATTAACACTCTACATCTTTATTCTTCATGACTACTTATTTGCAGCTCTCTGTTGCTAGAGGGCTTCGACTTGTAGCGTGTAACATGGCGGTGTGTAACGTAACTACGTAGTGCGTGCGAAACAGCGTGCTGTAATCGGGCTTCGAATTCGAAGAGTTCCTCCACACATGGAGCGTCCTCTTCTTTAACATGAGAGTCCCAGACCACACACGAGCGCTGCGACACCTGCAACGATCCGATACCTTGTGTTCACTGTCAGCGATCATCCTCCATACAATCCCGAGTTGGACCCTTCCGATTTTAATCTGTTTGCTAAACTTAGAGAACACCTTCACTTTGATAATGACGAAGCGGAGCAAGTACAAGTGAGGTTGTGGTCCCGTCAACAAAATCAAAAATTCTATAGTGACGATTTCAACGAACATCTCTCCCGTTGGGAGAAATGTGTCCGTCGCTAGGCTGATTATGTTGAGACATAAATATGTCAACAGTAGGAATAAAGATATAGAAGTATAGTAACGCTCATTTTATTTAAAAAGTTGTAAATTTTTCACTTATGAATTTCAGAGGTATTGCTTTCTAGCAAGCCATCTTGTTCCTCATCCCTGGACGTTAGTTTCCTTTCAAAATTTCCTTGGTTTCCTTTACTGCTTGCTCAGTGTTCAGAAGGAATAATATCAGCGCTAGGCTACAACCTATCTCACTCCCTTCTCAACTGTGGCTTCTCTTGCATGCCTTTCGACTCTTATACTTCTGCATACACATTCTTCATTTTCCGACGGATTTCTGCCGGTGTTTGTCCTTCAGCAGCCAACAATAATAAGATACTACCTGCCTTCCGCGTGGAACACGCCTATCTCACTACTGGCTACTAGTGTTAGACACATACGGTTGCTGTCAACAAGTATGGGCCTGAAGATGATGGTGTAACAGCATCGAAACTAGTCGCCAATAAAACCAACACCTTAATACTGCTGGAGGAATTTCGTCATTTTTTAACATATGGAATAACAGCACGTTGGTCCTATTTGGACGCATTTGGTAATAACGTCGCCATACTTCACGTTTTCGCATTTACCTCAAGTATCTACATCTATACTCCGCAAGCCACCTGACGGTGTGTGGCGGAGGGTACCTTGAGTACCTCCATGGGTTCCCCCTTCTATTCCAGTCTCGTATTGTTCGTCGAAAGAAAGATTGTCGGTATGCCCCTGTGTAGGCTCTAATCTGTCTAATTTTATCCTCATGGTCTCTTCGCGAGATATACGTAGGAGGGAGCAATATACTGGAGGGAGCAATATACTGCTTGACTCCTCGGTGAAGGTATGTTCTCGAAACTTCAACAAAAGCCCGTACCGAACTACTGAGCGTCTCTCCTGCAGAGTCTTCTCCGTAACGCTTCCGCGATTATTAAATGATCCTGTAACGAAGCGCGCTACTCTCCGTTGGATCTTCTCTAACTCTTCTATAAACCCTGTCTGGTACGGATCCCACACCAGTGAGCAGCATTCAAGCAGTGGGCGAACATGTGTGCTGTGACCTACTTCCTTTGTTATCGGACTGCATTTCCTTAGGATTCTTCCAGTGAATCTCAGTCTGGCATTTGCTTTACCGACGATTAATTTTATATGGTCATTCCATTTTAGATCACTCCTAATGCCTACTCCTAGATAATTTATGGAATTAACTGCTTCCAGTTGCTGACCTGCTATATTGTAGCTAAATGATAAAGGACCTTTCTTTCTATGTATTCGCAGGACATTACACTTGTCTATAGTGAGACTCAATTGCCAATCTCTGCGCCATGCGTGAATTCGTTGCAGATTCTCTTGCATTCCAGTAGAATTTTCTATTCTTACAGCCTCTCGATATACTACAGCATCATCCGCAAAAAGCCTCAGTGAACTTCCGATGTCATCCACGAGGTCATTTATATATATTGTGAATAGCAACGGTTCTACGACACTCCTCTGCGGCACACCTGAAATCACTCTCACTTCGGAAGACTTCTCTCCATTGAGAATGACACGCTGCTTTCTGTTATCTAGGAACTCTTCAATTCAATCACACAATTGGTCTGATAGTCCATATGCTCTTACTTTATTCAGAAAAGCCCGTACAGGACCTGCAACATGCGGTCGTGCATTATCCTGCTGAAATGTAGGATTTCGCAGAGCCACGGGTCGTAACACATCTGAAATGTAACGTCCACTGTTCAAAGTGGCGAGAATGCGAACAAGAGGTGACCGAGACGTGTAACCAATGGCACCCCATACCATCACGCCGGGTGATACGCCAATATGGCTATGACGAATACACGCTTCCAATGTGCGTTCACCGCGATGTCGCCAAATACGGATGCGACCATCCTGATGCTGTAAACGGAACCTGGATTCATCCGAAAAAATGACGTTTTGCCATTCGTGCAACCAGGTTCGTCGTTGAGTACACCATCGCAGGCACTCCTGTCTGTGATGCAGCGTCAAGGGTAACCGCAGCCATGGTCTCCGAGCTCATAGTCCATGCTGCTGCAAACGTTGTTGAACTGTTCGTGCAGATGGTTGTTGTCTTGCAAACGTCCCCATCTGTTGACTCAGGGATCGAGACGTGGCTGCACGACCCGTTACAGCCAAGCAGATAAGATGCCTGTCATCTCGACTGCTAGTGATACGAGGCCGTTGGGATCCAGCACGGCGTTCCGTGTTAGCCTCCTGAACCCACCGATCCCATTGGATCTGGACCAACGCGAGCAGCAATGTCGCGATACGATAAACCGCAATCGCGATAGGCTACAATCCGACCTTTATCAAAGTCGGAAACGTGATGGTACGCATTTCTCCTCCTTACACGAGGCACCACAACAACGTTTCACCAGGCAACGCCGGTCTACTGCTATTTGTGTATGAGAATCGGTTGGAAACTTTCCTCATGTCAGCACATTGTAGGTGTCGCCACCGGCGCCAACCTTGTGTGAGTGCTCTGAAAAGCTAATCATACTTTAATCGCCAGTAGTGTAGCGAAAACCTTGTCGGTACATGATTTTGTGCACGACCTTTGCTCTGGATTATGTCCCATAAATGTTCGATTGGATGCATGTCGGGTGATGTAGTTGGCCAAACCACTCGCTCGAATTGTAAAGGCTGTTCTTCACTCCAATCGCGTAGAGTTTTCCATAAAAAATTCATCATTGTTTGAGAACATACGGTCCATGAATGACGGCAAATGTTGTCCATGTAGCTTGTCACCCAGAACACCCAGTCCATTCGATGCAAACTCAGCCCAAGACTTTATGGAGCCACCACCAGCTTGCAAAATGCTTTGTTGACAACTTGGTACCACGGCTTGGTGGAGTCTGCGCAACACTCGAACAGTACCATCTTCTCTTACCAACTGAAATCGGGACACACCTGACAGGCCACAGTTTCCCAGTCGTCTAGGGTGCAATCGATATAGTCACGAGGCCAGGAGAGGCACTGCAGGGGATGTCATACTGTTAGCAAAGGTTCTGGCGTCGTTCGTCTGGTGACATAGCCCATTAACGCCAAATTGTGCCATGCTATCCTAACAGATACGTTCTTCTTCAGTGCACATTGATTTTTGAGGTTATTTCATGCAATGTTGCTTGTCTATTAACACTGACAACTCTAGGCAAACGCCGCTGCTCTCGGTTGGTAACTGAATGCCGTCGGCAACTGCGTTGCCCGTATGCGTGAAATTTGGTGTTCTCGGTACACTCCTGACACCGTAGATCTCGGAATATTGAATTTCCTACCTATTTCCGAAAAGGAATATCCGAGGTGTCCAGCTCCAACAACGATTCCGCATCCAAAGCCTGTTCATTTCCGTTGTGCGGCCCTAATTACGTCGGAAACCTTTTCACATGAATCACACGAGAACAAGTGACAGCTCCGCCAACGCACTGCCCTTTTATACCTTGTATACGAGATACTACTGCCATCTGAATTCAGCGATCCTCTAAGGCGCTGCAGACACGGACAGTGCGGCTGGTCCCGGCGGAGGTTCGAGTCCTCCCTCGGGCATGGGTGTGTGTGTTTGTCCTTAGGATAATTTAGCTTAAGTAGTGTGTAAGCTTAGGGACTGATGACCTAAGCAGTTAAGTCCCATAAGATCTCACACTCACCTGAAAATTTTTTACAGCGATCACATGACCTTTGTCACCTCAGTGTAAGACCATTAACAGGATACGTAAATATCTCACAAATGTGGAAACTGAAGAATCTGAAATACGAAATGAGAACAAATTGAATGAATGTAATGTGAATCTCTAAAACGAGATAGGAACAGAATGGAAAAATTATAAGTGACGATTTCGGAGTATTTTATTCTTGAGAAACATGTAAGGAAATTTTTAGTCTTGACATTATATTACGATTAAAAGTCTAGGATAAATGCCTTGCTTTGACGCCGATGCTTATACTCTGAGATTACAAAAGTCACGGGTCACCTTGTAAAATCTAGTCGGACCTCCCTTTGCCCGGATTTTGTACACCAACTGACCTCTCGATTATGTCTCATAAATGTTCGATGGGATTCACGCTGGGCTATCTGAATGGGCCAATCATTCGCTCGAACTCTCTGAATGTTCTTCAAACCAATCGCGAACCATAGTGGCCCAGTGACATGACGCTTTGTCATTCATAAAATTTCCATCGTTGTTTGGGAAAAGTCCATTCGTTTAGAGTCCAACCGATATGGTCACGAGTCTAGGAGAGGCGCTGCGTGCAATGTCTTGCTGTTAGCAAAGCCATTCACTTCCGTTTTCTGCTGCTAAAAACGCCAGATTTAGCCATACTGTCCTAACGGATACGTTCGTCCTACGTTCCACATTGATTTGTGCCATTATTTCACTTAGCGTTACTCGGCTCTTAGCACTGACAACTATACGCTAACACCGCTGTTCTCGGTCGTTAAACAAAGGTGGTCGGCCACTGCATTGTTGTTGGTGAAAGGTACTGCCTCAAACTTGATATTCTCGGCCCGATCTTGACACTGTGGGTCTCGGAATACTGAATTGCCCAACGATTTCCGACATGGAATGTCCAATGCGTCTAGCTCCAGCTATCATTCAGCTTTGAAAGTCTGTTAATTCCTGTCCTGCGGCCGTAATCACGTCGGAAACCTTTACGCATGAATTACCTGAGTACAAATGACCGCTCCGCCAATTCTCTGCTGTTTTATAACTTGTGTTCGCGATACTACCGCCGTCTGTAAATGTGCGTATCGCTATCTGATGACTTTTTGTTACCTCAGTGGATACCCGCATCGGAGTCGCGCTACGCTGCATACACGTTGCAGCAACCCTGCACAAGCGGAAGCTTTTCGATCGTCCGTTACAGATAACCTTTCGCTGTCTGTGTTTTATCGTTATAATAAATATTTGGACACCAAACTCCTGAGAATATGCACTCAATGTTTCTCTAACTCACACACATCTTCGGTCAAGAGAGTAAGGCGACAATGCGTCAGGACTGAGCAGCGCTCGGGCAGGCCTTTGCAGAGCGTCATTGTCTTGTACTGTGCGTCCGCGCGCACACACACAGCAGCAGGAGCAGCTGCAGACCTTACACACTTGGCGACGGCGATCATAGCCAGCTAGAGACACGCGACCCATGCGGGCTCAATTCAGTCGGCCCTGCACCTGGAGCAACCGCCGCCGCCAGACCAAGTGGCCGTCTCCTTTACCTAACGTTCGCCTCTCCTCGAGAATGGAGGCACACCTTGAAGGGTTGCCACATGTCCTGGTTTTCCGGGACAATCCCAGTATCTGTAAAAGTTTGCCCCGGGTTCCGGATTTCCGAGAAATATGCTCATATGGTCTGTTTTTCCCCCAAACTGCTGCGTGGATCTGTATTTCAAATCCAGATGTTAAGTTAAATAGCGAGTCCGCAGCTCGTGGCCCAGTGGCGAGCGTTGCTGCCTCTGGATCACGGGGTCCTGGGTTAGATTCCCGGCCGGGTTGGGGATTTGCTCTGCCCGGGGACTGGGTGTTTGTGGTGTCATCATTTCATCATCATCATCATCATCATCATTCGTGACAGCGGCTAGATTGGACTGGGTAAAAAAATTGGACTGTGTAAACATTGTGACTTTGTTTGGGCGCTGATGACCGCGCAGTTGAGCGTCCCACAGACCAAACATCATCATCATCAAATTAAATAACGGAAGTTTTTGTTATCGCATCTGAGTATTATTGCGTGGGAACACTGCCGAGTTTCCATTATTGTCGTTTTAGTTCAATGTAACCCTCAAACGAAATTGTGACTTCTTTGTATCAAGGATGGTGTATTGGGGTCCAAAAGGATACCACTTCGTTCCATCCGTGAAAAGTAGTTTGTTCTGTCTTCATCACAAATATTTACTCGTAAGTTTATCTGCCTATATTAGAACACAAAAACACAAAAAATGAAAATAAATCACGAAAGGAAAACAAGTTTATGTAAGCCTGCATTAAAGCAAAATGAAGTGAAACATGAACATTCAAAGTCTTGTATTGTGTTAGAAATACCACGATACAGTAACAGATTGCATGTAGGATGTCAATAGTCGGCAGTTTGTAATAAACTTCAAGTATGAATTGATACACTGTTTTTCACAAACGTGCAATATTCATCCAAGTTCTCCCCACAGTCTCTATAATCACTAATGATCGGTTTGCAAAGTGGTCGACTGATGGCCTTTTTCTTGTTGGCACAAAGGCACAGTGCAATTTCATGTTCGCTATTGTAAGAAGAATCATTTTCATCTTCGAGATCACTTGCATCACTAACTTCGTCTTCTTTTAACTCTTTCCACACTAAATGTGGAAAGTATGAATCAGGTGCTGAAATACGTGAATGGGAGGTCGACGCCATAATAGCAATCAAAGTAAACGGAAACGCCGATTAATCCTAAGAGTAAAATGATATTTTGTTGATAAGTAAATTCTGACCATATAGAAAATAGAAAACATTAAAGTGTGGTCAGGTCAATAACGGCACCACTCAAACTTTACAGCTGTGCACCGAGAAAGCGGACGACTCGATTATGTTGCTAGTTTGTCTGCAGGTTGGCTATGAACAGCTGACAAGCTATGTGGAACCGCCAACAACAGAAAGACCAACAGAGAAAGTGGCTGGGGTGTATAGTTGCACTGGTATCGAAAAGGGCCCCACAACTGTGCATTTGAGAGTTAAGCTTTGCAACAGCGTGGTTCCCTGTTTAACAAAAAAAAAGAAAAAAAATGGTTCAAATGGCTCTAAGCACTATGGGACTTAACTTCTGAGATCATCAGTCCCATAGAACTTAGAACTACTTAAACCTAACTAACCTAAGGACATCACACACATCCATCCCCGAGGCAGGTTTCGAACCTGCGGCGGTAGCGGTCGCGCGGTTCCAGACTCTAGCGCCTAGAACCGCTCGACCACTCCGGCCGGCATTCCTGTTTCTCTGAGTCTTATTACAGTTGTTATTAAAGTGTTTGATTGTTTCAGTTGAACTCAAAACGCCCTAGAGGAATGTTCATTCCAAGAAACGTATTCAGAAGAACGGTTGTTGGTAAAATGAGGGAGAAATGACCATGAAGTAGCATATGTAATTTGTTAGCTCCACTCCACATGCCCGGAAGTGTAGATATCAAGGATCATTTAGCCATCGTAAATAATCAATCAAACGATTGCTCTGCAAGCACTTAAAAAGTTGCTAGACTCCATTGTCGGTGCTTCTGCAGATATTCTCTGTCCAGTTCGAAGTGCAAGCAGTCTGCGGTGTCGATAAGATTTCGTCTCTCCTGGCACTGCCTTTAAGGTCGCGAAGGAATTCGTATACCTCGTCTACGGATCGCTTTGTTTGGCGCCCCCTGTCTTGAAATTCAGTCATCTTAACCAGCAAACGAAAATAGTAGCTCTACCTGACGAAATAGCCGGCCGGTGTGGCCGTGCGGTTAAAGGCGCTTCAGTCTGGAACCGCGTGACCGCTACGGTCGCAGGTTCGAATCCTGCCTCGGGCATGGATGTGTGTGATGTGCTTAGGTTAGTTAGGTTTAATTAGTTCTAAGTTCTAGGGGACTGATGACCTCAGAAGTTAAGTCGCATAGTGCTCAGAGCCATTTGAACCATTTGAAGCTGACGAAATTCGCTGCTCTCTCTAACACGTACACTTTCATACAGTGAAATTATAGACTAAGTGAATGCTGGATAGTTGATAGAAAAGTTGCAAAGCCATGCCAACAGCAGCATGAATGAAGTAGTTCCGAGTGCAGTTGACCAGCAAAACAATAAAAGTGCAAAGGTATCATTGTCTTATATCTTTTATTCAGCTACATCCTATACCGTCTTGTGGCAGTCATGTATTGCCTCCGTAACTTCCTTGTCCTCCCCTTCCTATTTTTGAATACCCACAACAGCGGATGCTTCTTCCTTCTCGAACATAGTGTGACTCATTGATTGGAGGGCAGCCGCTAGTTGCGGTGCCTGGACAGAGGACCTGCTTGTGTGAGCCACTTCTCTCCTGCCGTGAGCGGCTCGCTGCAACGGTTCACCATCTACTAACTAAAAGGAGGAATTTGGTCGCATCTTCCATTTCTTTTAAGCTTAAGAGAAGTGTTCGGGTTTGTCTCGGTTTCTGCTTCGCAAATTACGTGCAGTTTTATTCGGTCACACAGTGTGCTCTTTAGTTCTAATGCCATAACAGGGCAATTGCCTTTCAAAGATTCTTTTTATACAGCACTATCCAAAACCACTTCGCCTACTGTACAAGATATACCAGATGCGGGAAAAATCCTGAATCTTTAAGAAGACTGTAATAATTCCAGTTAAAGAGATGTAAGATGCTGACATGTGTGTATACTAGCAGGCCACCAGTTTTGTTGCAAAATAATGGCACAAATTACTTAGAGAAGATTGGGAAAACTGGTAGTAGCCTGCCTCGAGGAAGGTGAGTTTGGGTACAGTAGGAACGCAGGAACATGCGAGGCATCTCTGCTTGATCCTACAACTTATTTTAGAAGACAGACTGAAGAAAACTGAATTTATGTTTATTGCATATGTATATTTGGTGAAAGGTTTTGGCAAGGAAGATTAGACTTTAACGTCCAGTTACTCTCTAGATCATCAGGGACGGAGCACAAGCTAGAAATGTTTCAATAACGTGGTAGAGAACCTACCGTGCTCTTGCAAAGGAAACAGCCAAGCATTTGCCCCGAGCGCTTTAGAGAAAGCACGGAAAATCTAAGTCTGCATGGCCGGACGTAGACTTGAGCCCTCTGGAGTGCGAGCCCAATGTTCTAACCACTGCACCATACCGCTCGGTGACATGAAAGGGAAACAGCATTTGAGAAGTGAATGAAACAGAGTTGTAGCCCATCCCCCATGTTATTCAATGTGTACACTGGACAAGCAGTGAAGGAAACCAAAGAAAAATTCGGAGTTGTAATCGCGTTCAAGGAAGAAGAATTAAAAAGCCTTGAGGTTTACCGATGATACTGGTATTCTGCAAGAGACGGCAGAGTACTGAGGACATCAACTGAACGGAATGGATAGCCTCTTGAAAACAGGTAACAAGATAAACATCAACATAATTAAAATAAGTCTAACGGTACCCGGTCGATTTAAAGAAAGTGATGTTGAGGGAATTGTCGAATATACATTTTAATCGAGTGAAACAACACCTTTACTGTTACCAGTCACTGTTTATTTATATCCACAACGCGTTTCGAAGGTTTAAATCTGCACCCCAGGTGGACTTCCATGTGTTAGTAGGACACTTGTGTGTGTTTTGTTACGACTTTCGGGTAACCCGTGGCACTGAATAGTAGAGAAACAAAAACTCTATTTCAGAACATGGTTTTTGGAAAGGGTTTCGACTACAAAGTAAACATATATCTATATGTGGAAATAAAACAAAATACCTTCAATTTTCGCAGGCTCTTTTCTCTGTCGTAATGCATCACATCTAAACTGTTGTACTTTCTAAACAAATCCGATGTTTGGAAGCTAATAGGTGCAGAGAACATATACTAAAACAGAAACATCATACTGAAGTACAAAGAGTAATAGCAAAACCCTATTATTTCTGAATAAGGTTTAAAGGAGTGTTTAGATTTTTTTGTGTTTATGAATGCATGCATTGGAATAAATTTTTCAAATGGAATACAAATAATATTCTGTCGTGATGGTACAGCTTAAATTTCATACTTGTTTACATAATCAGGTGACACGTTGCAAGCCTTAAGTACAATAATTACGTTGCCAGCAGTGGCAAAATTATCGATAAATAACAATTTTGGCTGGGATTGAGAGACAGAGAGTGAAGGGACTGTGAAAGAGCTCTGTTTTGGATGTGATAGAGCTGTTGGTTTGCTAAAATTACATTTGTTAAGTGTTATAACCAAGAAAATGCCGAAGTAACAAATTTGCACCGAATTAAACATTTGCAGATGAATATACTCTTAATAATATACACAGATATATGTAACATCGCGCTGAGATGAGGTTTAAAATGTTGGTGCTATTTCGGTGAATCTAGTGATATATAAATATCTTTGAGTAGACAACGAGCTGTCAAAATTAATATTCTACAACTGTCAAGTAATAAAAACCGTACTGTAATAAAAGTGCAACAGAAAATTATCGATAAACTTTGAAACGTTGCTGAAAAAATATTATATTCAGCAACTACAGTCAGCAATAATGGTTTACTCAAAGCTAACATATCTGCATCTACAACGTCAGGACATGTAGTGATGAAGACAATAAAGACTAAATAAGCTTGAAACGTCCCCTTTCAACAATTATACATGACTGTGCTTAAACTGACACACAATATTTTGTTAGCGCAACGCAATCTGACTTTCAAAATTCCCTACAAAAGAATGGCCCTGACTAACATTAAACTATACCTTTCACAAAACACTTACCTCACAAAAATCTTCGCTGCTCAAGCTACTGCAATACAGCGAGCGCCACTACTGCCAGCTAAATAAAAGATTCAAACTATGGAAGGCACTAACTACTGATAGGGATAGTTAGCAAATGAAAGATATTAATAGAGAACAAACAATGTATTTACCTTGAAATCATCATATATAAATATAGCAGTTCATGATAAATTACAAAACTCCGCTATCTCTCTCCCCACATCCACCACTGCTGGCGGCTCACCTCCAACTGCGCAACGCTACGCGCTGTTCACACCCAGCTGCCTAACACTACGTACGAAAATCCATTAGATGTTCTGACAAGCGGTCCCAAGAGATCAACAGCAGCAAATTCTTTTAATTTAGAAGGAATGATAGGAAACAGCGGAGCACTATGGGAGATAGTAGATGGTTTCGCCTTTTGACACAGTTTACAAATAGACAAGACTCTTCGAATTCTCTTTTCCATATTGTTAAAATAACAAGTCGTTCGAAGAACATGATAACATTTTCGTGGGCCAAAATGTGCGTAGCTGAAATGAATGTACCAAATGAGCTTATTAACAAAATCGTCTGGAATGCAAAGTACCCATAGCTTGTCATCAACAGTGCAGCGTTTGAAGAGTATGTTGTTTCTAACCAGGTAATAATGCCGAATCTGAGTGTGTCTTTTCATGCCATTTACTTTTGATGTCTTTCCAAATCGGATCTTTATCTTGTTCAAGAGCAATGTCTTTTAAAGATGTGGTGATGAAGTTTTCAAAGGCGACTTTCTGAATGTAAAGAATACTGAAATTTTTCTCGAGGTTGCCTTCTTTGTTACTTTTCTCAAGCCCAGCCGGTGCGCGTGACAGTGGGTCCGCAACAATGTTCTCCTTGCCGGGAATGTAGACTATTGTGAAGCGGAATTCTTGCAGAAACAATGCCCAACGTTTTAACCTGTCATGATTTAATTTTGAAGACATAAGAAATTGTAATGCACGATGATCACTGTATACTTTTACGTGCTTACCAGAAAGAAAGAAACGGAATTTGTTAAATGCCCAAACGATAGCTAAAGCTTCTAATTCAGTAACGGAATAATTTTTTTAAGATTTTGTTAGCACTCGGCTAGCAAAAGCAATGGTTTTTTGAACGGTAGCGTCATTTTCTATGGCTTCTTGAAATAAATGGGCACCAAGACCGACTTTAGAAGAATCCGTGCTAAGGCAGAATTCTTGTGACAGATCTGGATGAGCTAGTATTGGCGCGTTAAGTAGTGATTCTTTCAAAGAATTGAATTCCAACTGTGCTTGTTCGTCCCAGTTCCAAATAGTATTTTTTCCAGTGAGAGAACAAAGTTTTGGTGTAACAAGAATTTGCATATTCAGAAAACGACGGTAAAAATTTACGAGACCTAGAAAACTGCGGACTTGTCTTTTTGTAGATGGAAATGGAATGGCTCTGATTGCTTCTAACTTTTCAGGATCCGGCTGAATGCCTTCAGAAGAAATAATATGTCCCAAAAACCTCACCTTTGACCTACCGAATTCAGACTTTTCCAAGTTAACTGTAATTCCAGATTCTGCAAAAATATGTAACACGCTGTTGAGGATGCGGTTGTGTTGTTCCCATGAGGCTTCTGCTATCAGAATATCGTCTACATATAAGGTGATGTGACGTTTTAAGAATTCAGGTAATATGGAATTTAGCCCGCGAATGAATGCTGCTGAAGAAATGTTCAAACCAAAAGGAAGTTTCCGAAACTGATAACAAACGCCGAAACAAAGGAAAGCTGTGTATTTTCTACATTCTGGATGAAGTTCGATCTGATAAAAGCTGGATCTGAGATCAATGGAAGACAACACTTTTACACCATTAAAATTTTGAAGAAGTTCTTCCATCGTCTGCGGCCTGTCTGTTTCAGGAATAATGATAGTATTGATTTGTCTCGAATCTAAGACAAGCCTGATCGATCCATTTTTCTTCTCAACAACATGTAACGGATTGTTGTATGAGCTTACTGCAGGCTCAATAATGCCCTCGTCAAGCATAGATTGTATTTCTGTTCTAACACGGTCCCTATAATGCGCCGGAATTACGTATGGTCTAACACAAAATTTAGTATGCTCACGAACACGAAATTGGTATTGAAATCCCTTGATTGTTCCTGTTTTGTGAGTAAAAACTGTGGAATGCGCTTGTAAAATCTCAAAAAGGTCTTGCCTATCAGTGTCATTACAATTCTCAATTGTTTGAATTTTATTCTGAATTAACTCATTAGTATCAAATGCGCTGTCGATATCACCCCTGTCAGTACTTGCAGAGTGATTGTTAGTGTCAAGTTCCGTCGAAAATTCCGAACTGTTGTCTAACAGGAGGTAAAGCCGATTAATTTCTTCGTCATGGTTTGAGAGCCAATCTTCAAATTTCAAAGCTACTGACTTACCTTCTTTTTCTAAAGTTATTTCAGCATCGTGAAAGTTTAAGATTGCTTTGTATTCATTCAAAAAGTCTACTCCCAGTATAATTTCCGTCGACAATAATGGAACAATAAGAAAGTTCATAGAGAAGCTGTGGCTTTGACAAAAGAATTCTAAGTTGGTTTGTTGGCGTACATCAACACTTTTTCCAAAGATTGCACGTTGTAATTTAATCTTACGTAACGAAAGTGTGGGGCAATCGTTCGATTTGTTGCATTTGCTAAAGGCTGTTTCACTGATTACTGAAATGGGACTGCCAGAGTCAAGTACTGCCGTAAATTTTACGTCATTTACTGTAATGTGAATCACAGGATGTGCAATGTTGTTATGTTTTACATCGTGTTCTTGGAGCAAGATGTCCCCAATGTCTTCCATTTTTACGTAATTACTAGCTACGGCAGCTGCGTCATCAGTTTCATAAATACGTTTTGTTGCTGCCAGCGGTGTGAGTCATTGCCTATTGTCTCTTTGTTGGCGCGCGTCGTTATTGGGATTTGGAGACCTAACTTCTACAAATTCACCGTGACGAGAGGGCCCTGCTCTGTTTGAATCCCGCCAGTTCTGATGCAATTCCGGTCTGTCATTATGATCATATCGTCTGTCGTCATGTCGGTAGATTCCATAGTTTCTTTCTTGTCGGTCACATGGTGGAGAATTTCTCCCTGAATCGTAACTGCGCGCTGGTCCGTTGCGTCTAAAGTTATTCTGTCTCCCTTGATAGTATTTATTTTGGTTCCCATATTGTCTGTTTCTCTTATTGTCTCTGTGATAGTCATTACCACGGAGAGGTGATCTTTCCCTGTAGTTATTACTACTCTGCCAACGGTTGTCATACAGGTGGTGTCTGTTTTGGTCACGATTTGTGTTGTGAGAATAGCCTTGTCGTGTCAAGTTATTACTTCTTTCATCGCGGAATTGCGACGGATGTGACCTGTAATTGTTGTGTTCCTGGTTTTGCGTTCCGCAATTGTCAGTGTCAATTTCTAATTCTTGTAAGAGTCCCTGAAATGCTTCAATGTCGTCTTTGCAACGTCCTGCCAAAATAATATGTCGTAAATGTTCAGGCAGTTTGATTAAGCAAATGCGGATGAGTTCTGAGGGGCTGTATGGGTTTGAAAGATACTGATTCTTATGCAACATGTCTTCAAAATATTTCATAAGACTGGAAAATTCAGATTGTTCGAAATGTTTCATCATTATGATGCCATGTTTTACTCGGTCTTGTGTGGCTTGAGACCAATATGCTGAGAGGAAGGCATGGTAAAATTCTCCTTCACTGCAGCAATCGTGAATGACCGATCGCATTCTTACAGCTGGTTCATTCTCTAAATAGCCACACATGAATTCTAATCTGTGTTCTAACGACCAGTTGGGAGGAAAACAATGCGAGAATTGATGGAGCCATGCTTGTGGATGAATGTCGTTGCCAGAATTCTTAAATGTTTTGAATATACGTGTAGTAATGAACAGCTTATAGTCAAAATCATTATGTCGGCAAGTCGCATGTCGGTCATTGTTACGTCGTTTCGGCGGTTCCATCTCAAAATTCGGCGTACCTTGCCAACTTCTTTCACAATTTCCGAAGTGCCCTGTGTTGTTATTTTGTGTCTGTTCCGTATTTGTATGTCCCTCTTCCCGTATTGGGGCGCGAGTGTCCTCTGAAACACGTAATTCTTGTACTACTTGTGCCAACTGATCTTGCACTTCCTGGATTTCTCTTTTGTACTGTGTATTGATTTGATTTTGATTTTGTTTGAATTTTCTAATTTGTTCATACTCTTCAGTGTCCGTGAAGGCTACAGGTGTTGTGTCATTCAGATCATCATCTACCTTTGTAGATAAATTAGTGAACTGATCCGAAAGTTCGGCTACTTTCTCCGATAGTGTACTTATTTCCTCAGTGTGTTTTTCTGAACCAAGTTTCAGAGTATCTACTTTGTCCTTTAAGTTTTCCTGAGTTTTTGCAAGTTGCGTAACCAAATCGATAGATGCAACTCAGTCAAATTTTGCTTGCAAGGTCTCATGATTTTCATGAACAATAGTTTGCAGTTTTTTTATGGCTGCTTCGTGATTCTGTAATGCATTTTCATGCCGCGAAAAAATAGGTTGAAAATGCTCACAAATTTGTGTTTTTACGTCATTACAGACTTTTTGACATTTCGATTCAATGTTATGTAACTCAGTAGTTAAATCTTCACGTGTTTGTTCAAGTGTGGTGTCTAACTTTTGAAGATTTTGTTCCATTGTGTCTAACTGTTGTGTGTTTGTCTCTGGTGTTGTTCCATTGTGTCTAACTTTTTAAGATTTTGTTCCACTGTGTCTAACTTTTTAAAATTTTGTTCCATTTGTCTCTGATTTTGTTCCATTGTGTCTAACTTTTCAAGCTTTTGTCCCATTTGTTGCATTAATTGTAATAACAATGCACTGGTGTCTGAAACATGTTCCTCAGTGCTTTTCGGTAGTGAATTTGCACCGGCAACATTCACATTTTGACAAGCAGAAAATGTGTCTTGACTTATTTGAGAAAACGGTGATGACCCAAAACCTGAATCTACAGTATTTGCGAAATTGTGTCCTGTCATTTCGGATTCCTGAGGCGAGCTGTTGCCGACCGATCGATCGATAATGCTTCCCTGTTCACTACCTGTTTCACTGTCTACACCATTGTTTGCAGCCCGCTCCATTTCCGTATGCACAATTACCAAATTACTACTTTGAACATCAGTTAATTCATTACTCGGTGGCGCTAACACACTGCTTTCATTTTCACTGTCATTTCTCAGTTTACTTTGGAGCCTAGTATTACGTTTTTCACACGCCGTTATTGTCACAGTATTTCACACGACAACACAGAAAAACACAATTTGAAGATCAAAAATAAGAGAACACATTAACATAGCACTGAAAAAATATCTAGTTAATTGCACGCGCTGCTGAGAAATACTTGGTGTAAAACTGCATGCATGCTACAACTGTTTTACTATACCACAATGAAAGGCTACAACTACAAAGGAGATTCTCTCTACAATTACGCGCTAGCAATAAACAAAAGCTACACTAAATACACAAACTACAAGAAAAAATCAGAAGATTCCAGTGAGGTATCCTAGGCTAAGGGTCGCCATATGAAGCGTCCCCTTTCAACAATTATACATGACTGTGCTTAAACTGACACACAATATTTTGTTAGCGCAACGCAATCTGACTTTCAAAATTCCCTACAAAAGAATGGCCCTGACTAACATTAAACTATACCTTTCACAAATCACTTACCTCACAAAAATCTTCGCTGCTCAAGCTACTGCAATACAGCGAGCGCCACTACTGCCAGCTACATAAATGATTCAAACTATGGAAGGCACTAACTACTGATAGGGATAGTTAGCAAATGAAAGATATTAATAGAGAACAAACAATGTATTTACCTTGATATCATCATATATAAATATAGCAGTTCATGACAAATTACAAAACTCCGCCAGCTCTCTCCCCACATCCACCACTGCTGGCGGCTCACCTCCAACTGCGCAACGCTACGCGCTGTTCACAGCCAGCTGCCTAACACTACAATGGCGAGTATTACAACAATGTAAAGCAGCCACAGACTGCACACAGCACAGCCAGTGATTTTCATACAGAGGTGGCGTTACCAATAAAAAAACCTAAACAGCCTACTTACAAGCTTTTATGCTAAAATAAAAAACTTATGAATGTTACGTCCAGGTTATCAAGTAGAGGGAAGAATTAAGTGAGGCGTAAGAAATAAAAGTATAAAATAATTTTTCCTAACCCCATACAGATAGACCCGAAAAACTGCGATTGGGAATTTTTAATAGCTAGAGAAGTATCTGTAAGGGATTAGGAATTTTTATGAGGCTTATAGAAATTATTGTACGTTTCCTCTTGTCCAATTTAGAAAGGTATTATATTAAGAAATTGATTTTTATCTAACTATTTATGTAATGATCTTTAATCTTGTCTGTGCGAACTTTTCCAGTTGATTTCTAACATTCTGAAGAGATTATAACGGAAAAATTTGGTAACTTTCACGTTTAATTCAGTTTCTTTTAATCTGAGTCAGCCAACATATTACTTTGTCCTATGTACAGCATATCTCACGAAAAGACCGCGATAGTTGAAGTTAGAGAGATTCGAGATCACAAGTAGGCTTGCCAGGAAGCGTACTTCCCGCGAACCATTCGCGACTGGGACAGGAAAAATGGGGAAAATGGCAGTGGTACCGCCCGCCACACGCCAGACAAGAAAGCGAGTTAATATTGCTTTGTCACCCAGTAAAGTAAGTAAAGTCGTATGGCACGAATTGCAGGGAGACCCCGTAGACCAGGTTCAGCTGTCTAATCGGGAAGATTTTCCCGATCCTCCGCGCCCGCAGTCAGCTTTACTTTTCAAAGTATGAGAGTTGTGTGCGTAAGTGTAGGCGAATGTAATGGCGTGCGCGCTGTGTAGTGTCACGTTCGTGCCGAAGACGACGAGAGAAGGGAGAGGGGGAAACCGGGTGCCGTCACACAGCCTGCTCCTCTCCAGGAGCACCAAGGGGGCCGTCGAGCTTAATGTCTCCATCCAAGGGACGTATCACCGTCAAGAATGTCACTTGACCTCACTTCATTACACAGTACGGAGAGGCTTGGAACTGAATCCAGGACATTGTCAAAAAGAGCGGTAACTAGGTACTGCACGCCACTACCCCGCCTGTCCCCTCTGCCATAAAGACATAGGGGGAAGCGCCAATAGCATGCTGCGTACACGGACGGTCACCCATCCAAATACTGGCCACGCTCGACGGTACTTAACTTCCGTGATTTGTCGGAAACCAGTAATAAGACGTGAGCTGTGTTGAAGTTTCAAGTCTCTAGTTCATAGGTAAGTCAGTTCAAAATCTTTAGCAAAATTTGTACCGAACAGACAGACATGGAAGCGACACAATAAATACGTGTTAAAATGTGAATTGCATGAATGCGAGGTGCCTGTTTTTTCGGACATGTGCGACACCATGCATACATATAAATGATGCGCCTAGCTGGGCGATGGATCCACCTTCTTCAGTGCGGATGCAAAATAAATAGGTCCCGTGGGAATATCACAGTAACGAACATGGAGGACATGGATAGGGACTGCGGGCAGGTGGCGCTCTGTGGGAGTGTGGGTCGGGCGTGAGGCGTGCCGAGATAGTCCGAGCAGCTGCGGATGGTGCAGTGGTTAACGCACATGCCGAGTAAGCGTTCCAGGCTCAGTGTAACGTACGGCGCAGCATCTCATCGAAGACAGAGTGACCTGGACTGCAAGCACTGACAAAGGAAAGCGATTAGGTGGTTGCATGAACGCAGCACTCATTGAAGCATTAGCAATGCAGCAGCAGTTTGTTGTAGATATTTTAGACGGCATTGATGCTAGTGGCAGAGGACAAGAAAACTCCATTTGTACCATTTGCACCATTTCTTGAAGAAAGATTCTTTTCGCTGAAGTAGCGCAAGAAATCTACTGTACTTTATACTTAGAATCACGTTTTTATTGTAACATTTTGTTTAATAACATTTTTATTCGTACATATTTACTAATTATAATCATGTAATACCGTGAAATCAATCAATAAATAAATAAAAATAAAAACAAATTCATTATAGTCCCGTGGAAACTATTCCTTGGGAGAATATTTGGGAATAGTTGGGAGTAATGCCTGAGGGGGATAGTTCGTTTCTTTTTTAGGGTAGAGATAAAGAGGCGGTGTCAAGTAGGGATACATTTGATTTTTGTCTCCTTTAACTTAGCTAGATGAGAAGATAGATCCACAAAAAAAAGTAAGCAGGAGATCCCGAGTTCGAATCCCGATACACATTTCACCTTGTCGCCACTGAGTTCACTGAATGTCGCGATGAACCTGACAGCAGTGATACCCTCCCTTTCCTTTCCTTTCTTCCCTTCTCCACCTTCAATTTACATAAAATGTGAATTGATGCACAGGGACATTCAATAGCGAGGGTGGCTGATATTTACCAGATGTTTATAAGGAACCTCGCGTCAATACCCAAAATAAATGTTATTATTTCAGTTTCTTACTGTAGACATTTCGTTTTCCAGAGTGTGCTTTACACGTTCTTCGTATCAACATATAACGTGTAACCGACCGTCCAACAGTCGCATCAACCACTGAATGACATCACCACGTTCGACCGATAATAGATGTGGAGACTTTTGAGTTATTGTACCACTGTAAAACTTGTCCAGATATGTTTCGACTACTTTCTTGTTCTTTACTGTACTGTTCATCATCAAACACCAGATCAATCCCGTTAATTACTTAACTGAATCTTCTTCACTGTGTCGAAGTAAACTTCTTCTTCAGACTATTTTCTTTTGTTTAGCACCATTGAAGTAAATATTGTATCAATTCGTAAAGGAATTTTGTAAGAATTGGCTAACTCATGAACTTGGCAAGTGAAAACTACATAGCAGGCGATACTCGAAATAACTGATATCAAACGCCGACTCAAGTTTCTTACTGAGGCACACTCAGAACAAGATTTCTTCATAGAAAGGCTACAGCTAACACCAAAATAAAGTTCTCCTCGACTGCCTAATCACCAATCACCCTATCTTCGACAAATCCGTCGATCATTTCCCAAGTGAACAAAATAAAGTTTATAATTATTGGACAAACGGGACTAAAGCAGGAAGTAGTGAAATATAACAACAAAACTGCAATCAGTCTAGGTATTCATGTGAATCAGAGAGAACAAAAAATACTAAATAATTTAATATCACGACAGTAGAACAAAGGGCCGGCCGGAGTGGCCAGGCGGTTCTAGGCGCTACAGTCTGGAACCGTGCGACCGCTACGGGCGCAGGTTCAAATCTTGCCTCGAGCATTGATGTGTGTGATGTCCTCAGGTTGGTTAATTTTAAGTAGTTCTAAGTTCTAGGGGACTGATGACCTCAGATGTTAAGTCCGATAGTGCTTAGAGCCATTTGAACCAGCCAGTAGAACAAAGGTGTCAAACCACAAATGCTTTATGTATTACAAACTACGATAATACATGGCAGATCACATAACAGAAATCGATAGACAAGAAAAGAAAGTTATCAGGGGAATATTAGGACTAAGAAAGGAACTAGAATTTCAGTAAAATATAAATCACAAGATATTTAGCCAGTCGCAAATACTGTCGGAAAACAACGACTACAGTTTTATGGTAACACTTACAGACTGGAGCATGGTGCAGTTGGGGGTTCCCCGGAATCAGTGCTGGGATCGCAACTGTTTCTGATGTACAAATAACTGAGAAAGCTTCTAGTATGACAGCTGCTTAGTAGTGAAGGATGTTGAGTGGAACATAGTTGCTTATCAAATATTGCAGTTCAAAACATTACTTCATGGGATGTACAAAACAAATTCATACCAAATCATAGTAAGACTTAGTTTTTACAAATTCTAACATTTTGATTAAACAAAGTGGACATACGATTGGTGCATCTGAACACTGAAAATTCCCAGGTGTTCATGTAGATGGTAAGCTGTCATGGAAAGCCCATGTTCAGAATCTTGTTCAAAAACGGAATGCTGCTATATTTAGTACTAGAATACTAACTGCAATAAGCGGTAGTCCAACACAAAAATTCGTGTGCTTTGATTATGTTCGTTCGGATATCATATATGGCAATGTATTCTCTGGTAGCTCTTCCAATTCACAAAGGGTATTTTTGGCTGAAAAACGAGCAGTTCGAGAATTTTATTGTGTAAGTTCGCGTAGCTCTTGTCGAACACTTTAAGAGTCTGGAAAGTCTGCCAGTAGTCTCTCACCTCTCAACTCGGGGATGGCGACTGCATCTTTCAACACGATCGGCATCTGTTCACAATGCAGGGCCTGTGGCAGAGTGGTTACACGACAATCACATCCCTGTAATGGGCTGGCCTGCACAGAGTCCTGACTTGAATCCTGTAGAACACCTTTTGCATGTTTAGGAAGGCCGACTTCGTGCCAGGCCTCACCGACCAACATCGATACCTTTCCTCAGTGCAGCACTCCGTGAAGAACGGGCTGCCATTCCCCGATGAAACCATCCAGCACCTGATTGAACGTATGCCTGCGAGAGTGGAAGCTGTCATCGAGGCTAAGGGTGGGACAAGCATTACCGATGGAGGGCGCCACGAACTTGTAAGTCATTGTCCGGATACTTTTGATCACATAGTGTATATTTTCTTTAACGTTGTTTGATGTTTACAATATGACCTTATTCCTACGAATTAGCAGATTTCGCTTAGTTAATAGTAGTCAGAAATCCAGTCTGCGTTTGGATCGCCCGTCCTTGAATCTTGTACAGATACGAATGCAGCATTCTGTTGCTACCACAACAAATAAAGAAAAGGATCCTAGCAGTAATTTATGCATTTTGAAGTAGAAACTGAAGATTTCTTCATGTTTTGCTCCCTTCAGAAGTTTTGCCTTCATGTTTCCACCCCTTGACAGGGTCATTTCTTGTGCCGCTATCTGTTCTCTCCCATGTAATATTATTCCCGTTCCCGGCGGCGCTTTCTTGCACCGCTGCCTAATATGACACATTTCTATGAAAATTTCTCAAATCAGGTGATTGTTGTCATAAGTTCGAAGCTTTTGGCAGCAGGAATGTGCATTTTGAAAATAATCACGTCGCAGTTGACTTATTTGACAGTCTCATGCAGGGTCAAGCGCATACACATTTTTTCCGAAAATAGATGTTCCAAGAATTTCTTTCACTAATGCATTTCAAAATCTGGTTTATGAATTACGCCTTTTAGATATAAAATGGCTGACAAAAGATAGAAATCTCAATCGTTGATTGTCTCCTACCTGTGCACATGAGGTCGCTGTTTCAGTGTAGCCACATGTGAACTTACAAAGTGTTCAGCATATTTGTTCATCTCATTAATTATTATTTCTAATAGCCTATCGTCAAGAATGAATGTGATTATACCAAGTGGACCCTTGCGACTGGTGTAAAGCTCTAAATACACCTTGCAGAGCCCTCCGAATGTTGTCAGCTGCCAGCCCGAGCCCAGTTCCTCGAGCAGACTGCTCATCGCCATCAAGCAGCGCTGACTAACAAGGAACCTGTTGAATGTGGGGTCGCAAAAGGCCAATTATGTTTACGGCACTCGACACCTCTCACATTGCCTAACACGCAACCACGGGGTTGGCGGTATCCAGTGGTGAGCACAGCACGAGGCTACGGAGCGCAACTGAACTGCTTACTAGACAAGTAACTGACAACAGTGCCACGGTGCTAGTGACGCTGCTACATGGCAGAGCAATGGCAAAGGTAAAACAGTAAACACCGCATTCTGTCTACAATAACAGGTGCCGAAGTTGACATTTTCTCAGAAAGGAACACAAAACTAAGGAACTAACCTGAAAATTTATAGATGAGATAAAAAAAAAATTCATCCCACCATTCAGTAAGGAATTTGTGTTCAACTCCAGCCGGTCGGGATTTGAACAGGAAATGTATATGAAAGGAACCCTGAAAATTAGAGGTACCAAGTGATTTGCGTCAAGACCGACTAACATCAGTGCCTCAACACGTTCGTATTCAATTATGCCGACTATTAATCTGGCTGGTAACTTGGCTGGAAAGTTATTAATGTGCAGCGAGAGGTTGCAGATACTATGCCCCCTACGGTTCTTTTTCGTCTGCGTGATCTTACACGGGCAGTAGGGAATACTTCCGTCACAGCAAGCAAAACTGGGAAAATGGGCGTAATCGAAGTGAAACGGTGATATGAACACTGCTTTCGGCCAATAGCTGGTCAAAATAATCTGCTTTTGCTTGATTCATGGTCTGCGTTTGAAAATCATACAGAACAACCTACCCCTCCTGAAAAGTGTGTGACATGGCAGTTCATACCACCTGGAACCACTGGACAAATTCACCTTGTGTATGTTTGTCTTTTTTCCGTGTCTAAAGAACATATCATCACACTATCTGCAGCTACCTCTTAAACGATAGCTGGTTTCACAATAAGCTCCGGGACAGACTGTTTCGCATTCCGTTGTATGCCGTTCCATTCCATCAGTTCTCATCTTCCCGTTACACCAACACTATTCTATTTGCGTTGCTTAAGAGCAGGTACCTAGCCGAACTCTCAACTTCGATCTTGATTGTGCGAACTTTTGTGATCACTGTGGCATGCCGTTTTTCATTCGGCGTTGGTTCAGATGGCTCTGAGCACTACGGGACTTAACATCTGAGGTCATCAGTTCCCTAGGAATTAGAACTACTTAAACCTAACTAACCTAAGAACAACACACACATCCATGCCCAAGGCAGGATTCGAACCTACGACAGCAGCAATGGCTCATTCGGTGTTCATAGTGCAAGATGATAGTTGTTTTGCACCTTACAGATACTTATTTTCTGTCACCCGATCCTGTTATAATTGTTAACACGACACTTTCAAATGAACCTTACTGAAGACTGAACATACAACCTCACACTCAACGGGTCCTTGTCAGTTCGTTCAGCACGGTCGAGGGGTTAAGACACGCCCTTCCATGTTTTCTCCTCTTCTTCTAGTAACTGTTTTCCGCAAAATATAGCAATGTCATCAGCGAAATCTTTCAGTCTGAATTTTAATACCACTTCCGAACATTTATTTTGTTTTCTCCATCGCTTCTTCGACGCACAGCAGGAAAGCGAGAAAACACTGTGTGTCTGATTCACGCCTCTTTTAAAATGATCGCTTCTTCTTGGTATTCCTCTGTTTTACTCAGCTGTTATTTACATTCCCCCCAAGCAGTTTGTGGGGGGTGGGGGTTGGGGGTGGGGGAGCGGGCTCTCGGGGAAGGGATACTGGCAGCAGTCACGTTGCCGTTCATCAGCCTTCGATTAAAATTATCAATAAATACATAAAATTAAACTGAAATGAGTAAAACCTATTATCCTAAGTTCATGAAGTATTAATGCACGTGCAGGGGAACTGAAGGAATGCCATTACTGTGGACGTGTGGTAACAATTTCTGTGTGAGGGATTTGGTTGCAGATTGGACTGCAACGGAATTGGTATGAGAAAGTGGTGAGTATTTGGGATCATGTAAAAGGTGGACTGTGAAATGGTCGGAGTGGAGTAGAGCTGTAGTTACGGAGGTAGAGGGGAGGATGGAACCTTCATATAGAAACGGAAGAGAAACGATACGTGACAGTTGATAGTAGGGATTGACCACGGGAATAATTTCGTTGTTTGCTAGGGAAAGGTGGTTGAATGCACCTTGGGAAAGCACATGGATTGTCTGGAGATGTGATGTGCGCTGGTGGCAGAATGGCGGATGCAGACATGGATTCTTAAGGCGACTGGGCACGAGTAGTAATGGGAACAATCGATCCCGTTGTTTAGTGAAAAACAATCGACACATTCGCTTGTGATTTTACGTATCGATTGAATTACTCATACATTCCTACAGCCCGGAGCATTCAGTTCTGAGTGAAAACTTTCTATCGTTTTGCCACTGTTAAATCGTTATTGCCGACGCACTCTTTATCGCCTGACGTCACTGTTATTGCCGTTCCGATATTTGCTTTTCATTCAATGCCTATAACTAGCTTCTAGTTCAGTTTTCCGTCCTTGTTTATGAACAGACACTTTCTTAATAGTGACTGGATCAAAATACCGAAAAGCTCAGTGGTGCGAGAGTGGGAGAAATTATATCACTGGATAAAAAGTGATACTCAAGATAAATTGAATGCAGTACACAGTGTTTGCAAGGATTGATGTTCAATCAGTAACTATGTAGTGCATAACTTGCCGTATTAAAGTCATGGAAGTTATAAGAGGTGCTGGAAATGATTCCTTTGAACTTGAAGACACAGTTGCACACGTTTATGCATGTTCTTGAGACGTTGTCCAGAACATCGGGAGTGATGATCCGAATGTGACGTGTCAGTGCAGCTTGGAGTTCTTGTATGGTGTGCGGATTGCCTTTATAGACCTTTCGCTTCAACGTACACCATAGACAATAAGCCGGTGGAGACAAGTCGGGTGAACGTGGAGGCCAGAGTCCTCCAGAGATGATGCGGTCACCAAAGATGTCCTTTAAAAAGTTCATCGCCTTGTGGGAGATGTGTGCAGTCGCCCTACCCTGTTGGAACCTAGCTTTCTCCATTTAGTTCTCATTCAGTTCACCTAGGAGGGGCTGCAGAAAGTAAGTGCAGTAACGTTTTGCATTTCTGGTGTCCTGAAAGAAGATCTGCCAATGATGCGTTTTCGAGTCAACGCGCACCAAACACCAACCTTTTGATCATGCATTGGGGACACCTTACATTCATGCGGGTTCTCCGTAGTTCAAACACGACTATTCCGACTATTCACGTAACCGGAGAGGTGAAACCATACCTCATCCGTGAAAAACCCTCACCATCGTCCTGCACGAATGACAGAAACCAGTTGCAAAAGTTCAAACGCGCTGGGCGATCTGTGTCTCTCAGTTCATGCAAGACCGACATTTTGTACGGATACTTGGATGGTGACTTCCGGAGAATCTTGTGAGTAGAACCCACGGACACGTGGTCCCGCTGAGCCAGTCATCTAAACGATTTCTTTGGACCTTGCAGCATCATTTCTTGCTCCTCCGCCACCTTCTCTTCGAATATGGACGTGGATGGCGAGCCTGATTTTGGAGAATTACTCGTATGAACGCTTCCGGTCTTTCGAAACCTGGTGATGAGGTTCCGTACAGCATTGCGGTTACGCATCTTCACTCCTGAGAATTTTTCTACAAATGCAGGTTCTACTGCTCAGGTAAACTTGGCTCCATTGCGTAACACATGCTCCACAAGAAACACGCTTTTCAATCGTCAGCATGATGATCTGGATCACAATGGTGTCACACAAGACGTTGGTCTTCAATCAAACTGTACTTGCAAGCAAATACAAATACCTGGTCAAAGATGGTTCAAATATGTTAAACACTGGAAAACGTGGTATTAGTAATTGACAATCATATCAGTCATTACTTAGCACACCACAACATGGCTCTGCATACTTACTATCTGAACACCCGTTATTATGAAACTATTAATTTAATAAATTAAAAGAAAATTACGGTGACAAATATTTTTCGCAAAAAATACTACTGACACTTCACACTATATATTCGAAAATCCAGCTAAACGCGAGTAGGACTCACTCAACGAAGTTTCCGTACATTATGTACGTAGAGACCTGATCCATACCAGGACCACGACGATTTTCGCCTGTTGTCGAAGTGATACTGGCAAGATATCGGTCCCAGAACTCCAAGATTTTAAACAATGACAACAAATAATTATTTTCGTATGATGTAATTAAAAATTTATGACTTTCGGATATTTTTTCACTACTTGCACATTGAAACCTCGCTTCTTGACAAAATTCATGCCCCTAGGTCAACGGGTTTTGAAGAGTGAGCTACAACTATCAAAATTTGTGACATAATTAGCCACAGCTTTTGATTGGATTGACATCGCCAAGGGACCGTAAAACCTAGTGGTGATATTAATTTTAAGTTCATACCTCCGCCTGTTGGTGAGAAAAAGGGGTCTTAACAGTCGGATAGGCTGACGTACAGACAGATAGAATGACAACAAAAAGTGATCCTTTGAGTGTTCCATTTCTACCGATTGTAGTACGGAACACTGAAAAGCAAATGATGAAGTCAGTAAAAAATTATAAGAATTATATCTAATATGATATCTGTTTACATCACCTCTGCATATACCGAAATAAAATTATCGGTGAAGGATACAAACGAACGGGTAGGGAGGGACAGATCTTCAGTAAATTTAAATAAAAAAATAATTGTCTCTTTAATAATTTTTTTCGTTCAAAGGTTGAATACGTATGTACATACAGTAAATTCACTAAAACCCCGAGAATGAGTGCAAACATTCATAAAATTGCCGCAACTGTCTGACACTAGTATCATTCAACTGTTTTGTTTCACTGAAAAAAAAAAAAACTACTGCGCCACCGGTTGTTGAAACCAGTCGGTTGTCCCACCATTAGGTACTGAGATTCGATTTTACGGGTGACACAGGTCTGTCGAAAGCGTTCCAGGTATTTTACCATATCTCGGTAGTTTATTATCTGGTGCAAAATAGAATGGGGGAGTGTAGACGGATATGGAAAGCAAGGCTGAGTGAATGGCTCTCAGTAATTTGGAGGGAGAGATAAAACTTGGGAGCAGGGGCACTCACACGATAGTCTGTACGGGGGGGTGGAGGGGGGGAGGGGGGGAGGGGAGGGGGTAGGGGGGGAGGGGAGGGGGGGCAAACTGGGAGATATGAAGCATGTCAGTAGTTCGGAAAACGAATGCCGACTTGCAAGTAGGCATAAAAAAGTTTCAGTTTCGACACTGTTAAAAACCTGCGTTAATATAAGCTTTTAAATCTTTTCTTGGAAAAAAAACGCCTGACTGCACTACGTTTCTTCCTTTCAGTGAGAGTCCTTCCTTCCACCCTCCCCTCCCCTCTCCCTCGTTGCTCCCGGGTAAGGGCTCCCTTGCTTGGGAAGGTGGGGATCTATGTACCATTCCCATAGGTAATTGGGGTGGATAAGGGTCAACTGTTACAGGTGTGTAAGGAAGTCGAGCGATTCAGCTTCGTGTTCAGCTGGTTAGCAATTCAGGCTTTCAGTATACTTTTCGATGGAGTGTTAGTCGAGGGTGTATTAGTGATTTAATCAGGTGAGTAGGACTGTTGTGGATTGTGAGGTAGTGGTAAAGAGGACGATAAGCTCGGCTGCTTTTCCGTAATTATTGGCTGTATTATGCAAGACTGGTGGTTACAATAGGAGACGAAATAACTGAGATGGCGCTAGAGGACCCTTTGGGAAAATAAGGGTGGAATGGACAGCAACGAAAACAATGACGTCAGGATATAAGAAGTTGGTACATGAGGGGGAATGACTTATCAAAGTCAGCTGTGTGAAGGAGATAAAAGACATTAGGAATGTTGGGGCAAGCCTGCTGTTGCCTGAGAAATGAGGGAGTGGGTTTTATATATTGTAACGTAGGATGGACGGTTTGTACGAAGCGAAGTAATTAGGTGGATGAAAGAAAATTCTGGAAGCGTTTACTAGTGAATTTTAATAAGAGACCGGAGTCCCTTATACGATTATTGTCTTTTTCAGTGTCTAGCGATAAGAAGTGGGAAGTTCAGTGTTTGACTTTCTGTTGGTATAGGAGACGGATTAGGTGTTGAAGCTGTAAAGTTGGGATGGAAGGCAGACGCGCTAAGCGTAAAACGTGGTGTTGTTTGGAGTTTTTGTGGATGCGTTTGGAGAGGATGAATTCGAGGACCTTGCTGAAGGTGATACATCGACAGGAGGTGGTTTCACTAGGTTCATTCACATATTGTAAACTGAGTGTCCAAAAGTCGAGAGAAGGGTTTCCAAAGCAGAAGGAGCCGTGTATGACGGCCTAATGTTGCAGCTACAAGCGGTGTATAGTGCAGACACGAAATACATCTAAACAGTCGGTTACAAAATGTGCTGTGAACGCAGCAGCAAGTCGCAAGGTAATCGACTTTAAACGTGGGATGACAATTCGTAGAAGAGGCATGTGTGATAGCATATCGTAGATAACACGAGAATTCGCTCTCTGAGTCAGCAGTGTCTGGAATAAATCTTCAGAATCTGCAGAAACGATTTTTCCACACGCGTTAACCGCGGGACCACCACAAGCATTTGAGAAACGGACGTCACGTCGCCTCTGCAGAGCCGTACGGGTTGATCGGCGGACTACGGTGAGTTAGATAGGCACCAATTTGAACGTGTGGCGTTAAGAAGCCATTTCCTCCAGTACTGTACGCAGACAATTTTTGCAGTCGTTGACCAACTAGCGTCCCATTTCTTCATAAAAATTTATTCATCACCTTCAAAAAATAAGTTTACGTAACTAATTTTTGACTTGGTTGCAGGTACATGTCCGTTGTCGTGGTACACATTGAAATCTCTGCTCACACGGTACCGTAGTTCGCCACTTTTTTGTCACTAGTTTTCTGACTGGTTTGATGCAGTTCAGCATGAATTCCTATCCTGCGCTCACCACATCTCAGAGTGCCACTTTCACCCTACGTCCTCAACTCTTTGTTGGATGTATTCAAATTTCGGTCTTCCCCTAGAGTTTTTACCCTCTACAGCTCACTCTTGTATTGTGGAGACTGTTCTTTGATATCGTAACACGTATCCTGGCATCCTGTCCCTTCTCCTTGTCATTGTGCCACACATTCCTTTCTTCACCGATTCCATGGAGAATCTCCTCATTCTTTATTTTACCAGTCCACCTAATTCTCAACATTCTTTGATAGCATCAAATCTCAAACGTTTCGATTCTCTTCTATTCCAGTTTACCCACTGTCCATGACACACTGACATACGAAGCTGAGTTCCAAACGTATATCCTGAGAAATTTCTTCCTCAAATTAAGACGTGTTTATTACTAGTAGATTTCCCTTTGCCTGTGCTAGTCTCCTTTTTATGTGCTCTTTGCTTCGATAGTTATGGATTATCATTGATATCGTTTTACCCTGAATTTTTATCGCACTGTTGAAACTTTCTTTTGTTTCAGTCATTGCTTCTTCGATGTAGAGATTGAACAGTAGTGGCGAAAGACTGCATTCCTGTCTTACACCCTTTTTAGTCCCAGCACTTCGTTCTTGGTCTCCCAATCTTAGTGATCCATTTTTTCCTTGCCTTTCCCTACAGCTGACTTCTATTTTTCTCAGAATTTCGAGCATCTTGGATCATTTTACACTGTCGAACGCTTTTTTTTTTTATCAACGAATGCTATGAGCGTTTCTTGACTTTTCTTCGGCCTAGCTGCCACTATCAAGCGCAACGTCAGAACTGCCTTTCTGGTGCATTTGCCTTTCCTAAAGACGAACTGACCGTCGTCAAACAGATTTCAATTTTCTTTTCCATTCTTCCGTACATTATTCTTGTCAGCAGCTTACATGCATGAGCTGCTAAGCTGATTGCGCAATACTTTACGCATTTATTTGCCCTCATGAATTGTGTGGATGATATTTTTTACGTAAGTATGATGGTACGTCACCAGCCTCATACACTGTACCCACCAACTTGAATAGCTATTTGGTTGCCAGTTCCCTTAATTAATTCAGAAATTCGGATGGAATATTAATAATCTCTTGTGCCTAATTTGATCTCGAGCCTCCCAGAAGTCAGAGTTCGCCGGTAGACAGATCAAAAGAAACTGGACCAGTTCTTTGATAAAGTGGATTATCACGTGGTAATTTGTCTTCATCATTTGAAGACGAACAACGCTGTAACAATCGATGTCGAGTTAATGAAAGTATATGGCAACAATGTACAGTCATATGACAGTGGTTAGGTGTGCACACACTACCAGTGTAGTCGGAGCAGTCTGAATTCCCTCTGTGGAAGAACAAAAATGGCAACAGAGGTGGAAGCTGATGGTCGAATACCGGCGTGTATCAATCGAGATACATTGGCAAAACTGAAAATCCACCGTGAATCAATTTTTAAATATTGTTTGACAAGTCGAACGCGACGAAGGTTCCGCTCACACCTGTTCAAAAAGCCTACCTAATAGAGACAGCAGAAGAAATGTTACGGCTGTTTCTGGCAAACCCAGACCACCACTTTAACCGCCTAATCGTGACGGAGGCGTGTTGGGCCTATTTCTGTGACCCCGAAACAATGGAGCAAAGCAAGGAGTGGAAAGATATGGATTCACCATGGCGGAAAAATACGAGGACTCTACCATCATAGGGCAAACTGACAGGTGGTGATGAGTGTTTGTTGCGACTGCCGTGGTACGTGGCTGACGTGACGACGGGGGGCGTCACAGAAAGCTGGCACATCCACGCATGCTGCTTCTTCATGTTGCCAAAATTTCGTCTCACCCGCATTATTCTCCGGACTTTCCACACAGTGACTTCTACCTGTTTCCTCGGTGAAGAAACCATTGCGTGGCGGGCTTTTGCAGAATAACAGGAAGGTTATTTTTGAGGCGGAACACTTCTCGATCAACCAAATTGCGATCTCCTGCAACTAGGCTGCCTGCCTAGTCACCCACACCTACGGAAGATGTGTCTCACAGAAGGGTGAATGTGTAGAAACCGAACAACAACATTCCAAGTTCGCGGTGACAGCCAGGCTTTTTTCGATGTCGTGGCTACCGCTCGTATTCTACCAATATTTTGCTATAGCTGAGAAATATTGGGAGGAAACGTAAGGATAAGGTGATGCGGAAGTTGCAACGATCTGCTAGGTGAGCACGGCAAGTAAAACAGAAACAATTATTTAAATCAAAACTTTTTAGTATAACAGCTTTTTAAAACGAGGTAAAACGTATAAAATAATTTCTCCTAGCTTCATAGAGATTCCTAACCTGATACAGATAATTCTGAAAACTTGTGCTTGTGAATTTTTATTGGCAAAGGAAAAACACCGTGCGTCCCAGAAGTCTTTCCGTGGTTACAAATATTTATAAGGCATAAAATATGATACATGGCCAAATAGTTTTACGTGGAACTGCATGTGATACGTTGAAGTTTTTGTATACATACATGCTTACTGTCACTTTCCAGAATGAGATATTCACTCTGCAGCGGGGTGTGCGCCTTTATGAAACTTCCTGGCATATTAAAACTGTGTGTCAGACCGAGACTCGAACGCGGAACCTTTGCCTTTCGCGAGGAAGTGCTCTACCGTCTGAGCTACCCAAGCACGACTCACGCCCCGTCCTCACAGCTTCACTTCCTCTAGTACCTCTTTCTTACTGTTAACATGTTTGTTACAGGACCCAGTGACGTGAGAACAGCGTAACCGGACACCACTTGCAAACAACATGTACTCAGACCAGGGGAAAGTGCAGTGTGTTCTCTGGTGTCACGAGACACGGGGGCCAAAAAGAGTCGACAGAAAATTCCAAAAGGCATACCGGACTCAGCCACAAAATGTTAAAAGCATCGTGACGTGGTAAGCGAAGTTTAAAGAAATAAGCAGAGCGTGCGATCTCCCTAGAACAGGCAGGCCTCAACCTAGTGCGCAGATAATTCAAGCAGAGAGAGACACCTTCGTGTGAAGTCCCAAGAAGTCAGTCCATAGAGCCTCAAATGAGCTGCATATTTCGAAGACATCAATCAATGCACCGCATCCTACATAAACAACTCATTTTCCGTGCATACGAAATCCAGATCGTGCAGTCCCTCCAACGAACGAATTGCAGAACTCGACTTTCCTGTTGCCACGCTGACTGAGATTGAAGAAGATGATGAGCGTCTGAAACGTATCGTGAATTTCTTCCTGTAGGGTTATATCAAGTGACAGGTTCAGCAAACACCAGTGAACCACACTGCAGCATTACGGCGCAGAATTACTGAGGGCAGTGTTGTCCAGTCCCCACAAAATGTTGACCAACACGTGCCTGGGATCGTAATATCGCCTGGATTTCTTTCGTGAAGATATTAATCGTTTGTGTGTGTGTGTGTGTGTGTGTGTGTGTGTGTGTGTGTGTGTGTGTACACAAAAACTTGAATATGTTACCTGCACTTCAACAGAAAATGTGTGTGTGTGATTGTTATCAGGGAAGGACTTCTGGGACACACCGTACTTATAGAATTTAAAACGAAAAACGTGAGTGCACGCAACAGAGAATAGTAAGTAGGTGAAATATTCACACAACAGTTATGTGTTGGATGCGCTCCACGTTTTACTTTTTGAATTCTACAAGTATTTTTATGCTATTGAAAAATTCACAGTCACAGATTTCCTGGACTATCTGTATGGGGTTAGGAATCTGCGTGGGGCTCGGAGAGATTATTTTACACTTTCTAGTCCGCTTTAAAAACGCGTTATTTTAACAAGTTTTTCATTTAAATAATCGTTTTCTAATTTTTAGTCTTGTGTGTGTCAAATTTATCAGTCGATTACAAACATTTTGATGAGATTGCAACATAGACGCGTGGTGAATTTCAGGATTATTTTAGTACCTCTTCACTTGAGTCAACGAATACATTACTTCCTTTTTCGACTGTCTCGCGAAACGACCTTGAAGGTAAAAATTAGAGGCAATCGAGCTAACACGGGGACTGACCAGCAACTGTTCTTACCACGAGTAGAACAGGAAAACTGAGAAACAGCAGTGCTCCATAAAATACTCTCCACAACACACCACGCACGAAAGCGGATTAATATTGCATTGTCATCGAGATCTGAGCTATGTCGAAAATTCGAAATCTCTAGCTCACAGGGAATGACGGTGCTAAACAAAGTACCCTCCGCCACGTATCAGACAAGAAGGCGAATTTATATTGCTGTACGGAGCTGTGCTGACAGTTTGAAGTCTCTAGCTCACCGGTAAATGATTTTGTAAACAAAGTACCCTCCGGCACCTACCAGAAAAAAATGGTTCAAATGGCTCTGAGCACTATGCGACTTAACTTCTGAGGTCATCAGTTGCCTAGAACTTAGAACTAATTAAACCTAACTAACCTAAGAACATCACACAGTTCCATGCCCGAGGCAGGATTTGAACCTGCGACCATAGCGATCGTTCGGCTCCAGACTGTAGCGCCTAGAACCGCAAGGCCACTCCGGCCGGCACCTATCAGAGTAGACAGCGAGTTAAAAATGTGTTGTCGCCCAGTTCCGAGCTATGGTAAAAGCTCGAAGCCTCTAGCTCACTGAGAAATAATGTGGTACACAAAGTACCCTCCGCAACACACAAGACAAGTAAGTGTATAAATATGACTTTTTCGTCTAGTTATGAGCTAAGTCGAAAGTTTCAGGTCTCTGACTCACCGAAAAATGATACTGGTAAACTAAGTACCTCCCATGACACACCAGACAGGAGTGAGAAAGTCATCCAGTTCTGAACTATGCCGAAATTTTCAAAGTCTGTAACTCATTGGGAAGTTAGTTTAAAATCAATTGAAAAAATTTGTACCGAACGGACAGAGAAGAAAGTGAACTAACAAAAGTGTGTTAGAATTATGACAGATGCGTTCTGGGCGGCTGCCGACGTTGCGGCGTGAGAGTTGCAGACAGCTGACGACGGCGCTGCCACAGTCGGCGTGGAAACTGCGGGACCACTCGAGGGCCTCTAGAGCTGGTTCCCAGGACGCGGCCAGAGATGGTATCTGCAGAGAGCGCGCAGAGCAGCCCGCTACCTAATGGCTGCGGGTGCGGGCGCGGCGCGTGCCACAATACACCCCCCGCCGTACCTCCCTGTGGTCACTCGCGGCCCGTAGATGGCCCGATACTGCGCCCCGAACACTGCGGTCAGCGCCGGGCTCAATGAGCACCCCAGTGTGCTCCTTCCATCATGTGATTCCATCCTACGACTGCAGCTTCCGCTGAACTCTCAGGGATCACTAATACTAGTAATAAGCTTTTAAACATGAAGCTGCCAACACGAAACTTGCTGCTAGTCCTTCAGAGAGGCACATTTCTGCTAAAGATGCATGGCTTGGCGAAGGTCTTGCTTGTAGTCTGCATTTTGGCTCTAGTGCAGTCACCGAACATTTTTCACGGTTATCTGGATTGTTCAAATAGCTCAAAGGGCTCTGAGCACTATGGGACTTAACTTCTGAGGCCATCAGTCCCCTAGAACTTAGAACTACTTAAACCTAACCAACCTAAGGACATCACACACATCCATGTCTGAGGCAGGATTCGAACCTGCGACCGTAGCGGTCTGTCTGGATTTTTAGCAAAATTACATGCGCGATCCGTATCATCACTCTGTACAATACCTGCAAGCCAGAACGAGAACTGGGAACAAAAGACGAAAAACTATAGAGGAGAACACGGCAATTGCCTTCCCGATTTCTCAGACATTTCGGCCAATGGAAGAGGAGTAAAAATTAGCGAATAAGTGTTTCAGCTTAGTGGTAGATACTCAACCGTTTTTCAGAAAGCGACGGTAATAGTTTTCCACGTACTTTAGATGACTTTTAGCGCGCTACAATCTCAGCTGAACTGGTGGCACCGTTGCTAGTTTCGTTGTTTGTCACATTTGCGCCCTGTGTTCGAAAGACGAGTACAGTCTTTATTTATTATCTTTTTTTCTCATTTATATGCCCATGGCCGCAGAAGGTTTCTAGACGAAAGCATTTTAGCACGTTAGCGGATACAAGGGCGTTTATTATTTATAAAATTAGAACTGCGTTTCACCATGTCATACATTTGTCATATGATACGTATGTTATTCTTAGTGTAACAAACTTTTTAAATTCCTATATTCTTATATTTCATTCTTATATCGATTCTTATAATAATTCTTACATTTTATCCTTACGTTTATTCTGCAGTGAGCCTAGGCTCCCTTGGTTGCTACCGATCATAGAAACGTTCGAAACATAGAAATTCCGAACACCACGAGCATCGCGCGAAAGCAGGTTTGCTACAGTGACGTCTCTTCCTATGAATGTTACTCGGGAAAGAAACATTGCTGAAGATTTTACACACTGGCAATAATTTCGTGGCAAACTACGCATAACGGATCATTTGTCCTAAAGCTGGCGCTAGCAATTGATTATGAATCCAGACACACTGCAGGAATTTCACCGAAAGCAATTTCAAACAATTTTCTCATTCATTTACTGTTTTATTTAACTCATTCACGAGAAATACAGCTAGCAGATGAGTAAGGACAACGTTATTGCAGCACACATTGGAAAAAGTTGATGTAATAAGAAAAATAAAAATAATAATGATAATAAAAGAGAAGCACAAAATTTCGAATCTACGACACTAGCCAATGAGCTACCGCTTCGGTTGAACTATGCACTCACTGTAGGGCACATAAAGTACTCGAAAACTTTGACGATCGTTTTTTCAGAAATTATCGGATATCTATGGATAAGCCAAGACACGTGTTCGCTTATTTTTACCCCTCTTCCATAGCGCGAAGTTCCTGGGAAATCGGGTATGGAACTTGTCGTGTTCTCCTTGTAAGTTCAGTTTCCCATATTAATCATGGGTGAGTGGCATGCAATGTACAAGAACACAAAGGCAACCAACACCCGTATTTACTAAAAAGTTACCAGTTGTATGACGTTAACGAAATATAGTTACACCAGTCGTAGCATCAGACCTGTTGTGCACATACCCTAATTTCAAATGTGCGCTTATCAGAACCTTATAGACTAAGCAGCAAAAACGTTAGTGAGGTTTGTGAACCTGGCGTTTGGCTTTCAAGATTCCATCAATGTTTGGTTTGCTATTACTGCATCTAATCAAAATTGCTTTTAAAGGTCCATCATCAATGTCTTCCGAAGAACTAATTTAACCTACTACATTTTTGAAAATTTTTGCTCACAGACAGCGGCTAATTTCTTCAGTATCTGAGACTCGACATCACATAAAGAGCAGTAAAATTTACCAAATTTTCTGTCTCTGTGCTTCTCTTTCAACAAGTCATTTGCAAATTAGTGAGCTCCAACTGTTGTTCAGCAAAAAATTATAAAAATTATAATCATTGGCTGCGAATGGGCACTGATTTAAATCAATGGGCAAAGTTGGAAAGCTGTGCCGGAGCGAGATTCGAACCCGTGTCAAGTCAAACGGTTTTGAGGCACGGCGAATTCTACACTCCTGGAAATGGAAAAAAGAACACATTGACACCGGTGTGTCAGACCCACCATACTTGCTCCGGACACTGCGAGGGGGCTGTACAAGCAATGATCACACGCACGGCACAGCGGACACACCAGGAACCGCGGTGTTGGCCGTCGAATGGCGCTAGCTGCGCAGCATTTGTGCACCGCCGCCGTCAGTGTCAGCCAGTTTGCCGTGGCATACGGAGCTCCATCGCAGTCTTTAACACTGGTAGCATGCCGCGACAGCGTGGACGTGAACCGTATGTGCAGTTGACGGACTTTGAGCGAGGGCGTATAGTGGGCATGCGGGAGGCCGGGTGGACGTACCGCCGAATTGCTCAACACGTGGGGCGTGAGGTCTCCACAGTACATCGATGTTGTCGCCAGTGGTCGGCGGAAGGTGCACGTGCCCGTCGACCTGGGACCGGACCGCAGCGACGCACGGATGCACGCCAAGACCGTAGGATCCTACGCAGTGCCGTAGGGGACCGCACCGCCACTTCCCAGCAAATTAGGGACACTGTTGCTCCTGGGGTATCGGCGAGGACCATTCGCAACCGTCTCCATGAAGCTGGGCTACGGTCCCGCACACCGTTAGGCCGTCTTCCGCTCACGCCCCAACATCGTGCAGCCCGCCTCCAGTGGTGTCGCTACAGGCGTGAATGGAGGGACGAATGGAGACGTGTCGTCTTCAGCGATGAGAGTCGCTTCTGCCTTGGTGCCAATGATGGTCGTATGCGTGTTTGGCGCCGTGCAGGTGAGCGCCACAATCAGGACTGCATACGACCGAGGCACACAGGGCCAACACCCGGCATCATGGTGTGGGGAGCGATCTCCTACACTGGCCGTACACCACTGGTGATCGTCGAGGGGACACTGAATAGTGCACGGTACATCCAAACCGTGATCGAACCCATCGTTCTACCATTCCTAGACCGGCAAGGGAACTTGCTGTTCCAACAGGACAATGCACGTCCGCATGTATCCCGTGCCACCCAACGTGCTCTAGAAGGTGTAAGTCAGCTACCCTGGCCAGCAAGATCTCCGGATCTGTCCCCCATTGAGCATGTTTGGGACTGGATGAAGCGTCGTCTCACGCGGTCTGCACGTCCAGCACGAACGCTGGTCCAACTGAGGCGCCAGGTGGAAATGGCATGGCAAGCCGTTCCACAGGACTACATCCAGCATCTCTACGATCGTCTCCATGGGAGAATAGCAGCCTGCATTGCTGCGAAAGGTGGATATACACTGTACTAGTGCCGACATTGTGCATGCTCTGTTGCCTGTGTCTATGTGCCTGTGGTTCTGTCAGTGTGATCATGTGATGTATCTGACCCCAGGAATGTGTCAATAAAGTTTCTCCTTCCTGGGACAATGAATTCACGGTGTTCTTATTTCAATTTCCAGGAGTGTATGAACGCTAATATTGGCGAAAATCTTGCAGAAGCATATTCTTATAATAGCTCGCTGTAACCTGAGGAGCTGGCGGAGGGGAAAGTATCCAGCCAAGGTTGAATGCCCAAAGATGGCTGTCTTACAGCACGCCACAAGTCATTGAGTGTAGGTGCCATTATCATTACAAGAAGCACCTGAATTAATGACTACATTTGTCAGTCAGATTAGGATCGTATACAGTACAAATCTATGCTCTAAATCCAGGCTTCTTTTGACACGTAATGCGTCCTGTACTTGCAGCCCTGTGCCACTAGAGGGCTCCGAATTGTAGCGTGTACCATGTTATGTAATGGAACTATGTCGGTGCCTGAATAACAGAATGCTGTAATCTCATAAAACTTAAATCACGGGTTCGTACACACACGAAGCAACCTCCCTGTCACTATGACAGCGCCAGACAACACACAAGCGGTACGACGTCTACAACAATCCGATGTCTTGGGTTCAGTGTCATCAATCATCATCATCCATACGGTCCCGACTCGGCTCCATCTGATTTCATCTGTTTCCAAACGTAAAGGACACCTTCTACGATTTCACTTTGACAGTGACGAAGCGGTGTAAGCAGAGTTGAGGTAGTGGCTCCGTCAAGGAAGTCAAACATTCTACAGTGACGATATCAACAAACTAGTCTCTCGCTGGGAGAAATATGTTCGACGTTAGGGTGACTGTGTTGTCGAAAACAATGCAGATGTAAGAAGACAATAACATTTGTTTTATTTAAAAAGCTTCTAGAGTTTACATACAAAAAATCGGAGGCATTACTTTCCAGGACGCCCTCGTAAATCTTGGTTGAAACTGAACTTGATTTAAAGCTAGATACGGAATTACGCCATAGCCAGTGTATTATTTAATGAATAACATATACTATTCTGAATTACAGCAGAATTATTTTAATTCTTCTTGTAGCCAGAATGTTTGAGTGGGATATGGTTATTGTGTGATGGTTCAGATACTGATGATTGACGTAAAGAAGTTATTGTTTGTTTTTTGTATATATTCCGTGGGTATTGAACCTCTGGGGATTTCCTGCAAATGTGATTTCATTTTGACGTCACGATCTACATCGACAACGGCAGTGAATGACTGCTATCAGCCTTCATAGCGTTGGGTAGAGCCTCTCACACGGCTTCATTCACGCGTATTGGAGATTTCTAGAAACAAGTATTTCTTGGTACGATTTAATATATTGTTATAGTTACACGTCACGACGATGGTTAATGCTTTCATGTAAAGAGTGCTGTCTCAGGAGTGACTTGTTCTCGTCATCAGTTTACAAATTAAGCCTGAAACATGCTTATATTATAACTTAGAGTGTGCTGTTTCAAGTCAAACGCGCCTTTGAAATTTATCACAAACGTGTGACCATTATCATTAAGTGTCAACTAATAATGTATCAGAGACATAAGCCTACAAGAGACACTATGATAATCAAGACAAAGACTAATATCATATGATGAAGCGCTAGCCCATTGCACTTGGCATGTGCAATGAAAGGAAATGATTGTGTCGCATTGTTGGCCAGGAGGCCCCATCGAGGGGAACTTAGTCCGCTGGGTGCAAGTCTTGTTTCAGGTAAGGCCGCATTGGGCGTCGTGACGATGAGATAATGATGAGGACAACACAACACGCAGTCCACAGGCGGCGATAATCTCCACCCGGCCATGAATCAAACCTGTACCCTCTGCGTGGTAGAGAAGCACGTTACCAGTCGGCTAAGCAGGCGGACGTCGCATGGGCAGTCTCTCTCTTTAGAGATACACTACTGTTTAGTGGACAAGATTAATGTTACTATAAATCAGGTGCATATTGAATACTTTAATTCGGAATTATATGTGTGTGGTGTGCGTACTGTAAGACCTTCAGTACACACACCATCAGATTATTTGACTTGTCCCTCTAACGATGTAGGCGAGTGTCAGCAATATGTCTCGTGGTCTTATCGTGACATGTTTATCTTCTGCCGTTAGGTCAGACGATAGAAATGTCACTTGCATGCTTAGAGTAGCAGATTGACGGTGACCAACTTTAAACAGAACTTGATTAATTTTCACACACATTTATTAAAATAATAACAAGCATAAAAATTACTTAACGTGGGTATGGATGCTATTTACAATTGACAACCTGAAGTTCCTTTGGTATTGGTACATTAATCCTATTCTCACATATATCTCTGATACTTGACAAAAGTGTCTATACATTTATCTTCATGGCTATGTACAGGAATATGGTAACCTTATTAGGCGCAGACTGAAACTGGACTACAGACTGGTACAGACTAATGCAGACTGATGCAGACTGACTAATCGGAGGTCTGTACACTCGTTATAATACCTTGTGCGTTCATGTATCACAGCGCGAGTGTGATTCGCGAGGAGAAAAGGTTCTACTTCAGCAGCAATCTCATTGGCTGCGTTATATATTAATACCCGAATCGGCGGAAGCAGAATTTGGTCCGTCTCTATAGCAGCGCCATCTCGTAGTGTGGAGACGGACGAGCGTTGCGCCTACGCTGTTGTGCTTAGCGGGGCGCGCTCTAGTGGGAAAGTTGTGTACGCGCTGACTACGCGGAACTATGTACACAACAATGTGTTTTTCGTTAAACTGCTTCGCCTGGTTCAGGTTGACAGGATACTACTACGTCACAGTTCTCAGGCCCTTTTACTCATAGTTACAGTTCCACTAGACTGTTTCTTTTGGTGAATGCAGAAGTGGTCTATACAAATGTTCGGCAGTTTGGTAAGGTAAGGTCTTACCTGCACCTTCATGGGAATTACGACATATTCGAAGAGGATGCTGATCTGCTCAGCACAACTTACAGGTCTATAGCGTTGTTTGGTGAATAGAAATGGCGATGGACAAATATTATCTCTCACTTTCAGGTGTGTGTTAATCGGGTTCATATTACTTATACCGGCCAGGAAGGAACCCGCTTTATTTGTTATCACAGCGGCCACCTCAGTTCCCATTGCCCACATTGTGTAGTGGCATTAAAACCCGCTTATAAACTGCGGAAAAATTTCACTTTAACGAATCTTCTCCCACAAGAATCTGAGACTGAACCAACGCCGGTTATTCAGGGTCAAAGTGGACCTTTTAGGGATAATGCTTATGATTTTGCCGCACTGGCCACGTTGAAGGACATTAATGACGCCACTTCCGCGATGCCGGCCTCGATTATTCAAAACAAGAGTCGCAGCACAATGATGCAGCTGAAGGACCTTCTCCCTTAGCTCGCCCTCTGGAAAACCCTCTGTTGAAGGGCGCTCTCCTTCGGCCTGATTTTGTGAACGAGGACGCCGCAGGTGCTTCTGTACCAGATCAGATGATTACTGATTTTGTGGCGGCGTTCGTAGCGACAAACCATTCGCTGTAGAAACGGCTTACGAAGTCACCGCCACACTTTTAATAGCGGGCCGACCGGTCCGCTGGAACAGTGAACAGAAAGATGAAAACCCAAACACTCTGATTAAATAAAAGTCGGTACTTATCTTTATTAACGAAGATACAGAAACACAGTAGTGAACTCCGTGTCTACAGAGATCTGTCTAGTTAGAGTCGGAGCGGCTAGGTCAACGTCGGCTGACGACAAACAACAACTCTGCTGCGATGAACACACACCTGGCTAGCAAGAACACAACTCGGTGGCGAGTATACAACTGAGCGGCGAATACAGAACTGTCCTAGCGCTCGCGACTCCAGCGCTTAAGAAACCAGAAGCCAGCGGTGGCGCGCGCAGACTTGCGGCGATTTCCTGTCTCGCTGGCGCTGCTTATGCGGATGGCGTCCGGACTTTGATGCTGCCAACCTTTTTGGCAGCGGGCTCGGGTGGCATTACTGGCTAGGATATAACAACTGATAATTTACCTGTCGATTCTACAGCCTTCGAGACTGCCCTTTCGTAGCCACCTGTTAAGGAATCTCTTTCAGGGACCCATTTGTCTCCCCCGATTCTATCGGATACCTCTCCTGTTGTCTCAGCTTTCCATATTACTTATGCGCCTCTGTCGCGCTCTCCGTGTCACAACCATTTGATGCGCATAACATCATTGATTCCCAAGGGCGGGAGGGTCCCCTTCTTACTAAACAAATGTCCTTACACAAACCACTGTCCATCGACGAGTGGTGTGCGGAGGTCTCTTCCTCACCGTCTGAAGCGAACTTTGTGCATGACACCCCATCCTCCCCCCTCTTCACCACTCCCCCCCCCCCCTCCCCCACCTTTCACACACACACAACCGCATGAGGTAGCGGCAATTACGACGTATCCAGAGTGAGAGAGTTGCACCTTGGACAAGGGAAAAAAAAACATTGGAATGATGGGGGAGATGTTCACATTTCTTCTACCTTCTCCTTCTTTGGTTAGATGATGGTTTTGTAATGTTTTAGTTTTTCTTCTGATTCGGTTGCCTATGCAAACATATGCGCTGATCAACCAGAACACTATAACCATCTACCTAATAGCCGGTCCGTCTACCTCTGGCACGGGTAACAGCGGCGACGGGTCGTGGTATGGAAACAATGAGCCTTACTAGCTCGGGCACCACATCTTCTCATACAAGTCACCTAGTTCCCGTAAATTTCTGGGAGCGGGTGATGGGCTCGGACGCCACAGTCAGTCAAATCCCAGCTATTTTCGATCGGGTTCAGATCTGGCGATTTGGGTGCCGCACATCAACTGGAATTCACCACTGTGTTCCTTGAACCATTCCATCACACGCCTGGCCTTGTGACATGGCGAATTATCTTCTTGAAAAATGCCACTGCTGTCGAGAACATCATGTACATAAAGGGATGTACGTGATCTTCAACTAGTGTACGATACTCCTTGGCCGTCACGGTGCGTTGCACGAGCTCCACAGGACCCACGGATTGCCACGTGAATATCCCTCAGAGCATTATGGAGCCGCCGCCAGTTTGTGTCCGTCCTGCAGTACAGGTGTGAAGGAGTTGTTCCCTGAAAGACGACAGATTCGTGCCCTCCCATCGGCATGATGAAGAAGGAATTGGGGGAAACTTCCTGGCGGATTAAAACTGTGTGCCGGACCGAGACTCGAACTCGAGACCTTTGCCTTTCGCTGGCAAGTGCTCTACCAACTGAGCTACCCAAGCATTACTCACGCCTCGTCCTCACAACTTTACTTCTGCCAGTATCTCGTCTCCTACCTTACAAACTTTACAGAAGCTCTCCTGCGAACCTTTCAGAAAGGAGTGCTAGTTCTGCAACGTTCGCAGGAGAGCTTCTGTAAAGTTTGGAAGGTAGGAGACGAGATACTGGCAGAAGTAAAGTTGTGAGGACGGGGCGTGAGTAATGCTTGGGTAGCTCAGTTGGTAGAGCACTTGCCAGCGAAAGGCAAAGGTCCCGAGTTCGAGTCTCGGTCCGCCACACAGTTTTAATCTGCCAGGAAGTTTCATATCAGCGCATACTCCGCTGCCGAGCGAAAATCTCATTCAAGGAATTGGGAGTCTTCAGAGCATGCTCTGCGCCAACATTCAATCGCATTTGCCGATGTCGTGGTGTTAACATTGGCACTGGCGTGGGTCGTCGGCTGCGGAGGCCCACCCTTAGCAGTGCTCGGCGCACTGTTTGTTCATAACACTTACACTCTGCCCAACATTAAAGTCTGATGTTAGTTCCGCCACAATCCACTCCTGTCCTGTTTTACCAATCTGCCCAGCCTACGACATCCGATATCTGTAATGAGAAGCGGCCGTCAAAGCCCAAGAAGTCTGGACGTGTTTTCACTTTGGTTTTGCTACGTGTTGAAGACACTTACCAAAGCATTGCTCGAGCAGCAGTTTCCGAAATGCTCGTGCCGAGCCTCCGGACCACCACAATCTGCTCTCGGTCAAACTCAGACGGATCGCGCGCCTTCCGCATTCTACACAATGACAAGGTGATCACTGATACTACATGCACCGTGCGTGTGTCAGACCAGCAGTCATTCCTCGCCAGGTGACGCTGTTGTCGCCTGGATGGATTTATATCGACAGCACGTCGGTGGTCATATTCTTCTGGCTGATCAGTGTACTTCTCTCACGTTGAATATTAACAAAATTCGTCCTGAACTTCGGCTTGACGCTTTGCGACAGTTTATACATGACTCTGGCGCAGACGTTATTTTTTTGACAGAAAGTACTGTATTATTTGCCCAGTTTTCTATTCCTGGAATCTCGACCTTTTTTATTGTGGCTTCCGAACTTTCTATGGGCGCTGCCTCATCTTACACGGAATTCCATTACAGGATTTCGATGATGGTAGGTATACAGGGTGTTACAAAAAGGTACGGCCAAACTTTCAGGAAACATTCCTCACACACAAATAAAGGAAAGATGTTATGTGGGCATGTGTCCGGAAACGCTTAATTTCCATGTTAGAGCTTATTTTAGTTTCGTCCACCTACGCTCAATGGAGCACGTTATCATGATTTCATACGGGATACTCTACCTGTGCTGCTAGAACATGTGCCTTTACAAGTATGACACAACATGTGGTTCATGCACGATAGAGCTCCTACACATTTCAGTCGAAGTGTTCGTACGCTTCTCAACAACAGATTTGGTGACCTCAACCCTCTTGACTTTCATTTATGGAGGCATTTGGAAGCTCTTGTCTACGCAACCCCGGTACCAAATGTAGAGACTCTTCGTGCTCGTATTGTGGACGGCTGTGATACAATACGCCATTCTCCAGGGCTGCTTCAGCGCATCAGGGATTCCATGCGACGGAGGGTGGATGCATGTATCCTCGCTAACGGATGACATTTTGAACATTTCCTGTAACAAAGTGTTTGAAGTCACGCTGGTACTTTCTGTTGTTGTGTGTTTCCACTCCATGATTAATGTGATTTGAAGAGAAGTGATAAAATGAGCTCTGACATGGAAAGTAAACGGTTCCGGACACATGTACACATAACACATTTTCTTTCTTTGTGTGTGAGGAATGTTTCCTGAAAGTTTGGCCGTACCTATTTGTAACACCCTGTATAGAATGCACGTTTCGTGATCTCACTTTACTTCTTCTCTATGCCGCTCCTGGCTCTGTACGTTCTCTGGAATGTTTGCGTTTCTACAAAGAGGAAATCATTTACTTTCTTCTTAAATTCTCAACGAAGTTTTTATTGGGTGCTGATTTTGTGTTCTCCGGCCGCAGTATCAGACTCCTAATTTTGTTTTAGTAAATAACTCTTTGACATGGTGTACTCCTTGCATATACGTGACGAATCTGTATCCTACGCTTCTCCGATTCACGTATTTATACTGCCACCTCCAGCAGTCTACTTGATCGCTTTTACCGCTCTGATTCCTTGTCCGTGCAGCTTTTGGACGTTGGTGTGATAAACGCCGTCACAGCCGATAAACTGTATCGCCTTCCCTGGATGCTCAATATAGCCCGCCTACGGTATGCAAGACCATTCCCTCAGTTTTGTTATTCACGAAGTATGGGTCCGTTGCTCTCGAGCCATAGAACAGTCCTCGTCTATTCGGAAATTGTGGACACCGCACTCCAAACCACAAATTTGTATAGTTCTCATGTGTTCTGGTATCGTGAAGGCGACAGATGTCTGGCGGATCCAAGAATTTTATTACACCGTACTACATCAACTTACTATTACGCCAGGCAAGCTTCTCTACAGATTATTAAAGCCAAATTGCTACAGCTAAAGCGATTTTCGATAGAGTGACTCCGTACGAGATCTCAACCACGTTCCTCTTTAAAGATGAACTGACTTAACTGTACCCTTTTACCCGTAAGCGGGTACGTAGGAAACGCGTTTGCATTGCATCCCTCGCTTACGGCGGTGGACGAGTGTCAACGTCACACCGTGATATTCTCAGTTTAACTTATCACTGCTTCACTGAACTGTATAACCACCACGTTCTGGTTGAAAATTTTCTTGCTGACTTTTCTCCTTTGCTGGATTGTGTCGTCAACTCTGAATTAAATGACGTTTTGTGAGGACGTCATATATGAAGTTGTTACCGGACCTCAGTCATGCAAGTCACGTGGACTGGATAGTATTCTCAAAGAATTTTATGTCCATTTTTGGCCTCTCGTAGGTTTCACAATACCGTCGATGATCAATGAAGTGACACGGGGTGTCTCACTTGCTGCTCCGTTCAAGCAAAGTAAAATGTTCCTCTTCCCGAAAGCCACCCTGATTTTTACTCACTTCGTCTGATTGCACTCCTAAACGTCGAATACAAAACTGTCACTCGTCTACAAGCACCAGTACTCTATTCGAAAAAATCATTGCCGTTCATCAAAGTCATGTGCCTTGTCTCACGATACTGGCTGCTGTTATCGAAATTCGAGACGTCATTTCGTCGGCTGCGGGGGACCTTGCTTTTTCTCGACTTCCACAAGCCATTTGACCGTGTCTATCACGACGCTTGCCAGGTCCTATCCAATCATTTCACAGGTATCCAGGCCAAGCCTCGTGGTTATGAACAGTCACCTTGCTCCCCCCCCCCCCTCCCCCCGAATTCGATCCAATGGGGTCTACCCCAGGATCCATGTCACTCTTCGTTTTGTTCTTGGAAGGCTTGCTTCGCCGTATTGCCATGCAACTACGTTGCCGGACTTTACTGGGCGAACGATTTTCGGTCCGCTCATACACCTATGACGTCATGGTTTTAGTGCTAAATGTCGAGGACATTTCCGGGCTCAACGGCATCTTGGAATATTTTTTGCCTTGCTAGTGCTCACATTAATAATTGCAAATGCTAGTTCTTGCCATTGTAGAGCTCTAACCAAGTGGTAATTCCTTGGGCGATGATGGTTGATCGCCACAAGACTTTAGGCATCATACTGGACAGCAAACCAACCAAAATGGCGACGCTTAAGTAGCGAGAAGCTACGATTCGTGTTCAGGGATCGACTCGCTTAGCACCCTTCACCAAGTGCGAACAGCTGTATTTTCAGTAAAATGCTTTACATTGGACAGATATTCCCGCTTCCCCCGATGATGGCCCTCAGACTCACACAACTATCCGCTCATTTGCTGTGGCGATGACACATCTTTCAAGTTCGGTATGAAGTGGTGACCACGCCTCGCAAGCTTGGAGAGCTATGTCTCCCCGATATTGAAATAAATACGTCCATCTTGCTTGCATCATGTACACTAGCTCCTTATGCTATTACATCTCGTTTATTTTCCTGTCTCCAGTCGCTCAGTCTGACTCCTCCCGTCGTCCCGTTGTCGGTTTCTTAGGTGCTGATATCTTTCAAAACACGCTTCTCGCTACCGGAGTCTTATTGTACCGTTCGGGTGAACCATCTTCCCTCTCTCCTGTTGAAATACTGTAGCTTCCCTGTTAACATCCAGGAACACTGTATGGTCTCGCCTTAGTCTTCTTATGTTACCGATGGAAATCGCTTCGACGTTGTATAGGGTCATTCATCGTTTGACCGTCTTTTTCGTGTAGATCTTGGCCCGACTGTTCTGATCAATGTGACGGATGTCTGCACTCTGTTAACTTGCTTCACAGGCTGGCCTGTGGATCATTCGCTTTGAATTCGTCGACAGTTGGCTTTTCTTTCCTGAGGGCCTAAATCCGCTTTTTCAGATGAATTTCTTATTCATCCGGTCGTATCCTGTTTTCCTCAGACGAAAACGAACACGAATACGATGGTCTGGTTCCGGGGTCACTACGTCCACTGTGTTGTTGAGGGAGAGGACGTCCCTGATTCCAGTCTCTTTCACCAATATCTGGAGACCGTGCATTGGAAATGGCTGTGGTTACCACGTTATCGAGCATTTTTTGCAAATATGCTTTCTTTTACATTTAGTCAACAGGGTTAAGTTCTCCTGCGACCTTTGATTCCTAGCTGTCTCTGGTGCCCAATCACGTGAAGCCTTATGCGTTCACATTTCTTACTCATACACATGTAACAATAATAATAATAATAATAATAATAATAATAATAATACTAGATAAAAACAAAAAAGCGGTTAAGTGCGTACATGGAACCTGCGAGGTCGTGGGATCGATCCTCGGTCAGACCACAGATTTTTCAGTCTTCGTTTTAACCTAGTCTTCAGGTCTAAAGGAACTGAAGACTCGTCAGAAACAACACACAGATCCTCTTCCTCCGCTTGGATTACTGGCGTTGGTAAAAAAGTAGAAAGAATCTTATCGTTATTAAAACATTCTGGGACTTTGTTATGAGCGTAATATTAGTATCAGTAATTCAGTAATTACGATTAGTAATATTAGTATGTTCTGCAATATTCGGTGTTAATTACATTCTCGTCTGATTAGAAAACGAAGGATGATATAATGATTTGGCGATTTCCAAGTGTGTGGTTATGGAGGCACATAAAAGGACAGCTTCAACTGCTGCAAGTGAAACGAGGAGCAATAACATTAATATTCTTTTTGTCATTAAGTCGATAGCAGTTGATGCGCTTGTCGATATTGCATGTGACGTCAAAATGACGTCACACTTGCAGAATGTCTTGTGAATTAGTATTACTTGAACCTTTCGGCAGTCGTGTGTACAAAGGGGGGTTAGAACATATTTATTCTAACGTCCTTGGTGGGTAGGCGCGATCTCGAACATTAAACCCCATGCAGCCAGACGCAAGGAGACTTGCCAGAGTTTATGAGCTACTGAATATAGCATTATCAGAGAATTTAATTTAGACCCTTCCTGTGTCAGGTCTCACTGGGTCAGTTTAAGAAGTGTAATGCATCCAGTTTCGAGAAGCAGGGAGGTGGACTTCCAAACAATCACCAAGTATAATTAAAAGTCCTCCCCGAGAGAGGAGGCGCCGTACACTCAAGTGCTTATTTCAGCTAATTGCTTTCTTTTAAAAATGGCATTATGGTCTGATTAAGTTACAGTATCTTTACAGCGTATTAAAGGGCAGTTTTGCATTACGTTCGCAACAATTTCACCTACAAATCTCTGAAATGACGTACAGTCTTTAAAACATTTAATGCAACTCTTCAGTGATGAGCAAAAAAAGAATTTTATGATTTTTGACTGCGCCTATTTGAGTTCAGATATTACTCAAAGATAGCCGACCGCTCATACGTCACAGTAGACGTACAATGAGAATATTTTCAGCATTAGACATTGCATTTACCTGATAACTCGCTGAAAAATTCTGCATGTACCATTTTCTTTTTTTTTTTCTTTTTTTTGTCTGTATTAAATTGCAAGGATGAATTTAGAATTTATTTTTTTCTTCTCGTCTCTAGGTTCTCATTTCTTTTCTTCGATCCATACTACTCCACATTTCTTTTTATTCTGCACAGCTATCGTCCTAAAATCTTTGTACTTGAAGATATTGTCTCCCTTATTTTAGAACACATCTCCTTTCCGGATACCGTTTTTAATTTTACATGATTCTAGGTTTTGAATCTTTCTCCATAAGTACGTGACATTTCCTTTCTGTTTCTCATTTATTTCTGCACTGACATTGCCTCTGATACATCTGTGTACTTCGATAAATTGATACATTACTTCTCATTTTACATCAATCTTTTGTGTCTACTGCGCATATATCGTTTCCTTCACTGGCAAACATTCACACACAAACATTCAGATCGAATCACTGCAATATAGTGCATGAATTTAGTGTTCCTAGAGATAGTCCTCGGTACAGATGTTCTTAGTTAAGCCACATGTTATATGAGTTCTGTTGTTTCTCTCTTTTATTGTAAAGCTTGCTAAACTATTTTCATATACGATTTCAGACGATATTTAAGGGGTCTGTATCAATTGAAATCTTGCAATTTTCATTTTTTTTCGTTGACCTTAATCTATGGAATTTCCAATTTCCAATGATATACAGGTTAATACAGGAGGAATGTCACATAATTTATGGTGTGATTCTACATGTGAAAATAAATCGAAGTAGCCCTATGAACCTATGCCCGATTCTCGATCGTAACGGAACTGTAGTAGGTTGAGGACAAAACGCATCCATGAAAGGATAAGAAGGAAGCTGTAAATATTATTTATCGAAATGCTGTGTAGGCGCTGAGGTGGACAGAATAATGATGGGATGGATGACTGATCCATCCTACACAGGTCTGAGGGTCCTCAATCAAATGGCTGCACTGTGACGTCGCACTGAGGCAACAGCTGCAAGCGTACCCAGTGTGCAATCGTGTGTTTGCACAGCTAGCAGTCATGAGGCTGTGTGCGTCTCGTGCACCTGACGGTGTGTGGCGGAGGGTACCCTGAGTACCTCTATCGGTTCTCCCTTCTATTCCAGTCTCGTATTGTTCGTGGAAAGAAGGACTGTCGGTATGCTTCTGTGTGGGCTTTAATCTCTCTGATTTTATCCTCATGGTCTCTTCGCGAGATATACGTAGGAGGGAGGTTTAACAAAAGCCCGTACCGAGCTACTGAGCGTCTCTCCTGCAGAGTCTTCCACTGGAGTTTATCTATCATCTCCGTAACGCTTTCGCAATTACTAAATGATCCTGTAATGAAGCGCGCTGCTCTCTGTTGGATCTTCTACAACATGTCACATACGTTCACCCACGCAGAATACGCAGACATGTTGTTTGTGTATGGGTACTGTAGTGGCAGTGCTCATGCAACTATGACAGAATACCAGACACGTTTCACTGATCGACGAACCCACTGTGCCAGGGTATTTTCCAGGGATTTTCGAACATCACGTGAATCCCGAACACTACCCGGTGTGTTCGTAACATCAGAACTTGAGGTCGTCCAGTCAGTTGAGGAAAGGGAAGGTACTGTTGCAATGGTACAGCGGAGACTCACCACCAGTACACGACGCATTAGCCGTCACTTCGATACTCCACAAACGCGAGTTTGACGTACGTTACATTCCGAGAGCGTGTTTCATGTGCAGACCGTGCAAAATCTCTAACCAAGTGACCCAATAAGCAGACAACAATTTTGAGGATGGTTGGCTGTACACAGAGACGTAGCGCAATTCGCTTTATTTATAGATAAGGCTACATTTACATGCAATGGTATCACGAGTACCTTCAGTTCCCACATATGGGTGATGGAGGACTCACATGACACAACCAAAAAGATTCTAAGTTAGGTTCCCAGTGAACAGTTGGTGTGGTATGATTATGACCTGGTGATAGGGCCTGTGTTCCTACCAAATGGCGTGACAACCACAGAATACACACGTTTCCGGATAGAAGACTTACCAGCACTTTTAGAATTTGTGAGATTAAAGTAACGACGGTATATGAACCTGCAACATGATGGATCATCGATTCATTGTACCAGATACGATCCCAGTATCTGAATAACACATTTCCTTAACGGTGAATTGGCCGTGGTGGACCCATTAACTACCTTGTCAGATCACCCGAGCTAACCCCGTTACACGTCCGTTTGTAGGTCTGGTTAAAGGGGGAAGTGTACGGTACAAGGGTGGATGCCGGTGAACAACTTGTCGCTCATGTCACCGACGCTGATGTTCGCGTCGTAGCTCGCAAAGATGTTGATCGATGTGAGACACAACACACCCTCCAACGTATTGACAAGTGCACTGAGATGGGTGAGGGGCTTTTTGAACACCTCTTGTAGGATGGATAAGCCGTCTGTGCCAACACTACTCTGTGCACCACGCTACCTACACAGCTTTTGGGTAAGTAATATTCACACTTCTCTTCATAATAATTCATGGATGTGTATAATCTTCAACCCGCTACAGTTCTGTAACGATCGAGAATTGGCGACATGTTCATAGGACTTGTTCATTTTCACGTGTAGAATCACCTCACAAATTATGTGACATTCTGTTGTGTTGGCTGAAGAGCCAACACCGTGTTACGAGAGGAGGCCGAAATACACGCGTTTTAGCTCACGCAGGCTGGCCTGAGGAGGGAAGAACTATACTGACGTGAGGTCTGGAACATGACAAGGGATTAGAATTCAGAAAGCGGACGTAATTAGTTTGATACTTAACTTTAATTCTTTAATGATAAACATCGCTCTTGACGATACATGATTCACAATATTATCTGTTCAGAATACATTCTTGAAGTAATTATAGTAACAATATGGCGCCTTGCTAGGTCGTAGCAAATGACGTAGCTGAAGGCTATGCTAAACTGTCGTCCCTGCAAATAAGAGCGTATGTAGACAGTGAACCATCGCTAGCAAAGTCGGCTGTACAACTGGGGCGAGTGCTAGGGAGTCTCTAGACTAGACCTGCCGTGTGGCGGCGCTCGGTCTGCAATCACTGATAGTGGCGACACGCGGGTCCGACGTACACTAACGGACCGCGGCCGATTTAAAGGCTACCACCTAGGATGTGTGGTGTCTGGCGGTGGCACCACACATTCCTTCCAAATAACACTGTATAATACATATATATCATCGAATTATTTCTGATTTATTCATTCGTTTAAACAAAACAAATGACCATTTTCCAAGATTGTTAGCAATTGAAGCAGGTAAGATTCGTCAGTTATTTGGGAGATGGGGATTTAAAAGCTCTCACAGGAACTGAGGAAGAGAAGCCGTGTGGATAAAATGTAAGTATCGCTAAACTGGAGTGCATAGATCATGGAAAACGTCGAATGGTTATGAGGTTGGGACGACTGAAAACTCTATACAAGGGAAAGAAACTGGAACATGGCAGAGTACTAAATGGTAAGAATAGACTCACTTAATTAATAAAATCCAAAATTATTATGGCATGGCCATCAGGCAAAATGTTAGTAGTGTAAGACTTATGAGAAAAGCTGTTTTGGTAGTTTTGTTTGACAACTCTTCAGCACATGAGAAACCTATTCATGACCTATGTCATCCAGGAAGTGATTCATGGCGCAAATACAACACAGCGGAGCGAAATGGTGAGAAATTTATTCTCAAGCAGGCTGTACCTCTTGAAATACTGGAGGTCTTTAAAGAAACTTTCAGACATTATAAGTTGTAAGACCCCCCCTATTGAAGACTATTGACTATTGTAAGACTATTGACTACTCATGGCTGCACCCAGCATCCTAAAGAGTCTTTCAACAGCGTATAGAATTCCCAATACTGTGTCAATTACTACCCCTGAATTTGGTGTCTTTGAGACCGTGGCAACGTTCAATGTAGGAAATGTTGCAACGTATGAAATACTGAAAAGATCGTCAGAAACTGTTGGTCGTTTCACAGCGAAAAATATATCAAATTTGGATACAGAAAAAGTTAGGGCATCAGAGAGAGCTATTAAATATAATGAAACAATTGCCAGACAGCGCAGACGAGTGGGAAGAAAGAGGCTGCAGACAACCCATCTTATGCAGCTGGAATGCATCGGCAACTGCAATGGCTTTTTTCCCCAACTTGTATTTTTTACGTATAAACTGTACTTTTTCTCATTTTCTACTTGCCAGAATTTATTCAGCGTTACAGGATACACTAATCTAAGTGTTTTGGATATTTTAGCTCAGGGGTTTTCCGGTAAGTTAGAGCCTTACGTATATAGACAAATGTAGACGATTTCTTATTTTGGTTTTCACTTTTTACAAAAAAATTATTGCCTTAAAACTAATCAGTTTTTTTTAAAACTCTTTCTTTTAGAGTGATAAGAAATAAATAACATACAAGCCACATTTTTAAAAAAAAATGTTTATTCCGAATAGTTTTTGATGAAAGGTAACTTCGATATGAAAAAATTTTACCTTATTTAAGGGAGGGTTTGCCAACCTGCCCAAACCCTCTTAAACTCCTTTACTTTTTATTTTTTAATTACTCTTAAGAACTCTTGTTCAGTCCATATTTTTCACATTTCATGATTTTTTTCCCGAGAACTTCATAGACAGTTGGTTGATACTTGCTCAAGATATTTATTGATGTACACTGAAGAGCCAGAGAAACTGATTGTTGTGGATTGGCAGGAGCCAACCCACGGAGTTTGGAGGAAGCCGAAAGGCACGCGTTTAAGCTCACACAGGCGGGCGTGAGGTCTGGAACAGGACAAGGAATTTAGACTTCAGAAAAAAGGTGGTACTTGGTGGAATACTTAACTTTAATCCATTAATGTTGAACGTAGCTCTTGTCTGTACATTATTTACAATATCATTAGCAACTGAACATGGCGCCTTGCTAGGTCGTAGCAAATGACGTAGCTGAAGGCTATGCTATCTATCGATCGGCAAATGAGAGCGTATTTTGTCAGTGAACCATCGCTAGCAAAGTCGGCTGTACAACTGGGGCGAGTGCTAGGGAGTCTCTAGACTAGACCTGCCGTGTGGCGGCGCTCGGTCTGCAATCACTGATAGTGGCGACACGCGGGTCCGACGTATACTAACGGACCGCGGCCGATTTAAAGGCTACCACCTAGCAAGTGTGGTGTCTGGCGGTGACACCACACTGATACACCTGCCTAATATCGTGCAGGGCCCCCGCGAGCACTCGCTATGTGTACGCGCAAACGACCATCGCTTACGTGCAGGCGGCCCTGCTTTGATCGCTGAAGACCAATGTGCGCCGTTCCATCCCCCGTCTTCCAAGTGATTCTCTGACGGCACCCGTCAGGCCGTGCATGCCGATGCTGTGGCGCGAGTGGAAGACGGGTCAGAGGTGTGCAGTGCTGATTATCTGATCGCAGCAGTTCGTGCTGACGCGTCAGGGCTCACAACCTTCTTATCTTTGCTGTAGCAGCAGTACGATCTGCCACTGCCGCCCCTAGATTACGACGATCCTGGCGGGCGACTGTGCTGCGTGGACGTCCAGAACGTCGTCTACGGGTGTGAGAGTGTTCACGTGACCAATGGTACCGGCGTTGTTGAACAACTGACGCAGCACGCCCAACTTTTAGAAATTCTCCGAGAGGACCATTCTGCACTCAGGTGGTCAGAATGCAGCGGATCTGTACCCATTTTTCCACCATTTCCGAAACGGATTGTTCTGTCCTCCATCTCTAACATTCCATGTGGTAAAAAGGGGATGTAACAGATGGGACTTCTGCAGTTCTGAGTGAAGCCTTATGGCGGCACCGCGTGCGTTCATTACCTTGTCGGTGGTTAGTCAGCGTCAGGGAGCGGCGGGCGCTGTAGCTCCACACACCTCGCCGTCTCGGAAGCAACTCTCCACTAACTTCTCCTTACTACAATTTCCCGAAGTTGGTTTAAGAAAGAGATATCTAGCTGTGTTTTCAACTGACCAATCAGGGTCTCAATGTGAACCTTACGCTCTGCCTACAAAAATTCCGTCTATCCAATGAGAAACGTTATACTTTTCGTGGTGGGGCAATGTTTTCAATGTTTGCTATGTAACAGATCTGCGTATAGTCTCACGCTAAAACTTGCAGCTGGTGTGGCCCTTTTAGTGTTATCGTAAGATCTATACTGTTCTTCTGGACGGCTCTATCTTTTAACATGGGCTTGGGGGTGGTCTTGGCGGTCGGCGGGCGATTTGGGTGTCCCTTATCGTAGGGCCCTCTAGCTTACACGACTCTGCTCTCGGCTCCTGTTCTCGTTTCTCCCGTCGGAACTGCGTCTGTTTCACGGTGGGAAGGTATAACATGCATTTAGGCGTTCTTGTGTTAGTCTGTGGTATTCCATTTGCTCACTCGTTCATCATATTACTTTGTTTAATTTAATGTCAGGATTTATTCGGAGCTATCTGACATATTGCCGGATTTGCTATCATGTTAGGGTTTTCATGGAAGGTGTTGGATTTGCCTGACACCTTACACATCTGGATCATACGATATATAGGACCATGTGGGTGCAAAATCAGCTGAGTTGGCTGTAGGAATCATTCGTTAAGGACCAATTGAAAACCGAGTTCACCTTTCCTTATTTGCTTTGATACCCTCAACTTCAGTTCCTTTTTCGTTCAAAAATGGCTCTAATCACTATGGGACTTAACATCTGAGGTCATCATTCCCCTACACTCAGAAGTACTTAAACCTAACTAACCTAAGGACATCACACACATCCATGTCCCAGGCAGGATTCGAACCTGTGACCGTAGCAGCCGTGTGGTTCCGAAGCGCCTAGAGCCGCTAGTCCCCAGCGGCCGGCCCCTGTTTCGTCCGAGAATGTCTGGGCACTAACGTCCTTACGTTACCACCAACAAGAATTTTTTAGGGGTCGTGTAATAAATCCTTCTATAATACTCTGCTATGGTAGTCATTATAGACTTCAGGCACTGCCCTCTTGACAGCCAAACGCGTTTCATTCAGCATCTCATTATCTATAGCCCCATTTTTTAAAGCTATTGTGCGGTAGTCTCTGTTCTTAAGGAGTTTTTGTAGACTGAATGTGTGTAGTGGAGAGTCCCTCGCATCATGAACTACTAGGTACATATGTGAAGTGCATTGTAAATCTAAGACTTTTCTGAGACATATAGCTCACATGTAGAATCCAGCATCTCTGAAATCCAGTCCCATACGAAGAAAGAGAGCTACTTAATAATAAACATGTTTCCAATCACAGAATCATCCAGGACACTTAATCAAGAGAAATCACGGGCGTATTACTTAATTAATTAACACGTCGATAAAATAATTCGCCGATCTATTCACTAATATCTATTTCCCTCATTCATTGGAAACCACCGAAGTGTTGCCTAGGTAGGTCATATCAGCAGTTCAATTAAATAAAAAACAGAAACACGGTGGCGAAAATTCGGGGCTGTTGGGTTCAAATTATGGCTGTAGACAAGCTGTTACAAAGGGGCACTCGTTTCTGCCAACCTTAACGCAAGGAGGTCGAGTTGCCTCGCTAGCCAGAAGCCACACCAACCGTCTTCACTGCCACCCGCGGTGAGGTTATCGATAGCAACTTTTTTACTTACTACTGCGCTGCGTCGGAGCCCACAAAACTACGCAGGGACGTTCTCCGAGCCCGGTTCGACTGCAGATCTGAATATTTACCGCCACATTTACTCAACATGACTCGGCTTCCATCGCCTTGAAAGCATCCTTGTGCAGATTAAGTTCAGTATTAGTCTTGATGCTTCACGCTGGTGTATGGCCGTTGCTACTTCGCTCGCTTTTATTACGCGATTTCGCCGCTTGCACCACGAATGGCAGGTACAGCCTGTGGTGTCACCGCCAGACACCACACTTGCTAGGTGGTAGCTTAAATCGGCCGCGGTCCATTTAGTACATGTCGGACCCGCGTGTCGCCACTGTGTGATCGCAGACCGAGCGCCACCACAAGGCAGGTCTCGAGTTACGGAATAGCACTCGCCCCAGTTGTACGACGACTTTGCTAGCGACTACACAGACGAAGCCTTCTCTCATTTGCCGAGAGACAGTTAGAATAGCCTTCAGCTAAGTCCATGGCTACGACCTAGCAAGGCGCCATTAGCCTTACATAGTTTGATAGCTATCGTATAAAATGTCTCATCAAGAATGCTGTATTCTCATGGAATAAAGTTAAGTATTCGAGGAGCTGCATACTTTTCTTATTAGAATTCAATACTTATCCTGTTCCAGAATTCACGCCCGTCTGCGTTAGATAGCGTGCATTTAGGCCGCCTCTATCTACAAGGTGTTGGCACATTTGCCAACACATCACAGCCCTTTCCACCAGTGCCAACTTAGTAGGCAATTTCACGCTGTCCCTGTTTTTGAGTTCGTACCCGGAGCTCCTCTTGGCTAACCACCTTCCTTCCTTGTTATTTACCGCGATAATTCATCTCATTTCTTCTGTTGTGACCAGACGAAACTACTTTCATCCGGCCCTAACTATGGGATCTTTGATTGCTCTGGGAGGAGGCTTATCGGACTGTTGTTGTTGTTGTGGTCTTCAGTCCCCCGACTGGTTTGATGCAGCTCTCCATGCTACTCTATCCTGTGCAAGCTTCTTCATCTCCCAGTACTTACTGCAACCTACATCCTTCTGAATCTGCTTGGTGTATTCATCTCTTGGTCTCCCTCTACGATTTTCACCCTCCACGCTGCCCTCCAATGCTAAATTTGTGATCCCTTGATGCCTCACAACATGTCCTACCAACCGATCCCTTCTTCTTGTCAAGTTGTGCCACAAACTCCTCCCCAATTCTATTCAACACCTCCTCATTAGTTATGTGATCTACCCATCTAATCTTCAGCATTCTTCTGTAGCACCACACTTCGAAAGCCTCTATTCTCTTCCTGTCCAAACTATTTATCGTCCATGTTTCACTTCCATACATGGCTACACTCCACACAAATACTTTCAGAAACGACTTCCTGACACTTAAATTTATACTCGATGTTAACAAATTTCTCTTCTTCAGAAACGCTTTCCTTGCCATTGACAGACTACATTTTATATGCTCTCTTCTTCGACCTTAATCAGTTATTTTGCTGCCCAAATAGCAAAACTCCTTTACGACTTTAAGTGTCTCATTTCCTAATGTAATACCCTCAGCATCACCAGACTTAATTCGACTACATTCCATTACCCTCGTTTTGCTTTTGTTGATCCTCATTTTATATCCTCCTTTCAAGACACTGTCCATTCTGTTCAACTGCTCTTCCAAGTCCTTTGCTGTCTCTGACAGAATTACAATGTCATTACATTACAATTACATTAAAGTTTTTATTTCTTCTCCGTGGATTTTAATACCTACTCCGAATTTTTCTTTTGTTTCCTTTACTGCTTGCTCAATATACAGAGTGAATAACATCGGTGAGAGGCTACAACCCTGTCTCACACCCTTACCAACCGCTGCATCCCTTTCATGCCCCTCGACTCTTATAACTGCCATCTGGTTTCTGTACAAATTGTAAATAGCCTTTCGCTCCCTGTATTTTACCCCTGCCAGCTTCAGAATTTGAAAGAGAGTATTCCAGTCGACATTGTCAAAAGCTATCTCAAAGTCTACAAATGCTAGAAACGTAGGTTTGTCTTTCCTTAATCTATTTTCTAAGATAAGTCGTAGGGTCAGTATTGCCTCATGTGTTCCAACATTTCTACGGAATCCAAACTGATTTTCCCCGAGGTCAGCTTCTACCAGTTTTTCCATTCGTCTGTAAAGAATTCGTGTTAGTATTTTGCAGCTGTGACTTATTAAACTGATAGTTCGGTAATTTTCACATCTGTCAACACCTGCTTTCTTTAGGATTGGAATTATTATATTCTTCTTGAAGTCTGTGAGTATTTCGCCTGTCTCATACATCTTGCTCACCAGATGGTAGAGTTTTGTCAGGACTGGCTCTCCCAAGGCCGTCAGTAGTTCCAATGGAATGTTGTCTACTCCCGGGGCCTTGTTTCGACTCAGGTCTTTCAGTGCTCTGTCAAACTCTTCACGCAGTATCATATCTCCCATTTCATCTTCACATACATCCTCTTCCAGTTCCATAAAATTGTCCTCAAATACATCGCCCTTGTATACACACCCTATCTACTAGATCACATAAAATATTAGTTCACTTTATTACGTAAATGAATAAAAAATTTTCTTAATTTGCCACAGTTCTTTGATATAGGATTCCTCAATAACTGACAACTGTCATTGACTATGGGAAAATCATTTGATGCACACATAACAAACTATTCTTTTGCAGTACTACTAATAAATGCAACATTTACGAAAGTACACGTCATCAGAAACTTAACAACTGTCGTTGTCCTACACGATGTTGCTGACTGCTGTAGCTGAGGTCTTGATTGGGTTGAGCTCTTGCATGCTCGACACTATACTGATCTCAGCGAGTGGGCGGGATGGGAGGGGTGGTCTTCAGGAACGCCTCCATACGTCGTTGCGGATTGCCGCGAGCCTTCGCTAATGTCTGTGCAATCGACTCCCGTTGCTGACTTTGATGTCACACCGCTACCTCTGGACGCTACCACATCTCCAAAAATTACTTTCTAGGTACTGGACGATGTATCATTTCCACCTTATAGTACAGCAAAATAGCTGCGTGCCAAGTAATCCAGAATTGAATTTATTTTTTTCCACTTTTGTAATAGCACTACCACGCATTTATTCTGTTTAAGACGAACAATATACTCTGCTTTTTTTGATTGCTATCTGTTACTTATCTGTAGGTTTTCCGTCTCCCCGTCCTTCACACTTCTTTCGTTCTTACATTAATATTTATGGCAATCGAAACACTCACAGTTAGAGAACACGTCTGATGTCTTCTGGGTCAGTGGGTGGAAGATAGGCAGGTGAGAATTCTGCTAACAGGGAAACGGTCAACTATTCTTCCAAACCTGAGTCATGGTTCTTTTACGTGCTTTTCTCCAGTACAAATTGTTTCGAGTCCCATACTAAGGTACAACATTACATCCTGTTTGTCTACTCTCCTGAACATCTTAGTCCTTCTACTTGTTTGAGCTGCCTTTTTATACCACCGCCGCCATTGTTGCTATAGCTACCTCAAGGTCACTGATACCAGTTTCCATGTGGACGTCCTTAAAGAAGTCAGGTCTATTCGTTCCTATTAGAATCCAAAATACTTCCATCATGAGAGAGCTTCAGAACAATCCGTTATAAAATGAGCTCAGAGAACGCATTTAGTAATGTTTCGCGGGGCGTCCTGTCGCGGCCACCACTTAGAAAACTGCAATTTTCCCTATTCGCTGTTGGACCGTTAAGCCGGCCGTAGTGGCCGAGCGGTTTTAGGCGCTTCAGTCTGGAACCGCGCGACCGCTACGGTCGCAGGTTTGAATCCTGCCTGGGGCATCGATGTGTGTGATGTCCTTAGGTTGGTTAGGTTTAAGTAGTTCTATGTTCTAGGGGACTGGTGACCTCAGAAATTAAGTCCCATAGTGCTCAGAGCCATTTGAACCAAATTTTTGTTGGACGATTAAAGTTTCCAACAGTGATGAGAGTGCTATTTGGATACTTAGATACTAGTGAACTTAGTTTTCTTATACATCACTGGGTGAGTCTTGCGGTCGGTAAAAGCATTCGATTATATGTAGTCTATATCCCCACCATTAATAGTGAGCTTTGCCCAGATACTATCACATGCAGTTTCTGTCTACAGTGACAAATACACCATCTTCTTTTACCATTAGCCCATACTTCCGATATTCGCTTAAATTTATCCCAAATATCACAATGCTGTCAGTTCCCGGTTTTAAACAGTTTCCTGTACCTAATACAATGTGACCTCCACAACCTTTTAGGAGCGATTCCAACTTTGCGAATACTTCGGCATTTAACTACTAGGAGCTTAATATTTTTGTCGTTAGGGGCCACTTGTTTGGATCTAATAGTCCCCTTCTGCCTACCTTTTTGCATTTGCCTCCGCTTGTGTTTCCCAAGCGAAGAGAGGCTCACTGGCTCAGTTTCGGTTTCAATGAAAGAAAGCACCTCGAATTTGTTAGTTAGGCTGGTCAGTATAACATGTTGAGTTCTACCTGTTACCTGTCTTCCCTGTGCAGGGTTCGTGTCCCTACCACTCACACGTCACTCACAGTCAAGTGGACCAGTAGTGATGGTCCCTTACTTTCATAATCCCGACAGGACGCTCAGGGTAGAACAGTAATTGAGGTACCTCAGGTACTTCCGGTACGTGACTCTAGGGAGGTCTCTCAACATACTCATTCACACAGCTTCCAGTAGTTTGACGGTGGTCGGAGAGATTTCCAGCTGCGTGCGAACGGCAACTATCACATACCATGTTCAAGAACATCATTCAGAGCGGGGTTGCATTGTGGCTGCTGCAGTGTTTTACTGTGTACTACACAAATAACTTTAAAATAAGCATGCTGATTCTCTTTTAATTTCTCAGTCTGTTGAGCTGCAAGTATTACTAATTCCCTTTGAGAACTGAAGTAATTTATATGCAAAACAAGATTTCCATTAAGGCAATATAAAAACATGTTGCTAATTTCCTGAAACTTTTTTGAGGTTGTAGTTACTAACGAACTCGAAAACAATGTCAGTTTACAGTAAATGCAGACAAAATATATGCCTGTTGAAAGGGTAAATTAAATGTAACCCGATGCGTTAGTTATATTTAAAGACGACAAAAATCCCAAATATTGGATGCATTCATGCACCCTCAACCTATAATACATGCATGTTCAACTGAAAAATATATTAAAATATGCGCTATAATTTTTGTTCCTAATTTATTAATTCATACCACATTTTGCACAGTCAACAACTAACAACAAATCTAATTTTTTTCTGTGGAGTTCCTGCGTTTATCAGTGAAAATATTTTCGTAGGCAAAAAATTATCTTTCGACACCACAAGAAGTAATAGGCGCAACTTTGAACGACCATATTTGTGACCGTGTTACGTTCTTCATTCATTCTTTCACCACAAAATATCTTCTTCACTGAACAAAGAACTCTGTAGTCAGGGTTCTTATTTATGACATATTCCTATTTGTTCTCTGCACCTACTCCCACTGTTCCTTACGCATGACTGAGGTATATCTGGAATTCCTCAACAACTGACATTGCGTCTGCCAGTGGAAGACACGTTGCTTCTATATTTTGTAATGATGGCAGCTTATAGAAGTTTGTCTTAATGTTAATTAAATCCTACTGCACATTTTTGCATGTAAATGCTGCTTGTGCATCTCTGATACAAACGGCATCATCTGGCTAGAAACTGTTTACTGCCTAAAATGAAAGAAGTATATACTTTAAGTATTAATTTTGTTGCAATTAGCTATGTACCAACTGTATTTCATGCCCATTTAAAGGCATCAAAATTGTCAGAGTAAGAAATTGCAGCTTCCAACTGAGTATCCCATCTACTAAGCATAGTAAAAGTAACTCTGATTGATTCCTTTTTGTAAGCAGCTACATGTGCAGAGGCTTTTGAAAACACATGTATAGAACAAAACAATATTTTAAAACGACTAATTTATCTTTAAAGTTTTGGGACCATTAAAACTGTGATACATCCCTAAATTTTACGCATACTTTTTAGTTCAGAATATCGACCCGTTGTGCTATCATTCACGAACAGCATTCCGTGAGTTGTTTTCCAACATCAAACGCTCTCCCTCATACGACTGTTGTAACACAACGTGTCGACAGAGTGTTAACATGTCGCCTCGACCTGCTCGATCACTCGATCTATCTCCTATCGATCACATGTGGGACATCATCGTCGACCGCTCCAGCGTCATCCACAAACAGCATTAACCGTCCCTGTACTGACCGACCGAGAGCAGCAAGTGTGGAACTCCAGCCCACAAACGGGCATCCGGCAACTGTACATTTTATGCACGTTTGCATGGTTGCATTGCACATTCTAGCAGTTATGCCGCTTATTAATATACTAGCAGTTCCATTTGCAGTGACTTTCCTCGCGCTTACATTAACCTGCGATCTTGTAATGTTACTCACTTAAAATTGTTGTCTACATAAATACAGTCCAGAAATCTGAGTATTCTACATTATTTTTTGGTATTTCAATTTTTTGCCGTCAGTGCATGTGCATAATTAAACTAAAATGCCTTATATAGGCATTATGTATGTTTTTAGCCCCAAAAAGTTCAAAATGTGCTAATATGCACGGAAAAAGTATACATATTTGGAATCAGAAAGCTAATGAATTGGATAGGTACTTAGTTCGAGCTATGTCCAATGATCCTATAAAAACGTGCATTTGAACGGAATTTTAGTCTTTAGTTATAATCTACGCTACAGTACGTAATTGGCAAACGCCGATGTTCTGCGAAATGGGTTATGCACAACACTCATACCTTCCGTAAATCTTCAAAAATGTACTTCTGTTCACGTTAAATTGAACTGAAATTCGGAGTGAATGATTCTTTGAACGAGGTTACTTATGCTAAAATTGCATAAAGCACAAGAGGTGAGTACAAATTACGCTGTGCCACAAACATACGAAAATACACAACATATCACGACACACTCACTAGTTTTCATACAATCAACACGAAAAACAGGTTTCAATTTTACATGAAATTTTTGGACCCAAGTTTTCAATACGGATTTACCTGACGCACATGATTTTAATGAGATGCAAATTAAATACTTCAAGACGGCTTATACGCGCAAATATATATACATATATAACATGCAGGTTGCACGGATTTTGCACTTAACTGGTTTCGTAATATCTTTTACACTAGCGTGTCAAAGATAAACACTGCATCGTCAGTATATCTCACAAAAACGACGTAGGACGTGAATCAGCTCAAATCACATTTTCCGCTTCGGACTGTTGGGTGTTCCTTTTGCAGGTAAACGCTTTATTCCGCCAAACTATGCGGCTCTTTCAGCAAAGGACAAAGTACTGCAATTATGTGAGGCTGCACATCCGGCAGTACAGGTTCTGACACATACATGCGAGTTTTTATTTTTCCTCTCTCTTAGACCAGTCGTTATCCATCGTAAAAACATTTGTTTCTCGGAAAAATGCGTCAAAACCTTCGTGATCATTAGAGCCAGGGGTTCTTTTTTTATTTTTTGAGATGCGTTGCCAGAAGGCCTTTACCTTGATGGGGCTGACAGTTATCCCAAGAACTGTTTATGTCTGCTGCTGCATTTGGTGTTCCGTTGTTGTTATGCATGCTCATTTCTTCTAACTTTTTGCGCTATGTGCTCCCAAATTCCGTTTTTCATTGTGTTAACAATTTCATCTTCGCCTATCACATATATTATTATTTGAGCAGCCTAATACAACGAAAGGGATGGAGGCAATGAGAAAACTAGTGTGACTATCACAAGGTTTTCTTGCATTGTGTGTTACACGGTGGGTGTGTGCCTACAGTCAGGTGGGTTCCAGTGTGGGTTCTAAATTAGGCTATGCTGTGGATGAAAGAAAAAATAAATAGAATAAGTGATGACAGCGTGGTTCGGGTCACTACTAGTGGGATAAAGACAGTTCTGCCACAGCTTTGATATCATATTAATTATGCAAATTAATCAGTTGATCAATTAATCACCACATCCCCTGAAGACATTACAGGTTTTCCCCAACCAGCACCTCTGGAACTCCCACCCTCTTCCCTCCCCCACCTATGAAGTAATCCAAGACGCAGTCCAGAAAAAAATGGCGGGAAATTCGCTCAGTCTGCGTCAAGCTGCTGGACTGGGAGGAACTCGGAACAGTGGGCTAATATAGCGTGCATAGAGCATTGTTTAAACGATTCGTTAAAGAATATTGTCGTATATTTCTGAAATCGCTATACAGCTCGAAATTGACGCTGGTTCAAAAATGTTCAGATGTGTGTGAAATCTTATGGGACTTAACTGCTAAGGTCATCAGTCCCTAAGCTTACACACTACTTAACCTAAATTATCCTAAGGACAAACACACACACCCATGCCCGAAGGAGGACTCGAACCTCCTTCGGGACCAGCCGCGCAGTCCACGACTGCAGCGCCTTAGACCGCTCGGCTTTGACGCTGGTGTTCAAACAAGTTATACTTTGCTAAACAAATATGATACTTTTTTTATTGTAATAGAAAAAGGAACCAAGTACTTCGATAGTCACAGATTGCGATAAACATATCTGAGAAATTTCCTTGCACATGCTCCGTCCACCACAGTCCATCGGCTGGGCTCGCCACACCGGCCAAGGTCCGATAAGCAGCAGCCGCAGGGCTGCGCTAAGGACTTCTACATCTACATCCATACTCCGCAAGCCACCTGGCGGTGTGTGGCGGAGGGTACTATGAGTACCTCTATCGGTTCTCCCTTCTATTCCAGTCTCGTATTGTTCGTGGAATGAAAGACTGTCGGTATGCCTCTGTGTGGGCTCTAATCTCTCTGATTTTATCCTCATGGTCTCTTCTCGTTGATATACGTAGGAGGGAGCAATATACTGCTTGACAACTCGGTGAAGGTATGTTCTCGTAACTTCAACAAAAGCCCGTACCGAGCTTGTAGTGGCGTGGCAAGACAGCCAAGCCACTCGGAGGTAGCCGAAAGGCACGCGTTAAGTTCACGTAGATTGGCGTGAGGTCTCGAACAGGTCAGAGAAATAAGACTAGCAAAACAGGAGGTACTGGTAGAATACTTAACTTTAATCCACAATCGGTGTACATCTCTCTTGACTGTACATAATTTCCATTTCAATATACACTGGTAATGGCGCCTTGCTAGGTCGTAGCAAATGACGTAGCTGAAGGCTATGCTAACTATCGTCTCGGCAAATGAGGGCGTATTTGTCAGTGAACCATTGCTATGAACGTCGGCTGTACAACTGGGGCGAGTGCTAGTAAGTCTCTCTAGACCTGCCGTGTGGTGGCGCTCGATCTGCAATCACTGACAGTGGCGACACGCGGGTCCGACGTATACTAACGGACCGCGGCCGATTTAAAGGCTACCACCTAGCAAGTGTGGTGTCTGGCGGTGACACCACAGAGCTACTGAGCGTCTCTCCTGCAGAGTCTTCCACTGGAGTATCTAGTACGCATCCCACACTGGTGAGCAATATTCAAGCAGTGGGCGAACAAGTGTACTGTAACCTAGTTCCTTTCGCGCTGGAAATACCCCAGCCTTCCATCTCCGCTGCACGCTTTCTTTCTTTGTGGCAAGCCGATCACACCACATGGAACCGACAGCAGACCAGAAGCCATGCTGTCTTCTTGCATGAAATGCTTCGTGTGCTTTTGTAGGAAATACCGCAACCTTTCTATGTGACACACTTCACACACTTTCTGTGGTAAATCCCCTTCTCGTTGAAGACAAACAGCTTCAGGAGTTATTAAATCTGGTGTTTAAGCAATGTGCACAATATTGTCACATACACATCTTGAAGATGTCACATAACTCTGCGGAATTTTGCTTCAGAAGGAAATATAAATCAAACAATTCAATTCACAGGTTGAATATACAGGGTGATTCAAAAAGAATACCACAACTTTAGGAATTTAAAACTCTGCAACGACAAAAGGCAGAGCTAAGCACTATCTGTCGGCGAATTAAGGGAGCTATAAAGTTTCATTTACACTCCTGGAAATGGAAAAAAGAACACATTGACACCGGTGTGTCAGACCCACCATACTTGCTCCGGACACTGCGAGAGGGCTGTACAAGCAATGATCACACGCACGGCACAGCGGACACACCAGGAACCGCGGTGTTGGCCGTCGAATGGCGCTAGCTACGCAGCATTTGTGCACCGCCGCCGTCAGTGTCAGCCAGTTTGCCGTGGCATACGGAGCTCCATCGCAGTCTTTAACACTGGTAGCATGCCGCGACAGCGTGGACGTGAACCGTATGTGCAGTTGACGAACTTTGAGCGAGGGCATATAGTGGGCATGCGGGAGGCCGGGTGGACGTACCGCCGAATTGCTCAACACGTGGGGCGTGAGGTCTCCACAGTACATCGATGTTGTCGCCAGTGGTCGGCGGAAGGTGCACGTGCCCGTCGACCTGGGACCGGACCGCAGCGACGCACGGATGCACGCCAAGACCGTAGGATCCTACGCAGTGCCGTAGGGGACCGCACCGCCACTTCCCAGCAAATTAGGGACACTGTTGCCCCTGGGGTATCGGCGAGGACCATTCGCAACCGTCTCCATGAAGCTGGGCTACGGTCCCGCACACCGTTAGGCCGTCTTCCGCTCACGCCCCAACATCGTGCAGCCCGCCTCCAGTGGTGTCGCGACAGGCGTGAATGGAGGGACGAATGGAGACGTGTCGTCTTCAGCGATGAGAGTCGCTTCTGCCTAGGTGCCAATGATGGTCGTATGCGTGTTTGGCGCCGTGCAGGTGAGCGCCACAATCAGGACTGCATACGACCGAGGCACACAGGGCCAACACCCGGCATCATGGTGTGGGGAGCGATCTCCTACACTGGCCGTACACCACTGGTGATCGTCGAGGGGACACTGAATAGTGCACGGTACATCCAAACCGTCATCGAACCCATCGTTCTACCATTCCTAGACCGGCAAGGGAACTTGCTGTTCCAACAGGACAATGCACGTTCGGATATATCCCGTGCCACCCAACGTGCTCTAGAAGGTGTAAGTCAACTACCCTGGCCAGCAAGACCTCCGGATCTGTCCCCCATTGAGCATGTTTGGGACTGGATGAAGCGTCGTCTCACGCGGTCCAACTGAGGCGCCAGGTGGAAATGGCATGGCAAGCCGTTCCGCAGGACTACATCCAGCATCTCTACGATCGTCTCCATGGGAGAATAGCAGCCTGCATTGCTGCGAAAGTTGGGTATACACTGTACTAGTGCCGACATTGTGCATGCTCTGTTGCCTGTGTCTATGTGCCTGTGGTTCTGTCAGTGTGATCATGTGGTGTATCTGACCCCAGGAATGTGTCAATAAAGTTTCCCCTTCCTGGGACAATGAATTCACGGTGTTCTTATTTCAATTTCCAAGAGTGTAGTTGTACATTTGTTCGCTTGAGGCGCTGTTGACTAGGCGTCAGCGTCAGTTGATGCGAAGATGGCGACCGCTCAACAGAAAGCTTTTTGTGTTATTGAGTACGGCAGAAGTGAATCGACGACAGTTGTTCAGCGTGCATTTCGAACGAAGTATGGTGTTAAACCTCCTGATAGGTGGTGTATTAAACGTTGGTATAAACAGTTTACAGAGAATGGGTGTTTGTGCAAAGGGAAAAGTTCTGGACGGCCGAGAACGAGTGATGAAAATGTAGCACGCATCCAGCAAGCATTTGTTCGCAGCCCAGGAAAATCGACTCGCAGAGCTAGCAGAGAGCTGCAAATTCCACAATCAACTGTATGGAGAGTCCTACGAAAAAGGTTAGTTATGAAACCTTATCGTCAGAAATTGGTTCAAGCACTGTCTGCAGCTGATAAGATTAAAAGAATCGATTTCTGTGATTTTATCCTTGCTCAAATGGAAACAGATGAATCTTTCGTTTCAAAGATTGTGTTTAGTGATGAAGCAACTTTCCACACTAATGGGAAAGTCAACCGTCACAATGTCTGTATATGGGGCACTGAGAATCCGCGGGAAACAACTCAGTATGAACGTGACTCGCCTAAGGTGAACGTTTTCTGTGCCATTTCAGCCAATAAAGTTTTTGGTCCCTTTTTCTTCGAAGGTGCTACTGTAACTGGACTACAGTATCTGGAGATGTTAGAGAATTGGCTGTTCCCTCAGCTCGAACAAGAAGCACAACAATTCATATTTCAGCAGGATGGAGCGCCACCACATTGGCACTTATCTGTCCGTAACTACCTGAGCGTCAACTACCCGAGGCGATGGATCGGCCGCCAGGCAGCCCGTGACAGAGCACTTCATCACTGGCCTCCAAGAAGCCCTGATCTTTCCCCCTGCGATTTTTTCTTATGGGGGTATGTTAAGGATATGGTGTTTCGGCCACCTCTCCCAGCCACCATTGATGATTTGAAACGAGAAATAACAGCAGCTATCCAAACTGTTACGCCTGATATGCTACAGAGAGTGTGGAACGAGTTGGAGTATCGGGTTGATATTGCTCGAGTGTCTGGAGGGGGCCATATTGAACATCTCTGAACTTGTTTTTGAGTGAAAAAAAAACCTTTTTAAATACTCTTTGTAATGATGTATAACAGAAGGTTATATTATGTTTCTTTCATTAAATACACATTTTTAAAGTTGTGGTATTCTTTTTGAATCACCGTGTATATCACAAGACTACTCAAAATACACTTGTACACAAAATATTGTGACATCCATAGTTGGAAATTTAAACAATTTGTGGGGAAATATTTTATTGCATATTGTACATTGTTTAAACAATTTGGGTAATTTGTGGAATATTTCACACAGTTTATAAACTGAAGATGTCACAGGAACTAAATGTAACACTGCGCAAGCTTTGCAGATCATGCAAGAATATTTCAACAAATTGCGATGTAATTACACTTTTTATTTTGAGGAATACCACCACAGCTGAACACAGACTCTAAAAAGATCGTGGTGGGTTGTGTCATACTCGCAGTCTTTATCCAGCCTTCCTACCTAAAACACTTCGCTCTATTTTGTGGGAAATGTCTCCCTCAGCCTTCTCCTATCTTTGAGCACAAGCTGGTTCAGGAGTTATTAAATCCAACTGAATATTTTCTAAGCACACTTTCAGAAAGATTACTGCACAGTAGGCTGCACAGTAGTGTCATAAATAAATCGGTAAACAATTTGCTGGGATGGATTTCACAAATTGCATGTACACTTGCACAGGAGGAAATAATAATTGAAGCTACAGATCGACACTACCTTGGAATATCTGCGCGCATAAACAAATTAGGTAAAGTGTTTGACATCTCAATACATATTCAGATATTGCTCTCAACAATTCGTTTCGAATACACTCACACACAAAACACTGCACTGACGTCCTACGTGCACATGGCACGGAAATACGTTGCGTAAAATAAATGAATTCAAATACACTCGAAAATACATCGTGAGGGAATATTGTTTATAAGGAGAAACTAAAGTAAATGAGGGAAAATAGACTGCGCCGAAACTCTAAAGACAATCCTACATCACGTACGAATATTGTTAGCCGGCCGGCGTGGCCGAGCGGTTCTAGGCCACGCGACCGCTACGGTCGCAGCTTCGAATCCTGCTTCGGGCATGGATGTGTGTGGTGTCCTTAGGTTAGGTTAGGTTTAAGTAGTTCTAAGTTCAAGGGGACTGATGACCTCAGATTTTAAGTCCCATAGTGCTCAGCGCCATTTGAACCATATGAATATTGTTGAATACACTCTCCCTGTAGTCTGCTACACGAGGCATGGTCATAACCTGGGACCTGTGAAGTGGTGCGTCTGTCAGTGGCCACAGCTCGCCACAGAGGACCTAGCGACCAGAAGCGGGCTCTCCGGCTAGGTTGACGAGCACGTCCAGCACAAAGAATGGATCAGTGGGAGAAGTAGGTATTTCGAGAGCGCGCCAGAATCCGCATACAAAAGCACACAAAATCCGTGGCCGGCAGATCAGTACCAACTTCCTGGCAGATTAAAACTGTGTGGCGGACCGAGACTCGAACTCGGGAAATTTGCCTTTCGCGGGCAAGTGCACTACCAGGAAGTTTCATATCAGCACACAATCCGCTGCAGAGGGAAAATTTCACTCTAGAAACATCCCCCAAGGCTGTGACTAAGACATGTCTCCGCAATATCGTTTCTTTCAGGAGAGCTAGCTCTGCAAGGTTCGCAGAAGAACTTCAGTGAAGTTCTGTAGGTAGGAGATGAGGTACTGTCAGAATTGAAGCTGTGAGGACAGGTCGTGAGTCGTCCTTGGGTAGCTCAGTTGACAGAGCACTTGCCTGCGAAAGGTAAAGGTCCTGAGCGCGAGTCTCGGTCCTCCACACAGTGTTTTCTGACAGGAAATTTCATTACAGCAGACATTCTGCTGCAGAGTGAAAATTTCATTCTCAGCACCAACTTGTCCTGCGTGCTCAGATCAGCATCCATGAGCATGTGGGGAGGAATGCTGCGCTCCTATATACTCCCTGGGTGAAGTGGTGGGTGGAGGGGTAGATTATATAAGCCATCATCGTGGTGCGGTCACTTTCATTCTGCCATCGTCACTTCGCTTGTGAGATTGCTTGTGTGTTCTTGGGTCAGCTTTTATTTCAAGAGGCGGGGGGGGGGGGGGGGGGGGAATGGGGGAATGAAGCACTAAAATTTCAGTGACAGCATCAGCAGCGGTATCGGCAGCAAACACCTTCACCAGGACATCCTATCATGAAAATTAATTGTTCTATTCATTCAATGTATCTGTGTCCCCCATAATTTTAGTATCCCTCACAGAAAATGTTTTGGTCATAGTCGGAGGAGGCATACCTCTGTGTTACCAAGCTTTTGATGATTTGCTGCTATAATTTTGGTGTGTGACGAATTTTTATTTCCACGGCTGGTATTGCAGTCCTCCTTTTTTCTCGTAGTTGTAGCGTTCATCCCTAGGATGTTGGCTGATCTAGATCGACAGTTGGAAGCTGAGAGACTGTTGCAGCAGCAGCCTCCAGCAATAATAACCGAATCAGTGCAGTAAGAATGTAAGTGCATTTTTTTTTTTTTTTTTTTTTTTTTTGTAGCGTGTAGCTGTTAGAGAAAACACACGTAGTGTACTGTGGTTCTAATGATCAGGACTGGTGAATGTGTTTACATTTATTTTTCGTAACATGATCCACTCAGATATATGAGATGTATTTGAGCCGTGCTGCGGCTCGCGTTGGTGCCGTTGCTAGGTTGGCATCGTTTAGCTGGTATAGTTACGGTTGTCGTCTTCTTCTTGTGTTCACTGGCGCCATTCCGTGTGCAAGCGTTTTCTGTCCGCTAGTGGCAGCAGCGGCGGTTATCGATATCTAGTAACGGTTGTGCTATCTTCGGTGCGACGTTGTCGTGTTTCCGTGTGGTGTGAGTCGGCAGTTCGGTTGGGGACGTACGCGCAGCCAGGTCCGTACAGCGCGTGAACACGCCGGGACCACTGGCGGCACGCATGCACTGCCGGATGGAAGGGCTGTAGTCGCGAGGGGTACAACCTCCTTGTCAACCGGCCCCTGGAAGTTTCAGTTGAGTGGACCTTAATTCAAGTAGTGAAACCTCCACCATTCTGAGATCTCGCCATTTGTTTGCTTGTTGCCGCTCGCAGTGTCGCTGACACGAAGAGCAGCAAGTGGAGCGTTTGTGTAAGGTGAGCCTAATTAGCCTTTCTCCACTTATTATTAATTGTTGCATTCTATGTGTTATTATTTGTGAAGGTCAACCAGTGGTATTTTTCCTGCCTAGTGACCGCTAACGCCCAAGTTACTTGCCCTGCAAAAAATGACTCTGAGCACTATGGGACTTAACTTCTAAGGTCATCAGTCCCCTAGAACTTAGAACTACTTAAACCTAACTAACCTAAGGACATCACACACATCCATGCTCGAGGCAGGATTCGAACCTGCGACCGTAGCGGCCGCGCGGTTCCAGACTGTAGCGCCTCTAACCGCTTGGCCACCACGGCCGACTTGCCCTGCAGCTTAGTGTATGTTACGAAAGTGTACTTTTCTTTGTCTTGCCACTGCAGTCCAGTAAGGCGTGTGGTTCGACAGCTTCCTTGATTTGTGGGCTGGGTGGTGTTTGTTTTTCCTTCTCTGATAGTAGTGGTTCCTTTCTGCTTCTGGATGCTCAGAACACCGGAGTCTGAAGACGTACTGCTGACCGCCGCTTCCAGCTTGGGTGTGTTATTCCACCGTTATCTGAGTTACCATCTCGTGAAGTGAATGCAACTCTTGGCTGCCTGTCTCATTGCTTGCGAAGTTTTGACGGACCTTCTAGGTCGATCCTTGGAGCAACGTCTGCGTCCGCCCCCCCCCCCCCTCTCCACTCCTTCACTCCTTGCTCTGGTCATATTAGACGATTCTTTTTTTCATTTTAATAACTGTAATTTCAAGTTTGAAGATGCTATTCAGGCCTTCAGCCGTGAAACAGTTTTTACGTTATTACTATTGGGGCCTTCAGCCGAAAAATTGTTTAATTTGCTGTCGTCAAGGCCTGCAGCCGTTGGTGTTACTTGTCTTAAAAATTTTAATCAGACAATTGTATTCTAGTAGTGACATTTTGATGATTGTTCTTTTAAAATTATGTTAATAACTGTAATTGCAGGTTGACGTAGTTAAACTGGTTCTTAAGGTTGCTATTCAGACCTTCAGCCGTGAATCAGCTTTAAAGTATCACTATTAGGGCCTTCAGCCGAGAAATACTTTTGAATTTGTTGTCATTAAGGCCTTCAGACGCGGAACACTTCTTAATTTATTGTCACCTTTTATTTGTTGTTGTTTCCAAATAAAGTGTACGTGATCGATAAATAAAGTAACCAACACCAATTGATTACGGCCCCATCCACAATCGTAACTCAATCCTGCCTTCCTTGGTACCAGGTCTCAGTATTCTTTGCTTTTGTAGGCGTTTTCTATGGATGAAGAAGGGGAGGTAGCGCTATGTGTCGAGGTCGAGAGCCAGGGGAAATCGACTCAGTCTTGTAAATAACAGAATACGATTTTCAAATTCAGCGTATGTTTTAAATGTATAAGTAATTTATAAGTAATTCGAGCAAACTAGAGAGTAAGATTTTCTGTTTATATTTCAGTGAGCTAAAGAATATGGTTTTCAGTACGTTTTTTCTGCATGTATGTCTCTAACATTTTTCAAGAAATAATTAGTTTCAATACCTTCTGGTTGTAGGCAGCGTCAGTGAGCGAGATAGATGGCTTCACAGCGAGGGTGAAATGCCAGAGTGGGTGCCTGAGTGGCGGCTGCTGACGAAGCTGGAAGGCAGCGCCATCCCGCCCTTTTGGAGGAGGGTGAGGGAATACTGAATTGGATGGGAGAACTACTGGAAAGCCAGGCGACTGCTGAATCCTTGCACCCAGACTGGAAAAGGTGACTATAATACAAACGTCGTCGTTACAATATACAATAATTATTATTCTGGAGTGTTGTTATTTGTGAGCCGTGGTAAAAATTGCGCGTAGTGTGAAGCAGTCACCCTCCGTTTCCGGCGGTGGCGCCGCTGTGGCATTCGCAGCTTTGGTGTCCGGTGGGAAAGGGGAAAAGTTGCCTGTTCACGTACGTTTAAGGGGCGCTATGAGCTCGCCGGGCATTCGGTCAGTGGGTCAGTCTGAGTGAGTCTGGGGTCAGTCTGGGGTCAGTCTTTCGTCCCCAGCTTGCTAGTCTGTCTCTCGTCCGAATTTGTGGCGCAGTGAGAGAACTCAACGAGTGGTCGCCCGGTGGGGGGCTTAGTTCCTGCATCTGAGTCTGCGCGTTATGCCGCCAGCCTGCTCGAGTTGCTCAGGCAACGGTCTTTGGCGGTTGGATCGATCGGTTGGTCGGTCGCGCACTGAGACACGAGATGACTTGACCGCCTTGAGCGTCGGCGCATGTGAGGTCGCCACGTGAGTCCGGTGGGCCGCGGCGAATAGCGAGGGGTAGTGGCTTCGTGGTCGACACGAGAGTAAGAGGAGCCAACTCACGACATCAGTCTGGCCGGTGCGAGCTGCGACGCCGTGGTGTAGCTGGTTCTCCGAGTGCTTCTGGGCCCCCTTCGGTTACCATCTTGTGGAGCTTGGCTCGGTCCTTTCCCGGTGCAGGGATGTCGTTTTGCCAGTGGGCGTGTTTCCTCTGCATGGTTGGGTCCGAGCCAGTATTTCCGCCGTCGTGTGTCTGGAAGTGAGTGGGAGACGCACCAGCAGGGCAGTCGCGACGGAGCAGCAGTCGCGGACGGAGCAGCGGGCAGTCGGTCGGTTGGTGCGGACCAGGAAAGACGGGAGATGGGCGCGCCTTCCTGCGTCTGTTGAAGCGGCTGGCAGCGGACGGGTCGGAACAGCGATTTGGGGGTGCTGTGCCATGTCTTCTCCAGAAATCGCAGTTCATTAGAAGTTAAGTGATTGGTGATATGTTCTGTGATTTACTCTCGTTAAATTGTACTGTTTTCTTGGTCAGTCTCTCGTCCCCAGCTTGCTCGTCTGTCCCTCGTCCGCATTTATTAGGCAGTTATTGTTTGTCTGTCGTTCGGAGCTAGCTCTGTCATGTTTGTCGGATTTGCTGTGTTAACGAATTTATTGCTTGGAGTGTAACGGCCTAAAACCTGAAATATGTTTTGATCTTGCCTATCATCTTGAGAGGCAGTATCAGCGTACCGTAGAGCATCTTAATTTGCTTGGGCAACTTTGTAGAATTTTATATAAGGTTGCATTTTATAGGCTTTTATTTAAATGATCATTTTAGTATATAAAGTTGCCACCCTGCCACCGCAAGACTTTTCTTAGAAGTCAAAGTCAAGTTGCACCTTCGGTGGCAAGTTAATCTTTTAATTTTAGTCTTTTGTACCATTTCCATCCGTCCTACGGGGTGCATAGTTTGTGTGCTTGTGTGAATTGTTAAAACTTTTACTTTAAAGTGATCTTGTGTGTTACAGATTTGCACCTGTGAAGTCTTCCAGAGGTTGTTGTGAGCGGTCGTGACTACGGCCGTGTCAAAAGGGAGCGGGAAGGTTCTTAGCCCGAAATCTCATACACTCAAAAATTTGTTTCTTTCTGTCTCTCAATAAATTGTAACTTAATATTTAGAGGGTGCTTTCTGCTTATAATTTTAAATCTGTTGTTTAAAGAAAAAAGCTTTTAGGAATAAAATTCCAATTTGTTACTTCCTGGCAACTACTTCCACGCTCACATAGTGTGATTAAATGTGTTAATGTTCTTGATGAATCGCTGGTAAATAAAGTAAATTCTAAAGAAAAAGTTTTGAAAGTAAATTCACGGTTAAAATTTGTTTACAGCACATATTTTTTAAAAATTCTTGACCTCTGCACTATTTTTATCGTTATTCGTATGTTAGAGAGGTAGCTGTGGCACAAGCGCCTAGAGCGGCGGTTGGGGGGGGGGGGGGGGCGGGGGGCAGGAATGAAACACGCGCCCAAGCAGCGTGTACCGCCGTGCAACAAAGCACCGCTCATGACTGCAGGAGAGGCGGCAGAATCAGTCGTGGCCACAGCAGCGCCACCTCCCGCATCATTGTATACTCTCCGGCATCTGTGGGTGGTTCAGCTGGAGGAAGAAGAAGGAGAACGGCAACGGTCTGACACCCCGAGGTTGTTGGTGGTGAAGGCTCTGCTCTAGCATGCAGCAGCATCATCTCCGTACACCATCACTGCAGCCTATGTGCTCCCACTGGACCTCAGCACCACCACCTTCTTCTACTCTGGCTCCGACTCTTCGCCCTCGCCAGCAATGGAAGGTATGTGTGCCGCGGCACATACCCCAGCAGGGTCCTCCACCAGGTGGAAGCAGTCGTCTCCTAGTTGTATGTTAATGAAAATGAACCAGTGGCTGTCGGTAGTGCTCTCTCCCATCCTGATAGTGCAGGACATCAGATTAGTGTCGTCATGAACCCTCTAGAATACTCGGCGATTATTAGTGCCTTTGAGGGGTGTATCTCTTTCACTAAAATTGAGAATCTGACCAGGGGGTATTGCGACCCAGTCAGGTTTCTAGAAGCATGCCTCCCGGCACCGGAGACGGAGCTCCTCATAGCCCTAGATGGTCTGCGCTACAATGCCATTAAATGTAATGCAGTACTCTGATGCAAGCTGACTCACTCACCCAAACAGCAAGGTGCTGGTGAAGAGAAAAGCCTGCACTACATCTGGGATGATAATGGCGTTATATCTCGGAGTACATCAACCACTGAGTTGTATCACGACTCCACCTTCAGCGCTATATTGGACCAATTTTTCCGAGATGGAAATTAGAGGGTGAGCAAAAGCACTCATCAAAATACCACACGTCGACATCCATATTCATGTCTGTGATCCTTTAAATGGAGGGTCCACGTATATCAAGCTTCCTACAGATATTTTGATAAGAAGGCATGTATTAATGCCATAAATAAAGAGGACAATGCATGTTTTTCGTGGCCAGTCCTCGCTTGCGAAATAAAAGTTAAACATAGTCCAGAGCACACATCTCGATACAGAATAGTTCTTAACATTCGTGGATGTTATAACACTGATGGTATCAATTCAGGACATATCAAAATTTGAGGCACGAACTACCGAAATATACTTCGTGTTTATGGCTTGAAGAAGCAGAAAAGCAATCCATATGAAGCTGATGATGTCGATGACAATCAGCAACAGAAGCAAGACAAGCATACTGTAGTTGGACCACTTCGTTTTTCGAAACATACAAGTGAACGTGATCTTCACGTAAACATCTTGCTCTTCTCTGAAGGCGATCATCAGCATAACGTATGGATCACAGACATGTCCCACCGCCTTTCATTTCAACTGAGTACACCCGATGGTAAATGGCATATTTGCTTCAAGTGTCTAAATACAGTCGCTGAAGAAAAGTATTTAAAAAGACATCTGAAGGACTGTGAATCCAGGGAACTGGTACGTATTGTCCTGCCTTCAGAAGCAAACAAGTTCATTAAATTCAAGAATACTCACGATTAGGAATGACGTCCGTTTGTTGTATATGCTGACTTCGGATGTCTGCTTGCCCTTGTCATCCGCTGTCAAGGGAAACCCCTAGCCTCTCGCAAAACCAAGCACCGAACATGGCAGCGTACCAATTTGTGTGCCCATGTGATTCATGTCTTAACAGCTATGAATATCAAGTCGACGACAATCTTGCAGTTTGGTTGCTCCCTGAGCTTGAAGAACTCTCATGGCATGTCGACCGACTTTACAGAACCAACATTTCCATGACCTAATCGGAGGAGGATAAAAAATTATGCAATGAAATGGTTAACGTTTTTCTCAAAAAAGTATTTGTTACTATGACACGAACTCGTTTTCTTCTATAATTTAAGCGAGTACGACGCCCTATTTCTAGTTGAGCATTTAGCTAATTTCCGTACAAAGAATGATCAAGTCAGTGTCCTGCCTGAGTGTGTAGAGAAGTATATTTTTTTCTCGGAACGAATGACGCCAAAAACTATGCTCTGCTTCCTTAACTCCTTATGTTTCGTGAAAACTTTACTTCGGAAAGTTGTTGAGACTGTACCTCAGGAGAATATGCACATCGCACGATCTGCATATCCTGATGGAGAAGAGTTCCAACTTTTGACTAGGAAAGGAGTTTTCCGTTATGAGTACTCGACGAAACTAGGCTACCCAGCGTATGTGCATTTACCAGTACTCTCACAGGCAATGCCATATCTAGTGCAGATTATGAGCCTGCCATGAATTTTTGGAGGGAATTAAACATTCCCAATTTGGGTGAATATGCAAGGCTATACCTGATCACCGACGTGCGTTTGCTTACTGATGTTTTTGAAAAGTTCCCGAGTGTATGCATGGTCACTTACTCTCTGGACACCCCTCCCCTTTTATTACATGGTACCTGGGGCTTCCTGGGACGCAATGCTCAAGAAAACGAGACACAGCGTCGAACTTTTGACCGATGCTGATATACTTCTTTTCTTGGAGCGTAGGATTCTTTGGGGACTTTGCCAGTCTGTCCATAGACACGACAAGGCAAACAACCCATGTATGGGCGCGGGTTTCAGCGCAACCCTAGATTATATTCTGCATTTGGCTGTGAATAATTCATATGGGCACGCCATGGTGCAGCCACTGCCGGTTGTTGGTTTCAGTAGGTGGCCTAAAACGAATTAGAGGGATTAGGTGGAAAAATAATGGATCTGGCGGCTGATTCTTATGTAGTGTATGTGGTGGAGGCAAACCTCATGTACCTCATGCTTACTAATAAGCAAGCATGAAATGACAAGCGACCTACCCTTATGTCCAGAGGAACAAGCTCTGTGACGAAGTATTGTCCCTAAACTGATGACCACTGTTGGACACAAGCTGAGGTATATAGTTCATTGTTGTAATCTCCAGCAATGTCTCAGCTTAGGGATAGTACTAGGTAGAATTACGTGGGCTATCTCTTTCAAGCAGTCCCCCTGGTTGAACGAGTATAATGAATTAAATACCGAAAGGACTCGTACATGTCTAGCGATCTCGAAAAAGATTTTTATAAATTTATGAATAATTCCATTTTCGGTAAAACCACGCTTAATGTAAGAAATGAACACTATATTTACATTAGGACCGAATGGGAGGAGGGTTTGACCTTAAGAAAATGAATTTTCAGACCAAATTTTAAGTACGTCGCTGTTTCCAATGAGAACTTTGTTGCTGTGAAGATGTCAAAGATTCCAGTAGCGTTTTTGAAACCTATCTATTTAGAGGTATGTATACCGGACATCTCTAAACTCCATATGTACCAGTTCCACTATGACTATGCTAAAACTTATTTCGTGGAGACAAAGTTACATTATATGGATACAGATAGCTTCATCTATTGGGTAAAGAACTGTGATGCATATGAAGTAATGAGGTATCATGGTAGTGAATTCGACACATCTGGACACACAGTCGACAAATCGTTAACGTATTGTTCATCAGAACAAGAAGGTTATCGACTTCGTTGAAGATTGGTGAAATGGACAGCCGATTGTCGAGTTTGTGGGGCAAAGATCCAAAATGTATGCATATCAGGAAGTAGATGAGGCCACCCCTCGCATCCTCGCATTGATGATGCAGTACACAAATTGCGTCGCGATTCCGTACTACAGGCTGTCTGCTGACTTTTCCACTAGCTCCAAAAGGGTGCTAGTCTCGCACATGGAATGTCTCCTGAGAGTTATGTATATTGTTTGCGATGCACCACTGCCTGTTTAATGTAACCTTCCAACCCACACATTGACGGTGAAACACACAAATTGCGTCGCGATTGCAGACTACAGGCTCTATGCCGACTTTTCTCCAAACAACTAACGCGCTACTCTCACCATATGATACAAGTCCTGGGAGATATGAATATTGTTTCTGAGGCAGGACAGTCGGTTTAATGTAACCCTCGCACCTTCACATTGACGATGCAAGTCTCAGTCTGCGTCGCGATTCCATACTACAGGCTGTATGATGAGTTTTCTCCCTGCGACAACCGTGGCTACTCCCACCATATTGAAATTCTCCTAGGAGTGATGTAGCTAGGTTCAATGCACCACTACCAGTTTACTATTAACAATACACCTTCATATCGACCATTCAACATACAATTTGATTCGCGATTCCATACTATAGATTCTATGCCAACATTTCTCCAAGCAACTATCATGGGTACTCTCAACGTATGAAACTTCTCCTGGGAGTTATGTATATTGTTTCCTATGCACCACTGCCTGTTTAATTTACCCCTCGCACCCTCACATTGACGATGCAACAAACAAACTGTGTCGCGATTCAATACTAGACTCTCTATGCCAACGCTTCTCCAATCAAATAACATTGGTACTCTCACCGCATGAAACATCTGCTGGGCGTGATGTAGCTTGGTTCCGATGCATCACTTACAGTTTACTGCAAAGCGAGCACACTCAGGTTAACGATGCAACACAGAAACTGCGCCACGAATCCATACTAGTGGCCCTATGCCGACTTTTCTAGAAGCGACTAACATGCCTACCCTCACCGAATGGAAATTCTCCTGATAGTTATGTAGCTGGTTTCCTCGCATATTCACATTGGCGATGGAACACAAAATAATCGTGTGACTCCACACTACAGACTCCAAGCTGACATTTCTCAATGCGACTGATGCACTTACCCTCACCATATGGAACTTCTCGTGGGCGTTAAGTTGCTTGTTTCCGGGGCACCACTGCCAGTTCACTGGTCCTCGCACACTGACATTGACGAGGGAACACACAAATTGCTGTGCGATTCCATACTACAGGCTATATGCCGACTTTTCTACACGGCTACCCTCACCGTATGGAACTACTCCTGGGGTTTATGTATATTGTGACTGATGCACCACTGCGTTGTTAATGTTGCCCTCGCATCTTCACATTGACGATGCAACTACTAATTTGCGTCGTAATTACATACTTCACTCTCCATGCCGACATTTCTCCAGGTAAAGGACGAGGTTAGGGTTACCATATGGAACTTCTTCTGGGAGCTATGTTTCTTATTTCCGATGCGCAACTGCCTGTTTATTGTAGCCCTCGTACCCCCGAAGTGCCGATGCAACATACAATTTTCGTCGCGAATCCATACATAAGGCTCTATGCCGACTTTTCTAGAAGCGACTAACGAGGCTACTCTCACCGTATGGAACTTCTCCTGGGAGTTGTGTATATTCTTTCCGATGTGCCACTGCATGTTTAATGTAACCGTCACACCCTCACACTGACAATACAACTCACAAATTGCGTCGCGATTTCATACTACAGGCTGTATGCCGACATTTTTTCAAGTGACTAACGCGGCTACCCTCACTGCATTGAACTTCTCCTGGGAGTTATTTAGTTTCTTACGGATGCACCACTGCTTGTTTAATGTAAACCCTGGTATCCGCACACTGACCATGCGTTACACAAATTGCCTTGCGATTCCATACTACAGTCCCTATGCCGACTTTTCTCCAAGCGAGTAATTCGGCCACTCTCACAGTAAGTAACTTATCCTCGATGTTATGTAACCTGTTGCCGAAGCACCACTCCCTGTTTAATGTAACCCTTGCACCCTCTCATTGACAATGCAAAACACAAATTTCTTCGCCATTCCGTACTACAGGCTCCAGCCCACTTCTTTCCAAGTGACTAACGCAGCTATGGTAACCGTATGGAAATTCACCTGAGAGTCCCGCTGCGTTTTTACGATGCGCCATTGCCAGTTTACTGTATCTCTTGAACCCTCTCATTGGCGATTCAATACACAACTTGCGTCGCAGTTCAATACTAGCGACTCCAGCCGACATCTCTCCAAGCGACTATCGCAGCTACAGTCATCGAATAGAACTTCTCCTGGGAGTCAAGTTGCTTGTTTCCGATGCACCACTGACAATTTAGTGTAACTCTCGCACCCTCACAATGGCGATGCAGTATACAAATTGCGTCGTGATTCCATACTACGGGCTCTATGTTGACTTTTCTCCAAGCGAGTAACGCAGTTACTTCCACCGTATTGAACTTCTCCTGGTAGTTATGTAGCTTGTCTCCGATGCGCCACTGCCAGTTTACTGTAACCCTCGTACCCTGCTAATGACGAAGGAACAGACAATTTCGTCGCGATTCCATACTACAGGCTGTATGAAGACTTTTCTCCAAGCGACTAAAGCCGCAACATTCACCATATGGAACTTCTGCTGGGAGTTATGTAGTTTGTTACCAATGCACCACTGTCTGATTACATTAACCCTCGAACCCTCTCGTTGACGACACATGAATTGCCTCGTGATACAACACTACAGGCTGCTGACAACTTCGTACCAAGCGACTAACGCGGCTTCGGTCTCGGTATGTAAGTTCTCCTTGGAGTCACGTTCCTTGTTTGCTATGCATCATTGCAAGTTTAGTGTTTACCTCGGACCCTCACATTGACAATGCAACACACAAATTGAACCGCGATTCCATACTACAGTATCTATGCTGACTTTTCTGCAAGTGACAAATGCAACTACTCTCACTTCATGGAACTTCTCAAAATGGAGTTATGTAGCTTGTTTCTGATACACCAGTGCCAGTTTACAGTAACCCTCGCAACCACACATTGACGATGCAACACACAAATTGCGTCACAATCTCTATGCCGTCTTTTCTCCAATTGACTAACATGGCTAATCTGTCCTCATGGAATTTCTCCTTGGAGTCAACTTACTTGCTACTGATGCACCACTGCCAGTGTACTGTAACCACCGTACCCTCATACTGACGATGGAATACACAAATAGCTTCGCGATTACAGACTACAAGTTGTCAGCCGACTGTTCTCCAAGCGATAAACGCGGCGACTCTCACCGTATAGAACTTCTCCAATGTGTTATGTAGCTTGTTTCAATAAACCACTGCCAGTTTACTGTAAGCAATTCACCTTCATATTGACGATGCAACACACAGATTGCTTCGCGATTCCATACTACAGGCTGTCTGCTGACTTTTCCTCTAGCTCCAAAAGGCTGCTACTCTCTCGTATGGAATGTCTCCTGGGAGTTATGTATATTGTTTGCGATGCACCACTGGCTGTTTAATGTAATCCTCCAAACCTCACATTGACGATGAAACACACAAATTGCGTCGCCATTGCAGACTACACGGACTATGCCAACTTTTCTCCAAACAACTAACGCGCTACTCTCACCATATGATACCTCTCCTGGGACTTATGTATATTGTTTCCGATGCACCACTGCCTGTTTAATATAACCCTCGCACCTTCACATTGAAGATGCAAATCCCAAATTGCATCGCGATTCCACACTACAGGCTGAATGACGAGTTTTCTCCAAGTGATAAACGTCGTTACTCCCACCAAATGGAACTTCAACTGGGAGTTACGTAGCTTGTTTCAAACCACCACTACCAGTTTACTGTTCAAAATGCACCTTCATACCGACGATTCAATGTACAATTTGCTTCACAATTCCATACTACAGCTTCCTTGCTGACATTTCTCCAGGCAATTATTATGGGTACTCTCAACGTATGAAACTTCTATTGGGAGTTATGTATATTGTTTCCTATGCACCACTGCCTGTTTAATTTAACCCTCGGACATTCAAATTGACGATGCAGCTCCTAAATCGCGTTGCGATATCATTCTACAGGCTATACGTCGACTTTTCTCCATGCGACAAACGGAGATATTCTCACCTTAAGAAACTTCTCATATGAGTCATGTTACTTGTTTCCGATGGACCACAGATAGTTTACTGTAACCCTCGCATCCGCACATTGAGGATGCAACAGCAAACTGTGTCGCGATTCAATACTATAGGCTCTAGGTTCCAAGCAACTAACATTGGTACTCTCACCGAATGAAACATCTCCTGTGCGTGATGTAGCTTGGTTCTGATGCATCACTTCCAGTTTACTGTAAAGCGAGCACACTCAGGTTGACGATGCAACACAGAAACTGCGTCGCGAATCTATTCTAGAGGCCCTATGCCGACTTTTTTTAGAGGCGACTAACATGGCTACCCTCACCGAATGGATACTCTCCTGATAGTTATCTTACTTGTTTCAGATTCATCACTGAATATTTACTGTAACCCTCGAACTTTCACATTGGCGATGCAACACATATATTTCGTAGTGACTCCACACTACAGGCTTCAAGCCGACATTTCTCAATGCGACTGACGCGCTTACCCTCACCGTATGGAACTTCTCGTGGGCGTCAAGTTGCTTGTTTCCGGGCACCACTGCCAGTTCACTGCTCTTCGCACACTGACATTGACGAGGGAACACACAAATTGTGGCGCGATTAAACACAACAGGCTGTATGCCGAGTGTGCCCAAGCGACAAAAACTGCTACTCTCACAGTATGGTACTTCTCCTGGGAGTTATGTATATTGTTTCCGATGCGCCATTGCCTGTTTAATGTAACCCTCGCATCTCCAAATTGACGATGCAAGACCCAAACTGCGTAGCGAATCCATACTACAGGCTGTATGCCAACTTTCTCAAAGCGACAAACACAGTTACACTCACCATATGTAACGCCTCCTGGGAGTTATGTATATTGTTTCCGATGCACCACTGCCTCTTTAATGTAAACCTCACACCTTCACATTGACGATGCAAGTCCTAAATTGCGCCGCGATTCCTTACTAGAAGTTGTAGGCCGACTTTTCACCAAGCGATTAACGGTGCTACTCTCACCGTATGGACGGACGCCTGGAAGTTATGTATATTGTTTCCGATACTCCACTTCCACTGCCTGTTTAACGTAACACTCGGATCTTCACATTGATGATGCAAGTCCCAAATTGCGTCTCGAATCCATACTACAGGGTGTATACCATGTTTTCCCCAAGCAACAACCACACTACTCTCACAGAATGGAACGGGTCCTGGGAGTAATGTATATTGTTTCGGATGCACCACTGCCTAGTTTAATGTAACACTCGAATTTTCGCATTGAAGATGCAAGTCCCTAATTGAGTCGCGATTCCATACTACAGGCTGTGTGACGACTTTTCTCCAAGCGGCAAACGCTGCTACTCTCATTCTATGGAATGACTCATGGGATTTATGTATATTGTTTCCGATGCTCCACAGCCTGTTTAATGTAACCCTCGGATCATCACATTGACGATGCAAGTCCCAAATTGCGTCTCGAATCCATACTACAGGCTGTGTGACGTCTTTTCTCCAAGCGACAAACGCCGCTACTCTCACTATATGGAAAGTCTAGTGGGAGTTATGTATTTTGTTTTAGTTGCACCACTGCCAATTTAATGTAATCCTCGCACCTTGAAATTGGCCATGCAACTTCCCGATTCTTTACTAAGTCAGTATTCTGACTTTTCTCCAAGCGACAAACGCTGCTTCTCTCACCGTGTGGAACGTCTCATGGGAGTTATGTATATTGTTCCCGACGCACCACTACCTTTTTGATATAACCATCACATCTTCACATTGACGATGCAAGTCGCAAACTGCGCTGCGATTCCATACTACAGGCTGTATAACGACTTTTCCCCAAGCGACAAACGGTCTACTCTCACAGGGAGTTACGTATGTTGTCTCCGATGCACTGCTGCCTGTTCAATGTAAACCTCACACCTTCACATTGATGATGGAAGTTCCCATATTGCGTCGTGATTTCTTACTACAAGCTGTAGGCTGACTTTTCCCTAAGCGCAAAACGGTGCTACAGTCACCATATGGAAAGACTACTGGTAGTTATGTATATTGTTTGCGATGCGCCACTGCCTCTTTAATGTAACCCTCGCTCCTTCAGATTGACGATGCGGATCCCAAATTGCGTCGCGATTCCACACTGTAGGATGTATGACGACTTTTATCCAAGCATCAAACGCTGCTACTCTCACAGTATGGAACGTCTCCTGGAACTAATATTGTTTATGATGCACCACAGTCAGGTAATTGTAAAACTCACACTTCACATTGACGATGCACGCCCCAAATTGCGTCTTGATTTCTTACTACAGTCTGTAGGCCAACTTTACCCCAAGGGATAAACGGTGCTACTCTCATCGTATGGAACGATTCCTGGGGATTTTGTATCTTGTTTCCAATGCACCACTGCCTGTTTAATGTTACCTTCGCAGCTTCACATTTTCGATGGAAGTCCCATATTGCGCCGCGATTTCACCCTACAGGCTGTATGACGACTTTTATCCAACGAACAAACGCTGATACTCTCACCATATGGAACATCTCCTGAGAGTTATGACTATTGTTTCCTATGCACCACTGCCTGTTTAATGTAACCCGCGCACTTTTACATTGACGATACAACTCCCAAATTGCGTCGTGATTCCATACTGGAGGATGTATGAGGGCATCTTCTCAAGCAACAAACACTGTTACTCTCACTGTAAGGAATGTCTCTTGGGAGCTATGTATATTGTTGGCGGTGACCACTGCCAGTTTAATGTAATCCTCGCACCTTCACATCGACGATACAAGTCCCAAATTGCGACTTGATTCCATACTACGTGTTTTATGCCGACTTTTCTCCAAGCGAGAAGAGCTGCCACTCCCACCGTATGGAACGTCTCCTTGGAGTTATGTATATTGTTTCCGATGCACCACTGAATGTTTAATGTAACCCTCGCACATTCACGATGCGACACTCAAAATGCGTCGCTACTACATACTACAGGCTCCATGCTAATATTTCTCCAAGCAAATGACGAGGTTACGGTTACCATATCTAACTTCTCCTGTTACTTATGTTCATTATTTCCGATGCGGAAATGCCTAATTATTTTAGTCCTCCCACCCTCACATTGATGTTGAAAAACACAAATTGCATTGCGATTCCATACTACAGGCTGTATGCCGACTTTTCGCCAAGCGACAAATGCTGCTACTCTCACAGTATGGAACGTCTCCTGGGAATTATTTATATTGTTTCCGATGCACCACTGCCTGTTTAATGTAACCCTCTCACTTTCACATTGATGATGCATATTCCAAATTATTTCGCGATTACAAACTACAGGCTTCTAGCTGATATTTCTCGAAGCAAATGTCGTGGTTACGGTTACCGTATCTATCTTCTCCTGTTAGATATGTTTATTATTTCCGATGCGCAACTGTCTTTTTATTGTAGCCTTCCCACACTCAGATTGATGTTGAAACACAGAACTCACCGCAATACCATACTACAGGCTGTATGCCGGCTTTCCTTCAAGCGACAAACGCTGCTACTCTCTTGGATAGAGACATCCAATTACCATGTCTGAGCCTGCTTTAACCGTGACCTTCACCCAAATTATTTCACATTTCGGATCTCCGTCAATTTCCTTCTCTACTATTGCACTTCTAATCGCTATAACACGCCTCCCCCTTCACTGTCCAGCCTGTCTCTGCAGTATACATTCCAATCTGAGTTTAGGATTTCATTACTGTTTACGTCTGGTTTCAGCCAACTTTCTGTCCCTAGTACTATATGGGTGTTGTGACCGTTTATTAATGAGAGCAGTTCTGGGACCTTTCTATAGACGCTCCTGCAGTTTACTATTAGCACATTAATATTGTTATTTCCTGTTGCATTTTGCCTACTCCTACCTTGCTGCATCTCAGGAGGTGTCTTATCAGGCCTAGGGAGGGAATTCTCTAACCTAAAAAACCCACAGGTGCACTCCACACATACTCCGCTACCCGAAAAGTAAAAGACTGGAAACTTTTAATATAATTTCCTTTAGTGCACGCCTGACCTATTCAGGGGGACCCTACATTTGTGAATGTAAGAAAATAAACATAATGAATTAGTTAACAAAAGTAAATTATATTAAAAATTCTTCACTGTGAACATAAGAAAATAAAATAATATAAAATAATTATCAAAAGTAAATTACTTTAAAAATGTTGCAATGTGAATGTAAGAAAATGTATAAAATAAATTTGTTAACAAAAGTAAATCATATTAAAAATCTGACAATGTGAACATAAGAAAATTAATAAAATGAATTAGTTAACAAAAGGAAATTATATTAACAGTTTCCAGTCTTTTACTTTTCGAGTGTACTGGAAAAGGAATTTTAAACAAGAAGTTAACAATTCTATAATTTTTTCTAATTTTTATTCATTTACTTAATTAAAAGTTTTCAGTAAGTAATATATATTGTGCATCATATGTAAGATTCTTTTCACCACACATAATTTCATATGCAAGTGTATCATTTGGAATATTATCGTTAAAAGTTGCACCAAGGTTCATAGGAGTTTTCTCTGTAGTTACAACATAAATGGATAATTCGTTTTGAAACTAATTGGACTAATATCAGTATATGATTTTAGTGAAGTAACTCATTTAAAATCAAGAAATGCATTGTATGCTTTTAGAAAATTATTTGGTGGCTTAATATTCCACATTTCCTCTGGAAGAACTTCGTTTCTACCATTTTTCAAATATACATTCTGTAGTTTAACATGACCAAATAATGAGGAACCTACTGATTGATTATTTTTACGATTTTTCCGAAATGCAGCAAACACAAGATATGGCATATCAAATTCTGTAGAGTTATAGTAATTTGTGTCATCTAGTTCAAAATCTCTTTTACCAGGTAATCCAGCAACTTCTTCTGTTTGATGTTATTAAAAAAGAAATAGGAATTCTCAGACTATTCAGAATATTTTCTCATTGTTCAAGTTCGTAATTTTGTTCATTTTTAATGACAGGAACACGAAGTTCCTTATATTCTACAATAATTTTACCTGCTTTTGGAAGTGTATCTTTTATTTCAACACCAACATTATTATTATCAGACAAACGAAGAATTGCATCTCCAGAAGATGAACTATGTGAAAAATTATAGTTAGATCTCCAACAAACATAATTTCTTTGTAATCTTTAAAACATACCCCAAGCATTGTCAGTGGCTAAAGTACTTAATTTTTCTTAGTATTTATTTCCCCATCGTTAAGAATATGTCACTCTAAACTTATTTTGTCAGCAACAGACGAAGTTAGATGTACTGAAACTGACGATGAGATAAAAGGATGTTCAATTCTAGAAAAAATATTATTTCCACTTTTCATCATTACAAAGTCAAACGATTTTGTCACATAATTATCAATTAACTTTTTGATTGAGTTTCCATCATTAAGTTGGTTAATCTGTACCATCATTTCCAATAATACTAAAATTCATGTACAGTTGTACATGATTTGGATGAACCAAGCCATCTCCAATATTTATTTCAATTTTTGTATCTTTGTTGGGAGTATTTAAATTGCTTTGAATTTTTTCATTTACATTGAATGAACAAAATTGATATCTTTCAATTTTATTCATGACGGAGACAAAGATTGCTTTAGCTTTCGCTTATTTATTAAGGCAAAAAATTATTCAGACATTACTAGAACAGTTGTAGCTGTACCACAAAAATGGTTAAATGGCTCTGAGCACTATGGGACTAAACATCTGAGGTCATAAGTCCCCTAAAACTTAGAACTACTTAAACCTAACTATCTTAAGGACATCCCACACATCCATACCCAAGGCAGGATTCGAACGTGTGACCATATCGGTCAGGCGGTTCCAGACTGAAGCACCTAGAACTGCTCGGTCACTCAAGCTGGCAGCTGTAGCACAATTAAACTCAATTAAATTATCATTTTCATCAGTTATAGTAATTTCTAAGTCTTGAATTATATCAAAAATAGCAATATTTACAGGATAAATTGTTTAATGACTTATTGCTCCACTAAATTGTGTATTATGTTTAAATGAAGCAATAATATTAGTTTCTCTGTGAAAATGTTCATTATGCTTTACAAACATTCCATCAGTAAGATTGAAATTTATATTCATTAATTCAAATGGAATTATTTTAGGAACATCTTTAGCAACAGCTTTTTCTGTAGCTTGAACAACTTCATTACTGAAACCTAGCAAACTTCCATATCTGCTATATCCATATACAATTTTACATTACTTTCAATAACAATTCTGTTTAAAATTTCATCTGCTTAAATGTGTATATTGGGTTTTTTAAATGAATATATTGTCTTACATGAATTTCTATTGTTTCTCCATCGCAATGAAGTTTATTATTTTTCGTTGTAATATTTGGCGTTAAAAAAGTTGAATAAAAACCACCTAGTGAAACATTAGTATTACTAATTCATATTGGAACATTTAATGGATTTCTAAGTACAGATGATATATCACTAAGTTGAAATAATCTCCTCATTTATTATTTAAAAAAGTTATTAATGAATGTACAAAACAGATGGGGAACCAAAAACTAGAATTCTAGAAAATAAGTTGAAAAACAAACATGGTAAACTTTTACAAAATTTTATTAGATGTGCAATAACTGGACCAAGTGGATGTGGAAAAACAACATTAATGGTTTATAATTATATTTTAGCTCCAAGATGGCTGAATTGGAATATAATTAATCATTAGCATCTTTATTCAAAAGTTTAGATCAACCACAATATCAAGAATTTATAAAACAATGTAAACAACACAAGACAAAATTAACAAAATAATTGTTAGTTGTATGGAAAATAACGAAGAAATTATACCATTAGATGTATGTGAAGAAAATTCAGTTGTTGTATTTGATAACTTCTTTCTCAAAAAATCAAGATTTTGTTAGAGATTATTTTCTTAGAGGTAGACACAAAAAAGGAATAAATTGTTTTTACTTAGCTCAAACTTATTCAAAAATACCTTAACAGTTAGAGACAATCTTAGTTTTTTAAATATTTTTAGACAAGAAGATACAAATAGAAATCATTTTTACCATTAGATTGTTGGTGGTGATTTAAAGTTTGATTATTTTAAAGAAATGTGTAGTAAGTGTTGCAATGACGAGTTTGGATTTTTCACATTAGATATCTCTAGAAAACCAAATGAAGGTAAGTTTAGAAATAAAATGCAACATTTCTTAACAACATAAACACTAAATATAAATATTAATCAAAAGCATAAACATTAACCAAAAATAATAAACATTTAACAAAATCTTTAAGCAAAACCATGAAACAAAAACATATACATTAATCAAAAACACAAAAAATAAACAAAAAATTAAAACATAAACATTAATTACTAAACAAAAACATTGGTACATAAACATAACTAATGTTTTTTCTTAATAATTGTTTTCAAAGTATGATGACGAAGTTGTTAAACAAGCTAAGCAAAATAAAAAGAAAGCTGAAGAACTAAAAGAACAATTCAACCTTCGGGAAAAACAGCCATGAAGAGAATATGAAAAATACAAAAAAGATCAACCTGTTATTGACATTACTGAAAAAGTTAAACAAGATATTGAAGGTTAGGGTGTTAATGTCTTAAAAGCAATTGAGAAAATAGAGAATTTGAAAAACCGATGATTCCATATCGTCTTCATATAGAAGATTTTGGAGATTTAACACCAATTGAACCATTAATAGATTGGTCTGATCACATTCTTGGAAATTATGATTACACATTAAGTGAATTAGCAATTCAGAATATATTGAATAAATACACCAAAAAAAGAATGTCAGACACAATCAATTAGTTTCAAAATGAAACTAAAAAGATAAATGTTAGGGAAAGAATGTGAAAATATATTAATCTTAGTGAAGATAAAGTTTTTGGTTTAAAACCTGTTGATATGTTTAAATATATTGGTAATTTATCTATTGAATTCAATGGAGATAAATTAAAAATTCGTGAGAAAACATATGAAGGAACAAATGGATTAATGAGACTTTTAACTGAAAAACAAGTTACGATGGATGATATGAATGAAACGTTCGATGGTTTAGATTTATCAAATTGGCAGATATATTATACAATTAAGGATTGTTGTATTCTGATAAGAATCCAAATAAAATAAGATCAAGTAGAAGCTGTACATACAAATATTTTATAAAACCAATTGTTGATGATTATTTTCCAAACTTAAGAAGACCAACTACAGATGTTGCAGATTTTAGTTCACCTGAATGCAGTTTGAAGACTGCTTCAGCTTCGACAAAAAAATAGGTGAAAGTTTAGTTAAAAAATTTTCTGAAAAACCAATAGAATATGCTTGGATGAATGATGTTTGTCAATTACTTGTTAGATTAGCAGTAATTCATGGTGAAGAACTAGCTGGAAATAAAAATTATCACAATGAAAAAGAAAGTGTAGCACAAATGTTAACTAAAAATTTTGTGATTTTATAATCGATAAGTCAAGAGCGATTCCATATCTAATTAGATTTTTAAATAATCTTCCTCATACACTTTGGAAAAGTGATAAACATGGAAAAAGATTAGTAAACAATTTGATTAACAAATTAGAATTTGAATTGCATCTTCCAGGTTATCGTTTTTGTGGTCCAGGAACGAAATTAGAAGAAAAATTAGCTAGAGGAAATAAAGGTATAAATCCATTAGATGAAGCTTGTAAAAAAACAACATAATATTGCTTACAGAGATGACAAATATTTAGATAAAAGACATCAGGTTGACAAAGATCTTCAATTAACTGCAGAAGAAAGAATGTATGCAAGTGATGCTTCATTTGGGAAAAAGTGGCAGCAACAGCTGTTAGCCTGATACTTTATGGAAAACGAAAACTAGGTATGGGCACAGCCAAGCCTGCTTTAGCTGGTGCTATTGCTGGTTTGAATAACTTTACAGTTGATTGTATTTTGCTACCTAATGGCAAAACTAAACCAAAATCAAGTAAATTAAAGTTGAATAATGAAGAATTAAATTCAAATGAACCAATTTTAACAGATGTTCAAAAGGGAAAAAAAGAAGAGAGAGTGGGTGGAAATTAACTTGTTACATTAGCTATTCCTGTTGTGAAAAAACTATTACTGTCTAACAAAAAAGAAGAATGGTATAGGACTAACACAACATGAAGGTGGATCTCTTCCATTGTTTATAGCTGCATTACCATATCTAGCAACAATTGGTTCAATAACTTGAGGATCTGCAGCAATTGCAAATACAGTTATAAACAAGAAGAAAGCTGATAAAGAATTAGAAGAACAGAAAAGACATAATAAAGCAATGGAGAAAAAAGCTGCTAATGGACTAAAGAAAACAAAAAAATTTCGATGATTTGATTGAAAAATTTAAAAGTCCTTTATCTAATTTTGATATAGAAAAACTTGTTAAACAATTGAAAATCGTGGTGTATAAATGACTGATGAATTACCCGGACACAGTCTCCTTTCGCCAATACACCATCAAAAATCTGATCATCCTGGTACTCATTGGTTTTGTTACTATAAAAATAATGATAAAAATTTGTTTTTCATTCATTTGGTTATTAATATACCAAAACAACTAGTTAACTTTTTAGGAAAAAATGAACTATACTACAATACAGAAAGAATACAAAATTTTGATGAAGTAACATGTGGTCATTTGTGTCTGTTTGTTTTAGAATTGCTATGTGAGAATTAAAATTTTAATGATATTTACATTTAATAAATGGGCATTTTTGGAAATAAGATACATCAAACTGAAGTAGTTACTGCACCTACATTTGATTTAGAAAAATTCATTAGTGAAAACGAAAATATGGTTAAACGATTTCTATCAGCAATAGATCCAAAGATAACAAATGCCATTAAACAATATAAATGAGATTTTAATGCTGTTTTTAAGGTAACTGGAGGATATATTGGCTTTAAAAATAGAAGACTTGCTAATGTAAATGATCCAACTGATGCAAAAGATGCAGTGAACAAACATTATTTCCTTAATGAGTTAAGAAATACTGTTACAAAGTCCGAATATGCAACACAATTAAGTAATTTTGTTACTACAAAAGATTTTGATGAACAAATAAAGCAGAAAAATTAAATTTTTAAACAAAATTTAATAATCATTATGACACAATTCAATAATTACTTTACCAAAAACGAAATAGAAATAATTTTTACAGATAACACGTATTATATAGTCAAAAAAGTTAAGGAAATAGATAGTCATAAAGAGAAAGTATATGATAAACAAATAATTGAATTTGCTTCTATAAGAGGAGGTGAGTAAAAAAATGCACAATTTTCAATACGTTTTCATGCTGAAAAGAATTATCATTGTTGGTAAAAATGTAAATAGAGACTTGAACTTTGATGATTTTGAAAATACAGTAAGAGTGAGTGATAAGCTGTAACAAATGGATAATTATAATCAATCAATAATGGTACATAAATCAAATTTTTTAACTGTAAGGTTGAAAGGTTCTGTTAAAACATTTCCAGCTTATATACGAGGGCGGTTCAGAAAGTAACCTCTGATTGGTCACAGTGCGGGTTGTGGGGGGAGTAGCGACGCCCTCTGTGCGTTCACGCACTCAACAGGTCAGTCGGCATCAAACCGTGGTCGAGTGAACGTCTTACCTGCGCTAGTTTAGTTATTGTGGCAGTTTGAAATGTGTGCTGCAATAGAAAACCCCGCCAAATGTGAAGTGCGTGCTGTCATAAGGTTTTTTACAGCCAAAGAATATTCTGCAGCAGCTATTCATCGTGAGCTTTGTGCCGTGTACGGACCAAGAGTTATGAGTGAAGGAGTTGTCCGTGAATGGGTACGTTTATTTAAAAGTGAACGAGAAAACGTTCATGATGAAGAGAGGAGTGGTAGACCATCATTGGTGACTGACGAACTCGTTCAGACAGTTGATGCAAAAGTTCGTGAAAATCGACGTTTCTCAATGTCGGAGTTCTCTACTGGTTTTCCACAGATTTCTAAGACTCTCTTGTACGAGATAGTGACAGCAAGAATGGGTTACCGTAAGTTCTGTGCACGATGGGTGCCCAAAATTCTTACCGACCACCACAAAACTCGAAGAATGGCCTCTGCATTAGACTTTCTGTCACGTTATGAGGACGAAGGAGAACCATTGTTAAACAGAATCGTGACCAGTGACGAAACCTGGATTAAGTACGTGAACCCTGAGACAAAAGAACAATCAAAGATGTGGGCACACTCAAATTCGCCTACCAGACCAAGAAAAGCCTCGCAAGATTTTTCTGCCAGAAAACTGATGGAAACGGTGTTTTGGGATGCCAAAGGGGTGTTGTTGGTTGAATTCATGGAACGTGGTACGACCATTAATCAAGACGTGTACTGTGAAACAATAAAAAAGTTACGACGGGCTATACAGAACAAACGCCGTGGTATGCTGACTTCCGGTATCGTTTTTTTGCACGATAACGCCCATCCTCACTCTGCTTGCAGAACAACGGCCCTTCTTGAGTCCTTCAAGTGGGACGTTATCAACCATCCACCTTACAGCCCAGACCTGGCGCCAAGTGATTATCACCTCCTCATGCATTTGAAGAAATGGCTCGGGTCACAGCGGTTTGATGACGATGAAGAGCTCAAAGATGCGGTCACCGGCTGGCTCCAGGCACAAGCGGGTGATTTTTATGCAGAAGGAATTTCAAAGCTTGTGAAGAGATACGATAAGTGCCTCAATCGCTATGGAGACTATGTAGAAAAATAGTGCAAAGATGTAGTTGTAAGATGTCTATATTAAAATATTTTTATTTAACTTGGTGTATTTTTTTAAATCAACCAGAGGTTACTTTCTGAACGGCCCTCGTATATAATTGTATTTGGTGAAATAATTTAAATTTTTTATCTATATAAATTTTTTATCTATATAAGTGAATAATCACACTTCACATTTAGTACTTAAGGATGATCACATTTATTGTGTGAAGTGTGGAAAGTTTACTGAAACACGTAATGCACATAGAATAACAACTAAAAATGGAAGACAATGAATATAGGTATTTATAAAATTTGTAAACATAAAAAGATCAAACTTAAAAAAAAGATTTGTAGTTATTGAAGGTCTAACTAATATTCGTGAATAAATATTTACTGGATTATATAAACTAATAAGAAAAAAATTTAATTGAAGACATGTTGTTTCTCTTGGTATAGATGATTGATGGGAATCTGATCTAGCTGGAATCGATTCAGGTAATTTGAAAGGAATTTCAAAAATAAACAATGGTTATAAATATTTATTAACAATAATTGATGTTTCTTTCAATATTTGCATTTGCTGTTCCTATTAAATATAATACAGGTAAAAATATTGTTGATACATTTCTAAACATTTCATAGTTTAAGTCAAAAAACTTACAAACAGATAATGGTAAAGAATTCTATAAGAAAGATTGATGAAGAAATACTACATTAATCATTATTCAACTTTTTCATAAGTATAAGCATCTGTTGTTGAACGATTTAACAGAACACTTAAAGAAAAGATTTGGTAGAAATTTTCTCTTCAAGTAAATTATAAATGGTTCTATTTAATTAAAAATGTAATTGATGAATACAATAACACAAAACATTCAACTATAACAATGAAACCAATGGAAGTGAGTGAGAAAAGATGAAAATAGGTAACACTGTATCTAATGGAAAAGCGAAATTTAATAAGGGTGATAAAGTGAGAATTACTCAACTTAAAGATCTTTTTGAAAAAGACTGTATGGCTAATTGGTCAAGAGAAATTTTTGGGTTTGAAAATGTTATTCATTCTAATACAATTATATGTAAATTGAAAGATGTGAAAGGAATTTTCTATGAACAAAAAACTACAGAATACAAAACATCCAGATGTATACTTAGTTGAAAAAGTTCTGAGAAGGAAAAAAGATAAAATTTATATTAAATGGTTAGGTTCTGATAATTCACACAACAGTTCGATAAATAACACAAAAAGTAGTTTTATAAGTCTCACATTTCGTATTTTTCATGCATATAATTAGTATCATTAATCAAATCTTCTTGTTGGTAGTTAGCTAAAAGATTAAAATAATTTCATTCTTTAGTTTAAATTGATTGAATTTGTATTGTAATTTAGTCTTAACAATTCTTGTCAAATAGATTGATGATTTTCAATTTTATTAAGCTGTTTTTGTAAATTTTTCCTCTGTGTTCTAATTACATAATAATCATATTTCTATTCATCATCAAATAATTTTAAAAGAATTAATGTTGGTTTTAAATTTTCATTAATTGTTTAAGGAACAACATGTGATAATAAACTATTTGCTTCATCATTTCTTCTATTTAATGTTGCTGAAGAAGTATCAACTGTTTCTCTCAAATTTTGAATTTGAACTTCTTTTATTTTAATTCATTCGTCTTTTGTTTTAATTCTATCATCTTTAATGCAAATTATTTCTCCATTTAATTTATTCAATTTTTGTAGCTTTTATACACAAAAATCTTTCTGTTTTATTCAATATTTGTTAAAAGTTTCAATTTTATATTCTCCATATTTTGTAATTGATGGTAAAACTTCATGAGTAACCCATGTCTTAAATTGTTGAGCTTCTCCTTTTTTTATTTTAAAATTAAAGAATATAAAACTGATTCATTTAAAAATATAGTACGAGATTGTATATTAAAGGTGGGCATCTGGGGACACCCTCAAAATGTTGAAATTAACAATATAGAACAATACAGATTAAATAATTTGATTAAGAGTGACAAACATGAAATCTATACAAGTGAAGTAAACAAAAAAGATTTAAGTTTACATGACAATGAATGATATGTCTTGGAAAATATGCTCATTATTAGTAATTAAAAATGTAATAAAATTTGGTATATACAAAATTAATAAAAAATTTTCTATACGATTGGAAACTAATTTGAACAAGGAGCTCAACAATGTGAGTGTTATCAAAGAGATTAAAAAATATGTGAGCTAGAGATAAATGTTTTATATATTATTGTGGACTGTGAATATTTAAATACAAGATTTGGAGATCAACTTTGTCTAGAGCTCAATAAAGATTTTAAGATTACTTTACCAAACAGATATTCTAAATTAATTGATGTCTAGGATTTTGAAATATTTAGAAAAGGACAAATGAGATTGAAATGTAGGGAATGAAGAAAATTAAAAATAGGGATAATGAATTTCATAATATAGAGTTCAACATGTAAAATTTTTAATAAAATTTACTTTTGTTTACTAATTTATTTTATTTGTATTTTTGCATTTACAATGTAAAATTTTTAATATAATTTACTTTTGTTAACTAATTTATTTTAATAGCTTCCTTACATTCACAATGTAAAATTTCTAATGTAATATACTTTGTGTAATAACTCATTTTATTGATTTTTTCCATTCACAATGAAAATTTTTAATGTAATTTACTTTTGTTAACTAACATATTTTATTTATTTTCTTATGTTCACAGAGTAAAAATTGCAATATAATATACTTTTGTTAACTAATTCACTTAATTTATTTCCTTACATTCACAGTGTAAAATTTTAATATAATTAACTTTTGTTAACGAATTTATTTTATTTTCTTACAGTCACATTGAAAATGAAATAATGAAGTTAGAATGCAGTTATTTACTGAGGGTAATGATATAATTAGTGAAAACTGGTTGAGTTATTGTAAAAATTAGGTATTTAGATAGAGCTCTATAATTGGTTGGGTTAATTAAATATACAGAATTCTAAAAAAATCAGTTAAATTACTTAGAAAACGCGGAATTGCATTAAGCGGGCCAGAACATACAAAACATGTCTACTACCCTTGCACCTTCACATTGACGATGCAAGTCCCAAATTGCATCGCTATTACAGACTACAGGCTCTATACCGACTTTTCCCAAGGTGACAAATGCTGCTACTCTCACCATATAGAACATCTCCTGGGAGTTATGTAGCTTGTTTCCGATGTACCACTCCTTGATTAATGTAACCCTTGAATACTCACATTGATGATGCAACACCCAAATTCCGACGCGATACCATACTGCAGGCTGTATGCCGACTTTTCTCCAAACAACAAATGCGACTACTCCACAGTATGAAACTTCTCCTGGGAGCTATGTAGCTTGTTTCAATACACCACTTACAGTTTACTGTAACCAATGCACCTTCATATCGATGATGCAACACACAAATTGCTTCGCGATTCCATACTGCAGGCTCTACGCTGACTTTTCCCCAAACGACCAACACTGCTACTCTCACCATATGGAAGGTCTCCTGTGAGGTATGTATATTGTTTCCAGTACACCATAGCCTGTTTGATGTAACCCTTGCACCTTCACATTGATGATGCAACTCCCAAATTGCGTCACAATACCATATTACAGACTATTTGCTTACTTTTCTTCAAGCGAAAAACACGGCTACTCTCACCATATGGAACTTCTCCTGGTGGTTATGTTGCTTGTTTCAATGGACCACTGATAGTTTTCTGTAACCAGTGCAACTTCATATCGACGATGCAACAGCCAAATTGCTTCGCGATTCCATACTACAGACTCTTTGCCGACTTTTCACCAAGCGACAAATACTGCTACTCTCACCAAATGGGACGTCTCCTCGGAGTTATGTAGGTTGTTTCCGATGCACCACTGCCTGTTTAATGTAACCCTTGCACTCTAACATTGACGAATCAACACACAAATTGTCTCGCAATTCCATACTACAGTCTCTATGCTGACTTGTCTCCAAGCGACTAACTCAGGTACTCTCACCGTATTGAAATTCTCTTGGGAGTACATTGACGATGCAAGACACAAATTGTGTTGTGATTCTATACTACAGGTTGTATGCCGACTTTTCTCCAAGCGACTGACGTGGCTACTCTCACCTTATGGAACTACTCCTGTGAGTTATATAGCTTGTATTCTATACACAACGACCTGTTCAATATAACTCTCTCATCCTCACATTGACGACTCAAGACAGAAATTGCGTCGTAATACAACACTACAGGCTACAGCCGACTTCTTTCAACGCGACCAACGCAGCTATCATCATTCGTATGAAACTGCTACTGGGAGTCTTGTTGCTTGTTTCGAGTGCACCAGTGCCAGTTTACTATATCAATCACATCCTTACATGGTCGATGCAACACACATATTTCGTCGCGATTCCATACTACAGGCTCTATGCCGACGTCTCTCCAAACGACTAATGCGGCCACTCTCTCTGTATAGAATTTCTCCTGGGAGCTATGTAGTATTATTGCAATGCTCTATTACCTGTTTTGCGCAACCGTAACACCCTCACATTGACGATGCAGCACACGAATTGCGTCGTGATGCAATACTGAAGACTCCAGCCAACTACTCTCCAAGCGAATAACGCAGTTACAGTTACATTATACACTCCTGTAAATTGAAATAAGAACACCGTGAATTCATTGTCCCAGGAAGGGGAAACTTTATTGACACATTCCTGGGGTCAGATACATCACATGATCACACTGACAGAACCACAGACACATAGACACAGGCAACAGAGCATGCACAATGTCGGCACTAGTACAGTGTATATCCACCTTTCGCAGCAATGCAGGCTGCTATTCTCCCATGGAGACGATCGTAGAGATGCTGGATGTAGTCCTGTGGAACAGCTTGCCATGCTATTTCCACCTGGCGCCTCAGTTGGACCAGCGTTCGTGCTGGACGTGCAGACCGCGTGAGACGACGCTTCATCCAGTCCCAAACATACTCAATGGGGGACAGATCCGGAGATCTTGCTGGCCAGGGTAGTTGACTTACACCTTCTAGAGCACGTTGGGTGGCACGGGATACATGCGGACGTGCATTGTCCTGTTGGAACAGCAAGTTCCCTTGCCGGTCTAGGAATGGTAGAACGAAGGGGTTCGATGACGGTTTGGATGTACCGTGCACTATTCAGAGTCCCCTCGACGATCACCAGTGGTGTACGGCCAGTGTAGGAGATCGCTCCCCACACCATGATGCCGGGTGTTGGCCCTGTGTGCCTCGGTCGTATGCAGTCCTGATTGTGGCGCTCACCTGCACGGCGCCAAACACGCATACGACCATCATTGGCACCAAGGCAGAAGCGACTCTCATCGCTGAAGACGACACGTCTCCATTCGTCCCTCCATTCACGCCTGTCGCGACACCACTGGAGGCGGGCTGCACGATGTTGGGGCGTGAGCGGAAGACGGCCTAACGGTGTGCGGGACCGTAGCCCAGCTTCATGGAGACGGTTGCGAATGGTCCTCGCCGATACCCCAGGAGCAACAGTGTCCCTAATTTGCTGGGAAGTGGCGGTGCGGTCCCCTACGGCACTGCGTAGGATCCTACGGTCTTGGCGTGCATCCGTGCGTCGCTGCGGTCCGGTCCCAGGTCGACGGGCACGTGCACCTTCCGCCGACCACTGGCGACAACATCGATGTACTGTGGAGACCTCACGCCCCACGTGTTGAGCAATTCGGCGGTACGTCCACCCGGCCTCCCGCATGCCCACTATACGCCCTCGCTCAAAGTCCGTCAACTGCACATACGGTTCACGTCCACGCTGTCGCGGCATGCTACCAGTGTTAAAGACTGCGATGGAGCTCCGTATGCCACGGCAAACTGGCTGACACTGACGGCGGCGGTGCACAAATGCTGCGCAGCTCGCGCCATTCGACGGCCAACACCGCGGTTGCTGGTGTGTCCGCTGTGCCGTGCGTGTGATCATTGCTTGTACAGCCCTCTCGCAGTGTTCGGAGCAAGTATGGTGGGTCTGACACACCGGTGTCAATGTGTTCTTTTTTCCATTTCCAGGAGTGTACTACATCTCCTGGGAGTAATGTTGCTTGCTTCCGATGGACCACTGCCAGTTTATAGTAGAGCTCGCACACTCACATTGACGATACAACACACAAATTGCGGCGCGATTGCACACTACATTCTCTATGCCAACTTGACTCCAACCGGCTATTGCGTCTACAATCACGGAATGGAAATTCTCCTGGGAGTTATGTCGCTTGTTTCCGTTGATCCACTGCCTGTTTAATGTCACCCTCGCACCCTGATATTGACGATGCAACACACAAATTGCGTCGTGTTTACATAATACAGGCTCTATGCCGACTTTTATCCAAGCGACTAATACGGCTACAGTCACCGTATGGAACTTGTCCTGGGAGTCAATTTGCTTGCTTCCGAACAAAGCTCCTTGATTAATTTAACCCACGCACCCTCACATTGGCGATGAAACACACAAACAGAGTCGAAATTCCATAATATAGGCTCTAATCCGACTTTTCTCAAAGCAACTAATGCGGCTACTCTCATTGCCTGGAACTTCCCCTGGGTGTTACGTAGCTTGTTTCTGTTGTACAACTGCCTGTTTAATGTAACTCTCAGACCATCACATTGCCTATGCAACTCCCAAATTGAGTCGCGATTCCATTCTACATGCTCCAGCTGACTTCACTCCAAGCGACTAAGGCTGCTACGGTCACTGTATGGAACTTCTCCTCTGAGTAATGTTGCTTGTTTCCAACGCACCACTGCCAGTTTACTGTAGCCCTCGCACCTTTACATTGACGGCACAAGACACAAAGTGCATTGTAATTTTATACTACAGGATGTATGCCAACTTTTCTCAAAGCGACTAATGCGGCTATAGTCACTGTATCGAACTTCTCCTTGGAGTGATGTTGTTTGTTTCTGATGCAACACTGACAGTTTACTGCAAACCACGCAACCTCACATTGACGATGCAACACACAAATTGCGTCGCGATTCAATACTACCGGCTCTATACCTACTTTTTTCCAAGGGACTAATGCAACTACTCCCACCGTATTGAACTTTTCGGGGTTATGTAGCTAGTTTCCGATGCACCACAGCCTGTTTACTGTAATCATCTTATCCTGACACTGACGATGCAACACACTAATTGCGTAGCGATTCCATTCTACAGGCTCCAGGTGACTTCACTCCAAGCGACTAACTCTTCTACAGTCACTGTATGGAACTTCTCCTGGGAGCTATGTAGCTAGTTTTCCATGCACCACTGCTTGTTTCATGTAACCCTCGTACCGACATATTGTAGATGCAACACGCAAAGTGCGTCGTGATGCAATATGACAGGCTCCACCCGACTTCTGTAAAAGCCAATAACTTTACTGCACTCACCGTATCAAACCTCTCCCGGTAGTCGCGTTGC